>NC_141172.1:47864615-48498846 GCF_055505025.1 Bos grunniens | reverse complement strand
GAATGGAAACAATACTATAATAGCAGATTCTGTGTAGTAATTCTGAAAACTTAAGAAAAAGGTGCCTGGTTATAGTAAACAAATTATTGCTGATTTTAGAGGACATGAAAGAACGTCCTTCAGTCCAGCTCAACTTATGTTTATCTGTACTAATCTATTTCTGCTTTATTGACTACGCCCAAGCCTTTGACTGTGTGGATCACAAGAAACTGTGGAAAATTCTGAAAGAGATGGGAATACCAGACCACCTGACCTGCCTCTTGAGAAACCTATATGCAGGTCAGGAAGCAACAGTTAGAACTGGACATGGAACAACAGACTTCCAAATAGGAAAAAACTGTATATTGTCACCCTGCTTATTTAACTTACATGCAGAGTACATCATGAGAAACGCTGGACTGGAAGAAACACAAGCTAGAATCAAGATTGCAGGGAGAAATATCAATCACCTCAGATATGCAGATGACACCACCCTTATGGCAGAAAGTGAAGAGGAACTCAAAAGCCTCTTGATGAAAGTGAAAGTGGAGAGTGAAAAAGTGGGCTTAAAGTTCAACATTCAGAAAACGAAGATCATGGCATCCGGTCCCATCACTTCATGGGAAATAGATGGGGAAACAGTGTCAGACTGTATTTTGGGGGGCTCCAAAATCACTGCAGATGGTAACTGCAGCCATGAAATTAAAAGACGCTTACTCCTTGGAAGGAAAGTTATGACCAACATAGATAGCATATTGAAAAGCAGAGACATTACTTTGCCAACAAAGGTCCATCTAGTCAAGGCTATGGTTTTTCCTGTGGTCATGTATGGCTGTGAGAGTTGGACTGTGAAGAAGGCTGAGTGCTGAAGAATTGATGTTTTTGAACTGTGGTGTTGGAGAAGACTCTTGAGAGTCCCTTGGACTGCAAGGAGATCCAACCAGTCCATTGTGAAGGAGATCAGCCCTGGGATTTCTTTGGAAGGAATGATGCTAAAGCTGAAACTCCTGTACTTTGGCCACCTCATGCGAAGAGTTGACTCACTGGAAAAGACTCTGATGCTGGGAGCGATTGGAGGCAGGAGGAAAAGGGGACGACAGAGGATAAGATGGCTGGAGGGCATCACTGACTCAATGGACGTGAGTCTCAGTGAACTCCGGGAGTTGGTGATGGACAGAGAGGCCTGGCGTGCTGCAATTCATGGGGTCGCAGAGTCGGACACGACTGAGCGACTGAACTGAATTGAACTGAGAAAGAATCTAAATAAAAGAGGATATAAGCTTCTCTAAATATTATTAAATATAAGAAAAATACAATATTGAACTAATTTAAAGGTTATAAAATAACAACCAAAGCTTGTTTTTCTTTTTTGCATATGCACTATTGTAACATAAGCAAATAATAGTAATCTGGTACAAGATTCTGAGATGGATTTAAAGACCATAAGGAGCCTGGTGAAGTTTTTGTCTCCTGCCACTTGAAAAGGTGATTGTTAGTAGGTGTAACCACTCTCTGCCGGAGACCAGTATAAGCTTTCTGTCTGTAGTTAGAATGACCACGCTTGTTCCACACTTTCACTTTTCAACTTTTGTCTCTTCTCTTCCTTGGCAATAAAAATGGAAAGAAACCTAGAGAAAGTTTTGTTTATGCCTTTATACCTCTATCCACTAAAGAATATATATTTTTATAAGAAACTGATGCTTCATATATAAGTAATTACTAATAGTTTTTATATAAAGTGATTCATGTTGTGACAAGCTTTATATCACCTTTAAAACTCTTCTTATTTATATTCTGGATCTAATGATTAAAGATTGCCTTTCAGTAAGGATAGCAACAATAATATAAATAACATGGAGTACTTTTTATATGACACATTATGTTTAGAAATTTACAAGTATTATTCTTTTCCATAGAAGAGTGAGTTAAGACTGAGAGATATATGTAAATTGCAGTGATCAACAGATAATAAGTAAGAGATCTATGTTCTGAATATCAAAAAAAGACTGACTCTAAGGTGGGTTTCTGTGTCATATACACTTTTCTAACAAAGTACCAGATTTGGTTATTTTGGTTCATTGCCTGTATATCTTGGTGAAAGTTATGACTATTTGTAGGTTACTTATATTTTGGAAAATACTGAACCAAATATGTTCAATTTTTTATTAGTTCCACTTTAAAATATTATTGATCATTTTTAGGTTAACTCAATGTAAATTACTTATTCAGACTCTTTTCTTTTTTTTTTTAATAAGTAGAGCACAAAATATTGAGTATTCATTCATTTTTTATTTCCAAAGCACATATTAAATACAATATTATATAAGAAACATTAGCTGCACATCATTCCTTTTATAACATAATTTCTGTTTTGCATACAGTAGATTCTCAAGATATTTTTATTAAAATTCCATTTTTTTTTTCTGCTGGTCTCAAATTTCTGAATAAAGTTGTCAGTGATGATTCAGATCTCATTATTGTAACAATAATTTTAACAATCTACATTCTTTGATTCCTTAGAAAGCACATGCATTATCTGATTCAATTAAAATATTTATCTACAAACCTCTCAATTGTCTCCCCTTCCCCTATGCTTTCCTGACATAAAATATGATTTCTATTATTTTTATATTTATATTTTCTTATATTTTATCTGTTTGGGCTCATTGAGACTAACAATTTGGAATACAAACAATTTGGAATGATATTTATAAATAATAATAGGAGCATAGTGCCTGTATTGTGCTTTTTAATATATATGTTCTAAGATTAAAGAAACTAAGAAACTATTTATATGCATATTATTTTTTCTTCTGTAAACATTCATTTCATTTTATTTTTAGATAGTTTAGGTCTACAGAATAGTTGATAAATAACACCATAAAACACTCCTTAAACAGTTTTTTCAGTTCGTAAAACTTTGTCACAGTTGCTCCCGTCTGTTGGTCTTTCTCTTTACTTTATCTCCCTCTTTCTTTCTTGCTCTTTAGTTTTCTTTCTTTCCCTCTTTTTTCTTCCCCTCTTCCCATCCTCATTCCCCTTCCTCCCTTTTTTCCCCCTCACCTCTCTGCCAAAATGCAGTAGTAGGCTGAGGCATTATAACCCTTCATATTTAAAAACCTTATCTTCTTAAAGCGAGGTCATTCTCCTACAAAACCATATCAATACTACCTAAGAAAACCAACACTAATTTAATGGCGTTGACCAAATACTGATCATTCTCAAATGTCCTCAGTTGTTCCCAAGATGTCCTTTATAGGGAGCGGTTGTTTCAATTTAGGACCAGGCAAGGTTTACATGGTACATTTGGCTGCTATCTGTCTTAAGTCACCTCCTTCACTTCTTCATTGTATTTACATGCTTAGTTTTGTCTGACACTTTGTGACCCCATGGACTGTAACTTGCCAGGCTTCTCTGTCCACGGGATTCTCCAGGCAAGAATTCTGGAGTGGGTTGCCATTTCCTTTTCCAGCGGATCTTCCTGACCCAGGGATTGAACCCGAGTCTTCAGCATCTCCTCCATTGGCAGGTGGATTCTTAACCACTGAGCCATCAGGAAAGTCCCACACTTATTTGAATGGTCTAGTCAAACTGTCCTGCAGATCATCCTATAGCCCAAATTCTTCTGACCACTCTTTTAGGATAAAACTCAGGTGAAATTTAATGAAAGCCATTTCACCCCACAAAGATTATGATGTGCTCTTAGGAGAGATATCAAGTGAGGCCATCTCTCCATGGCAGTGCCAACTTTAACCACTTGACTGAGGTGAACTCCAGGTTGGTGATGGACAGGGAGGCCAGGCGTGCTGTGATTCATGGGGTCGCAAAGAGTCTGACACGACTGAGCGACTGAACTGAACTGAACTGAAGGTTTGGACAGTCAGACCTCCCTATTTTAAAAACATATTTTCTGATTCAATCCTTCTCTGATAACCATTCACCCAATGGCTTTCACACTCATTGTTGGTCAAGTCTGCATCTATTGTTTAGCTAAGGAGGTAGTTCTCACTATTCTCTTTGTTTTTATTACATGGCATTCTTCCTTAAAAGAGACTTTTTTTTTTTTTTTTTCTGTGAAAGTGTTCCACATTCACTCTGAACTTTCCTTGTCTTATCTATGAAATCCTCCATTTTCCCCATGACATCTGACCTCTTTATAGAGGGAAATGTCTTTTGTATTGTGAGTTAAATGGGCTCTTTGCTTCTGAAATCTCACAATTTCTGGGTATTTTCAATGTACAGGGCAAGAAAATGTGTGTGTGGTGTTTGCTTGTTAAGGTCCTTTAGCATGGGTGCCTGCGTGCTCCGTCATGTCTGGCTCTTTGCAGTCCCTTAGACTGTTGGCCCCCAGGCTCCTCTGTCCATGAGATTTTCCAAGCAATAATACTTTAATGGGTTGCCATTTCCTTCTCCAGGGGATCTTCTCAATTTAGGAGTCGAACCCCAGTCTCTTACATCTCCTGCATTGGACAAGTGGATTCTTTACCAAAGATACTACCTGGAAAAGCCCAAGGTCCTTTACCTTTCCTTTAAAAAAAAATTATATTAAGTATTATGTGAGAACAATATCACATTATTTACACAGAGCTTTTTAGAAGTTCCTTTACAAAGATGGTTCAGTTCAGTTGCTCAGTAGTGTCTGACTCTTTGCGATCCCATGTACTGCAGCACGCCAGGCTTCCCTGTCCATCACCAACTCCCAGAGCTTGCTCAAACTCATGTCTTTCGAATTGGTGATGCCATCCAACCATCTCATCCTCTGTTGTCCCATTCTCCTCCCACCTTCAATCTTTCCCAGTATCAGGGTCTTTTCCAATGAGTCAGTTTTTTGCATCAGTTGGCCAAAGTATTGGAGCTTCAGCTTCAGCATCAGTCTTTCCAATGAATATTCAGAACTTATTTCTTTTAGGATTAACTGGTTTGATCTCCTTGCAGTCCAAGGGACTCTCAAGAGGCTTCTCCAACACCACAGTTCAAAAGCATCAGTTCTTCCATGTTCATCTTTCTCTATGGTCCAACTCTCACATCCATATGTGACTACTGGAAAAACCATAGCTTTGACTAGATGGATCTTTCACTATAAGAACAAAGATGATACACTTAAGGAAATATCTTCCCTGATATGTTGTTAATTGTCTAATAACATTAAAAAAAAGATAAATCCATGGATGATAACTGAATCCAAATGCTAACATTGTCCATTTGAACTTGAAATGTCTAGCGTTTCTTGCCAGTAACAATTGATTTCACATACAATATTAAATGTGTCCTTCTATTAAGCATTTGTCTTTAAAAGCAAATTCATGCACACCCCATCATCTCTCATTCTCTGCTCTAATTTAAATCAGACTACTTATGATTATTGTGAACAAAAATTTATTAACAATTTTGTTCTAAATCCCATATGTTAATGATTAAAACTTGAAAGCTTTAAAATAAAAAAAAATGCAAAAGGAAATATTTTAAATAAGTTTAAGAAGCCACTTTGGGCTCTGATTGTCTCTTATACTCCATCAAGCCCCCATGCAAAGTTCCCAATGGACTCATTTCCTTCTCAATGAGTGAAAGATTCTTTTTATTCCCTTCAGCTCCTTTTGAAAAGAAAGGCTTTATTTAAAATAATTGATTTATTTTTGAGGCCACAAATGCTGATGTTTAGATACTCATTCAACACAATCAATGTATTATTCTTAACTCATATTTCACTCGTTTATAAACTGATAGGTTTTGAATCTTTCTAATTCTCATTTCACATTTACTCTGTTGCTTCATATTCTAATACGAAATCTTTCAAGATGCGAGGCCTGAAGCTGCAAGGAACATTTACCACAAAAAATTACAACTTATAATCTATTGATTCAGTTTATTTTCAGAAATTGTACTCTTCATGAAATTGCCTCAGGGCATAAACTCAGCATTGAAATATCAATTATAAAATCCCCAAACTGGGTAAAAGCAAAACAGCCTAGTTGAAAATATTTATACATATCCATTTCCCCCATAAAAGCACAGAAAGTGAAAAAAATAAAGGAGTAAAAAAAAATCTATTTTAAAGAATTAATTTTTCAAAATGAAATTCAATACTTATTTTTTAAAGCATATATCTCCCACCAAACAGAAAGGAAAATGGTGAAAAACAAAAATGGATGGAAACCTTGCTACCCATCCTAGTGGTTTCTGTAACAGTTGAAGTCTTCCTACAAGGAATTTGAATTTTCTCAGTTCAGAGTTGCAAGGAATGACCATGATCTTAAAGGAATTATAAGCTGTTTCCATTTTAAAACACTGCTAGATAGTTAGGGAAAATTATAGTTGTATTAGGGCTTCCCTAGCGGTGCTACTGGTAAAGAACCCGCTTGCCAATGCAGGAGACTTAAGAGACACAGCTTTGATCCCCTGGAAGAGGGCATGGCAACCCACTCCAGTATTTTTGCCTGGAGAATCCCATGGACAGAGGAGCCTGGTGGGCTACAGTCCATAGGGCTGCAAAGAGTTGGACCCAACTGAAGTGATTTAGCATGTACACACACGTGGTTGTACTAACTGTGCATGTGTTACTATGCTCTGTCTTTAGTATTGGGTGCAAATATTTCAGGATCCAGTGATTGGTAACTACTCTGATTGAATTCTAAATTTGTAAATGAGAAGTTTTGATTGTGTCAAAAACTTACAAATTATTTTTAATTGGAAAGTTTAAATTATGTTTATTTTAAAAATTAAAGTAACAGATACACTCAGAATAATTTTTCTTTTTTTTCTTATTTTATTTTATTTTTAAACTTTACAATATTGTGTTAGTTTTGCCAAATATCGAAATGAATCCGCCACAGGTATACCTGTGTTCCCCATCCTGAACCCTCCTCCCTCCCCATACCATCCCTCTGGGTCATCCCAGTGCACCAGCCCCAAGCATCCAGTATCGTGCATTGAACCTGGACTGGCGACTCATTTCATACATGATATTATACATGCTTCAATGCCATTCTCCCAAATCTTCCCACCCTCTCCCTCTCCCCCAGAGTCCATAAGACTGTTCTGTACATCAGTGTCTTATTACTCTACAAATATTAACAGTTTGTGGGAAGTTATTGTTATAAAATAAATAAAAAGTGCTACGTATGATGAAGTTAACAAATAGTTTCAAGTCTTATGAAAGTGTTTGTTTATAACTATACTGAACTAATTTATTATTTTCTCCTTTTACTGTTAAGATCTAATTAAATAATATTACTATATATATTGTTGTGGTTCAGTTGCTAAGTTGTTGGTGACGCTTTGTGACCCCATGAACTGCAAGCACACCAGGCTTCCCTGTATTTCACTGTCTCCCAGAGATTGCTCAAGCACATGTCCATTGAGTCAATGATGCCATCCAACCATCTCATCTTCTGTTGCCGTCTTTTCCTCTGGCCCTCAATCTTACCCAGCATCAGGTCTTTTCCAATGAGTCAGTACTTCACATTAGGTAGCCAAAATATTGGACAATACTTTTTAATTTATTTACTTTAATTTATTTATTTATATTTATTTAGTTTATTTTATTGGAGAAGGCAATGGCACCCCACTCCAGTATTCTTGCCTGGAAAATCCCATGGACCGAGGAGCCTGGTGGGCTGCAGTCCATGGGGTCACTAAGAGTCGGACATGACTGAGTGACTTCACTTTCACTTTTCACTTTCATACATTGGAGAAGGAAATGGCAACCCACTCCAGTGTTCTTGCCTGGAGAATCCCAGGGACGGGGGAGCCTGGTGGGCTTCCATCTATGGGGTTGCACAGAGTCGGACACGACTGAAGCAGCTTAGCAGTAGCAGCAGTTTATTTTATATAACTATAAATAGAGCATATATTTTTTTTAGCTTTGAAGTTTAAAGTTTTACTTGTGGTCTCATATTTGCAAATGATCAGTTTTGTAAATATTGGATAAATATTTGAAAATAAAAATTTCCTAAATTTTCAGAAAATATATTTCAAAGCATGACTATTAGTATAACATTACTAATTTCATTATTTATGGAGTTTTACATTTTGTCAGTTTAATCTGTCATGGTATGAGTTATAAGTATCTATTTCTAACGACTTTGGGTTTCAGCTTCACTAGATTGAAATTCTTAATTCCATTCTTATAATAAAAAAAAACCTCAAAGGAATTAAAAATCAATCATTTTTTGACCCATCATTGAACAAAGGTCACAAGACAAGCTGAAACTCCCAAATTTAGAGAAACAGTCACATCCAGAAAGACTGAGTTCCAGACATGCACTTACCTGTAGAAGAACATACAAGAATCCTTAATCTGGTGGGGACATTTAAATGGTAGTCTTGAAGAACTGCTGGAGGCTGAGTGCAGTCTAGCTTGAAAGTGAAGAACTCTTGGGGTTTTGCAGTCAAAATAGGGCCCCCACAATTATTCATACTTTTACTCCAGGAACCCACCAATTTCTCCTAGTGAGAATATGAGAATGATTCCTCGTGGTGCTAGTTGGGCAATAGGGATAACAGTCATCCTGAAACCCATCCAGCATCTTAACGAATTCCTAATCTCTAGGGGAAAAGGATTTACAAGGAGATGATTTTGAAAACTTTTCCCAGTTGAACAAAGGGAATATGGAGGCATGGAAGATGCAAGATGAGTCATTTGGTGTTTTGTCATGCCAAAATATAAAACAGTACTCAGAAAATAAATAAATAATAGTGGGAATGTGTCAAAGGGTCACAGGAACCAACTGAAAAAAATTCTCAATGGTTCTCAACTGGAACAATTTGAGTAATAAAATAAATATGGTAGCTTTGGATTTTAGCCCAAAGCATAAAATAAGCATCCATGTGCTAGACTGATATAACTAAACGAATAAATAAAAAGATACAATGAGAGCAGACCAATCCCCCATGCAGAAGAATTACAAATAAATTAGGTAATGTCCCCTCAAGGAGATGGATGATAAAGTCTTACTCCTCATGTGTGAGCCAGATCAATATGGGTGTGAACTGCACAGTTCCAAATATATGTGGATTTTTTTCAATAATAAATGCTATGATACTACATGATCTGAAGTTGGTTGAATTCTTGGATGCAGAACCTCAGATAAGGAGGAACTACGAATATGAAAGAACCAAAAATACAGAGGGCCAACTGTAAGTTATAGACAGATTTCAGACTATACTAAGGACCAGCAGCTCTTATCCCCATGTTATTCAAGAGTTAGCTTTAGTAACTTCTACTAATGAGTACATTATGGAAAGAAAGAAGAAAACTTTCAAAAGTTTTGAAAGACACAAAACAAAAAAAAAAACGAACACATACTACATCTGCCAGGAGAAAAAGATTAATATCTTCTGGGATAAAGTCATGTTAATAGCATGTACCCTTGATACGATGTGATGAAAATGGCAGTTTACATCTGTGTCTTCCTTATCAAATCCATAAACAATGGAGCCACGAGAAAAACATAAAACAAGCCCAAATTGAAGGACACTCTATGGTACGCTTGGTGACTACTCCTCAAAACTGTCAAAAAAATAAAAAAGGAAAGTCTAAGAAACTCACAATCTAGAGAAGCCTGAGGAAACTAAATATAATGTGATATTCTGGATGCAGTCATGGAACAGAGAAAGCACAGGAGGCAAAAACTAAAGCAATTTGAATGAAATATTAACTGTAGTTAATAATAATGGTTCATTAGTTGTGACAAATATAATGTTAATTTCAACAATAGAGAAGTGTGAGGTATACAGGGAGGCTAATATTTATGCAACTTCTAAACTTTCCTAAAATAAAAAATAAATATTTAAAAATTGTTTCTGATTTTCTTTCCTGTGGTTTTTTTAAACACTGTTCTATTTGCTGTATAAATATTTTCAGTGTAGATTCTAACCTGTATCAACTAAAATTCCCTAATTTGTGCTTATTGATATTGATGATATTGAATTTAAACTTGTCTTTATTCTTTGTTTATTTGACTTAAGTCTTACAGAATTTATTTAAGTTTAATTTATTTATATTAAGTTTAATTTAATTGTTTATTTATTGTCCACTAAATATTTCACAATAATGATATTTTTTAAAGTCCCTTGTACAGCAAGGAGATCAAACCAGTCGGTCCTAAAGGAAATTAACCCTAAGCATTCACTGGAAAGACTGATGCTAAAGCTGAAGCTCCAATACTTTGGCCACCTGATGCGAAGAGCTGACTGATTGGAAAAGACCATCATGCTGGGAAAGACTGAGGGTAGGAGGAGAAGGGAGCAACAAGGATGAGATGCTTGGATGGCATCACCAACTCAATGGACTTGAGTTTGAACAAATTCCTGGAGATAATGAAGGACAGGGAAGTGTGGCATACTGCAGTCCCTGGGGTCACAAAGAGTTGGACGTGACTTAGCAACAACCTCTCAACATAATAGACATTGTACAAAAGAGAAACTCTGTCCTTTGGTAGAATTATTAGATTGTTAGTAATTTTCCAACTGAAAACAAAAATGTTTAAAATCGTTTTAGAGAATATTTTATATTAAGATGAACATAAGTATGTAGAATTACATAAAATAGCTATGTGTACCTTTAAGAAATAATTTTTTTCTTTTTCTTTTTCTTTTTTTTTTTTGAGATTGATACTTAGTTTTGGGAGTCCTAGTCTGTTCTTAATGTGAGAGCATTGTTCCTAAAATCCTTAATTTTCTAATGATATTTTTTATCCTAAAGTTTTTGTTTTTAGAAAGTATCTTCATTTCATGGAACTACCATGTTCTAAGTAGTTTTACAGTATTGTGACAAGAAGACTAGCACCTATTTTTTTTATTTTTCAGGAAAAAAACGTGTACCTAGAAACTAGTATTGAAATCACCAAATTCAAAATTATGCAAAGCATAACAAAATATCAATTGCTCTAGCTATAAATGTCACATGCTATGGTTGTAAATAGTTGGTTAAACCAAATTAAAGTTATTCTTGAAAAACATATGAGGTGTTTTTGGAGTTCCTGAGCAAATTTGATCCACTAAATCCTGTGGGCTTGCACAGCATCTTATCTTGAACTAGGTATCTACTTGCTTCATGTGTGTTCTCTAACTACTTAGCCAAATAATACAGAGTGGGTTTGAGAGCCACATTTTTAAAAAATTCTCAAATTATAAACAAATATATATTTAGTATAGATTTGAAAAATAGTTGTGAAGCTGAATTCAAGAGTAATCATAATATTACATAAATTACATATCACTTTTATTTCTAAAATGCTGTTGCTTGCTAGTATCAGAGCTACTAACGAAAATTTTAAAGTGATTGCAGTGAATTTCTGATACTTTCCTTTCCTACACAAACTCTGATAAATTTATTAATGAGCCAAAAAGCAGATCTTCCAAAAGACAAGTAGCAAGCAAAGCCTGGATAATCTGCAAATAAGATAAATAGTTGTAAGTAAATATATGTAAATCCATAGCACTTGGTTGTAATAATAATAACCCTTTATTAAAATACTTTTTTAATGATCAATTTATGTTATCTGAGACTATGTGGAACTACATACCTAGTACTAAGATAAATTTCTAACTATTAATAGCTATCTTTCCAAAAGCCAGTCTGCATACTGCTTCCACAATGCTCTTCTTTAAAAACCTTCCATCATCAATGACCATAAATCAATTGAGAGATTGCCATGCTCAAGCACTGTATCAGGGTTTAAAGGAAATAAAAAAGGTGTGTTAATATATAGTTCTTGGGTGGCTCAGAATGTAAAGAATCTGTCTGCAGTGCAGTAGACCCATGTTTGATCCCTGGGTCAGAAAATTCCCTTGGAAAAGGGAATGGCTACCCACTGCACCACTTCATGGCAAATAGATGGGGAAACAATGAGAGACTTTATTTGGTGGGGGCTCCAAAATCACAGCAGATGGTGACTGAGACCATGAGATTAAAAGATGCTTGCTCCTTGGAAGAAAAGCTATGACCAACCTAGACAGCATATACAAAAGCAGAGACATTACTTTGCCAACAAAGGTCCATCTAGTCAAAGCTATGGTTTTTCCAGTAGTCATGTATGGATGTGAGAGTTGGACTCTAAAAAAGCTGAGTGCCAAAGAATTGATGCTTTTGAACTATGGTGTTGGAGAAGATGCTTGAGAGTCCCTTGGACTGCAAGAAGCTCTAACCAATCCATCCTAAAGTAAATCAGTCCTGAATATTCATTGGAAGGACTGATGTTGAAGCTGAAACTCCAATACTTTGGCCACCTGACGTGAAGAACTGACTCATTGGAAAAGACCCTGATGCTGGGAAAGATTGAAGGCAGGAGGAGTAGGTGATAACAGAGAATGAGATGGTTGAATGGCATTATTGACGAGATGGACATGAGTTTGAGTAGGCTTTGGGCATTGGTGATGGACAGGGAAGCCTGGTGTGCTGCAGTCCATGGAGTCGCAAAGAGTTGGACACGACTCAGTGACTGAACTGACTGATTGACCCACTCCATTATTCTTGCCCGGAGAATTCCATGGACAGAGGACCTTGCCGCTACAGTACATGGGTCTCAAAGAGTTAGACACGACTGAATGACTATCACTATCACTTTCACGAAACATAAAGTTTTTGGCATTGTGAAACTTCTGGTGAATAAAACGGAAAATTGTCAAATAAACAAATAACTGTAAAATACAGTTTTGGGTGGAGATAAATTCTAGGAGAAAATTAAAGTCAGACAAACAGCTAGATATTAAATACAAATGGGGGACTGTTTTTGAAAGAGGAATTAAGGAGACCTGTCTAAATGATACCTAAAGAAAATGAAGAAACAAAGCAATTGTCACCTGTGCATGAGGAATATTTCAGGAAGAGCTAGTAAGATGCAAAGACTCTGAGATAGAAACAGGTTTATTGTGGTATATTCTTGCTTGAGGAACAAAATGGCGAGTCAACACAGCAGGAATGAAATGAATGAAAGCAGGGAGAGTGAGAGATGAACCTGGAGTCATGACCAGAGCCAGCTTATTCTTATATGAGAGTCATGATTAGAAATTTGGATATTAATCTAAATGTACTAGAAAAATCACAGGAGAGTTCTTTAATAAGAAACAATTTTGTGATTTCACTCTAAGATAATTATAGTTGATATATATAGCACAAGCTATAGGTAGTGTGTGTCACCTGGAATTCTAACTAGACCAAAATGTCACCCTCAATTTGGCTACTGTATGGAGAGCTTAATAAAAAGACTGTTTATTAAAAAGCAACAAATTAGCAAACCATACGAGAAGGCGATGGCACCCCACTCCAGTACTCTTGCCTGGAAAATCCCACGGACAGAGGAGCCTGGTGGGCTGCAGTCCATGGGGTCGCAAAGAGTTGGACACGACTGAGTGACTTCCCTTTCACTTTTCACTTGCATGCATTGGAGAAGGAAATGGCAACCCGCTCCAGTGTTCTTGCCTGGAGAATCCCAGGGACGGGGGAGCCTGGTGGGCTGCCGTCTATGGGGTTGCACAGAGTTGGACACGACTGAAGCGACTTGGCAGCAGCAGCAGTGCAATAAAATAAGACCAATACTTGGGAGGTTTTACCACTACTGAGCCCAAAAGCACAGAAGAATGGACAGTTAGTGAAATGGAGAAAGAAAGAGCTGTGTGAAGAGGAGTGTCTGATACAAACTGAGACCTTAAATTCAAGTCAACCTGAGGTCAATCTGCATCTTATTTCTCATTCTTGCTGATGCCTCACTCACCCATTCACCACTGGCCAAAACCAAATGCAACCTAGAGTACAAGGAGCCTGATGATTCAGTCTGTTCAGATCAAGTTAGAGAGTTAGAGAATGGTGGTGAGTGGAAGATGGAAGCTTTTCAGTACTGACACAGGATTGAAAGAAGACGACCTCATTACAAAATCTTGATGAGTTCTAGGTAAGCTATGTTTGTGGCTTTGATAAAAACAGTAAGAAAATGAATGGTAAGAAATGATGATGCAGTGTGATGGTCACAAACAGAACTTACTGATGGTAAATGTGAAAGAGGAATCAAAGTTTTCCATCTAAAGTATTGGATAAATTGTATGTTATTTAGTGATATGGGGAGAAAGAAGGTATAGGAATGTACTTTGATAAGAGAGGCAAAGAGAGGATCTCCTTTGAATATTTTAATTTTAAATTAGACATCCAAATGGAGGTTCTGAGCAGGTGGTCGAATATTTTAGTCCATAGCTCAGCAGAGAGATTGGAGTTAGATATGTAAATCGTGGAGTCACAAGTACATAGATAGTATTTAAAACTATCACAATGAGTATAAATAAAGAAGATAAAAGAGTCCAAGGTTGAGACATTACAAGAATTAGGGATTGAGATGAGGTAAAATATATATATATATATATATATATATATATATATCTTTTGAAAAAGAAACTGAAAAAGAATATACATGATATGAGAGGAAAATTAGGTCCCAGAGCCAGAAAGTAAAGAGCTTCAAGAAAGAAAGAACTGTTTTTAAAGTAAAGAGTACAGTTCCTAAAATACAGTTGGCATGACAGAAAAAAAAGTCACCTACTATCATTAACACAAAGCTCACACTTTGGATATAGCTAAATTATTTTGAACCCAATTTCTGGTCTTTAGTATATGCTTAACCTGAGTCTATTTTGTAACCATCAGTTTCTTCAGTAGCAGCATACTGAAGGCTTGGATGTAAATTATTTCCTCTTGGATTTTAGCAAAGTATAAATAAGATGATGTTTGTAAATATATCAGATAAGTTTTATAAAAATTTTTCCAAAGAATTCAGAAAAAGTGCAACTTATTTCTGATTTGGGAACTGAGAACAAATTTCTCATGGAAGTTACCTTTGAGATGAAAAATGAATAGACTTTTGCTAAGCAGCAGAGAAAAGAAAGAATTTTGAGCATAGGAAGAAAATCAGCAAAGACCCAGCAATTATGAAGTATGGATCTTATTTGGAAGAATAGCAAGTTGGGATGCTTTCTGGAAATTATGTGTGAATAGTGAATCAGCCTGAGGCCATCTGTTGGGAAAAATCATAAATGACAGGCTACGGGATTTGATTTGGATTTTGTTTTGCAGACTATAGGAAAACTATGCATGGTTATTAAGTAGATGATTACTGGCCAGACTGGGCTTCAAAGATAAATATAGCTGTGGTGAGTAAGGAATAGTAGAATAAGGAATGGTAGGTATTTTATTGGGTTTACAGTTAAAGTTTTAAATGTTTTATTCATTTATTTTGGAAAAAAAAAGTGACAATGCTTAGCATATTTCATGGGGCATATGAGTGCATGTGAAATATACAGCCTCAATTTTTATGTAAACAAGAAAGGATCTCAAGTCCAGGCTTTTTCCAGCCTTTGTTATGAAAATTCCTCCTTAACTGATGAAATCAGAATCCTAGAGATTGCTAGATTTGGTAAAGGAATTATGAACAATAGAATTAATTCTCCTGTAATAAATTGAAAGGAATTGGACCCAATAGTACTCTTGCCGTGGAGAAGGCAATGGCACCCCACTCCAGTACTCTTGCCTGGAAAATCCCATGGACGGAGGGCCTGGTGGGCTGTAGTACATGGGGTCGCTAAGAGTTGGACACGAATGGGTGACTTCACTTTCACTTTTCACTTTCATTCATCGGAGAAGGAAATGGCAACCCACTCCAGTGTTCTTGCCTGGAGAATCCCAGGGACAGAGGAGCCTAGTGGGCTGCCGTCAATGGGGTCACACAGAGTCAGACACGACTGAAGCGACTTAGCAGCAGCATCAGAGATTGCCTATATTCTTGAACGCCTGACAAGGTATTCAGGAAAAAGTTTATCATTTCTGCTTGACATTGGTTAAGCCAGCATATGATAATGTATTAACATGTGGTAAGAGGTGAAATAACTCATTTTGAAGAGAGTGGTGATCAAGTTGCTAATTGTCTGCAAACGTAATAGTTTACAAATCTAACTAAGCCCTTGTCTTTGGTATAAATCTGATACAATGGAATAAACCATCTATTTGAGAGGCAGTTTTGTGCTGCCATAGATTAAGAATGCTAAGAAAATGGTTTGTCTTAATATGGGCTCATTTGCTCATCTATAGAGAATGAATTAGCTTAATCTCTTTATTATAGACTCTCAATACAAAATGCTACTTTTGTTTTTTGATTATGTGTTTCAGTCTTAACCATGTAATCCTTTTAAAATACAAAATCTTGAATGCTTTTTGGCACTCTGTGCTGCAGTCAATGGGGTTGCAAAAAGTCAGATACAACTTAGTGACTGAACAACAACAATACTGCAAATGCACTTTATGAAATGTTGCTCTAGATATTTTTCAAGGCCAGATGGAACTTGGGTC
This sequence comes from Bos grunniens, assembly GCF_055505025.1. Taxonomy (NCBI): domain Eukaryota; kingdom Metazoa; phylum Chordata; class Mammalia; order Artiodactyla; family Bovidae; genus Bos; species Bos grunniens. The sequence goes on along the minus strand of NC_141172.1, from coordinate 48,482,540 downwards.
TTATACTGATTTTATATCTTGGCTCTACCATTTATTTAAGTAATAAGCTGTGACCTCCTGACTTAATCTATATGACATTCTATTTGCTCATCTCTAATATGTTGATTAATATTATCCATCCTGCAAGGTTGTCTTAAAAGTCAGACTTAATATACCAAAATCACTGTCTGATAGTCACATAGTCATTGTAACAAGCAATCAGTAAAGGGCAGCTATTTTATTATTGTTGTTGTTATATTTTTATTATATTTAGTCAAGATTAAGTACACTGTTTCAAACACAATATGGAGGGTTAAATATCTGTCCATGAATTTTTTATCCCTTAATTGAAATGCAATTCATATATCACAAAATGCACCATTCAAAGGGTATTGTTCCATAGGTTTAGTGTAGTCATAGTTTTAGACAACAATCACTACATCTAAGTTTTGAACATCTTCATTATTCCAGAAAGAAACCTTGTATCTTTTAGCAGTCACTACCCACTTCCTTCCAATACCCTGCTGCTGCTGCTGCTAAGTCGCTTCAGTCGTGTCCGACTCTGTGCGACCCCATAGACGGCAGCCTACCAGGCTCCACCGTCCCTCGGACTCTCCAGGCAAGAATAATGGAGTGGGTTGCCATTTCCTTCTCCAATGCATGAAAGTGAAAAGTGAAAGTGAAGTCGTTCAGTCGTGCCCGACTCTTAGCGATCCCATGGACTGCAGCCCACCAGGCTCCTCCGTCCATGGGATTTTCCAGGCAAGAGTACTGGAGTGGGGTGCCATTGCCCAATACCCTAGTCCCGGCCAACTACTAGTTTACTTTCTGTCTTTACAGATTTGCCTATACTAGATATTTCATTTAAATGGAATCATAAAATATGCAGTATTTTATTGCTAGTTTGTTTCACTTAACACAGTGCTCTCAAGATTCACCTTTGTTGCAGTACACGTCAGTTATGTGAAATATTCCATTGTGTGGATGCACCATTTAACGTTTAGACATTTGTTAGTTGATGCACATTTCTTTTGTTTCTGTTACTTCTTAGCTATTATAAATAATTCGATGAACTACCATGTGCAAGTTTTGTGTGGAATAATGTTTTTATTTTGCTTGGTCATATACTTAGGACTGAGGCTTCCCAGGTGGTGCTAGTGGTAAAGAACCCAACTGCCAATGCAGGAGACACAAGAGACTCAGGTTCAATCCTTGGGTCAGGAAGATCCCCTGGAGGAAGGCACCTCAACCCAATCCAGTATTCTTGCTGGGAGAATTCAATGGACAGAGGAGCCTGGTGGGCTACAGTCCATAGGGTTGCAAAGATTTGGACACAACTGAAGTGACTTAGCATACACACATACTTAGGACTAGAACTGGGGTCACATGATACCTCTATATTTAACATTTTGAAGAAATGTTTTTCAAGGCATCACATCATTTTACATTCCCACCAGCAGTGCTGTGGTAGTTCTAATTTCTCCACAATGTTTGTTACTTTCTGTTTTTTTTACTAGATATACACAATGGAGTATTACTCAGCCATTAAAAAGAATACATTTGAATCAGTTCTAATGAGGTGGATGAAACTGGAGCCTATTATACAGAGTGAAGTAAGCCAGAAGGAAAAACATAAATACAGTATACTAACGCATATATATGGAATTTAGAAAGATGGAAACAATAACCCTGTGTACGAGACAGCAAAAGAGACACTGATGTATAGAACAGTCTTATGGACTCTGTGGGAGAGGGAGAGGGTGGGAAGATTTGGGAGAATGACATTGAAACATGTAAAATATCATGTAAGAAACGAGTTGCCAGTCCAGGTTCGATACACGATACTGGATGCTTGGGGCTGGTGCACTGGGACGACCCAGAGGGATGGTATGGGGAGGGAGGAGGGAGGAGGGTTCAGGATGGGGAACACATGTATACCTGTGGCGGATTCATTTTGATATTTGGCAAAACTAATACAATTATGTAAAGTTTAAAAATAAAATAAAATTTAAAAAAAATAATAAAAATAAAAAAATAAAAAGAGATGGGAATCCCCCCCCAAAAAAAATAATAATTTCTCCACAATGTTTGTTACTTTCTGTTTTTTTTACTAGAACCATTTTAGTCAAGGTGAAGTAGTATTTCATCATGATTTCAATTTCCATTTCCCTGCTAACTAATGCTGTTAGACATTATTTTGCCAACAAAGGTCCGTCTAGTCAAGGCTATGGTTTTTCCAGTGATCATGTATGGATGTGAGAGTTGGACTGTGAAGAAAGCTGAGTGCTAAAGAATCCAACCAATCCATTCTGAAGGAGATCAGCCCTGGGATTTCTCTGGAAGGAATGATGCTGTACTTTGGCCACCTCATGCCAAGAGTTGACTCATTGGAAAAGACTCTGATGCTGGGAGGGATTGTGGGCAGGAGGAGAAGGGGACGACAGAGGATGAGATGGCTGGATGGCATCATGGACTCGATGGATGTGAGTCTGAGTGAACTCCGGGAGTTGGTGATGGATAGGGAGGCCTGGCCTGCTGCGATTCATGGGGTCGACTGAGGGACTGAACTGAACTGAACTGAATGCTGTTAAACAACTTTTCATGTGCTAATAGGCCATCTGAATACATTATTTGGCGAAATGCCAGTTGAAGCTTTAGCCCATTTTAAAATTAGGGTAGTTTTGATTTTATTATTGACTTGTAATTTACAATAATTATACATTTTGGATGCAAGTCCCTTGTTAGATTTTTTCCCCATTCTATTGTTTGTATTTTTGCTTTCTTTATGTTGTCATTTAAAACATGAAAGTTTTTAATTTTGAAGAACTCATCTATTTTTTTTCTTGTCATTTGTGTTTTTGTGTCCTAAAGATACCATTACCTGTCCCAAGTTCATAATGATTTACATGTATGCTTTCTTCCAAGAATTTTATAATTTTAGTGATAAATTTAGTTTATAATCCAATCTGAGTTAATTTTCTTTATACTATGTGAGGTGAGTATAAAGTTCATTCTTTTTCTTGAAGATATATAATTGACCCACAAGTGTTTTAAAAATCTCTTCTTTCCCTATTTGATAGTCTTGACACCTTGTTGAAAATCAATTTATGATTATTTCTGGACTTTCAATTTTATTCCATTGGTCTATGTCTGTCCTTATGTCAGTACCATGCTATCTGGATTACTGTAATTTTGTATTAAGTTTAGAATAAAGAAGTCTGAGTTCTCCAATTTTGCTCTTTTTAAAGATTGTTTTTGGCTTTTCTGGTCCCTTCAATTCCCATATGAATTTTTGAGTCAAGTTGTCTATTTCCACCAAAAATAAACCAGCTGGGATGTTAAAAGGTTTTTAGTTGAATCTGACGATCCTTTGAAATATTATCACCTTAAGCAATGTTTTCTGACCCATGAGCATAGGATAGCTTTCATTTAATTGTTAAAAAAAATTCTCTCAATCGTGGTTTGTAATTTTCAGTGTGTTAGTCTTGCACTTCTTTGATGAAACATTTTTTTAATGCTATTTTACATGGAATTCTGTTCTTAATTTTGTTTTTGGATTGTCTATTGCTAGCATAGAAAAATACATTGATTTTTGTATGTTTAGCTACTGTCCTAAAAAATTGCTCACCTTGTTATTGATGTATGATTTTCCTTCTTTCTTTTTCTTTTTCTTTTTTTCTTAGTGTGATGTCTTTGTCTGGTTTGGATGTCAGGTCATATGGACCTCATATAATGATTTGAGAAATTTTAAAGAGCTTAGTTCTCCTTTAAATGTTTGCTAGAATTCACTGGTAAAGCTATTGGTCCTGAATTTTTCTCTTAGGAAATATTTGAATTATTAATTTAATCTCTATTTATTATAGGTCTGTCAAGTGTCTTTCTAGAAAATTTTTTATCTGAGTTATCTAACTCATTGCTTACATTTATGCATAGTACTTCTTACAATTGTTTTTTTTTTTTAATTTCTGTAAGCTTTTCATGATGCCCCTGTTCTCATTTTTTATTTGAATAATTTGCATCTGCTTCCTTCTCTTCTTGAGCAGTCTAGCTGAAGGTTTTGTCACTTTTATTTTTTAAATAAGCAATTTTTAGATTTGTTGATTTTCTCTATTGTTTTCTATTCTTCATTTAACTGATTTCTGCTCTAACCTTTATTATTTACTGCTTTCTGTTTGTTTTTTCACTCAATTTGCTCTTACTATTCTAGCTTATTAAATCAGAGGCCAGATATGAAGCTTTTCTTCAAAAAACTTGAAAGTGGTAAAAGCTATAAATTTCCATCTAAATCACTCCTCTAATTGTGTTTCATCAGTTTTGGTAAATTTGTGTTTTTGTTCTCATTCTTCTAAAAATATTTTCTATTTTCCTTGATATTTCTTTCATGACTGATTGCTTATTTGATAGTGTATGGTTTCATATCCACATATTTGTGAATTATCATAATTTTATACAAATTTTATAACTGTTGATTTCTATTTAACTTCCATATGGTCATAAAACATATCTTTTAAAAAATAAAAATAGATTTTTATGATTTCAAACAATTAAATTTATTGAGGTTTGTTTTGTGGCAGAGCATTAAATCTTTATGCTAGATAATATTCCATGTACACTTGTAAAGAATGTATATTCTCCTATTGTTGAATAAGAATTTCTGTAAATTCTAATAGGTTTAGTTATTATGCTTTTTAAGTCTTTTATACTTCCTGATCTTTTGCTAATTTTATTTTTGTATAGAAAGTGTAGTTTTGATATCTCCAATTATTATTGTCTATTTCTCTCTCAATTCTATCTGTTTTAGCTTAATGTAATTTGGAGAGTTGTTTCTAGGTAGACACACAGTTGTTTTATTTCTTTTGCCCTTAGAAGAGTTTCTATCTGCAAAAATCTTTTTCGTTTTAAAATGTGTTTTGCCTGAATTAATCTATCCATCCCAGCTATCTTTTGGTTATTGTCTTATTCATACTGCTATAACAGATCCAGCTACTTATAAGCAACAGAAAATTTATTTCTCACAATTTGGAGGCTAGAAGTCTGAGATCAGGGTTTCAGCATAGTCAAGTGAGGGCTCTCTTGCAAGTTGCAGACTTCTTTTTGCATCCTCACATGGAAGAAGGGGCCAAGGATCTCTTTGGAGCCTCTTATTTAAGGTGCTGATCCCATTCGTGAAGGTTCCACTTGCATGACTTAAAACACCTCTCAGATGCCTTACCTACTAATACCTTTGAAGTTAAGATTTTAAAATATGAATTTAGGTGAAAGTGAAGTCATTCAGTGTCCGACTCTTTTTTACCTACCATGCTCCTCCGTCCACAGGATCTTCCAGGCGAGAGTATTGGAGTGGGTTGCCATTTCCTTCTTCAGAGTGTCTTCCCAACACAGGGATCAAACCTGGGTTTCCCACATTGTAGGCAGATGCTTTACCATCTGAGCCACCAGGGAATTTAGATGGGGGGGGGGGATACAAACATTAAAGAGCAGCAGTTACTACTTGAATATTATATATTCTTTCATTTCTTTTTTTCACTTTCAAGCAATGTGTCTTTTCATCCAGTGAATCTCTTGTGTAGTTGGATCATGTTTCGACTTTTTTCCCCCTCATTTTGCCAATCTCTGTCTTTTGTTTGCATAGTTTAATTCATTTACACTCTGTGTAATTACTGAAATGGTAATACTTATGTCAGGCATCATGCTATTTGTTTTCTATATGTTCTATGTGGTTTTTGTTCATCTGTTCCTTGATTATTATAAATTTGGTATTAGATACTTCTTCATTTATCATTTAAATTTCTGTGTATGTGTGTGTGTGTAATATGATTTTTAAATTTATTTCTTCAGAGGCTGATGTATATGTTATAATTAGTATCTGAGTTTGCAATAGTCCAGTTCAGATCAATACTAACTTAATTTCAATTGTGTACAAAACTTTGACCCAATATACTTCTCTTCCCTCTCCCCTTCTTTGTATTATTATTGTCATGAAAATTATATCTTGTATAAGTCGTTCATAACAGTGTTATAATTATTGTTTTATGTAGTCACTTTTTAATCAGGTAGAATACAAAAATTACCAACAAGTTACAGTTTGTATTTTTTTATATTTACCTAGGTAGTACCTTTTATGAATGTTCATTATTTCTTTCTGCAAATTTTATTTACTATGTAGTTTCCTTACATTTCAACCTATTAGCAACAAATTCTCTTAAGTTTTTGCTCTTCTAGAAACGTCTTTATCCCTTCATTTTTTTGAAGGATAGTTTTGCTGGATATCAAATTCTTGGTTGACAGTCTTCTAATTTCTGTACTTTGAAGTATTATCCTATTATCTTCTGGCATCCATGTCTTTTCTTGTATATAATAAGATATATTCTTGCTGCTTTCCTAAGTTTTTGTTTGCCTTTGAATTTTGTCAGTTTAACTATGATGCATCTAGATATTAAGCTCTTTAGGTTTATTCTTCTTGGAGTCATGAAATTTAAATGTAGATTCACATCTCTTATCAAATTTGAGAAGTTTTTGGTAATTATTTATTCAAATCTTGTGCAGTCACTGAGTTCTACTATTAATAGGATTTTTAAGTAGTTGTTTTAATTTTAAGCTAACTTCCTAGAATCAACCCAAGGTCAGTACGATTTGACTAAATATATTCCAAACTCAATTCACAGAATCAGTGATTAATCAGAAGGTTTTCTAAAATACCCTACCTTTATTTCTTTCACTTTCTGTCAAAAAAAAAAAAAAAAAAAAGATGTGTGGGAAAGTATGCTTTAAGCTTCAGGAAGTTTACAATACACTTTAACTTTCACTTCCTGCTTACACAGGGCCTCAACACCTCAACATATGCTATAGATGTGTGGGGCTTTCTATTTTTCCAAGTGTTTCCTGAGCATACACATAGACTTATGAATGTACACTGCTTTAAATTCCTAGGAATATGTGAAAAATTTTCAAAGTTCCTTGTGGTCATCTTATTCAGCAGTGCTTAGTTTTAAATTCCTGGAAAGATTTTGTTTGTTTGCCTGAAATCACAATCTTAGACACCAGTGATATTGCCCGCAAAATTTTATTGTGTTGGTAATATCCTTGAGATAGGATATTTCCTTACCCTCTTCCTTTTCTGAACTCTGAGTTAAATAAAATAGCCATAACACCCCAGAAGGGATATTTTCCAGAGAGATTCAAATTTGGGCACAATATTGACTATGCTTCTGGGGATGGTGCATTTAACAGAATTACAGAATGATTCAGTCCTTTCTGTTGGCTGAAAGAAATTTTTTATTTTTATTTTTTGTTATTGCTGTGTCACTATGCTAGAGATAGAGGAAGTTAAAGCATCACAGATACTGCTGTGCTACTAAGGTCAACAGTTTCTTTTTAATAGACTATATCCTATTTGTTCTGTTTCAGTGTTGGGTATTTTCCAGAGTTCTGAAATTATTTTAGGGTTTTTGCCAGTATTTTCATTGCTTTTTGTGGGAGAACTATGACTAAGGTACTCCGTACACCATTCCAAAAGTTGATCCTTCATGAATTGTTTTTAAAATTATTTTCTCATTTTCTTAGAACCTTTCACATTATTATTTTACCTTGCTATATATAAATGTGCAAAACTCTCCACCTCATGTAGATTTTGTCTTACTTTTTTCATTGACAGCATATAGGAGGTATTGAAAAAGACCTTGTATACTTTCCCTTTCATCTCATATCCTAACATATGAAATCCAACAAAAGTGACATCTAGACTAAAAAATAATAGAATCATAGATTTAAGTTGTTGGATTACATATACGTGTATTTTTTCAAATCTTGAATATTATATTAATATCACTATAATGTAATATGAAAAAAGATTCTCATACTTTTAAATATCATGCCCATATCTACCTTTCTTTTAAAAATATTTATTCATTTATTATGTATTTGGCTATGCCAGGTCACTGTTGTGACATTTGAATTTTTTAGCTGAAGTGTGCAGGATCTTTAATTGTGGCATGAGAGTTCTTAGTTGCAGCATGTTAGACCTAGTTCCCTGATCAAGGATTAAACCCAGCTTTCCTGCACTGGGACCAGTGGACCACCAGGGAAGTCCCCTTAGCTACCTTCTTACACTCAACAAATTACAAATGATATGTGTATGATAAGGATAAAAACAGAAGATTTCATGCTAAATAAACGTACTGGTGTTTTATTTAGGGTTCCTATATGATACAGAATATTTCATGCTAAGTAGGACTGGAAGTAGGATGTTTGGTAAGCCTAACGGGGCTTTCCTTATCACAGTACCCATATGCAGGTCAGATTGCTCAAACTATAGGTTTCCTTTCAGCCAATGCAAAATGACATAAAGGATTAGAAAACATTCCATTTCCTTACTGGGCCCTGAATAGTACTTCTCTAAAGGTCTCCTTGCAAAGAAATAGAGGAAAACAACAGAATGGGAAAGACTAAAGGTCTTTTTAAGAAAATTAGAGATGCCCAGGGAACATTTCATGCAAAGATGGGCTCAATAAAGGACAGAAATGGTATGGACCTAACAGAAGAAGATATTAAGAAGAGGTGGCAAGAATACACAGAAGAACTGTACGAAAAAGAGCTTCATGACCCAGATAATCACGATGCTGTGATCACTCACCTGGAGTCAGACATCCTGAAATGTGAAGTCAAGTGGGCCTTAGAAAGCATCACTATGAACAAAGCTAGTGGAGGTGATGGAATTCCAGTGGAGCTCTTTCAAATCCAGAAAGATGATGCTATGAAAGTGCTGCACTCAATATGCCAGCAACTCAGCAGTGGCCATAGGACTGGAAAAGGTCAGTTTTCATTCCAATCCCAAAGAAAGGCAATGCCAAAGAATGCTCAAACTACTGCACAATTGCACTCATCTCACATGCTAGTAAAGTAATGCTCAAAATTCTCCAAGCCAGGCTTCAGCAATACGTGAACCATGAACTTCCAGATGTTCAAGTTGGTTTTAGAAAAGGCAGAGGAACCAGAGATCAAATTTCCAGCATTCGCTGGATCATGGAAAAAGCAAGAGAGTTCCAGAAAAACATCTATTTCTGCTTTATTGACTACGCCCAAGCCTTTGACTGTGTGGATCACAATAAACTGTGGAAAATTCTGAAAGAGATGGGACTACCAGACCATCTGACCTGCCTCTTGAGAAACTTATATGCAGGTCAGGAAGCAACAGTTAGAACTGGACATGGAACAACAGACTGGTTCCAAATAGGAAAAGGAGTATGTCAAGGCTGTATATTGTCACCCTGCTTATTTAACTTATATGCAGAGTACATCATGAGAAATGCTGGGCTGGAAGAAGCACAAGCTGGAATCAAGATTGCCGGGAGAAATATCAATAACCTCAGATATGCAGATGACACCACCCTTCTGGCAGAAAGTGAAGAGGAACTAAAAAGCCTCTTGATGAAAGTGAAAGAGGAGAGTGAAAAAGTGGGCTTAAAGCTCAACATTCAGAAAACGAAGATCATGGCATCTGGTCCCATCACGTTATGGCAAATAGATGGGGAAACAGTGGAAACAGTGGCAGACTGTATTTTGAGGGGCTCCAAAATCACTGTAGATGGTGACTGCAGCCATGAAATTAAAAGATGCTTACTCCTTGGAAGGAAAGTTATGACCAACCTAGATAGCATATTCAAAAGCAGCCTTACTTTGCCAACAAAGGTCCGTCTAGTGTTTTTCCAGTAGTCATGTATGGATTTGAGAGTGAAGAAAGCTGAGTGCCAAAGAATTGATGCTTTTGAACTGTGGTGTTGGAGAAGACTCTTGAGAGTCCCTTGGACTGCAAGGAGATCCAACCAATCCGTTCTAAAGGAGATCAGTCCTGGGTGTTCTTTGGAAGGACTGATGCTAAAGCTGAAACTCCAGTACTTTGGCCGCCTCATGCAAAGAGTTGCCTCATGCGAAGAGTTGACTCATTGGAAAAGACTCTGATGCTGGGAGGGATTGGGGGGCAGGAGGAGAAGGGGACGACAGAGGATGAGATGGCTGGATGGCATCACTGACTCAATGGACATGAGTTTGAGTGAACTCCGGAAGTTGGTGATGGACTGGGAGGTCTGGCGTGCTGCAATTCTTGCAGTCTCAAAGAGTCAGACAGGACTGAGCGACTGAACTGAAAGGTCTCTTTACATGCAAATTAATATGTGATTAAGAAGAAAAGGGTTGGATTTGACCTATAGAGCCCATCTTCATTTTTGTGGAAATAATATAAACCAACAGTTTATTAGCTATTTATTCATGTTTTTAGGAATCAAGTTTGAAATAATCTTATTAATAAAGGTATATGCTTTGATATTATGTTTTTGTTCCTCTTATGTTATAGTAGTAAATTATTCTGCTGATTAGTTCAGTTTTGTAAAAGAATTAAAACATAAAAAATCATAATCAAGTGCTTAATATTTTATAGTATACACTGACTCACAGTTGTCTAATACAAAATTTAAAAATATTTACCCCCAAAATACTTTGTTTTCCAAGCTTAAAGACATATAGTTAATGACTTCTTATAACACCAATCACCCATAAAAATAATTTAGTTATTATCAGAAAAAAATTGCATACAGTCTTAAGTTTATATAAGATGTGAAAAGAAAACCTAGAAAAAATGAAAGTATATACATATAAAAGTCCATAGATATAGATGTCTAGAAATGGTAAGATAATAAAAGTTTCAGAAATTAATAGGATGAATTTTAAAATGTAAGTTTAGTTTATTGAGTTGATCTAGAATCATGTAGATAAAGCATTTCAATTATGTAAAATATAAATTCATTTCAACTAATATATTTTTAAAAATCTGCTTAACATTTTGATAATTGTCCTCCACCTGTTGTACTTAATCAGATCAGATATTTGGTCTCAAAGGAAATGGCCCTTTCATATTGAGGTTTACAATGTCTTAGCTATGCCTTTAAGAGGACTCACAGACATATTAAACTTTCTTCTGCAATCTCTGTCAAAATCTGTCTGGACAATGGATGAGTAGTAACCATCAACTAAACTTTTCCCTAATCAATTCAGGTAAAACCAGTGTAGTTATAAGTTCTCAGTTTTGTGAGTCCTGACAATACCTTTCCTAAATCCTGCTTATAGCACTCCTCTAAAAGACCTATCTTCCCCTTTCCCTAGCTTATTGGGATCTGTCCTTGCCAAGAATGTTTTTCACTATTTTTTTCTGTGTTTTGCCTATGTGTTAATTAAGATTAATAAATTACTCTGCTGTGGCAAGCAGTCCCACATTTTAGTGACTTAAAACTACAAAGGTATATTTTCCCCATTAAGTTATATGTCCATTGTAGGGGAACAGAGGATATGCTCACTGTACTCTTTCAAGAATCAAGGATACAAGGGACTGTCTTGAATACAGCTAGTCATGGTAACAAATGAAGAAAAGAGTTCTCTGGAATGTCTCACAGAGGCCTATGAATACTCAACCAGAAGAAGGACGCCTCCTTCCCACTCCCAACTCCTTGTTTAGAACCAGTCACTTGGGCTCATGGGAATAGGGAGTAGTGAGAAAGTGCAATCCTGTGACACACCCTGAAAATAGAGAGCTTGGAATGTTGAGGGGCAGAGGGAGAGCAAGATTGGTATGTATCAGAGTCTCTCTTCATAGCTACAATATGTGGAAGCATCAGTTTGGATAAAAACTACATGATTTGGGGAAAACACAGGTTATTCAGGTCATACAGATTTTAGATTTAGTAAATTACTGATAAATCTTTTATGTCCTTATGAATTTTTTCAACTCTTGGGTGAGATTATTACCTTTAACCAGAAGCTATTTGAACTGTATGCAATATATCCTTACATTTTCAGGTGAAAATATTCTAAGAGAGCACTGTTTTTAGTTCAGAGTATCAGTATGTGTCTTGTAGAATCACAATTTTTTAATGGAATGTGACTTGTGGGCAAGAAAAAAATATGTATAGCTAACAAATCAAAAGGAAGAATGGGTTTAAATTTATATTAGAAAAATAAGAAAGATCCAAAGGAATTTGATTATCTAATAAGTGAAGATGTCCCAGGAAAATGAGAAGTTATTAAATCTAACTGGCAAAAGGGGGAAAAAAAAGATATAGTTTGCTTTCTTTGTAACTTTAATAAAAACAATGCAGTGAAACTACAAGAAAGCTTATTATTGCACTACAATGAGCTTAAAATATTCTTATCAAATTCTGGAATAGTATATCATAAATTTGGTGTGATGCAATCACTTCAGCTGTAAAATACATCATCATATGAAAAAAGAGCAGGTCATGGACCGATTCATTAATTCCTATTTTCCCACACTTTATCCTCTCTATTCAAAGCCTTATAGAGATAAAAAATAAATCATGTAGTCACTATTAGGGCATATGTGTTTATAATATATGCAATATATAATATAAAATTTATAAATTATGATTTACCTAATCATCCTGGAGCTAGAATTTTGTTAGTATATACATCATGAAGTGCTTTGTGTATAAATTGAAGAAATGGTGAGGAAAGGAGGAAAAAAAATAAAGTTTATTTTTTTTCATATTAACCTATCTCTGCAATCATTAACCGTGATGGAGAATCATGTTTCCAATTATTTTGATAAATTTACTTTACATTTATAAATATAGCAAGATTATTACTCCATAACAGGGAAGAATTTTCATTTTTATGCATGTAAGGGTAAGGATAATGAAGTGGTGAGAAGGGAGAGTTTTGCTCAGCTTTGATCTTGACAGTGCTAACAGAATCTATCCAAAAGTGGATGTAAATAATGCTAGTCTATCATCAGAGCTGATATGGGAATTGAAAATGCAACAGTTGTTATTCCCCTAGCTTTCTTTTAGAATAATAGCTTTGGCCTTTTGAAGGCCAAAGGAAACCTTGCTGCAAATACTGAGACATTTTCCTCTAGAAATCTGCTTAATGTTAAGTTTAACAGATAGGATTCCATTTATATGTGAGCAATTGGCTATACCCAGCAAAAATATTACAGATTAATTCATGGACCTTAACAGAAAATTGTGCTTTTTGTCATTATTTTGTGAATTCCACTACAGCCAAGTAATTGCACTGTAAAATTTATAATATCATGATGCTGTAGAATATAGGGAAATAATTAGACAATAGATATACACTGGTATACACACAAACAACTGATGCATCCATCTGCTTCCCACAGTAAACACACGGCACTATTAATATAGAAAATTTGATTTACAAAGAGATTAACTGCAGAGAGCAAGTATTGGGAAACTACAAGGTCTGTTCAGTGTGCAGTGACCTGAACCTTCCATCCCCAGGCCTGTGGAGAAGATAGACCTGAACAGAGTCAGCAGCTTTGAGGAAAACAGTGAACCTTGCTTGAAAGAGTGAGCCAAGCTGAGTCAATCTCTTTGGAAGGAAGGCAGGGAATAGTCTGCCCCCTCTACTCTCCTCTAACACTCCATACTTATGCCAAGCAGCCACAGCACCAACTCTTAACCTTGGCCCATCCTGGAGAGAGAGTACAGGAGGACTCAACTGGCACCTGGTGGATGTACACAGTTGCTAACTCATACTCAGTCACACACACACAAACATACAAATGTATGCAACCTCTTCATCCCTTCCTCTATCCCTTCCCTCTCTCCCTCCTTCCTTCCTTCCTTCTCTCCTTCTTTCCCTCCTTCCTGCCTCCTTCCTTTATTACTCCCCTCTTCCTTCTTTCTCTTTCCCCCTCTCCTCTTTGATTACACATCTGTGGAAGTGAACTGTGTTGTAGTAAAAATGTGAACTTGGATAAGTCACTAAAATCCTCAAAGTCTCTAGATTCAAAAGCTGTAAACAGGAATAATCATACTCAATTCACAGAAATTTTGCAGCCTTAATGGCAAATATATAGCTATAACATACTGTAGCAGAGGCCACATCAACAACTGTTCAAAATGGATAAGAAGTGACTGTGAAAAAAGTATTTCACTAAGACACTTCATATTGTAGATCAGCTAACACAATGTGTAGCCTTAGTAGCTGCTCTGTAACTACTGAATAAATTCATTCTTCATTACATTTTAAATTTACACTACCTGTCCTTCCTTTCTTCCCTACCTCTCAATATTTTTGATTGCTAGTATTGAACTTTAATCAGAATTCCTACATTTGGAAAATTCTTTTTCTCTTATCCCTACTTGAACAACCTAAGAATGAAGAGATCAACCCCATGTGTTAAGAATCTGAAAGTCAAGATTGTGACACTGACTTTAAGGAATTCAGAGACCACCAATGTAGACAAACAAGTGAATAGAACATTAGAACTTAGAGACCAGGCTTCTAGGATAGGAAAGCAGAATCAGTTCATCCAGTTGCTAGGTCATGTCTAACTCTTTGTGACCCCATGGACTGCATCATGCCAGGCTTCCCTGTCCTTCACTCTCTCCCAGAGTTTGCTCAGACTCATGCCCATTGATTCGGTGATGCCATCCAACCATGTCATCCTTTGTCACCCCCTTCTCCTCCTACCCTCAATTTTTCCCAGCATCAGGTTCTTCTCCAGTGAGTTGGCTCTTCGTATCAGGTGGCCAAAGTATTGGTGCTTCAGCTTCAGCATCAGTCCTTCCAACGAATATTCAGGATTAGTTTCCTTTAGGATTGACTGGTTTGATCTTGCAGTCCAAGGGACTCCCGAGTCTTCTTCAGAACCATGGTTCAAAAGCATCAGTTCTTTGGTGCTCAGCCTTCTTCATGGTCCAACTCTCACATCCATACATAACTACTGGAAAAACCATCGATTTGACTATATGGACCTTTGTCAGCAAAGTGGTGTCTCTGTTTTTCAATACACCGTCTAGTTTTGTCATAGTTTTACTTCCAAGGAGCAAGTGTCTTAATTTCATGGCTGCAGAATAGCCTTGTGAAAAAGTGGAACTCTGGAGTAAGGTTGCTTAGTTTTTAACCCCTGACCCAAACTGAAGCATTAAGATTTAGGGGTAAATCGCTTGATGACTCTGTGCTTCAATTTTTTCATCTTTAAAATGGGAATATAAAGTGCACAGTTTATGATTACTATTAGTACTAGTACTACAACTGATGCTAGTACTATAATATGATACTGATGATAATGATAATAATCAAGTGGCAAAATATGGCATGAAGGAACAGGAAAGTAGAGTATTAAAGCCATGAATGAGCAAGTAAACCAATAAATAGTCTAAAGATTGAAGAGAAATTCAAAAAAGAGAAGCCAGAAGGTATGGTGGAGAAACAGTTATTCCAGAAACAGTGAATTGTTTCAAAGGGGTACATGCCATGGTAACATGCAGGAATGTAAGGTAAGAAGTTACTGAAGAGACAAGGTGGGAAATAGACAATAAAAGATTTTGTGTCATGCTAAGAATCATAACTTTCATCCTAGAGTCTGAAGGATGTTGTGGGAAGACTTTAAGGGGACAGACATAATTAGTCCCACATTTTAGAGAGATCCATTGACAAAAGTGACAGGAAAATATTCGAGGTGACTGACGAAAGTAAAAATGAATGACGTTTAGGACATAGTTGATTAGTAGAATCATAGAAAGTTCTTTGCTTTCTGCCATAATTGTGGTGTCATCTGCGTATCTGAGTATATTGATGTTTCTGCCAGCAATCTTGATTTCAGTTTGTGCTTTCTCCAGCACAGTACATAATGATTCTCATTATGTACTCTGCATATAAGTTAAATAAACAGGGGACAATACACAGCCTTGACCTACTCCTTTTCCTATTTGGAACCAGTCTGTTGTTCCATGTCCAGTTCTAACTGTTGCTTCTTGACCTGCATACAGATTTCTCAGGAGGCATATCAGGTGGTCTGGTATTCTCATTTCTTGAAGAATTTTCCAGTTTGTTTTGGTCCACACAGTCAAAAGCTTTGGCATAGTCAATAAAGCAGAAGTAGATGTTGTTCTGGAACTCTCTTGCTTTTTCAAAGATCCAACAGATGTTGGCAATTTGATCTCTGGTTCCTCTGCCTTTTCTAAACCCAGCTTGAACATCAGGAAGTTCATAGTTCATGTACTGTTGAAGCCTGGCTTGGAGAATTTTGAACATTACTTTGCTAGCATGTGAGATGAGTGCAA
Organism: Bos grunniens; assembly: GCF_055505025.1. Taxonomy (NCBI): domain Eukaryota; kingdom Metazoa; phylum Chordata; class Mammalia; order Artiodactyla; family Bovidae; genus Bos; species Bos grunniens. The sequence goes on along the minus strand of NC_141172.1, from coordinate 48,466,458 downwards.
TTGTGCAGTAGTTTGTGCATTCTTTGGCATTGCCTTTCTTTGGGATTGGAATGAAAAGTGAGCTTTTCCAGTCCTATGGCCACTGCTGAGTTTTCCAAATTTGCTGGCATATTGAGTGCAGCACTTTCATAACTGTACTATGCCTTTTTATATATGGGACTTGAGCATCTACAGTTTTTGGTATGCAATAGTGGGGTCCTCTAACCAATCCCATATGCAAACTGAGTAATGTCTGTATATTTAACTACAGTATATCTAAGTATAGTATGGTATACTATGTTAAAAATTAGATAAATTTTTGGTGCTTTTATTTATACCATTATTATTAGCAATAATATGATACTTATTGTATATATAAAATATTCTGAACATTGAAATAATTTCAAACACATCATTTCATGTAATTTCTGAGGTAACCAAGAAAATTCAACTAGAATTGCTTGTAAATATAGGATCTCATAACCATATGATAATATCAAGTGATTATTCTCAAAGTAAATGTTTATAGAGAAGTATTTATGGCCCTGTGTAGGAAAGGAAATTGTATATAACACATGTTCTGCCCTAGAGTCTTAGCCTAGTAGCAGGTGAAGGTTTTGGATCTGGGGAATAGTTGTGTACTCAAATATTGAAAATTCAGTCTAATTTAAATGCTGGAGAGGATGTGGAGAAAAGGGAACCCTCTTACACTGTTGGTGGGAATGCAAACTAGTACAGCCACTATGGAGAACAGTGTGGAGATTCCTTAAAAAACTGGGAATAGAACTGCCTTATGATCCAGCAATCCCACTGCTGGGCATACACACTGAGAAAACCAGAAGGGAAAGAGACACGTGTACCCCAATGTTCATCGAAGCACTGTTTATAATAGCCAGGACATGGAAGCAACCTAGATGTCCATCAGCAGATGAATGGATAAGAAAGCTATGGTACATATACACAATGAAGTATTACTCAGCCATTAAAAAGAAAACATTTGAATCAGTTCCAATGAGGTGGATGAAACTGGAGCCTATTATACAGAGTGAAGTAAGCCAGAAAGAAAAATACCAATACAGTATAATAACACATATATATGGAATTTAGAAAGATGGTAACAATAACCCTGTGTACAAGACAGCAAAAGAGACACTGATGTATAGAACAGTCTTATGGACCCTATGGGAGAGGGAGAGGGTGGGAAGATTTGGGAGAATGGCATTGAAACATGTAAAATATCATGTATGAAACGAGATGCCAGTCCAGGTTCGATGCATGATACTGGATGCTTGGGGCTAGTGCACTGGGACAACCCAGAGGGATGGTATGGGGAGGGAGGAAGGAGGAGGGTTCAGGATGGGGAACACATGTATACCTGTGGCGGATTCATTTTGATATTTGGCAAAACTAATACAATTATGTAAAGTTAAAAAAAAAAAAAGCTGTGGTACATATACACAATGGAGTATTACTCAGCCATTAAAAAGAATACATTTGAATCAGTTCTAATGAGGTGGATGAAACTGGAGCCAATTATACAGAGTGAAGTAAGCCAGAAAGAAAAATACCAATACAGTATACTAACACATATATATGGAATTTAGAAAGATGGTAACGACAACCCTGTATGCGAGACAGCAAAAGAGACACAGATGTATAGAACAGTCTTTTGGACTCTGTGGGAGAGGGAGCGGGGGGTGATTTGGGAGAATGGCATTAAAACATGTATAATATCATATAAGAAATGAATCGCCAGTCCAGGTTCAATGTGGTATATAGGAAGCTTGGGGCTGGTGCACTGGGATGACCCAGAGGGATGGTATGGGGAGGAAGGTGGGAAGGGGGTTCAGGATGGGGAACACGTGTACACCCATTGCAGATGCATGTTGATGTATGGCAAAACCAATACAATATTGTAAAGTAAAAATAATGATAATAATAATAAAGAAAAAAAGAAAAAAAAATTTTACAATCTCATCGACTTCTAAAATTCTAATTTCTTGGTTTTCTAACTAGAAAAGATCTACTTAATATTATTTGATACTTAGCACCACAGATATTTTGGAAAAGGGGAGATACATTATACAAGCTATTCAGAGTACATAGTTAACCATTTTGCTACATTCTTAATGTTTTCTGAAGTATATGAAAGACACATTTATTGATGTAAGCTACTAGGACTCTCTTTCTTTCCATTTGTATCGCAGTGTATGTCCATTACAGACATATTTTTCAAAAAAACAAAATCTAGTACATTTTATTAATTCATTCATTTTGTTGAATATTTGTTTTAAGCCAGATAAAAGGATATAGCAATGACTCAATACACATATGCGCTTTTGAAACACTAAGGATAAATCCCTACCCATTGTTCTTAGCGGGCAATGCAGGGATGACTGATATCTTTCACTTAGTAACTCAACTCCTTGCATCATGCCCTTGGATGATATAAAGAACTTTTTGGATTGTTGAGTCTAGACATAGCCTCAAAACTGTTCACAAAACAATGCCCCAGGCATCCAATATCAGTTGGTTAGAGTTGTCACATGAGATGAAATCTATTTGTCATTATTGGGTGTATGAACAGTATTATCCTGTTGGAAAGAAGAAAATAGGCACAGTGCAGCAATATCTCATCCTAGAAGCAATATCAAACTGATATGACACTGAAAGGAATATAATACAAACCTTGAGAGGTAAGTTTTGCTTGATTTTTACCTTTGAAAAGATTGACTAGGTTTCTGATAATCTTGTTAACTACTCTGTGAAATACTTAACTGGCTTGGATATAGTTACATTATTCTTAGCCTCAGATTTGTTGTTGTGTGCTCAGTCGCTAAGTTGTGTCAGACTCTTTCAACCCCATGGACTACAGCCTGCCTGGCTTCTCTGTCAATGGAATTTTCCAAGCAAGAATACTTGAGTGAGTTGCCATTTCCATCTCCAGGGGATCTTCTGACGCTTGTCTCTTGAGTCTCCTGCACTGTGCCACTGGGAAGCCCCAGGTTTGTTGCTACTAAAGTTTTAAATGATTTTGTCATAGTGGTTTGTTTGGGTATTTTTGTTTGTTTGCTTTCTGTTTTGTTGTCATTATTCTTGTTCACAATTCAGAAATTAGAAATCAAATTTTCAAAAGACTGAAAATAAATTTAAATATGTAGGAGGAAATCATATAATCAGGATATACTTCTAAGTGGGGATATACTTAAAGTGGGACAAACATGTCCAATGTTATTTACTACGCATAGAGAGGCTTAAGGAACACGGGTTATACTCATCCTACAAAGTACATATCTATAAGCAAATATCATGCAAAAGATTTTATACTTGTCTGTCCATCACTTGGTTGTGGATATTTCATTATTTGCTCTAGGGCGCCAGTACACTAAGACCTTCAGTGTACTCTGACTAAGTATTAGTGTGTTTTAATTCCTGAGCATATTAGATATACATGTGTGTTCTTGCTCCTCTAGTAAAGATATATGAGCTACCTTAATCCAGGTGGTGCTAAATAAAACAGGGTGAAACAGATACAGTGCTTATAGAATGGCTAACCATGAGAATATTTCTCAGAGTTTGACCTGATTGTAAGAAATGTTTTGGACTTCTCTAGCTCATGGAAATTGAGGGACAGGTCAAGAAAAATTCACTTTGAATGCAAAAGATTAGGAAACAGACTAGAAGCCATCTGAATTTCACAGGAGACACATTGGTAATCTCTGTGGGATATAAGTCATTTTAAGAGTAGGGAGAAACAGGGATAATAGTCATGTAAAAAAAAAATCAATTTGTAACCACTGGGAATATAGAATGAAAAAAAAAATGTGTCTATTCCAATCAAAGTTAAGCTGAAACACAATTTATTTCTCCTGTCAATGCCATAAAAAGAGAATGATATTCAGAGATCTAACACCTGTATATCTTTAATAGATCCTTTATTCCTCTACATAAAACACTAAAATCTTTGCTCATTCTAGGCCAAGAGAGAATATCTTATGCTGAAATATCTGTCAGTCTTCTAAAAGTAAGATCCAGGAGTGAAGAGGATTGGAGCACAAATCAAATTATACTAATTTTGTTAACATTCTTTACTTACCAGAAAGATACAAATATACTGTGCTTTATTGATTACCACTATGCAAATTTTAAACTGTGGATTTTTTTTAACACCTTAATATGTGCACTAGAGAAGGGAATGGCAAACCACTTTAGTATTCTTGCCTGAGAACCCCATGAACAGTATGATAAGGCAAAAAGATATGATACTGAAAGATGAACTCCCCAGGTCAGTAGGTACTCAGTATGCTACTGGAGAAGAATGGAAAAATAACTCCAGAAAGAATGAAGAGATGGAACCAAAGCAAAAACAACACCTAGTTGTGGATGTGACTGGTGATGGAATTAAAGTCCGATCCTATAAAGAACAATATTTCACAGGAACCAAAATGTTAGGTCCATGAATCAAGGTAAATTTGAAGTGGTCAAACAGGAGATGTCAAGAGTGAACATTGACATTTTAGGAATCAGTGAACAAAAATTGACTGGAATGGGTGAATTTAACTCAGATGTCCTTTATATCTACAAGAATAGATATGGGGCAAGAACAGATATGTGGGCAAGAATCCCTTAGAAGAAATGGAGTAGACATCATAGTCAACAAAAGAGTCCAAATGCAGTTGTTGGGTGCAGTCTCACTCAAGAAAATGACAGAATGATTTCTGATCGATTCCAAGGCAAACCATGCAATGTCACAGTAATCCAAGCCTGTACCCCAACCAGTAATGCCAAAGAAGCTGCGGTTGAATGGTTCTATGAAGACCTACAAGACCTTCTAGAACTAAAACCCAAAAAGATGTCCTTTTCATTATAGGGGATTGGAGTGCAAATTTAGGGAGTCAAGAGATACCTGGAGTAACAGGCAAATTTAGACTTAAAGTACAAAATGAAGCAGGGCAAAGGCTAATAGAGTTTTGCCAAGAGAATGCACTGGTCATAGCAAACATCCTCTTCCAACAACACAAGAGAGGACTCTACACATGGACAATACCAGATGGTCAATACCAAAATCAGATTGGTTATATTTTCTGAAGCCAAAGATGGAGAAGTTCTATACAATCAGTGGAAACAAGACTGGCAGCTGACTGTGGTTCAGATCATGAACTCCTTATTGCCAAATTCAGACTTAAATTGAAGAAAGTGGGGAAAACCACTGGACCATTCAGGTATGACCTAAATCAAATCCCTTATGATTATACAGTGGAAGTGACAAATAGATTCAAGGGATTAGATCTGATAGACAGAGTGCCTGAAAAACTATGGATGGAGGTTCATGACATTGTACAGGAGGCAGTGATCAAGACTATTCCCAAGAGAAAGAAATACAAAAAGGCAAATGGTTGTCTGAGGAGGCCTTACAAATAGTTGAGAAATGAAAAGAAGATAAAGGCAAAATAGAAAAGGAAAGATATACCCATCTGAATGCAGAGTTGCAAAGAATAGCAAGGAGAGATAAGAAAGCCTTCCTCAGTGATCAGTGCAAAGAAATAGATGAAAACAATAGAATGGGAGAAGTCTAGAGATCTCTTCAAGAAATTTAGAGATACCAAGGGAACATTTCATGCAAAGATGGGCACAATAAAGGGCAGAAATGGCATCAACCTAACAGAAGTGGAAGATATTAAGAAGAGGTGGCAAGAATACACAGAAAAACTATACAAAAAAGATCTTCATGATGCAGATAACCACGATCACTCAACTAGAGCCAGACATCCTGGAATGTGAAGTCAAGTGGGCCTTAGGAAGCATCACTATGAACAAAGCTAGTGGAGGTGATGGAATTCCAGTTGAGCTATTTAAAATCCTAAAAGATGATGCTAGAAAGTGCTATACTCAATATGCCAACACATTTGGAACTCAACAGAGGCCACAGGACTGGAAAAGGTCAGTTTTCACTCCAATCCCAAAGAAAGGTAATGCCAAAGAATTTTCAAACTATTGCACAATTGTGTTCATCTCACTCACTAGCAAAGTAATCCTCAAAATTCTCCAAGCCAGGCTTCAACAGTATGTGAACCGTGGACTTTCAGATGTTCAAGCTGGATTGGAAGAGGCAGAGGAACTGGAGATCAAATTACCTACAACAGGTGGATCATTGAAAAAGCAAGAGAGTTACAGAAAAACATTTACTTCTCCTTTATTGACTATGCCAAAGCTTTTGGCTGTGTGGATCACAACAATCTGTGGAAAATTCTTAAAGAGATGGGAATAGCAGAACACCTTACCTGCCTCCTGAGAATACTGTATGCAGGTCAAGCAGCAACAGTTAGAACTGGACATGGAACAGCCTGGTTTCAAATCGGGAAAGGAGTACATCAAAGCTGTATATTGTCACCATGCTGATTTAACTTATATGCAGAGTACATCACGAGTAATGCTGGTCTGGATGAATCACAAGTTGGAATCAAGATTACTAGGAGAAATATCAATAACTTCAGATAGGAAGACGACACCACACTTATGGCAGAAAGTGAAGAACTAATGAAAATGAAAGAGGAGAGTGAAAAAGTTGGCTCAAGAAACAACATTCAGAAAGCTAAGATCATGGTATCCGGCCCCATCACTTCATGGCAAATAGATGGGGAAACAATGGAAATAGTAAGAGACTTTATTTTCTTGGGCTCCAAAATCACTGCAGGTGGTGACTGCAGCCTTGAAAACAAAAGGTGCTTGCTACTTGTAAGAAAAGCTATAACTAACCTAGACAGTATATTAAAAAGTAGAGACATTACTTTGCTGACAAAGGTCCATGTAGTCAAAGCTGTGGTTTTTTCACTAGTCATCTACTCATGTGAGAATTGGAGTATCAAGAAAGCTGAGACCGAAGAACTGATGCTTTTGAACTCTGGTGTTGGAGAAGACTCTTGAAACTCCCTTTGATTGCAAGGAGATCCAACTAGACAATCCTAAGGGAAATGAGTCCTGAATATTCATTGCAAGAATTATGCTAAAGCTAAAACTCCAGTACTTTGGCCACCAGATGCGAAAGAACAGACTCTTTGGAAAAGACACTGATGCTGTGAAAGGTTGAAGGTGGGAGTAAAAGGGGATGACAGAGAATGAGGAAAAGGGGATGACAGAGAATGAAATGGTTATATATGGCATCACCAACTTGATGGACATGAGTTTGAGCAAGCTCTGGGAGTTGGTGATGGACAGGGTAGCCTGGCGTGCTGCATTACATGGGATGGGAAAGAGTCTGACACGAGTGAGTGACTCAACTGAACTTAATGATCTGCACAGACAATTTTAGCCATTTAATTTAAATGAGTCTCCTCACATATAGTAATAATTAAAGTGTGGCAGATTAAAGATGGCTAGAGATTCTTTGATGCTCCACCATCCAGAGGTGTGTTCTCTGCTCCTCTCCCTGTTTTGATTCTGGAATTTCTCTGTGACTGCTCTGAACAATTAGATTCAGCAGAAATGGTGCTGTGCCAGTAATGGGTCCAGGCCCTCAGAGACTGGCAGCTTCCTTTCTCTCTTGGAACGCTCATGTTTAGGATACTGTCTGTCAGAACACAGCTGCCATGCTGGAAGAAGCCCTGCCGCATGGGAAGACTACATATTGGTGCTTCAGTGATCAACCGCAAATAAGAGCCTAGCCAAAAGGCCAGCAAAAACTGTGAGTCATGTAAGGGAGATATTTTGAACTCCCAATTCTGTCAAGCCTTAAGATGACTGCAAGACCAGTCTACATCTTCCTTCACCTACATGATAGGCCCCAGGAAAGAACCCCCTAGTTTTGTGCTGCTTCCGCTCAGTCATGTGGGATGATACATTATTGCTATATAATTATGTTCTGATTTTTAAAACTATTTTTGCACAACAATAGAAGCCTAGAACTTAAACTAAAAATTAAAAATCAGTGTGATCAAAGTTTCATTCAATCAGATTTTTTTCTTTCTTTCACTTTCCATAACTGTGTTCAGCCATATTGTGGTAACTATCACAATGTTGATATTCCCAACAGCTAGAACTGCAAAATGATAATGAAATAGAAGCATATTCTTATTTAGATACTAAAAAGGACATGGCAGAGTTGAGAAATAGCTGCCAGATTCTGCCTCCCTCTTGCCTTTTCCCCTCCCCCAAACACACAGATAAACTCAGCCAGGAAACTAAAGGCAATGGAATGTAACTGGCAGTGGTAATGCTGATATATTCTTTTTTGTGCCAAAGCAGTCTCTTGGCTATATCCACAGCACTGTTGCCCAAACAGAGGATCTTCTGTTTTAGGGCTGAGCATGGAAAGAATTCTAGTCCTTTGCCTTCTTCCTTTTACCATTTAAATTAGTAGAAAACATTTCCTTATTTTGCTCTCTAAATAATTTTGCATAAATGGAAATGGTACCTGTACTTACAACATAAAAAAGATCCTTAAATGCTTGCTGTAATTAGCAAAGTTAGTTTTCATTCAGGGACACTGGATTTGAATGCCCTGAGCTCCTTACTAAAGTGCTCATTGTTTTCATTTATGCCTTCACCCTTTGGGGCCTTGCTCTCTTCTCAATGCTGTTTAGGAGAGTAATACAACATGTGCTAATATCATAGCCCTTGGTGCTCAGACGCATAAAGCAGAAATAACAGGCTGATTCAGTACTGATCTTGGAAAACGCAGTCTGCTTAGACAGAAGTCTAGGAGAGAAAATTGGCAAGAATGAAGAAATCAGACAACTTCATGGGAAAACCACTGAGGAAACAGAGAAGTGTTGAAAGCAAATGACGCCCAAGTCTATTTTTCCATGAAGATATTGAGAGAAAGCTTGATGTCTATCTGTCTGGAGTACACTGAATGAAGACTGTGGATGTGGAAGGATACCCTTCATTTTTGGAGAGCCCTCTGAGCTCTATCTTTCTTTGGATTGTGAGCCAAGTATATATTTTTTTCTTCATCACTGTTAGTAGGAACCAGAAATACACCCTATAAGCTAAAGAAAAATAGACTTCTAGCTGCTTCATGTTTGTTGAAGCTTCTTCTATATTTACTAATAGAAGTTATTCAGTGCCTATCACATTTAACTTTAATTTAACCTCAATTCTTCTGAACAGGAATTTCAGGCGACTTCAAATAAACTGATATAAACATAAAAGGAGGAAAAGGGAAATGGAATGACATTGATAATATTAACATATTCTATGATGAGCTTAAAATCTGGCTATGTTCATCCACAGAGGGTAGGCAGAAAGAAAATTTTAAGAGAAATCATAGCTCAGATATTATAAAAGAGATGTACTTTTGACAGTGGAGATATACTTTTATTTGATGTAAAATGTTCAGCGTTGTCAATTACATGGGACTTTGAGTGACATAATAGGCAATATATTCACATCAGTTTATATGAAATGCAGAAGCAATTTTTTATACTCTTACAGAACTGATAGAAGAAACTCTGGGGTGAGAGATATGATATGAATTTGGCTTCAGATAAGACTACATTCAAATTTTGGCTGTCTTATTTTCTTCTCATCTGAACTTGGTCAAGTGACATCTCTCAAAATATGGAAATAATTGTTTTTAGCATCTTTTTTCATCTTTGTCATCAGTACCATAACTTGTATCTCCTACTCAGTGCAAAGCTTATTATTATGAATAAGGATTTGGGATTTAAAAAAATAAATATTGTGCATTTGTTATAGGCAAAGATTGACAATTTCATTTTTAATTTTGAACAAAATCAAGTTGTCATATTCATTACTCATAATTATTCACAATATCTTCTTCAGAGACCTCAAAGTGTAATATAATCAAGTTTGTGTCATTTTGTGTTTTAGTTAGTCCCAATATAGATTTATCAGCATAATCATTCCATAAGTATCCTAAATGATAAGTATATATTTGTCATTTGGTTCCTATTCTGGATTAGAATTTAATCCATCATCTTGACAGATGACCCTTCTGTAGGTAGTTTAAATTACAAAAGATCTATACCAAAAGTATCTCTTTTCAATTGAATTATTATCTCCTTTATAGCAGGAACCATGTCTGATATTTTCTCATTACTCTTCAGGCTGCCTAGGAAAGGATTAAGTACAAGATTAGTGATGAATAAATACTTGGTGATTTATTGTTACAGGATTTAAGACTGATAATTTTCACATTTTTTTTCACTGAAACTCAGACTTTATAACTCTAGAAAAGACTGATCAGTGGTCCTTGAATTGATTGTAATGTTAGCACTGATTAGACATAGAGATATAATTTAGTAGTTATGACAGTCCTCTGGGCTTTCAAGTCAAAAGTAAAGAAAGGCAAGATTTTCACTATGAAAAATATATATATAATTAATGATTTATGAAACTAAGTTTAATTTGGGAAATCAAATTTCTTTGGCCAGCTCATTTCTGTTGGAGTAAATTTGACATAGAAAATACCTTGATTTAATTTTGTCATCCTAAAACTAACACAACAAAAAACTGGCCTAATAAAAATTCTTTGGCCTAGATATGGTTCAGAATTCCTGAAATTGCACTGTGAGTATATTTGCTTTAAATCACAGAATTCAATATTATAAACACATATATAAATATGCAGTTTTGTTTCTTATTTTTTTGAGATAAGACAGTCGTAGAAATGGGTTCAATTTGTTTTTTTGATGTTACAGTGTGTCTGGGAAATATTTTTATGTAAATATATGGAGATATAACCCTATTCTTTTTTCTAATTTTAAAGTTCAAATGTAAAATTTAATAATCATAAAAATACGATAATTTCATTTCTAAAATGAAAATGCCTGTAAAACCAACTCATCAGGTGGATAAATATTAAAATATTACCAGCACCTCAGATAGCCCTAATATGGCTCTCTCAGTCAATATACCCTAAAGATAACTATCATTCTGACTTCAATCATAATAATGTATTTTGCTGCTTCTAAAAATGGATTTATAGCACATGTACACTTTTGTTTTCATATTCTTTTGTTCAACATTATTTTGTGAGATTTAGTCATATTATTGTGAGTAGCAACTTTTTAATTCCATGTACTATTTCTTTCGGAGAAGGCAATGGCACCCCACTCTAGTTCTCTTGCCTGGAAAATCCCATGGATGGCGAAGCCTGGTAGGCTACAGTCCATGGGGTCGCTAAGAGTCGGACGCGACTGAACGACTTCACTTTCAATTTTCACTTTCCACTTTCATGCATTGGAGAAGGAAATGGCAACCCACTCCAGTGTTCTTGCCTGGAGAATCTCAGGGACGGGGGAGCCTGGTGGTCTGCCGTCTCTGGGGTCTCACAGAGTCGGACACGACTGAAGCGCCTTAGCAGCAGCAGCAACTATTTCTTTAAATGAACATTTTTATGGATTTTTATGTTATTTATATTTTTGGTCATTTTAGATGAAGCTAGCATGAATATGTCTGTACATGTTTCAGTGGACAGAAGTACTCATTTTCATTTGGATATTTGTATAGGAGTAAAACTGGTAGGTCATCACTTTGCCAGCAAAGGTCCATATAGTGAGGGAAAGCTATTGTTTTTCCAGTCGTCATGTATGGATGTGAGTGTTGGACCACAAAGCTGAGCACCAAAGAATTGATGCTTTCTAACTGTGGTGCTGGAGAAGACTCTTGAGAGTCCCTGGGATTGCAAGGAGGTCAAATCTGTCAATCCTAAAGAAAATCAACCCTGAATATCCACTGGAAGAACTGCTGCTGAAACTGAAGCCCCAAAACTTTGGCCACCTGATATGAAGAGCTGACTCTTTGGAAAAGACTGGGAAAGATTGAGGGCAAAGGAAGAAGAGGACGACAGAGGATGAGATGGTTGGATGGCATCACCAACTCAATGAACATGAATTTGAACAAATTCTGGGAGATAGTGAAGGACAGACAGACCTGGTGTGCTGCAGTCCATGGAGTCACAAAGCGTCAAACATGACTTAGCAACTGAACAACAACAAATTTCCTGTGATAAATATGCTGTTGTTCCCCCAAACCATAAACATATTTATTCATTGGCGCCACTGTTTCAAGTATCAATGTAGAACTAAAATAACTGTCTCTCTGCTCCACAATTCACACAGTTACATTTTACATAATTGGACTAGATATGATACATTCTGACTACAATCCTCCCTAGTTTAGTATAAAATTATACTTATCATATGATTAACAAAAACCAGTGAGCAAGTACAAAGTGTGTTGCCATGCTAGGTTGCATATAGTAGAATTTATAAGCATTTTTTTCAACTTAGACCTATGTAACAATAATATCTGTATATTATGAAAAATCTATATATTATTGTGACTCACCATTCTTGTTAAGTATAGGTTAGGATCTTTAACATAGAGAAAAGAGTGTGTTCTACTCACAAAAATTCATCATAATTTATAGCTTCACATTTTTTCTTCCTTTCATATTTAATGCAAGTGAATGACAATGACATTTTTGCAGGAATAATCTTCAGTCCAGTTCACTAATTTGCATTTAAAAAATCAAAACAAACAAATGTTTACATATACATTTTATTGAAGTATACAGGTACACAGAAACTTACAAAGATCACAAATGAACAGTTTAATGAACTTTCACAAACAAAACACACCTAGGTAACTGACCCCTGACTCAGAAATAGAATATCCGAAAAACGAAAAAAAAACTCTCATGACATTTTTCATTCATGAATACCCACAATCCTGAACTGTAATACTATCCATTATTTGTTTCTTGTTTTTAAACTTATATGAATATGTAGTATGAATTCTTGGTGTCTACCTCCTTTTTCAGGATTATCTTTTGATATAAGCAGTTTTAATCTGTTCATTCTTATTATTGTGTAGTTAACTATTAAGAAACAAAAGCAGTATTTGTATTTTCAATTTTTGATCATTAGCTAAATGATTTCCAGTTTTCTTATTATGAATTTAAGAATATAAATATGTGGGTAATGTATTTTAGTGACCATATACTTGCATTTCTATTGGATATATATAGGTAAAATTGGATTTTTCTGGGTAAATTATAATTCTTATTTAGACTTGGTACAAACTACGAAGTGATTTTCCCAAATGAGCTCAACTATTTATACTTTCACCAGGAATGTTTGAAAGATCTGTGACTATCTCCTCCAAATTCTTCTCTAATTTTTGTCTGTTATTTCTCTCATTCTTTTTTTCCCTCTGTATTAATATCTTATTCTTTATTTCTGCCCACTTCACAGTTTATCTCCCTTGCCCCCTCTTTCACACTTCTTCTCTCTCTCCTTTCTTTTTTTCTTATTTTGTCCTTTTTGTTTTACCCTTTCCACTGGTATGCTTTAGTATCTGATTATGTTTTACATTTGCACCTATCAGAAGAATAATTATGTTGAGAACGTTTTCGTATGTTTTTGGTCATTTGGATCCCTGCCTTTGTAATGTGCCTGTGAAACATTTTGTCACTTCTTTTCTTGGACTGTAATTTTTCTTATTATTTCTTATTTATATTAAGAAATAATATTTATTATTATTTTCTTATATATTTTTATAATATTTTTCTTAAAATATGTTTTAAGAAAATAATATTTTTTATTATTTTTATATATTCTATACATAGCATAAAACAGCCCTGTTATCCCATGCTATGGCTTGCCTTTTTTCTGTATCAGTGGTGTTATTTGCTGACCAGTATTTATCCTTGATGTTGTCTAAACATCAGTCCTCTTTGATTCATGCTTTTATGTTCTACTTAAGAAATTTTTGTGTATTTCAACATCATAAAGATATTCTACCTGATTTTCTCCCAAAACTTTATTGTTTTTGTCTTTGCATTTAGACATATACTTCTAGAAGCGTTTCGGTCAATGATGACAGGTGGGATAAATTTCATTTTTTTAAATATGTGTGTCTATGTGAACTAGCACTGATTATTGAAAATAAATTTTTCTAACTCTACTGGATTATCAAGTTTGTCACACATACAATTTACTGTATGTATAGATTGCTGTTTCTGGATTCTCTATTTTGTAGTATTGTTTTGTCTTTTTTTTTTTTGCTCTGCTGTTGCTAAGTCGCCCTGGGATTCTCCAGGCAAGAACACTGGAGTGGGTTGCCATTTCCTTCTCCAATGCGTGAAAGTGAAAAGTGAAAGTGAAGTCGCTCAGTCATGTCCGACTCTTAGCAACCCCATGGACTGCAGCCTACCAGGCTCCTCTGTCCGTAGGATTTTCCAGGCAAGAGTACTGGAGTGGGGTGCCATTGCCTTCTCCATTTTTTTGCTCTAATACTACTTTATTTTAATTAGTAAAGCTTTTTAATAGATCTTGATTTCAGTATGTAATTCCTTCAGCTTTATTCTTTTTTAAGATTACTATTCTTCAGAATATCTTATCTATTTATACACTCCTCCACAAACACACATGCACAAATAAGCAAACCCAAATACTGGGATTTTTACTAAAATTGAGTTTACAAGTCCATTTGCCTAAAATTGAAATTTTTACCAAGTTATGCCTTCCTACTAGGCACATGTTATGTCTCTCTCCATTATTTTGTGTCTTAATTAGTGATTTCTAAATCTCATTGTAGAGGTCTTTCAAGTCTGTTAGACATATTCCTAGGTTTTTGATGATTATTGATGCTATTAAAATTTAATTATATTTTCAAACATAATTTTCTAGTTGTCTAATGCTTGCATTGTGATATAATTTATCTTTGCATATATGTAGTTTATATAGAACCTTGAGAATTGTGAAGGTGAGACCATCAAACATCCGGGTTGACCAGAGACTGTGTATGTTTGCCACATGAATCGTGTGCATGTGTCAACCACTTGCATATCCCTGGCAGAAAGAGCCCACAATGCCCAGAGATGATGCCAGAGAGACCGTATGAAACAGAAAGCGGACTGAAAAATGACCTGAATTAGTATTAATACATGCTCTCTGCCCGCCCCCCTCATCTTTCAGCACATGGTGGAAACCTTACTGGCTTGCAGTGTCTGAGCCCCATCTTTGGCTAAAATATAAGCTATGTAAACACAAGCTTGACCTTTAAACAGTCAGGCTTAAAATCAAAACAAGGAAGGCATCAGCAGCTGCACATTATTCAGGAAACAGACTTCACAAATTGACTCCTGCTGTAATACTTGTACAAAATGCATGGGAATGGCCTTTGAAGGCTCTGAAATGTAATCATACTTGATAGACTGAGGAAGGGGCTTTCCTGATGGCTCAGAGGGTAAAAATTCTGCCTGCAATGCAGAAGACCCAGGTTCGATCCCTGGGTTGGGAAGATCCCCTGGAAAGAGAATTCTTGCCTGGAGAATACTATGGATAGAAGAGCCTAGTGGACTACAGCCCATGGAGTCACAAACAGTCAGACATGACTGAGAGACCAACACACACACACACACACACACACACACACACACATAGACTGAAGAAGAAGACCACAGTGCAAAGCATCATTCACCTGATAATAAGATTGCTATTGTTTGCCTCCAATATTTCTGGCCAGTGAGGAAGTGAGCACTGGGTAACAGAAAGGGCTCCAGGAGAAACCTTCCAGTTCTGGCTCAGAGAGTAAAAGAACACGCATCATGCTCTGAGTGAGGCACCTCCTCTCCTTTTCTCATATTTTCCTTCCACTACTATGTGTCTCAGGCCATTCCACAGCAGCATTGGCAGCAGCACAACAGGAGCTCTGAGGAGCCCAAACTCTAAAAGAGAAGCATCTTCAGCTCCCTTTGCTGGATCTGTGTTCTAAGGATGGTGGGATCAGCCCCCATTGCTTTTTTTTTATAATTAATTTTTTTTGGAGTATAGTGGATTTGCAATGTTGTGTTAGTTTCTTCTGTACAGCAAAGTGAATCAGTAGCCCCATTGCTTTTATTCTCTTTCTTTCTCTCTTTTTCCACTGCTTGAGTTACACTTTTATCCTTTTAGTGATGTCCTTCATTAATATAATGTGGTCTAATTTTCCCACTTTTAGTAAAATACAAAACATATAGATATCATATGATTCTACTGTACAAAGTTCAAAATAGGCAAGTGTTTAGAGAAGTATTTTGGGATGATAAACCTATTTTGAAAAGCATGGAACTAACTACCATACAAATCAAGATAGAATTTAATGGAAAGGGACACTGTAGTGAGCTCAGTCAAAAGCAAAAGTGAGTGAGTGACTCCAGGGTCATGAAAAATGAAAGTGAAAGTGAAAGTAGCTCAGTCATGTCCAACTCTTTGCGACCCCATGGACTATACAGTCCATGGAATCTTCCAGGCCAGAATACTGGAGTGGGTAGCCTTTCCTTTCTCCAGGGGATCTTCCCAACCCAGGGATCGAACCCAGTGTGCAATGGAAACTTGAACTGAATGCATACTACATAAGTAGAGAGAATAAAACTCCTTCCTCTACTTTGTACATATTTGTATTAAAGTTTTTTATTCATATCAAGTAAGTTACTTTGGTTCTATGATACTCTTGGGTTTTAAAATGTCAGCTTGCTTTAGTCTCTGTGTGCAACTATTGGCTTCATAAATATCGGCCCATCATTTTACACACACACTCAGGTTACAAGGCATTCTCAGTGAGACATTTCATTTTGAATTACTGTGCTTTAACTTAGCATATATGCATTACATTACTCTTAGCAGGGCATTCTTAGCCCTCTTCCTCAGTTTCATTTCTTGATGAGACACAGTATCCTTTGTGAGACTCTAAGTATCTTCATTGTCTGTCACTACCTCCTTTAGATTCTTTAGTGCTCCTTTTAGACATAAACTTTTTGAAAGACATCTGTAATAGCCATCACTTATCAAATGCTTGCTATAAATTTTATACACATTATCTCATGTCATGCTTAAAATAGTGAGGTTAATATTTCACAAGTTTAAAGAATTGAGATTCAGAGAAGTTGAATAGCTTGGCCAACATCAGTCAGATAATTTGACATACTTGAATTTTAGATCTGTCTGCTTCAGTCATTCATTCATCCATTCATTCATCCACTCAGTATATGTTAATGGCCTGCTCTCATGCTTGTTGTTTGTAACACACTGGCAATGGGGGACAGTCAGAATCCCCTCCCTCATGGAGTTGACAACTATATAAACACTAATGTATGAATAAACAAGCAACACTTACATAAATCCATAATTGCAAGTACTTTCTATATGCTATAGTGAATGCAAATCTTCTGTAGTAGAGATTGCTAATTGACTTGTACAGAGACTGACATGTCTAGACTAACCCTTTGCATTATACAACATAACCCTTCATATTAGGAGTGGTACAGCATCTGTTGAGGTGGGACAAGCATATCTGAAAATTAGTTTCAGAGTGATTCCACCAGATTTCTACCTCACAGAATGAGGTATTAATTAGTACTCAGTAACATCAGTCAGAACTTCAGTCATCCACAGACATAACACTGGTCCTCAGTGTAATGAACAAGCAGGAAGGGGCTTCAGAAGCTGAGTTCTGAGAGGCTGTTCATGAAAAATTGATCTAATTGATTTTTCATGTTTATCTTCTAAGACAGTGGTTTCCAGCTTTTGGCAATAAGAGGACCCCTTTTAATTTTATGTGTATTCACAAATAATAAAAAATGTATTTTTGATAATTTTGAATTGGAAAAAATCCAAGTCTAAAAGCTGTCACAGTATCAAAAACAATAAAATTATTTTATATGTTATTAATTAGTAAAGCATCTTGATGTATTTAAAAACAATAGTATGTGTGTTTGGTCTCCAAGTGCTCTTTTATTAACTTTACTAGGGGACTGATGGAGAAGGCAATGGCATTCCACTCCAGTACTTTTGCCTGGAAAATCCCATGGACAGAGGAGCCTGGTGGGCTGCAGTCCATGGGGTCCCTAGAGTCGGACACGACTGAGCGACTTCACTTTCACTTTTCACTTTCACACATTGGAGAAGGAAATGGCAACCCACTCCAGTGTTCTTGCCTGGAGAATCCCAGGGACAGGGAAGCCTGGTGGGCTGCCGTCTCTGGGGTCGCACAGAGTCGGACACGACTGAAGCGACTTAGCAGCAGCAGCAGCAGCAGGGGACTGATGGATGTGTCCCCAAACTGTGGGTACCAAATGCCCTGGCTACATTACCTGTTAGTTGTGTGATCTGAGCATGATTACTTAACCTCTATATGCCTCAGTATCTAAACAATGATAATGTCAAGAACAGATATAATGAAATATATACAAGAAAAATTTAACGGCTTAACGGTATGTGTTTGTGTGTGTGGGTGTGGGTGTGAGAATGTGCACTATGCCTGCAGGAGACACCAGAGGCATGGGTTTGATCCCTGGATCAGAAAAATCCCCTGGAGGAGGAAATGGCAACCCATTCCAGTATTCTTCCTTGGGGAATTCTATGGGCAAAGGAGCCTAGCAGGCTACAGTCCATGCGGCCACAAAGAGTTGGACACAACTGAGCGACTGAGCACATTTAGCCATTTAGCACATAGTTAATATCAGTATAGTTAATGTAACAAAAGTGAAAGTATTAGTCACTCAGTTGTGTCCAACTCTTTGCGACTCCAAGGATCGTAGCCCACCAGTCTCCTCTGTCCATGGAATTCTCCAGACAAGAATACTCTAGTGGGTAGCCATTCCCTTCTCCAGGGGACCTTCCCAACCCAGGGACTGAGCCCAGGTCTCCTGCATTGAAGGCAAATTCTTTATCATCTGAGCCAGTAATAAAAAATATTAATATACTGGTATGTACACATTATGCCAATGTACACAATGGAAACAGTGAGAGACTTTGTTTTCAGGGGTTCGAAATCACTGCAGATGGTGACTGCAGCCATGAAGTTAAAAGATGCTTGCTCTTTGAAAGAAAAGCTAAGACCAACCTATACAACATATTTAAAAGCATGGACATTACTTTGCCAACAAATGTCCATCTAGTCAAAACTCTGGTTTTTCCAGTAGTCATGTATGGATGTGAGAGTTGGACTATAAAGAAAGCTGAGCACAGAAGAATTGATGCTTTTGAACTGTGGTGTTGGAGAAGATGCTTGAGAGTCCCTTGGACTGCAAGGAAATCCAACCAAGGATCTCCTAAAGGAGATACTAAAGGAAATCAGTCCTGAATATTCATTGGAAGGACTGATGCTGAAACTGAAACTCCAATACTTTGGCCACCTGATACGAAGAACTGACTCATTTGAAAAGACCTTGATGCTGGGAAAGATTGAAGGCAGGAGGAGAAGGGGATGACAAAGGATGAGATGGTTGAATGGCATCACTGAATGAGTTTGAGTAAGCTCTGGGAGTCGGTGATGGACAGGGAAGCCTGGCGTGCTGCAGTCCGTGGGGTCGCAAAGAGTCAGACATGACTGAGAGTCTGAACTGAACTGATGTACACATTTCATTTGAACATTATTTGTGTCTAACTCTTCACTTCCCCTGGTCTGTGCAGACGTGGCCTCAATACATGAGACTATAATATTATGTCCCTGAGTGATTATTGAGTACTATCTAGAAGAAGTACCTCATGGGTCACTCCCTTGTGGCTATTCTGGGTGTAGAGAGAAACTAAGTGCAAAGAATGCAGACCATGTGCTCACTCGGGCACACCCTGGCACCTACTACCACAGTTAGTATTTTTCATTAGATCTGCATCCCCAGAAGCTGCTTACTTGGTTGCCACACCCCATTTACTACTCAGGTTCCAGGATGGATGTACAATTGGACACCATGGACCCAGGCTTCCTGATCCACCTACCAGAGATCCTAAAAGAAAGAGGAAATGTTTGATGTCTCCTGAGACTGGAAAGAGGCCTGAAACTTTGTGATGGTCAAGAAGAAAGTTGTTGGAAGACTGGATGAATGTGTGATGCTGTGAGTGTGGTCTAAGTGAAAATGTCCATCTCTCTAGACCTTGCCTGGGGGCAGGGCCATCCAGGCATCACTGCCCCCAAAGCCCCTTCATATATAAGGTAGGAATGCTAGGGCTAAAGTGAGGACCTGGTGACACAGTTGGATCCTGACTCTTAGGCAGGATTCCTGAAGGTATTCACAGAAGAGGTCTTTAGGAAAAGAAGGGAGTTATTGATTTAGAGGAAGCATTTTCTGTGACTTTTCATAAACTTAGACATGGATGACTCTGTCTGTGACTTTCTTCTGTTTGCTGTTTTAAAACTTTTTTCATTAAACTTGAAATTGTCAAGTTAATCACTTTTGTGGTGACTAATAGTATTTGTGGGAAGACGAGAGATGAAAATAAGCCCACACCAATATACACATAAGAAACAAATGGACATGATCCCCCTCTTTTTTTTTAATTTTATGATTTCAAGTGGAGTTTTGAGGAATGAAACTTCTTTGAAAGTCATCAGATCTCTCATAGCAAAATACAAGGAATGATTATAAAGATAAATTTAACCTGAAAAAAATTTATAATCAGTGCAAATACCTGGGTACTCTCCAGACAAATCTTATGCTCATCTTCATAGATGCAGCAACTATTCCTTCTGAGTCTATACCTCTAACTGCATATTTGTACTCTCCATTCCTGTTTTCATTTAGAAAGGAAAGTTAGTCATGCCTAGAATTTCCTTAAAGTTTATAAACAAAATGATTTATATTTTCCTGTCTATAAGTATAAAGGAAAAAAAACAACTAAGTTTTCATACTATTTTGGAGAAAAAGGATGAAATTCCCAAAAACAAAACAATAGCAATACCAAAAAATTCAACTAAATATAGATATAACAAAATAAGAAACATAATAATATAAGAAAGCAATAAAAGACAACATTTGTTTATAAGTTGTATAGTGATGAGGACTGGAGAAGGCAATGGCAACCCACTCCAATATTCTTGCCTGGAAAATCCCATGGACAGAGGAGCCTGGTAAGCTGCAATCCATGGGGTTGCTAAGAGTCGGACATGACTGAGTGACTTCACTTTCACTTTTCACTTTCATGCATTGGAGAAGAAAATGGCAACCCACTCCAGTGTTCTTGCCTGGAGAATCCCAGGGACGGTGGAGCCTTGTGGGCTGCCGTCTCTGGGGTCTCACAAGATCTGACACGACTGAAGTGACTTAGCAGCAGCAGCAGTGATGAGGACATCTGTGCATTCAAAGGAAAATATAAGGTTGAATTATTGTGGAAGATTTCAAAAATATTACACAAAATTCCCCTTGATATTCTAGATGGGCAGTACATGAAATTAATTGAATTGAAGTAAAATACAAGTTATAAAGATAGAGAAATGGGGAAATGTCATGTGGATTTATCTGGTAGCGGGCTGTGCATTGGACTTCTTTAAACACTGACTAAGGCTGGCATATAGGGAAGAAGCTTCAATGAAGTCAGTCAGTTCAGTTTGCTCAGTCATATCTGACTCTGCGACCCCGTGGACTGCAGCTCACCAGGCTTCCTTGTACATCACCAACACCAGGAGTCAACTCAAACTCATTTCCATCCCATCAGTAATGCCATCCAACCATCTCATCCTCTGATTTCCTTGAGGATGGACTGGCTTGATCTCCTTGCAGTCCAGGGGACTCTCAAGAGTCTTCTCCAACACCACCTTTCAAAAATATCAAGTCTTAGGTGCTCAGCTTTCTTTATAGTCCAACTCTCACACCCATACATGACTACTAGAAAAACCATACCTTGACTAGATGGACCTTTGTTGATAAAGTAATGTCTCTGCATTTTAATATACTGTCTAGGTTGGTCATAACTTTTCTTCCAAGGAGCAAGTGTCTTTTAATTTTCATGGCTACAGTCACCATCTGCAGTGATTTCGGAGCCCCCCAAAATAAAATCTCTCACTGTTTTCACTGTTTCCCCATCTATTTGCCATGAAGTAATGGGACTTGATGCCATGATCTTTGTTTTCTGAATGTTGAGCTTTAAGCCAACTTTTTCACTCTCTTCTTTCACTTTCATTAAGAGGCTTTTTAGTTCTTCACTTTCTGCCATAAGGATGGTGTCATCTGCATATCTGAGGTTATTGATGTCTTCCAGCAATCTTGATTCCACCTTATGTTTCATCCAGCCTGGCATTTTGTATTTCTACATATAAGTTAAATAAGCAGGGTGGCAATATACAGCCTTGGCATACTCCTTTCCTGATTTGGAACCAGAGTGTTCCATGTCCAGTTCTAACTGTTGATTCTTGACCTGCATACAGATTTCTCAAGAGGCAGGTCAGGTGGTCTGATATTTCCATCTATTTAAGAATTTTCCACAGTTTATTGTGATCCACACAGTCAAAGGCTTTGGCATAGTCAATAAAGCAGAAGTAGATGTTTTTCTGGAACTCTCTTGCTTTTTCAATGATCCAACAAATGTTGGCAATTTGATCTCTGGTTCTTCTTCTTCTAAATCCAGCTTGAACATCTGAACATTCCCGGTTCATATACTGTTGAAGCCTGGCTTGGAGAATTTTGAGCATTACTTTGCTAGCATGTGATATGAGTACAATTCTGTGTAGTTTGAGAATTCTTTGGCATTGCCTTTCTTAGGGATAGGAATGAAAACTGACCTTTTCCAGTCCTGTGGCCACTATTGAGTTTTCCAAACTTTCTGTTATATTGAGTGCAGCACTTTCACAGCATCATCTTTCAGGATTTGAAATAGCTCAACTAGAATTCCATCACCTCCACTAGCTTTGTTCATAGTGATGCTTCCTAAGGCCCACTTGACTGCATTCCAGGATGTCTGGCTCTAGGTGAGTGATCACACCATCATAATTATCTGTGTCATGAAAATATTTTCTGCATAGTTCTGTGTATTCTTGCCACCTCTTCTTAATATCTTCTGCTTCTGTTAGATTGATACCATTTCTGTCCTTTATTGTGCCCATCTTTGCATGAAATATTCCCTTGGTATCTAGTTTTCTTGAAGAGATCTCTATTCTTTCCTATTCTGTTGTTTTCCTCTTTTTCTTTGCATTGATTACTGAGAAAGGCTTTCTTATCTCTCCTTGCTATTCTTTGAAACTCTGTGAAGTACTTTGAATTATTTAAAGATTAGTTTTGACTCATCCTATAGTGTGTTTCATGTAAGAACAGTCAAGAAACACTGCATAAGAAAACCTGGTTTTTGCCACCTCTTAGTAATTCATTTAACTTTCAGTTTTCTAATAAATGATCTCTAACTTTCAAAACACCATGGGTATAAATGAAGAACAACTGCCTGAGCTTTTCACAAAGCTCTAAAGCCAAATAAAATAATGTGTGTGAATTTATTTAACATACTATATAGAGTAAACTAATAATCTTGACACTAATACATGCACTGTAAGTTAAGCATTATCAGGTGAAACAAGCTGTCTGGCTAAATTTTTGAAAAGACAAAAATTGAAAATGCCTTGGAATTTTATTTGGAAGCATTCTTTTATAAACTAGTATCCATCAAAATGTAAAATTATGTAGATTTTATCTCACAAAAAATATGTTTGAAATTCTCATTGTAATGTTCTTCAAATTATTGCAGAAAAATAACAACAAAAGGCAATAGGATGAGTGGTATCTTGAGCATAAAGATTACTTACATGTTTAGAAGCAGTTACTAGTCACTGTTTGTGAAGAATCCACCTGCCAATGCAGGAGATGTAAGAGATATGGGTTTGATCCCTGGGTTGGGAAGATCCCCTGGAGAAGGAAAAGGCTCCCCAACTCTAGTATTCTTATCTGGGAAATCCCATGGGCAGAGGAACCTCATGGGCTACAGTCCACAGGGTCACAAAAAGTTGGACACAACTGAGAATCTGTGCATACTAGTCACATGTCCTTAAGAAAACTTTTATCTAAGTACATGAAGAATTTGGCAGATAAAATCAAATTATTATGATTATAGCTCTCAAGAATTCCTTAAAACTATTTTCTCTATGCAATTTGGAAAATTGAGTAAGAGAGTATGGAAGAAACAGTATTCTTGACTTGTTTGAGAAGCAGTGTAATATGTTATGTTGTAAGTAAAACTGAGTTGAAAATACAGATATCAATGACAATTTAGTTTCAGAAGGGGGAGGATTCCCTCACAGAGCTCTCTGTTGTATAAACTAGGTTAATAAATGTAACTCTGAGAATTTTAGAAGAGAATCAGTAACTAGAAGTATGTAAAGTAAAATGTATATAAATAGTAACATAATAAAAAGATGAGACACCTTCTAGTTCCTTTCTAATGAGTGGACTAAGGGGTTTTTTTTGGATATTGTTTAAGACCAAGAGGAACATGTGACATAATGATCAGAAGAAAATTTACTTTCCCTACAAAATGAACTATTTTTAGACAATGATATACAGAAAAGATTCAGGGAAACAGATTTTGGCATCTTGATAAATCTCTCAGGTGTGAATTATCTACTTAGGAATTTGTTTGAAAACAATTAATTCATAGAAAAAATGAATTGCTTATCATAGAGCAACCTACCTGGAATAAAGAACCAGAAATCTTGAGAGATGTGGCTCTTGGAAGTTCTCTCACTCGAGAAGAGAAAGTACTTGGGATCTAAATGAATATTTTCAACACTTCCTGAAAAATGCAGTTACCTCCGTTAGCTTCATTTATCTTTAATTGCTTTTTCCCATTCTCACTCTTTGTTAATGTTTCCATGCATTTTATTTCCACATATATTTTACACTCCCAGACACTTAAAATGATCTTTTATACTTTTTCAGTATGCATGTATATTTACAATTTCATTTTGCTTCATTCCTTTGCATATTCATGCACATTTCTAGGCTTGGTATTCTAGTGCCTTGAGAACTTTTATCTGAGGTTTTTAGGGTTGATTTTTCTGTTTGTTTGCCTGAAAATATTTTCATCTCATCTGCCTTTTGGAATTGCAATTGCATGCTTACTAGATCTTCTCATTATGTACGGTTGTCTCTCATTCTTTTCTTCACGTTTTTCTCTTTTGTTTTCTCTGTATGATTTTACCTGAGTATTTTACATTGATTTATATTTCTACTTACTGATTCTCTTCTAAAAGTATCTGATTTGCTGTTAAACTCATCAATTTGATTCATAATATTAGTTAATATATTTTTCAGTTCTTGAATTCTAAATTCATTTCTTAAAGATTTTCTTCTCCATTGAAATTATCCACTCTTTCTCTTGATTTTTTGCATATATTAATCATAGTGTTATGAATTTGTTAGATTAATATTTTTAAAGAAAAGTCACAGGGTACTGGATAGAGAACTTTGGTTCAACAAAAAGCCACAGGGGAAATTGATACAGGGAGTTTCTTACTTACATTCCTGGAGGAAGTAAGCCTCAAGGTTTCACATAGGAAGGTCAAGGCAGGGTATAGACAGAGACAGAGATGGGACCTGGGACATATGCTTTTATTAGGGTTATGGTGGTGGGTGTTTTGTGTTCCTAGACTAAGACTGATTGGTCAATTCAGACCAAAAATTTTAACTGGATTTTGGTAAGCATGGTTAAGGTCTTAACTGAGTGATGCACAAGGAAAAGACCCTAGAAGGCAAGGGAGACTGTCGATAACAAAGGCTATTGGAAAAGATGTATCAGGAACGTACATTTATTCATGTCTCTGCAGAATGTTGTCTACAGTAAGCAGTCATATGAAGGGTGTAATGTCATCTAAGGTGTTCCAGGGGCTGCTCAGCCAAAAAAAAAAAAAAAAAAAAATGGATGCTTAAGCAGCAATACCATGAGATTGCTTAAACTCTTGATGATATGCTTAAAACTCACATCTATTTCCCAGAAACCTGAAATTCTCATATTTATAGGACAGTCTAATGCTGTCTTAACCCTGTCTCTTGGGATGTTTAATAAATATGTTTTAATTGAAAACTTGGTTTTGCTTTAGACATGCAATTAGGGTATAGACAAACTGCTGCTAAGTCGCTTCAGTCGTGTCCGACTCTGTGCGACCCCATAGACCGCAACCCACCAGGCTCCGCTGTCCCTAGGATTCTCCAGGCAAGAACACTGGAGTGGGTTGCCATTTCCTTCTCCAATGCATGAAAGTGAAAAGTGAAAGTGAAGCCGCTCAGTCATGTCCTACTCTTAGCGACCCCATAGACTGTAGCCTCTCAGGCTCCTCCGTCCATGGGATTTTCCAGGCAAGAGTACTGGAGTGGGGTGTCATTGCCTTTTCCAGTAGACAAACTACTTGTATCAAAAAAACAAAAACAAAAACACACACACAAAAAACCCTGAGTGAATTCAAAGCTGTTTTTCAGTCTTTATAAGAAATGAGTTATTCTGGTTTCTGTCTTACTCCTACATTATAGCTCTTCAGGGCTTCTAAGTGAAAATCTAGGATGTTTTTCATAGCTTCTTCTCTTTGACCATTTCTGAATTAAATCTTACAGCCTCTTCAGCATTGTAAAGCTCACAAAAGCTCTACTTTGCTTCAGTTTTTGACACTCTAGATCAACTTGGCAATTAGTAAATCCCTAATTGCCAAGTAAAATATGGTGAAATATCAGAATTTCCTGATTGCTTTTCCAGTGACTCAAGTATGTGTGCCTCTCAAGTCCTTTCAGTGTCGGTTCTTTTTAATGAACCAAAGGGATTTTTAATTTTTTTTTTTAGAAATTTTTACCTAATTAAGAACCTACTGTATAGCACAAGGAACTCTACTCAGTTTTCTGTAATGACCTATATTGGGGAAAGAATCTAAAAAATAGTGGAGATATATATGTATATATATGTGTGTGTGTGTGTATAACTAATTTATTTACTGTACAACAGAAACTAATACAACATTGTAAATCAACTATACTCCAGTAAAAATTAAAAACAAAGTTTTAGAAGTTTTATGTTTATTCTTATAATGGATCTACTTCTCCTTCAAGTTATAACCTCATAGTTAGCCATGGAAGCTCTTGATCTTTTTTCAATATTTGCTCTGAATAACATTCCTTTGTCTGTCCTGGGAATAATTGTATAATATAATGGTTATATCTTTTACAAAGTACATTTTTTTAAATAAAATTCTGCTTTTTGTTCTGGTCTGCATTTATTTGAAGGAAATAATAAATTATTACCAAATACTAGTTCCATTTTGATGGATTTTTCTCAAACTATATCCATATAGTCCCTGAAGACAAAGTTAGTATCCATGGGCCATGCTTTTTAGATTGCAATCAAAACTGCTATCAAATATCCTCAAGAGGTGAAATGAGAAAACAGAACAAAAGCAAAACAAACTGTTAATCACATTTTTTTTTTTTACTCTTGAATTGAAACTGCTTTCAGGAATAATATTTCAGAGTATTTCTGACTGCTGAATTGAATACAATAATAATTACTACACATTTTAAAAATTACATTCATTGTATCACTAAATATCGGGAAAGGACTTAAAAAGTCATCAACTCTGACAATGTATGAGTAAGGGAATGGAATTCCTTAGAGGTTAAATAATTTTGGAAAAAGTCACCATAGAAACACTAAATTTGTATCACTATTTACACCAATGTGGAATTTTAATGTAAAATATTAGACATGTCTATAGAATCATAAATTGCCCATATTCTCACAATCTTAAAATGTGTAAATATATTCATATATATTTAAAACACCTTATATGCATTCATACTTGACTTCCCTGGTGGCTCAGATGGTAAAGCATCTGCCTACAATGGAGGAGACCCGGGTTCGATCTCTGGGTTGGGAAGATCCCCTGGTGAAGGAAATGGTGACTCACTTCAGTATGCTTGCCTGGAAAATCCCATGGACAGAGGAGCCTGGTTGGCTACAGTCCATGGGGTCGCAAAGAGTCGGACACGACTGATTGACTTCACTTTCACTTTATACTTGATTTTAAAAGTGAAAAACTAAAATGATTAAAGAGAGTCATTGAAGATGTACTAGAAAATAATGTGGGGCCCACTTTTAAAACATGAGTAAATGCATTGAAATCTTTTTAAACTGTATTAACATTTCCAAGCTCAACACTCAGAAAATAAAGATCATGGCATCCGGTCCCATCACTTCATGGGAAATAGAAGGGCAAACAGTGGAAACAGTGTCAGACTTTATTTTTCTGGGCTCCAAAATCACTGCAGATGGTGACTGCAGCCATGAAATTAAAAGACGCTTACTCCTTGGAAGGAAAGTTATGACCAACCTAGATAGCATATTCAAAAGCAGAGACATTACTTTGCCAACAAAGGTACATCTAGTCAAGGCTATAGTTTTTCCTGTGGTCATGTATGGATGTGAGAGTTGGACTGTGAAGAAGGCTGAGCGCCAAAGAATTGATGCTTTTGAACTGTGATGTTGGAGAAGACTCTTGAGAGTCCCTTGGACTGCAAGGAGATCCAACCAGTCCATTCTGAAGGAGATCAGCCCTGGGATTTCTTTGGAAGGAATGATGCTAAAGCTGAAACTCCAGTACTTTGCCACCTCATGAGAAGAGTTGACTCACTGGAAAAGACTCTAATGCTGGGAGGGATTGGGGGCAGGAGGAGAAAGGGATGACAGAGGATGAGATGGCTGGATGGCATCACTGACTCGATGGACGTGAATCTGGGTGAACTCCGGGAGTTGATGATGGACAGGGAGGCCTGGCGTGCTGTGATTCATGGGGTCACAAAGGGTCGGACACGACTGAGTGACTGAACTGAACTGAACTGAACATTTCCAAATAAGTCTGGCTTTCGAAAGAAAACTTACTCAATAGTTTAATATTTTGAATTTTTATCAACCTCTCTGTTATCTGTATCTTGCTGAGCTAAGGCTATATATATTATAAATAAATATATAAGAATATAAAAATCAAAAGCATGTGTATATTATTTTGGGAAGATGCTTTTAAAGAGGAACTCTAAAGAATGTCTCTAAGTGTATGAAAGTGGGACAGAAAGTTCCAATACTCTGTTCCATTTTTCAAAATTCAAAATATAAGTAATATTAAAAATTATTTTTGAATATAATAAATGTGAACACACTGTATCTGAGTGATTTTAAAGTCAATACTAAATTTAACCTTATAGCTAACATTTTAAATTTGTAACACTCTACATTGTGATTAGTTAGATAAAAATAAGTATCAACTTTCATTGTTCTGTGTATTTCCAATTTCCCATTACAGCATATATATTTTTTTCATATTGTGAGATATCTCTCATTTGTGACCTGACTTTTGACAAAGATATGCAGTTATTTGAACACAAAATATAGCCAAGTTTTTTGCTTCTTTTTCCTCCTATTTCATTTGCTTCTGGACTTTTTAGTGTGTAGAAGAATGACCTCTGTGTTTGGATTCAGTAATTTCTTCTCTTCTGGCTTCCTCAGTCAACTTCGTGAAAGTAAACCTTTCCTTCTACATTTTTGACTTCTTGATCATGAAAAAGAGTCAGTTTATCACAAAATATTTTACAGGAAATCTTTAAATTATTCTTCAAAATAAGAACACTTTTTGGAAGGGACAAAGACTGAATAAAAGGAACAAAGGCAATAAATGGTGTGGAAATGCAAAAAAAATAGAGGAAAACAACAGAATAAGAAAGACTAGAGATTTCTTCCAGAGAAGGCAGTGGCACCCCACTCCAGTACTCTTGCTTGGAAAATCCCATGGATGGAGGAGCCTGTTAGGCTGCAATCCATGGGGTCGCTAAGAGTTGGACATCACTGAGCGACTTCACTTTCACTTTTCACTTTCGTGCATTGGAGAAGGAAATGGCAACCCACTCCAGTGTTCTTGCCTGGAGAATCCCAGGGACGGGGAAGCCTGGTGGGCTGCCGTCTATGGGGTCACACAGAGTCGGACACGACTGAAGTGACTTAGCATAGCATAGCACAGAGATTTCTTCAAGAAATTTAGAGATACCAAGGGAACATTTCATGCAATAAAGGACAAACATGGTATCAACCTAACAGAAGCAGAAGATATTAAGAAGAGGTGGCAAGAATACACAGAAGAACTATACAGAAAAGATTTTCATGACACAGATAATTATGATGGTGTGATCACTCACCTAGAGCCAGACATCCTGGAATGCAAACTCAAGTGGGCCTTAGGAAGCATCACTATGAACAAAGCTACTGGAGGCGATGGAATTCCAGTTGAGCTATTTCAAATCCTGAAAGATGATGCTGTGAAAGCATCATCAATAAGCCAGCAAATGTGGAAAAGTCAGCAGTGTCCACAGGACTGGAAAAGG
The DNA here is from genome assembly GCF_055505025.1 of Bos grunniens. NCBI lineage: Eukaryota > Metazoa > Chordata > Mammalia > Artiodactyla > Bovidae > Bos > Bos grunniens. The sequence goes on along the minus strand of NC_141172.1, from coordinate 48,436,367 downwards.
TCAATTTTCATTCCAATCCCAAAGAAAGGCAATGCCAAAGAATTTTCAAACTACCACAGAATTGCACTGATCTCACACGCTAGTAAAGTAATGCTCAAAATTCTCCAAGCCAGGCTTCAACAGTACATAAACTATGTACTTCCAGATGTTCAAGCTGCATTTAGAAAAGGCAGAGGAACAAGAGATCAAATTGCCAACATCTACTGGATCATTGAAAAAGCAAGAGTGTTCCAGAAAATATCTACTTCTGCTTTATTCACTATGCCAAAGCCTTTGACTGTGTGGATCACAATAAACTGTGGAAAATTCTTAAAGAGATGGGAATACCAGACCACCTGATCTGCCTCTTGAGAAATCTGTATGCAGGTCAAGAAGCAACAGTTAGAATTGAATATTGAACTACAGCCTGGTTCCAAATCGGAAAAGGAGTATGTCAAGGCTGTATATTGTCACCCAGCTTATTTAAGTTATATGCAGAGAACATCAAGCCAATTACCAGGCTTTATGAAGCACAAGCTGGAATCAAGATTGCAGGGAAAAATATCAATAACCTCAGATATGCAGATGACACCACCCTTATGGCAGAAAGTGAAGAGGAACTAAAGAGCCTCTTGATGAAAGTGAAAGAGGAGAATGAAAAATTTGGCTTAAAACTCAACATTCAGAAAACTAAGATCATGGCATCTGGTCCCAACACTTTATGGCAAATAGATGGGGAAACAGTGAGAGATTTTATTCTGGGGGGCTCCAAAAACACTGCAGATTGTTACTGCAGCCATGAAATTAAAAGACTTGTTCCTTGCAAGAAAAGTTATGACCAACCTAGACAGCATATTAAAAATCAAAGACATTTCTTTACCAACAAAGGTCCATCTAGTCAAAGCTATGTTTTTTTCAGTAGTCATGTATGAATGTGAGAGTTGGACCATGAAGAAAGCTGAGTGCCAAAGAATTGATGCTTTTCAACCGTGGTGCTGGAGGAGACTCTTCAGAGTCCCTTGGACTTTAAGGAGATCAAACCAGTCAATCCTAAAGGAAATCAGTCCTGAATATTCATTCAAAGGACTGATGTTGAAGCTGAAACTCCAATACTTTGGCCACCTGATGTGAAGAACTGACTCATTGGAAAAGACCCTGATGCTGGGAAAGACTGAAGGTGGGAGGAGAAGGGGATGACAGAGGATGAGGTGGTTGGATGGCATCACCGACTCAATGGACATGAGTTTGAGTAAAGTCTGGGTTTGGTAATGAAGGGAAAGCCTGGCGTGTTACAGTCCATGGGGTCGCAAAGAGTCAGACACAACTGAGCGACTGAACTGAACTGAACTGAACGCTGTGTTAGAATGGACTAAATCTAGAGCACTGACAACACCAAACACTAAATGTGTTTGTGGAACAGCAGGATCTCTCATTCACTGCAAGTAGGAGAGAAAAATAGTATAATTACTTTGGAAAACCATTTGGTAATTTCTTACAAAATCAGAAATATTATGATACAATCAGCAATCATTCTTCTTGGTATTTAGTGAAAGGAATTGAAAACCTTGTTGTTGTCATTCAGTGGCTAAGTCATGTCCAACTCTTTGTGACCCCATGAACTACAGCACACAGGGCTTCTCTGTCCTTCACTGTCTCCCAGAGTTTGCTCAAACTCATGTCTATTGAGTCAGTGATGCCACCTAACCATCTCATCCTCAGTCATCTCCTTCTCCTATTGCTCTCAGTCTTTCCCAGCATCAAGGTCTTTTCCAGTGAGCTGGCTCTTTGCATCAGGTGGTCAAAGTATTGGAGCTTCAGCTTCAGCATCCAGTCCTTCCAATGAATATTCAGGGTAGATTTCCTTTAGGATTGACTGGTTTGATCTGCTTGCTTTCCGAGGAACTCTCAAGAGTCTTCTCCAGCACAACAAATCAAAAGCATCAATTCTTCCACACTCAACCTTCTACTCACATACATATAATACACAATATTTGTTTTTGTCTCTCTGACTCAACCTCACTCTATATGACAGACTCTAGGTTCATCCCTATCTCTACAATGGAGCCAATATTGTTTCTTTTTATGGCTGAGTAATATTCTATTATATATATGTACCACATCTTTATCCATTTATCCATTAGTGGATATTTAGGTTGCTTCCACGTCCTGTTGTAAATAGTCCTGCAGTGAACACTGGGATGAATGTGTCTTTTTGCATTACAGTTTTCTCAGAGTATATGCCCAGTAGTGGGATTGCTACATCATGTAATAGTTTTATTTTTAGTTTTTGAGGAACCACAATATTGTTCTTCATAGTTTGCTGTATTAATTAACATTCCACCCAATAGTACAAGAGAGTTCCCTTTTCTACACACCCTCTCCAACATTTATTGTTTACAGATATTTTTGATGATGGACATTTTTATTGATGTGAGATGATACCTTAAATATAAGACCAGACACTATAAAACTCTTAAAGGAAAACATAGAAAGAACACTCTTGGACATAAATTACAGCAAGATCTTTTTTGAGCTACCTCCTAGAGTAATGAAAATAAGCAAATGGCACCTAATTCAGCTTAAAAGTTTTTGCACAGCAAAGAAAACCATAAACATGACAAAAAGACACTCTTACAATGGAAGAAAATATTTGCAAACAAGGCAACTGATGTGGGATCAATTTCCAAAATAAATAAACAGCTTATGAAACTCAGCATAAAAAAACCAAGTAACCCATAGTTACTTGATATAAATAGACATTTCTCCAAAGAAGACAGACAGAATCAAGAGGCACATGAAAAGATGCTCAACATCACTAATTATTAGAGAAATGAGGGTCAAAGTATGTGCCTTTTTTACAGTTCTCCAAATGCATAGAATTTATAACATAGAGTGTGAACCCTGAAGTAAACTTTGAAATTTGGGTGACAGTAATGTGTCAGTGTATGTTTATCAGTTGTGACAAGTGTTCTTCATGGTGAAGGATGTTGATAATGGAGGAGATTATGCATGTGTGGGGCAATAAATATATGGGAAATCTGTGGACTTTCCCCCAATTTTGCTGTGAATCTAAAACTACTCTTTCTAAAACATAAAACCCATTTTAAAAAAGTCATTTCTACATTCTAACATGAATACAGGAGGCACAGATTGATGCCTATCCATCAGAGTTCAAGAGCAGCTAATTTTGAAAGCCTTTATTAAAAATTAAATTATAGAAACAAAGATTTTTAAAAACCTGGAAAATTAATTATGATGATCTTGTAACTCTAGAAATGAGATTCTCCCATGGTTTACTATTTTTTGATTGCTAAAAGATTTAGTTGTTCATTTCTTTGGTGACTTTACCACACTAGTTTTGAAAATGAATATTTGTATTTTTTAAAATAATTCCAGCTTTATTGAGGTGGAAGTAGTGTATAATATTATAATATATTTAAAGTTAATTATGTTGATGTGATACACATTATTTATTGTGAAAGAAATCCCCCCACTAGTTAATTTACACATGCAGAAAGGACTGTATTTCTTATCGTATATTGTCACTGTCTCTTCCTTTAGCTCGCATTCATCTACTATTTTATGCCAAAGACTTTGACTGCGTAGATCACAGCAAATTATGGGAAATTCTTACAGAAATGGGAATACCAGACCACTTTATCTGCCTCCTGAGAAATCTATATACAGGTCAAGAAACAACATTTAGAATTGGACATGGAGCAACAGACTGGTTTCAAATTGGGAATGGAGTATGTCAAGGCTTTATATTGTCACCCTGCTTATTTAACTTATATTCAGAGCACATCATGTGAAATGCTGGCCTGGATGGAGCACAAGCTGGAATCAAGATTGCAGGGAGAAATATCAATAACTTCAGATATGTAGATGACACTACACTTATGGCAGAAAGTGAAGAGGAACTAAAGAGCCTCTTGATGAAAGTGAAAGAGAAGAGTGAAAGAGCTGGCCTAAATCTCAACATTCAGAAAACTAAGATCATAGCATACTGTCCCATCACTTCATGGCAAATAGATGGGGAAACAATGGAAACAGTGAGAGATTTTATTTTGGGGGGCTCTAAAATCACTGCAGATGGTGACTGCACCCATGAAATTAAAAGATGCTTGCTCCTTGGAAGAAAAGCTATGACCAACCTAGACAGCATATTAAAGAGACATTACTTTGCCAACAAAGGTCCGTCTAGTCAAAGCTATAGTTTTTCCATTAGTCATGTATGGATGTGAGAGTTGGACAACAAAGAAAGCTGAGCACTGAAGAACTGATGCTTTTGAACTGTTGTGTTCGAGAAGACTCTTGAGAGTCCCTTGGACTGCAAGGAGATTCAACCAGTCCATCTTAAAGGAGATCAGTCCTGAATATTCATTGGAAGGATTGATACTGAAGCTGAAGCCCCAATACTTTGGCCACCTGATGTAAAGAACTGCTCGTTGGAAAAGACCATGGTGCTGGGAATGATTGAAGGCAGGAGGAGAAGGGGATGACAGAGGATGAAATGGTTGGATGCCATCACCAACGAGATGGACATGAGTTTGAGCAAGCTCCAAGAGTTGGTGATGGACAGGTAAGCCTGGAGTGCTACAGCCCAGGGGGTTGCAAAGAGTTGGACATGACTGAAAAACTGACCTGAACTGAAATATTTTTATAGTAACTTCCTCAAATTCCAAGAACAAAGAAACAGAAAACAAAGGAAAAAAGTCTTCTATTTTTGCAAACTGTTTCAGTTTGAAACAATTCTTAGCCAGCCTTGCACTAAGTCTTTAGAAAAGTGGGAGGACCTTAGGCTTAGGATCTCTTGGGTCCTTTCTGAACACACATCTTCTCTGATTATGCATGTGGCTTTACAAGCTCCCTAGTATGCAAGGGGTGCTTTCCTGGTGGCTCAGACAAGAAAGAATCCCCCTGCAATGAATCCCCCAGGGATTCAATCCCTGGTTTGGGAAGATCTGGAAGAGAGCAAGGCAACCCACTCAACTATTCTTTCTTGGAGAATCCCCATAGACAGTGGAGTCTGGCGGGCTACAATCCACGGGGTTGCATAGAGTCAGACATAACTGAGCAACTAAGCATAAAATATACATGGGAGCTTTTGATTACCCTAATTTACCAAAATTTTCTCCCTAGCTATTCCTCTGAGGCTTTGGATAGTCTGTGTATGCCTCAATAGTAATCTTTTGGCCCAGGTGGCTACAGGTTGTTAGCTTTATAATATTTTTGTGTGATGCCTGTCACTTTTTCATTCTGAATTGGGTTGTCATTAAACAAAACAGAGGTGAGTGCCTTGGGTCAGTCGTTCAGGTTGACCTCTGTTTAGAGCAGATATACATAATCAGATCAGATCAGATCAGATCAGTCGCTCAGTCATGTCCAACTCTTTGCGACCCCATGAATCACAGCACGCCAGGCCTCCCTGTCCATCACCAACTCCCGGAGTTCACCCAGACTCACGTCCATCGAGTCAGTGATGCCATCCAGCCATCTCATCCTCTGTCGTCCCCTTCTCCTCTTGCCCCCAATCCCTCCCAGCATCAAAGTCTTTTCCAATGAGTCAACTCTTCGCATGAGGTGGCCAAAGTACTGGAATTTCAGCTTCAGCATCATTCCTTCCAAAGAACACCCAGGGCTGATCTCCTTCAGAATGGACTGGTTGGATCTCCTTGCAGTCCAAGGGACTCTCAAGAGTCTTCTCCAACACCACAGTTCAAAAGCATCAACTCTTCAGCGCTCAGCCTTCTTCACAGTCCAACTCTCACATCCATACATGACCACTGGAAAAACTATAGCCTTGACTAGATGAACCTTTGTTGGCAAAGTAATGTCTCTGCTTTTGAATATGCTATCTAGGTTGGTCATAACTTTCCTTCCAAGGAGTAAGTGTCTTTTAATTTCATGGCTGCAGCCACTATCTGCAGTGATTTTGGAGCCCAGAAAAATAGTCTGACACTGTTTCCACTGTTTCCCCATCTATTTCCCATGAAGCGATGGGATAGGATGCCATGATCTTCGTTTTCTGAATGTTGAACTTTAAGCCCACTTTTTCGCTCTCCACTTTCACTTTCATCAAGAGGCTTTGTAGTTCCTCTTCACTTTCTGCTTTAAGGGTGGTGTCATCTGCATATCTGAGGTTATTGATATTTCTCCCGGTAATCTTGATTCCAGCTTGTGCTTCTTCCAGCCCAGCGTTTCTCATGATGTACTCTGCATATAAGTTAAATAAACAGGGTGACAATATACTGCATTGTCGTACTCCTTTTCCTATTTGGAACCAGTCTGTTGTTCCATGTCCAGTTCTAACTGTTGCTTCCTGACCTGCATACAAATTTCTCAAGAGGCAGATCAGGTGGTCTGGTATTCCCATCTCTTTCAGAAGTTTCCACAGTTTATTGTGATCCACACAGTCAAAGGCTTTGGCATAGTCAATAAAGCAGAAATAGATGTTTTTCTGGAACTCTCTTGCTTTTTCAATGATCCAGCAAATGTTGGCAATTTGATCTCTGGTTCCTCTGCCTTTTCTAAAACCAGCTTGAACATCAGGAAGTTCATGGTTCACATATTGCTGAAGCCTGGCTTGGAGAATTTTGAGCATTACTTTACTAGCATGTGAGATGAGTGCAATTGTGTGGTAGTTTGAGCATTCTTTGGCATTGCCTTTCTTTGGGATTGGGATGAAAACTGACCTTCCAGTCCTGTGGCCACTGCTGAGTTTTCCAAATTTGCTGGCATATTGAGTGCAGCACTTTCACAGCATCATCTTTCAGGATTTGGAATAACTCAATTGGAATTCTATCACCTCCACTAGCTTTGTTCATAGTGATACTTTCTAAGGCCCACTTGACTTCACATTCCAGGATGTCTGGCTCTAGGGCAGTGATCACACCATCGTGATTATCTGGGTCGTGAAGATCTTTTTTGTACAGTTCTTCTGTGTATTCTTGCCATCTCTTCTTAATAGCTTCTACTTCTGTTAGGTCCATACCATTTCTGTCCTTTATTGAGCCCATTGAGCCCAAAGATGAAATCATGCATTTCATCTTTGCATGAAATGTTTCTTTGGTATCTCTGATTTTCTTGAAGAGATCTCTAGTCTTTCCCATTCTGTTGTTTTCCTCTATTTCTTTGCATTGATCACTGAGGAAGGCTTTCTTATCTCTTCTTGCTATTCTTTGGAACTCTGCATTTAGATGTTTATATCTTTCCTTTTCTCCTTTGCTTTTCGCTTCTCTTCTTTTCACAGCTATTTGTAAGGCCTCCCCAGACAGCCATTTTGCTTTTTTGCATTTCTTTTCCATGGGTATGGTCTTGATCCCTGTCTCCTGTACAATGTCAAGAACCTCATTCCATAGTTCATCAGGCACTCTATCTATCAGATCTAGGCCCTTAAATCTATTTCTCACTTCCACTGTATAATCATAAGGGATTTGATTTAAGTCATACCTGAATGGTCTAGTGGTTTTCCCTACTTTCTTCAATTTAAGTCTGAATTTGGCAATAAGGAGTTCATGGTCTAAGCCACAGTCAGCTCCTGGCCTTGTTTTTGCTGACTGTATATATCATACTTTATGAATAAGTCCATCTCTGCCCCACCAGAACCAGGGAGCAAGTTCTCACACTAGGAATATGGCTCCTGTCTTTAAGCTCCTACTGAGCCAAAGAAGGGGGAGGGCAAAGAAAAGAAAAAAAAATTCACAAAGCTTTTCTATCATTTTGAAGTAGGCATTTTCTTAACTCACTGTTTGCTTGCTTTTTATAAACCTTTGACTGTTCTCCAAAATTATGATAAAGTTGGTTCTCCAATTTAGTTAATATAGTAAATGACAAGTACTCCACATTGCATACTGAGATGATGAGGCCACATGAGTCACCTTTGAAAATAAGTTTTCAGACCAAGAATACATCCAACCATTAGCTGATTATCCATCTATAAATTGCCAAGAGAAGTTGGAAAGGCCAGTGGGGAGGCAGTAAATTCAAGAGAGGAATTTCAGAATTAATCAGCTTATACTCTGGTAGTCTCATTTTTTTCCTTGAAAGATGGACATGCGGGTTGTTTTCCTTTTGTGAGAAGGGCTTGGGCTTCATGTGTACCCTGGGACTTTAGGGGCAAATTAAACTGTTCTCTATCCAGTATATGATAAATAAGAATAAAAGATTGCCTGAAGCAGCAGAATATACAGCTAGGATTTGGGAAATAACTTGATTATTATATATGATGGATCAAATGTGCACATTTTCCATTTACTCTAAGTGGACCATTTATGTGTACAAGCAAGAGAGAGAAAAACTGATGAATACTTGAGCTGAAAGGATTGCCGATTGAAATAATGAGGCCAAAACCAAGAAGCATTTTATCAGCTTCTTTTGGACTAAACCAGTACATTACTTCTTAATTATTTGTAAAATTGCTCTAAAATAGCACCTCTGTAGGCTGCCATGGCAAGACACATGTGGATGAGAACAGCCAAAGTTGACTTACGTGGATTATTGACATGAAACATTTTGCTTTACTCAAGCAACTGGCATCATCTCAGCTGGAATGCTTATACCATAAAGTTTACTTATACAGATATACAACTCTAAACCTTGGATATGTCCTACTCTTTGCAAGCCCATGGACTGTTGCCCAGCACTAAGCTCCTCTGTCCATGAAATTTTCCAGGCAAGAATACTGGAGTGTGTTGACATTTCTTGCTCCAGGGGATCTTCCCAGCACAGGGATTGAATCTGCATCTCTTGCATCTCCTGCATTGGCAAGCAGGTTTTTTCTTACCACTGGCCACCTGGAAATCCCTTAAAGTGTTAGTTGCTAATTCGTGTCCCATAAGTTCTTTTTTAGCAATCATAGTAAGATTTACTGGAAAAAATCAATATGTAGTAAAAAGCTGATATCTTTTATTTACTTTAAACAAAGATGTGGGGAAAAATAACTAAAAAACTTTGATGATTTACCCTCAGTTGATATGAATCTTTTAGCTCCTTGCTTTCTTTTTATTTTTAACTTTTTTCTCCCAAGAATATATTTCTTACATATGTCAAATATTGCCTTTATACTTCCCAAACCATTGAAAAAATAAGTCTGAAGCTGTATAAGCCAATGAGGGAAGTCTTCTCAAATCTCTATAACTGTTAAACTATAACTTGTTGAAATCATTTGTGAACTTAAGGAGAACAGAGAAAGCATATATTTTGCAAATTCTCTCTCACGACCACACACTGCTATGAACAAATTTGTTATGTGATTAACATTCTTAATTCATTAAAATAGAACCATTTTATAATTCCTGTAATTAGGAAATTATATTATTCTTAAATCAATTAGTGTTAGAATTTTTTAAACAGATCTCATGCCCAAACTACAGACATTCTAAAAATGATACTCAATTGATAGATAGTTCTCAAATCTTCCCTTATTTAATCTTCACTCAGTTGTTGATCTCTTTCAGTTTATTTATATTTGCCTCTAAGGATAATTTAATTCTAGTTGAGCTGTTTTCGTTCTTCATTAAAATACTGTGAAACTTATCTATAAGTCAGTTTTCAATTTTTGGTTAGAAATATGAAGAGATAACTTGGAAGCATATATATTAATTCTAGAAGCATTGTGTGAGAATGAGGACATTTCATTTGTGTCTCTCCATAAACAGTGATTATAGCCCTGTAATTATTCTGCTTCTGAAGTTAGTACTTATGAATTCAGCTAGTATTCATGTATCCATTATTTCACCCAAATATTTTTGTGTCTACCATGAGCCTGGCATGTTGCTACACCAGTGGCTATAGAAAGCAAGTCTGTCAAGTCTTCTCTATTCAGAGGAAAGACCATTATTTATTATTTAATACTAATACTAGAAAGTTTGTAGGAGAAGTTTTCAAGCAGAAAAATAACAACTTCAAGTAGTACAGGAAAGGATATGTTTTGTCCTCCTCTCCTTTTATTTAATTTGTTACAGTGATTTTCTACTACTTTTGAATAAGCCATATATAATTATGAAGTCAAATGTAAGTTTCTGTGATAGAAAGCTTTTTTAACCAAGTACTAAAAGCAATCTCAGCAAATCAGTAGTTCTTCTATTTAACTATTGCCAGGAAAATAAAAATATGGCTTACAAATGATTACTAATATATATATATATATATATATTTGGGGCAGGTGTTAAAATTCCATAGAGGGAAACATATCACATGTGTTTCAAGAAGAGATAAAATCATTCAGTTCTCTAAGTATTAATAGTAAAATTGAGAACTAATTCATCATCAAATATTCGACTATGTGATCTAAATTTCTGGTAGATAACTGGTTTGAAAATGTTTTACACTAAACTTTATAGGCTGGTTTTCATGTATTTCAGTTGCATGACCATGCTGAGATGGGCAAGAATTGATATCTTAAGTAAGATTTTGGCTCAGCAATTGGTTCTTTCTTGGTACATATACATTTAGGACAGTGATGATTATCTCTTCAGTCATATGCCTTATTCAAGCTCATTAATTTTTACTACTGGTCATTAATTAAATCCCATACCTGGGATCCTAGTCAATAGTGAAACAAGCAAACAAAAAACTAATAAAATGTTACATTAAACACAGTTAAACAGGTTGCTCAAATAAGGGTATTTCAGATACCCAAATATGCTAATTTGGACTCTGCAGCCTAAAAAAATGGTATAAAAGTCTAAGTTTCATAAACCAATTTGTGTGAACCATGTTATAATACTAGTGTTCTGTAGATGAAATTTCGGAAAGAGTTCTAGGTGTTCTAAGCTATTCCTTTAGACAAAACCAGAATGACATTCCTGGACCCCACTGATTTGAAAGTCATCAAATATATGTTTACTCAATTACACATTAGTATCCTCATAACCTGCTCCAAAGGATGTTGGAATCACTAAACCTTAATATTTTTCACTAAAATTGTGTCAGACACTGAACTAAGTACTGCACTAAACTTGTTTTTTTCTTCCCATGAACCTTGTAAAATATATGCCACTTTACTAACGAGCTCTTAGTTGGTCATAAGTATCTCATCTGTTCTAAAATCAGGATTCAACCCTAAACAACATGATTTCATCCATTCTTTCTTAACCATGCAGAGCATGTGTTATGCGGGGGAAAAAATGGATATCAAAAACATCACTTTCTTTATAAAAACCCATGGGAGAAATTGACAAAGGTCTCATTGAGGAAAAATTCAGTTCAGTTCAGTTCAGTTGCTCAGTCATGTCCAACTCTTTGCCACCCCATGAATTGCAGCACGCCAGGCCTCCCTGTCCATCACCAACTCCCGGAGTTCACTCAAACTCATGTCCATCAAGTCGGTGATGCCATCCAGGCATCTCATCCTCTGTCGTATCCTTCTCCTCCTGCCCCCAATTCCTCCCAGCATCAGAGTCTTTTCCAATGAGTCAACTCTTGGCATGAGGTGGCCGAAGTACTGGAGTTTCAGCTTTAGCATCATTCCTTCCAAAGACGTGTTTCCCTTAAACAACTCGTTTATTGGATGCTGTGATTATAACTTCACTTTTCCTTTGTGTTTAATCAAAACACAATCTTCACAATCAGATTTGGTATCCACATTTATAAACTGTATATGGTCACATAATATGCCTTTCTAGCTTACAATTGGAGAAGGAAATGGCAACCCACTCCAGTGTTCTTGCCTGGAGAACCCCAGGGACAGGGGAGCCTGGTGGGCTGCCGTCTATGGGGTCACACAGAGTCGGACACGACTGAAGTGACTTAGCAGTAGCAGCTTATAATCTTGCCTTTGTTAATGTTCTCAGATACGTTTAATCCCAATTTTCTTAATATCTGTCCTCTTCTTCATTTAAATCTGTTTTGGTAACAACGTCAAACCTTAGATAAAAATAAGCTATAAACAAATTCATTCATAGAGGTAACTGAAATTCATATTTGCATTCTTTGCTATATTAAAACTCAAAATAGAAAGTGTAAAATCAGTTTGCTAAAACATGTCTTCATTAAAAAAGTTCATTGGAAATATGAGCATTCAACTCAATTTTTATTTGAAAATATATTTAGATTCTCAAGTGATGGCATATGCTGTATGGATTTTTAACATTTACAGCTGCAAACTTATCACATTGGTCTCTTACAAAGACAAATGCAAAATCTGGTTGTTCTCCAATATATCCTGGAACATTTTGTGTTAAAAAATATGCTTCTTATACCTGCTAATGATTTGTATGCCCAGTAATTGTAAACAATTGCTGCTAACCCCTATGATTTCAATGACAGAGACAAAAATGTCAGAGAACACAGCAATCGTTTCAAATGAAAATGTCAAGATATCCATTAGAGAAGCATCAGAGGCACATGATAAATGTGAAAAGGTCAATGTTCTACCATGCTGTCATTGCATGTAATGCTGCTTTTCTTTAACTTTTGATGAGGTACATATTATTTACACAGCTTGAAACATGCTCCAAAAGCAGACATTATAAAATATGGCTCATAAGTCATGGTAGATTGGAGACTACACCATATTACAGAGTTTACCATTTACTCATAAGTAAGCCTCCCATATGCAAAGTCACAAACTAAATCACCATGGAGAGGAATTTGATATAAAGAATTAATGTTTTCCTTTGGGATGACTGGGGCTTGTTTTGTTTTTGGTGTATAACCAGGTAAATTCCCTGGCCCTAAGTTGACATGATTTCATCACCTACAGCAATGATAAGCTTCCCTCACCTCACTTATCATGTTTGTGTCTATGAAATGTCAGAGAAATATTGAGCTCTGACACTCTAATTTCAACATTACTGCTTCCAAAAGGATATTATGATCTGTCTTATTGGTCCTATGGTCAGTGAATGCTTCTCACATTGTGAAAAATTTGGCTTTGAAGAATTAAGATATTGAAAAGAGCTAACCTAGTATCCTCACCAACTGGTTTCAAGTGTAAGAAACTCATTCTCTTAAAAACAGTAATAGCTGAAAGGAAGAAATAAATAACTTGAGGGTTTTAATTGATGCATTGTTTTTACAGAAATCAAATCTTAAGTACAAATTCCTTCTCTGTAATTAGTTCTACAAACATAAATGACCACGATTAGGGTATCAGCATGAAACATTTTTTGGTGATAATGACAAACAAACAAACAAAAAAAAAACCAAAAAAAAAGTCTTTTTCTTTCTTTTCTATAAGCATGAAAAGAGAAAAAGTATATAGCTGCCAAGTGTTTCTCTGTTCCTTTTAACTGGGGATAAATGGAAAATAAAATTATATTTGAACTTAAATCCAATCAATTTCAGTACAAAATAAATGAAAATGTGAGACTTTTATTTCATCTCAAATGGTATTTATCATTAACTTGGTTATTATACTGTATGTGTGTTTTCATACTCAAGTTTAATTATATATAGATATAAATATATATAGAGAGATGGGTATATACTTCCAATAGTAATATTAACTATTAATAATAGCATTGTGCAAATTATACTTTTCTTATCTAATCTTTGATATTAAAACACAGAATATTTTTGTGTGCTGGGTATTCCCACATATGAACATTTCTTTCTTCTCAATGGCATGATTTATTTTTCTATCATTTTAAAACATTTAATATTAAATTCTGTAAAGTTAGGTTTTTTAGAGTCTGTCTCAGATATTTTATGTGTAAAATGAAGCTATTTTGAGTATCTGTATCAAAAGATTACAATGAAAGGTAATACATGAACAGTATTTAATACTGTGGCGTCTTAGTACATAATAGTTATTAATATTATTATTGTTGCTGTGTTTGCTGTTATGTAAGAGAAACTAAAACTGAATGAATTATCAGATATTTGGAAACCAGAAGATTTGCTTTCTGATAACATTCTCCAGCACCAGTTTTCAAGCATCAGTTCTTCTGTGCTCAGCCTTTATGATCCAGCTCTCACATCCATACATGACTACTGGAAAAAACATAGGTTTGGCTATCTGGACCTTTGTGGGCAAAGTGACGTCTCTGCTTTTTAATACCCTGTCTAGGTTTGTCACAGCTTTTCTTCCAAGGAGCAAGATCTTTTAATTTCATGGCTGCAGTCACCATCGGCAGTGTTTTTGGAGCCCACAAAAATAAAGTCTGTCACTGTTTCCATTGTTTCCCCATCTATTTGCCATAAAGTGATGGGACTGGATGCCAGGATCTTAGTTTTTTGAATATTGAATTTTAAATCAGCTTTTTCTCTCTCTTCTTTCACCTTCATCAAGAGGCTTTTTAGTTCCTCTTCACTTTCTGCCCTAAGTCTCTTGGATCTCCTGCATTGTCAGGTGGGCTCTTTGCCACTGAAACTCCAGTGTATTCTGCATATAAGTTAAATAAGCAGGGTGACAATACACAGCCTTGATGTACTCCTTTCCCAATTTTGAACCAGCCCATGGCTTCCCTGATGGCTCAGGGAATAAAGAATTTGCTTGCAATACAGGAGATGCAGGAGCTGTGGATTCGATCCCTTGGTTGTGAAGATCCCCTGGAGGAGGAAATGGCAAACTGCTCCAGTATTCTTGCCTGTAGAATCACATGGACAGATGAGCCTGGTAGAAACACACACATATAAAATCAGAAATGGGATTGATGGATCATGTGGCAGTTCTATTCGGTTTCCTGATGATTCAGATGGTAGAGAATCTGCCTACAATGCAGGAGACCCAGGTTCTATCCCTAGGTCTTGAAGATCCCTTGGAGAAGTGAATGGTAACTTGCTCTAGTATCTTGCCTGGAGAATCTCATGGACAAAGGAGCCTGGCTACAGTGCATCTGGTTGCAAAGAGTGGGACATGACTGAGTGACTAACACTTTTCATTTTCATTGTTCCATGTCGGGTTCTAACGGTTGCTTCTTGAGCTGGGTACAGGTTTCTTAGGAGGCTGGTAAGGTGGTCTGGTATTCCTGTCGGTTTAAGAATTTTTCCACAGTTGTTTGTGATACACACAGTCTACCCCAAAAGGCTTTAGTATAGTCAGTGAAGCAGAAGTAGATGTTATGAAAGTAAGCAAATCGCTCCCTTGCCATTTGAGATAGGCTGTTGTCAGGGAATTCACCAGTTTCTTACTGTTTTTTCTGCCCCCATACACCTTTGGGGCCAAGATATCCTGAAAAAAAAATTATAAACTAATATTTCCTTTTCCCCAAAAGGAAAAATACACTGTTCTAGATTTCTCTGGAATTTATGATCCCTGAATTAAAATTTTAAGACCTCAAATAAACTGCCTTTTTTGCCTCCTTGTGGTATTTTTCAGTTGACAATGGAGACAGATGGATAAATAAGTGTATATATATATATATATATATATATATATATATATATATATATGCATACCTCCATCGTATTGGTTCTGTTTCTCTGGAGAACCCAGAATAATACAGTAATGGTACCCATTACATGGATTTTATATACATATATGTATCCAGTGTATTTGTGACAGTATTTTATATTGCACTGAGCCTAGCATAATTGACATTTTCAAGATTTTGTTTTTCCTTCAGTGATTTTTATCCTCATTTCTTTCTGTAATATTTTTCCTTCCTCTGCAGGCCAAGGGCTACACTGACTTCTTCAGTCTGGTGAAATTATCTATATCCACTTAGTGGGAAAATATGCACCAAAAAATGATTCTCTAAATGAATAAATATTTTTGGAGTAATAAATTTCTAGTGTTGACATCTCACACAATATTCAGAGATTATTTGGAAACAGTGTATGTATTTTGAAGTCTTTACAGGCCTAGCCACCAAAGTGACCAGCTTTTACTTGAATCACATAAAATTGTCAATACTGGGGGGTCAATGGTCATTACATAAGAGTAAATTATACACATTTGAAAGATGTTGTGCAATTGAATTCTTGTTGCAAACAAATTAGAGCTACAAGTTCCCTGAGCTTATTCATTTAAGACGTGGTATTCCAAGTGTAACTTTATATTTCTACCTTTAAAACATGATCTTCAAGAAGAATATTATCTCATAAGGCACTGAAAATTCAGTCACTTTCTTCTCATAGTTAGTGATCTACTACCATCTGTAGCATTAGAAATGCTTTCCATTTTCCTTTCATTCTAAAGTAGCTCTTTGCCATGAAGTGGCTGTTTTTATTCCTCAAAAACATTAAGGGTGACTTGTTTATTTAGCAGAGGATTCACTTCTCTGCAACTGAAGTGCATCTTTCTTTTCAGGAGTTCTTAGAGATGATTAGATGGCAAATACAGAACAGATCTTTTGGTTCTTTGAGAAATTCTCCTGGTTTACCAGTTGAGTCTAATACTGTCCCAAGGAATGCACAGTTTCGAATTTCAGATGTGTAAATATAACTCAAAATTGTATTCTTTTTTCCTCTTCTTAAAAATCTCTTTATTGGGGTTGTAATTGACATACAGAAAGCTATAGACATTTAATACATACAACTTGAGGAGTTTGGAGATAGTATAAAAAGCAAGAGAGTTCCAGAAAAACATCTATTTCTGCTTTATCGACTATGCCAAAGCCTTTGACTGTGTGGATCACAATCAACTGTGGAAAATTCTGAAAGAGATGGGAATACCAGACCACCTGACCTGCCTCTTGAGAAGCCTTTATGCAGGTCAGGAAGCAACAGTTAGAACGGGACATGGAACAACAGACTAGTTCCAAATAGGAAAAGGAGTTCGTCAAGGCTGTATATTGTCACTCTGCTTATTTAACTTCTATGCAGAGTACATCATGAGAAATGCTGGGCTGGAAGAAGTACAAGCTGGAATCAAGATTGCCGGGAGAAATATCAATCACCTCAGATATGCAGATGACACCACCCTTATGGCAGAAAGTGAAGAGGAACTCAAAAGCCTCTTGATGAAAGTGAAAGTGGAGAGTGAAAAAGTGGGCTTAAAGCTCAACATTCAGAAAATGAAGATCATGGCATCTGGTCCCATCACTTCATGGGAAGTAGATGGGGAAACAGTGGAAACAGTGTCAGACTTTATTTTTCTGGGCTCCAAAATCACTGCAGATGGTGACTGCAGACATGAAATTAAAAGACGCTTACTCCTTGGAAGGAAAGTTATGACCAACCTAGATAGCATATTCAAAAGCAGAGACTATACTTTGCTAACAAAGGTCCATCTTGTCAAGGCTATGGTTTTTCCAGTGGTCATGTATGGATGTGAGAGTTGGACTGTGAAGAAAGCTGAGCATGGAAGAATTGATGCTTTTGAACTGTGGTGTTGAAGAAGACTCTTGAGAGTCCCTTGGACTGCAAGGAGATCCAACCAGTCCATTCTGAAGGAGATCAGTCCTTGGTGTTCATTGGAAGAAATGATTCTGAAGCTGAAACTCCAATACTTTGGCCACCTCATGCGAAGAGTTGACTCATTGGAAAAGACCCTGATGCTGGGAAGGTTTGGGGGCAGGAAGAGAAGGGGACAACAGAGGATGAGATGGCTGGATGGCATCACCGACTCCATGGACATGATTTAGAGTAAACTCCGGCAGTTGGTGATGGACAGGGAGGCCTGGCATGCTGCGATTCATGGGGTCACAAAGAGTCGGACACAACTGAGTGACTGAACTGAACTGAATATACCCATGAAATCATCATTACACCCAGGGTATAAATTTATCTATCACCTTCAGAAGTTTTCTCCCACCCATGTTTAGATTACTTTTATATTGATTTTTCTTCTGTGGTAAAAGACGTAAAATAAGATCTGCTCTCTCACTCAATTTTTAATCTATTCTTTCTTTATAAAGCTCATCAAGGCAGTCCTAAGATGGCTGAGGAATAGGATGGGGAGACCACTTTCTCCCCCACAAATTCCTCAAAAGAACATTTGAACGCTGAGTAAAATCCACAAAACAACTTCTGAATGCTGGCAGAGGACATCAGGTACCCAGAAAAGCAGCCCATTGTCTTCAAAAGGATGTAGGAAAAAATATAAAAGACAAAAAGAGAAACACAAGAGGTAGGGACAGAGCTCCGTCCCGGGAAGGGAGTCTTAAAAAAGAGAGAAGTTTCCAAACACTAGGAAACACTCTCACTGCCAAATCTGTGGTGAGCCTTGGAACCACAGAGGGCAAAATAACTGGGAGGAAAAATAAATCAATAATTAAAACCCACAGATTACGTGCCCAACAGGCAGCGCAGATGCCTGCACCCGCCACTAGCAAGCAGGGGCAGGGCAGGGAGGCATGGGCTGCATTGCTTAGAGTAAAGACGGGGCCAGAATGCCCCGAGGGCAATCTGAGGAAACTAACTTGGGCTAGCAAACCAGACTGTGGGATAGCTATCACGCAAAAAGCCCTAACCTAAGACACCACCAGGCCCGCTCACAGAACAAAGGACTGACTAGAGCTATGCGAAAAGCCCTAACCTAAGACACCACCAGGCCCGCTCACAGAACAAAGGACTGACTAGAGCTATGCGAAAAGCCCTAACCTAAGACACCATCAGGCCCGCTCACAGAACAAAGGACTGAGCAGAGCCAGCCGGCTGCAGACCAGCCCCCTCTGGTGACAGGCAACCAGAACAGGAAGGGGGCAATCTCGGCCCCAGAGAGGCAATATCTACCAAACTGCAGGCTGCTAACTAAGACTTCTTGGGATTCTGGATGGTCAATATCCACCTGAGAAGTGCCCAGAGAACCGAGTGGCAGGGACGGGGGAGGCGATAAGTCTCAGCAACCGTGCTCGCCAAACACTTGGTCACCTGAGCTGCTCGGACCTGGGAGGGCACAAAATGCAGGCCCAACTGAGTCTGTGCCTCTGAGGACTACCCAAGTACCTGAACCTGAGCAGCTTAGACCTGGGAAGTGCTTACAAGCCAGGGCTGGCCTCAGACAGTTCCCGGCAGAGCAACCCAGAGCCTAAGCAGTGTAGACAGTGAAAGCACACACTCTGTGAGCAGGGGCAAACCCAGAGTGGCCGAGAAACTGGGAACACACACCAGTGTTATTTGTTTGCAGCGTCCCCCCACCCAACCCCCACAGCACGACTGAACAAGTGAGCCTTAAAAAGTGTCCACCACTGCCCCCTTGCGTCAGGGCAGAAATTAGACAATGAAGAGACCAGAAAACAGAAGAAGCTAAAACAGAGGGAACCTGCTTGGAACTGACAGGTGCAATAGATTAAGACCCTGTAGTTAGTACCGACTACATAGGAAGGCGCCTAAAGATCTTGAGAAGTATAAGCTGGATCAAGGAACTATCCGAAAATGAACTGACCCAACACTGCTCACAACAACACCAGAGAAAGTCCTAGATATATTTTTACTATCATTATTTATTTTTTTAATTAAAACAAATTTTAAGTCCTCTATTACTCTTTTAATTTTCATTTTTATAACCTATTACTTTGCAAAAAAAAGAGATCCTATTTTTTAAAGCAAACTTCATATATATATATTTTATAATTTTTGTGACTTTTTTTCTTTAATATTGTATTTTTGAAAATTCAACTTTTATTCTAGATTTTTAATCTTTCCTTTTTTATATTTGTTATCAATTTTGTACCTTTAAGAACCCAATCTTCAGTACCCATTTTTACTTGGGAGCGAGATTACTGGCTTGACTGCTCTTTCCCCCTCTGGACTCTCCTTTTTTTCCATCAGGTCACCTCTATCTCCTCCCTCCCCCTTCTCTTGTCTACCCAACACTCTGTGAATCTCTGTGTGTGTTCTTGATGGTAGATAACACTTAGGCAATTGATTACTGGCTGGATCTGTCTCTCTCCTTTTGATTCCCCCCTTTATCCTCCTGGCCACCTCTGTCTCCTCCCTCCCTCTTCTCTTCTCCATGTAACTCTGTGAACCTCTCTGGGTGTACCTCACTGTGGAGAAACTTTTCATCTTTAACCTAGATGTTTTATCAACAGTTCTGTGTAGATGGAGAAGTCTTGAGGCTACTGTAAAAATAAGACTGAAAACCAGAAGCAGGAGGCTTAAATCCAAATCCTGAGAACACCAGAGAACTCCTGACTCCAGGGAATATTAATTGACAGGAGCTTATTAAATGCCTCCTTACCTACACTGAAACCCAGCACCATGCAATGGCCAACAAGTTCCAAAGCAAGACATACCACACAAATTCTCCAGCAACACAGGAACATAGCCCTGAACTTCAATATACAGGCTGCCCAAAGTCACTCCAAACCCACTGACATCTCATAACTCATTACTGGATACTTCATTGCACTCCAGAGAGAAGAAATCCAGCTCCACCCACCAGAACGCCGACACAAGCTTCCGTAACCAGGAAACCTTGACAAGCAACCCGTACAACCCCACCCACAGTGAGGAAACACCACAATAAAGAGAACTGCACAAACTGCCAGAATGCAGAAGTTCAGTTCAGTTCAGTCACTCAGTCATGTCCGACTCTTTGCGACCCCATGAATTGCAGCACGCCAGGCCTCCCTGTCCATCACCAACTCCTGGAGTTCAACCAGACTCACGTCCATCGAGTCAGTGATGCCATCCAGCCATCTCATCCTCTGTCGTCTCCTTCTCCTCCTGCCCCCAATCCCTCCCAGCATCAGAGTCTTTTCCAATAAGTCAACTCTTGGCATGAGGTGGCCGAAGTACTGGAGTTTCAGCTTTAGCATCAGTCCTTCCAAAGAAATCCCAGGGCTGATCTCTTTCAGAATGGACTGGTTGGATCTCCTTGCAGTCCAAGGGACTCTCAAGAGTCTTCTCCAACACCACAGTTCAAAAGCATCAATTCTTCTGTGCTCAGCCTTCTTCACAGTCCAACTCTCACATCCATACATGACCACAGGAAAAACCATTACCTTGACTAGATGAACCTTTGTTGGCAAAGTAACGTCTCTGCTTTTGAATATGCTATCTAGGTTGATCATAACTTTCCTTCCAAGGAGTAGGTGTCTTTTAATTTCATGGCTGCAGTCACCATCTACAGTGATTTTGGAGCCCAGAAAAATAAAGTCTGACACTATTTCCACTGTTTCCCCATCTATTGCCCATGAAGTGATGGGACTTGAGGCCATGATTTTCTTTTTCTGAATGTTGAGCTTTAAGCCCACTTTTTCACTCTCCACTTTCATCTTCATCAAGAGGCTTTTGAGTTCCTCTTCACTTTCTGCCATAAGGGTGGTGTCATCTGCATATCTGAGGTGATTGATATTTCTCCCAGCAATCTTGATTCCAGCTTGTACTTCTTCCAGCCCAGCGCTTCTCATGATGTACTCTGCATATAAGTTAAATAAGCAGGGTGACAATATACAGCCTTGACGTATTCCTTTTCCTATTTGGAACCAGTGTATTGTTCCATGTCCAGTTCTAACTGTTGCTTCCTGACCAGCATATAGGTTTCTCAAGAGGCAGGTCAGGTGGTCCCGTATGCCCATCTCTTTCAGAATTTTCCACAGTTTATTGTGATCCACACAGTCAAAGGCTTTGGCATAGTCGATAAAGCAGAAATAGATGTTTTTCTGGAACTCTCTTGCTTTTACGATGATCCAGCATATGTTGGCAGTTTGATCTCTGGTTCCTCTGCCTTTTCTAAAACCAGCTTGAACATCAGGAAGTTCATGGTTCACATATTACTGAAGCCTGGCTTGGAGAATTTTGAGCATTACTTTACTAGCGTGTGAGATGAGTGCAATTGTGTGGTAGTTTGAGCATTCTTTGGCATTGCAAGGCCACCCCAAACACAACAATATAAACAAGATGAAGAGACAGAGGATACCCAGCAGGTAAAGGAACAGGATAAATGCCCACCAAATCAAACAAAAGAGGAAGAGATAGGGAATCTACCTGATAAAGAATTCAGAATAATAATGGTAAAAATCAGCCAAAATCTTGACATCAAAATGGAATCACAGGTAAATAGCCTGGAGACAAGGATTGAGAAGATGCACGAAAGGTTTAACAAGGACCTAGAAGAAATAAAAAAGAGTCAATATATAATGAATAATGCAATAAATGAGATCAAAAACATTCTGGAGGGAACAAATAGTAGAATAACGGAGGCAGAAGATAGGATTAGTAAGGTAGAAGATAGAATGGTAGAAATAAATGAATCAGAGAGGAAAAAAGAAAAATGAATTTAAAAAATGAGGACAATCTCAGAGACCTCTAGGACAATGTTAAACGCCCCAACATTCAAATCATAGGAGTCCCAAAAGAAGAAGACAAAAAGAAAGACCATGAGAAAATACTTGAGGAGATAATAGTTGAAAACCTCCCTAAAATGGGGAAGGAAATAATCACCCAAGTCCAAGAAACCCAGAGAGTCCCAAATAAGATTAAACCCAAGGCAAAACACCCCAAGACACATACTAATCAAATAAACAAAGATCAAACACAAAAACAAATATTAAAAGCAGCAAGGGGAAAACAACAAATAACACACAAGGGGATTCCCATAAGGATAACAGCTGATCTTTCAATAGAAACTCTTCAAGCCAGGAGGGAATGGCAAGATATACTTAACGTGATGAAAGAAAATAACCTACAGCCCAGATTACTGTACCCAGCAATGATCTCACTCAAATATGAAGGAGAAATCAAAAGCTTTACACACAAGCAAAAGGTGAGAGAATTCAGCACCACCAAATCAACTCTCCAACAAATGCTAAAGGATCTTCTCTAGACAGGAAACACAAAAAGGATGTATAAACTCAAACCCAAAACAATAAAGTAAATGGCAATGGGATCATACTTATCAATAATTACCTTAAATGTAAATGGGTTGAATGCCCCAGGCAAAAGACAAAGACTGGCTGAATGGATACAAAAACAAGACCCCTATATATGTTGTCTACAAGAGACCCACCTCAAAACAGGGGACTCATACAGAGTGAAAGTGAAGGGCTGGAAAAAGATATTCCACACAAATAGAAACCAATAAAAAAAAGCAGGAGTAGCAATACTCATATGAGATAAAATAGACTTTTAAACAAAGGCTGTGAAAAGAGACAAAGAAGGACACTACATAAGGATCAAAGGATCAATCCAAGAAGAAGATATAGCAATTATAAATATATATGCACCCAACATAGGAGCACCGTGATATGTAAGACAAAGGCGAACAAGTATGAAAGGGGAAATTAACAATAACACAATAATAGTGGGAGACTTTAATACCCCACTCACACCTATGGATAGATCAACTAAACAGAAAATTAACAAGGAAACACAAACTTTAAATGATACAATAGACCAGTTAGACCTAATTGATATCTATAGGACATTTCTTCCCAAAACAATGAATTTCACCTTTTATGCAAGCACACATGGAACCTTCTCCAGTATAGACCACATCCTGGGCCATAAATCTGGCCTTGGTAAAATCAAAAAAATTGAAATCATTCCAAGCATCTTTTCTGACCACAATACAGTAAGATTAGATCTCAATTACAGGAGAAAAACTATTAAAAATTCCAACAAATGGAAGCTGAACAACACACTGCTGAATAACCAACAAATCACAGAATAAATCAAAAAAGAAATCAAAATATTCATAGAAATGAATGAAAATGAAAACACAGCAACTCCAAACCTGTGGGACACTGTAAAAGCAGTGCTAAGGGAAAGGTTCATACCAATACAGGCATATCTCAAGAAACTAGAAAAAAGTCAAATAAATAACCTAACTCTACACCTAAAGCAACTAGAAAAGGAAGAAATGAAGAACCCAGGGTTAGTAGAAGGAAAGAAATCTTAAAAATTAAGGCAGAAATAAATGCAAAAGAAACAGAAGAGACCACAGCAAAAATCAACAAAGCCAAATGCTGGTTCTTTAAGAGGATAAATAAAATTGACAAACCATTAGCCAGACTCATCAGGAAACAAAGGGAGAAAAATCAAATCAATAAAATTAGAAATGAAAATGGAGAGATCATAACAGACAACACAGAAATACAAAGGATCATAAGAGACTACTATCAGCAATTATATGCCAATAAAATGGACAACTTGGAAGAAACAGACAAATTCTTAGAAAAATACAACTTTCCAAAACTGAACCAGGAAGAAACAGAAAATCTTAACAGACCCATCACAAGCCTGGAAATTGAAACTGTAATCAGAAATCTTCCAGCAAACAAAAGCCCAGGTCCAGATGGCTTCACAGCTGAATTCTACTAAAAATCCAGAGAAGAGCTAACACCTGTCCTACTCAAACTCTTCCAGAAAATTGCAGAGGAAGGTAAACTTCCAAACTCATTCTATGAGGCCACCATCACCCTAATACCAAAACCTGACAAAGATGTCACAAAAAAAGAAAACTACAGGCCAATATCACTGATGAACATGGATGCAAAAATCCTTAACGAAATTCTAGCAATCAGAATCCAGCAACACATTAAAAAGATCATACCTCATGACCAAGCGGGCTTTAAACCAGGGATGCAAGGATTCTTCAATATCCACAAATCAATCAATGTAATACACCACATTAACAAATTGAAAAATAAAAGTCATATGATTATCTCAATAGATGCAGAGAAAGCCTTTGACAAAATTCAACATCCGTTTATGATAAAAACTCTCCAGAAAGCAGGAATAGAAGGAACATACCTCAATATAATAAAAGCTATATATGACAAACCCACAGCAAACATTATCCTCAACAGTGAAAAATTGAAAGCATTTTCCCTAAATTCAGGAACAAGACAAGGGTGCCCACTTTCACCATTACTATTCAACACAGTTTTGGAAGTTTTGGCCACAGCAGTCAGAGCAGAAAACGAAATAAAAGGAATCCAAATTGGAAAAGAAGAAGTAAAATGCTCACTGTTTGCAGATGACATGATCCTCTACATAGAAAGCCCTAAAGACTCCACCAGAAAATTACTAGAGCTAATCAATGAATATAGTAAAGTTGCAGGATATAAAATCAACACAGAGAAATCCTTTGCATTCCTATACACTAATAATGAGAAAATAGAAAGAGAAATTAAGGAAATAATTCCATTCACCATTGCAATGAAAAGAATAAAATACTTAGGAATATATCTACCTAAAGAAACTAAAGACCTATATATAGAAAACTATAAAACACTGGTGAAAGAAATCAAAGAGGACACTAATAGATGGAGAAATATACCATGTTCATGGATTGGAAGAATCAATATAGTGAAAATGAGTACACTACCCAAAGCAATCAATAGATTCAATGCAATTCCTATCAAGCTACCAATGATATTTTTCACAGAGCTAGAACAAATAATTTCACAATTTGTATGGAAATACAAAAAACCTCAAATAGCCAAAATAATCTTGAGAAAGAAGAATGGAACTGGAGGAATCAACCTGCCTGACTTCAGGCTCTACTACAAAGCCACAGTCATCAAGACAGTATGGTCCTGGCACAAAGACAGAAATATAGACCAATGAAACAAAATAGAAAACCCAGAGATAAATCCACGCACCTATGGACACCTTATCTTTGACAAAGGAGGCAAGAATATACAATGGAGAAAGACAATCTCTTTAACAAGTGGTGCTGAAAAAACTGGTCAACCATTTGTAAAAGAATGAAATTAGAACACTTTATAACATCATACACAAAAATAAACTCAAAATGGATTAAAGATCTAAACGTAAGACCAGAAACTATAAGACTCCTAGAGGAGAACATAGGTAGAACACTCTGTGAAATAAATCACAGCAGGATCCTCTATGACCCACCTCACAGAATACTGGAAATAAAAGCAAAAATAAACAAATGAGACCTAATTAAACTTAAAAGCTTCCGCACAACAAAGGAAACTATAAGCAAGGTGAAAAGACAGCCTTCAGAATGGGAGAAAATAATAGCAAATGAAGCAACTGACAAACAACTAATCTCAAAAATATACAAGCAACTCCTGCAGCTCAATTCCAGAAAAATAAATGACCCAATCAAAAATGGGCCAAAGAACTAAACAGACATTTCTCCAAAGAAGACATACAGATGGCTAACAAACACATGAAAAGATGCTCAATATCACTCATTATTAGAGAAATGCAAATCAAACCACAATGAGGTACCATTTCATGCCAGTCAGAATGGCTGCTATCCAAAAGTCTACAAGCAATAAATACTGGAGAGGGTGTGGAGAAAAGGGAACCCTCTTACATTGTTGGTGGGAATGCAAACTAGTACAGCCACTATGGAGAACAGTGTGGAAATTCATTAAAGAATTGGAAATAGAACTGCCATATGACCCAGCAATCCCAATTCTGGGCATACACACTGAGGAAACCAGAATTGAAAGAGACACGTGTACCCCAATGTTCATCGCAGCACTGTTTATAATAGCCAGGACATGGAAGCAACCTAGATGTCCAACAGCAGATGAATGGATAAGAAAGCTGTGGTACATATACACAATGGAGTATTACTCAGCCATTAAAAAGAATACATTTGAATCAGTTTTAATGAGGTGGATGAAACTGGAGCCAATTATACAGAGTGAAGTAAGCCAGAAAGAAAAACACCAATACAGTATACTAACGCATATATATGGAATTTAGAAAGATGTTAACAATAACCCTGTATGCGAGACAGCAAAAGAGACACATATGTATAGACCAGTCTTTTGGACTCTGTGGGAGAGGGCTAGGGTGAGATGATTTGGGAGAATGGTATTGAAACATGTATAATATCATAGGTGAAACGAATTGCCAGACCAGATTTGATGCATGATATAGGATGCTCGGTTTGGTGCACTGGGATGACCCAGAGGGATAGTATGGGGAGGGAAGAGGGAGGGGAGTTCACGATGGGGAACATGTGTACACCCATGGTGCATTCATGTTGATGTATGGCAAAACCAATACAATATTGTAAAGTAATTAGCCTCCAGTTAAAATAATTAAATTCATATTAAAAAATATATAAAGCTCATCAAATCAAATGGATAAATATTACTAGTTGTCAATGAGTACTTGATTTTAATTTCAGATAGTAGTGAATTAATGCATAATGGTTCTGTTGTTGAGATGTAATAATGACATCATATAAGCTTGCCATCCCTTGAGTTCAGTTAATCTCCATTCTCCCCTCCAAATTATTAGCTGAGGGAGCACTGACACAGGTGCCACACGCAAATCAAAGTAAAGTATCAGTTTTATTTTGGCTGTGTGGTATAAGCCAGTTTTGAGAATGGTTGAGATTTTCTTCCTATTCCTAAATCTTTAACTCACCTACTACCATCTTCCCCAACCTGGGCCTTGGGGCCTTCCTGAGGCAGAGGAAGATCTGCAGAGCAAACTCTGAGGGCACACTTGTCCATTGAGCCTAGAAAACAGAGTCCGAGAGGTGCTGACCTGTACCTCAGCTGTGCTAACCAGGTTAGAAGCAAAACTACAGATTATACTCTGCTTGAGGGCCAGGTGGTCTGAGAGAGAAAAGGCAGGGCCACAAACATTGGGAAAGCCTTAAATGTGGCCAGATGTGGAGAAGCAAATGAAGACAGTGGGGAGAGGAAGCATTCTCCTGGAAATAGAGTGGAAACCACTTCTCTCACAAGGAGTAAGGGTCTATATATTTCTATTGTTCTTGGAGTTTTACTTCTTTTTGGTTGTTTTTCATTTTTGTTGCTGTCATTTGTATTTGTTGAATTCGTTGTTTTGTTTTTGTATTTTTTAGTTGGAGTATAGTTGATTTACAATGTTGTTAGTTTTGGGAATACAGCAAAGTTCAAGGCTTTTTACATTTCGGCTGAATTAAATCTATGATAACAAAGAAAGTATGTGTTGATGTTTCCTTTCTTCAAATGCATCAAACTACAGTTATTGCCTTGATCCCTGGTAAATTTCAAACACATACTTTATAAAAATTAAGTGGCAAAATTCCATAGATAACTTGGCATTTGGCCTGCTTTTTTGTGTTTGGCTCCATGATTTGCATGCATTTAATGAAATTAAAAGATGCTTACTCCTTGGAAGGAAACTTATGACCAACCTAGATGGCATATTGAAAAGCAGAGACATTATTTTGTCTACAAAGGTCCATCTAGTCAAGGCTATGGTTTTTCCAGTGGTCATGTATGGATGTGAGAGTTGGACTGTGAAGAAAGCTGAGTGCCGAAGAATTGATGGTTTTGAACTGTGGTGTTGGAGAAGACTCTTGAGAGTCCCTTGGACTGCAAAGAGATCCAACCAGTCCATCCTAAAGGAGATCAGTCCTCTAGTTCATTGGAGGGACTGACGCTGAAGCTGAAACTCCAATACTTTGGCCACCTCATGCGAAGAGTTGACTCATTGGAAAAGACCCTGATGCTGGGAGGGATTGGGGGCAGGAGGAGAAGGGGACGACAGAGGATGAGATAGCTGGATGGCATCACTGACTCAATGGACATGACTTTGGGTAAACTCTGGGAGTTGGTGATGGACAGGGAGGCCTGGTGTGCTGCAATTCATGGGGTCACAAAGAGTCAGACATGACGAGCAACTGAACTGAACTGAACTGAATGAGATTAATAACTTGTTTAATTTATTTTCATTTCATAACACAACCAAATTTGTATCATAGATGACTTCCTAAAATCAGAAGCAAGTAGAGTAGAATAACTGGAATAGATTTCTCACTCTAATTTGCCTTTTTAAACTACATCATTTAAAAAACAAAGTTTGTAGTCCTGATAACCTCATTTTATCATTTTTTTCTTTATATTTTCCCCTGTTGTGCCATGCTTAGACAAAATAGTTTACTTAACTCAGTATCAAAAACATTTTTCTAGGCCTCTCCTGTAAGTTTAATAATTTTATCCCTTATACCTAGGTCTGTAGTCCATTTTGGAACACTCAGCAGTGGCCACAGGACTGGAAAAGGTCAGTTTTCATTCCAATCCCTAAGAAAGGCAATGCCAAAGAATGCTCAAACTACTGCACACTTGCACTCATATCACACACTAGTAAACTAATGCTCAAAATTCTCCAAGCTAGGCTTGAAGAATACGTGAACCGTGAACTTTCAGATGTTCAAGCTGGATTTAGAAAAGGCAGAGGAACCAGAGATCAAATTGCCAACATCCACTTGATCATTGAAAAAGCAAGAGAGTTCCAGAAAAACATCTATTTCTGCTTTATTGACTATGCCAAACCCTTTGACTATTTGGTCACAACAAACTGGAAAATTCTGAAAGAGATGGGAATACCAGACTACCTGACCTGCCTCTTGAGAAACCTATATGCAGGTCAGGAAGCAACAGTTAGAACTGGACATGGAACAACAGACTTGTTCCAAATAGGAAAAGGAGTATGTCAAGTCTGTATATTGTCACCCTGCTTATTTAACTTCTATGCAGAGTACATCATGAGAAACACTGGGCTGGAAGAAGCACAAGCTGGAATCAAGATTGCCGGGAGAAATATCAATCAAACAAAGATCATGGCATCTGTAATCACCATCTGCAGTGATTTTGGAGCCCCCCAAAATAAAGTCTGACACTGTTTCCACAATTCCCTATCTATTTGCCATGAAATGATGGGACCAGATGCCCTGATCTTAGTTTTCTGGATGTTGAGCTTTAAGCCAGCTTTTTCACTCTCCTCTTTCACTTTCATCAAGAGGCTTTTTAGTTCCTCTTCACTTTCTGCCATAAGGGTGGTATCATCTGCATATCCGAGGTTACTGATATTTCTCCTGGCAATCTTGATTCCAGATTGTGCTTCTTCCAGCCCAGCATTTCTCGATTTTGTAAGTATTGTCAAATATTATGGTTATTTAACAACCATTACATAAAGATCTGAAATAGTCAACTTCTATTCTTCAGCCACACCATCACCCCTATATCCATTTGTAGTCTGTCATTCCCCAACCTGAGACTCTGGAGACTACTCATCTATTCTTTAAGTTCTTTAGTTTTGCTTTTTATATAGGATGCAGTTTCGAGTCTGGCTTCTTTCGTTTACATCTTTCACTGAAATTTATTCATGATGTCACATGTATCAGTACTGTTCTTCATTCCACATTATTTCTCTGGTTATTATTTCACTTCTTTTAGAGAAGAGGAAATGGAAAATCAAAATATATATGTAACATTCCAAAGGACACACAGCTAGCAAGTGGTTAAACTAGTATTTATATTCAGTTTTGTCTGACTCTAAAGCCCATATTTTTTTTTCCACACAGCCATTCTGATTCAAATATGTTCATATACGTGTTTTTGTATGCATGAAAAAACACTTTGAAGTAGCATACCATTATATTAATAACAGATATCTATAGATGATAAAAATTTGAGTATTTTATTTTAATCTCCATTCCTTTCTTTGTATTTCACTTTTAAAAATAAGCCTGCCTTAACTTTACTAATCCATATATATGCACACATGTACACATGCACTAAATATTATTTTTAAAGGCAACTTATCTTCTCATCATTATGAATCACATTTGGATGATAGATACATTCCATTTTCAAAACTAAACAAGTCCTTACATACCAGGCCCTAAAAATCTACTCAGAAAAAAAAAATTCCTTATTAAAAAATTATGATTCCTGAAGTATATTTTAAATACTAAAGATGACTCAGTGGTAAATAATCTGCCTGCCATGCAGAAGACCCAGGTTCAATCTCCGGGTCAGGAAGATCCCCTGGAGAAGTAAATGGCAACTCACTCCAGTATTCTTGCTTTGGAAATCCCATGGACAGAGGAAATTGGCCAGCCACAGTCCATGAAGTTTCAAAGAACCAGTCACAATTTAGTGATTAAACAGAAACAGCAGCAGCTGTGGCTGTTGGGTTCTCATTATTACCCCAGACTGGAAACCTCTGCTTTACATCCTTGAGCTAAATGCGTTTTCTTTAGTTTTTAACAAGGTTCGTTTTTTTTAATTTGACCATAATTTCTTTATATCTAGTGTTTTTTGAAGACTTAGCTATCCTTTATTATTGTTATGTAAAACAGTTATTTATCACAACCCATCTTGACACTTCTTGGTCCTCAGATATGACATGAACATATCTATTTCTGTTTCCATTGCCTTTATCTCAGTGAAGCCACGATCATCCCTTACCTGAATGGATTACTTAGTTTCTTAACTGTTATTCCCACTTTTACTCTCTGCTTGCCTTGCTATAGGGTCTCATTATGCAATATCTGTAGTTTTTCAGCTCAGTTCTGTTCAGTCACTCAGTTGTGTCCGACTCTTTGCAACCCCATGGACTGCAGGACACCAGGCCTCCCTGTCCATCACTGACTCCCGGAGTTTACTCAAACTTATGTCCATTGAGTTGGTGATGTCATCCAACCATCTCATCCTCTGCCATCTCCTTCTCCTCCTGCCTGCAATCTTTCCCAGCATCAGGGTCTTTCCAATGAGTCAGTTCTTCACATCAGGGGACCAAAGTATTGGAGTGTCAGCTTCAGCATCAGTCCTTCCAATGAGCATTCAGGACTGATTTCCTTTAGGATGGACTGGTTGGATCTCCTTGAAGTCCAAGGGACTCTCAAATGTCTTCTCCAACACCACAGTTCAAAAGTATCAATTATTTGGCACTCAGCTTTCTTTATAGTCCAACTCTCACATCCATACATGGCTACTGGAAAAAACATAACTTTGATTAGATGGACCTTTGTTGGCAAAATAATGTCAATTATTTTAGTCAACTATTTTAGCTACCACTCTTATACTTAAAGGTTGGCAGTTGCTCCATACTGCATTAAGAATAAAATCCAAACCATTAAATATACTTTACAAGGACCTGTATGATCCAGCCATTACACATAGCACCAATCTCAATTTCAGGTCTTTTTTTTCCACTTTCTCTTCTCTGGTCTTTGATAATTTCAATATTGTTAAATTATTTTCTGCTTCATTGTTCTCTGAACACACGTATTTGCTTCTGCCTCTAATGCTCAGTCTCCAGGCTCTTCGTTTGACTGGTTCTTTCTTAAATTTCAGGTCTTACTGTCTTAATAAAGTTTTCCCTTGACCACTCTTTCTCATATTATCATCTTCAAGGTACATCGTACATAACCATTTTATGTTTATTTCCTTATTTGTTAACTTTCCTATCCCTCTAAACATAGATTATTGAGCATTAACATCATACTGGTTTGATTTATCAATATATAAAGCATCTGGCAGAGGTCTGCCATTTTATACAGCTCTATATTAAACAATGGAGAAGGCAATGGCACCCCACTGCAGTACTCTTGCCTGGAGAATCCCGTGGACAGAGGAGCCTGGTAGGCTGCAGTCCATAGAGTTGCTAAGAGTTGGACACGACTGAGCGACTTCACTTTCACTTTTCACTTTCATGCATTGGAGAAGGAAATGGCAACCACCTCCAGTGTTCTTGCCTGGAGAATCCCAGGGACGGGGGAGCCTCGTGGGCTGCCGTCTTTGGGATCGCACAGAGTCGGACACGACTGAAGCAACTTAGCAGCAGCAGCAGCATATTAAACAATGTAATTGGTGCTCTTGTAGGACAACCTTAGCAGTCAGGTTGTATTTGTGAATGGGTGTGTGTGCCTGTTTGTGTATGCGCCCGGATGTGCAACCATGTATTCAGATACTTACTTTCATACATATGTACGTATATACATATGTAAAATTCTTAATACATTTGTGTTGATCTATTTAATTATCATAGTAACATGCATAATTAAATCCTACACTTATAAAATCTACATAGGCTCATCACCAGCTCATATAAATAGAACATGGTTTATAAGCAGCAGGGTTATATTGGTGATGTCTCTTGTTCTGAGTTTTAGAAAGTCTACCACTTTTTTATCCTGCTGATTGTGGATATTTTGTACATAGAAAACTAAGGTTCAGAAATTCAAGAATTATTGATCTCCAGAAACATTTCATCAAAGTTCCTGAAGTATCATCTGCCCTGTCATATAGTTTGAAACCATGACATCAAAACAGGGACTTTTCTCAGATGTATATTCACTCTGTTCCAACATCAAGATCCTCCTATTAAACCAAGGTAAAGGGGTGTTAAAACTAGAAGATGTGTGGGTCAGTTGTATATACAGAATGGTATATAATCTATTAAAGCTGTCAGACATTATCACATAATCCTACAGGTACAAAGGAGCATAGAGAGACTCGTTGGTTTACTTGATTAAAACAGCCAAAGAACAGTCTTTTTAGAAGCTAATTTATAGATATTGAATATATTGAAATATGTTGAATGTATTGAATATAACCTAAAGGGAAAGAGCAGCCAATTTTAAAAATACTGTTGCTTTACAAACTCCTTATAAGCTGCATTTAGCACAGTGTTCTTTTAGTGAAAGAAGCGGTACCCATTCTGCAGTGTGTGCAGTGAGGTCTGTAACATGACTGTAATAAAGATGTTTCTAGGACACGAAAATAAAACACTGTTTGCTAATGTTTTATAAGCTTATTCATTATCAATTCACAATAAAACATGAAAAAATCAGAGGATATTAATTTCTATGTTTCTATTGGATTTATTAAAATTGACAGATATATATGTAGACACTGTGAAAGCCAAAATTGACATGGAAATATGTATTTAAAGCATATAGGACTTATAGTTGTTCATTTTCATCACAAGATAATCAATAACTATTGTCATAGGGTCAAAAGAGATCCTTTTATCTTTACTGCCTGACCACAGGACACAGCATTATATTCCTTTGAATCACTTATTTCTTCTGAATCTCCTACAAGTTCAAGCAATTGTCAAGCTTCTCTATGAAGTGGTGTCTCTACAAAGATTTTTCTAATAGAAATTATGCAATCAGCAGTTAGGTCTTCATTGCTAATGGTTCTATTGGACAGGAACAATGTTGGATCCAAGTCTGGGACACTGTTTTGCTTTTATGATACTCAGAATATCTGAAACCTTGAAATGGGTTTTGAGTTACATCATCAAATTTTATAAATGCAGGGTATAATGTTTTATTACTGACTGAAAGGGGAGGGAAGGGTTATTGCTGTAGTGGATTCCTGGTAATTCCTCAGATAATTCTAGACAAGGAAGATTCAGTAAAAGCTCTTTTAAATTGCTGTTTGAAAACAGTAAACAAGTAATAAGTGTTTTATATGTTCCCAGAATTATTCTAAGTATATATATATAGGACTGTATGTCTTATTTATATGTTGTATTTTTTAATCCTCACAAAAGACCTCTTTTATGAATAAGAAAACTGAGGTCCAGGTAGTCATATAACTTGTTCAATATGCAAATAGTTAACAAGTGGTAGTTTGGTATTCAAATCTAGGAAATTGCCCATAACAGAAACTGGAAATTTGTTTCCATCAAAAGGCCAGATAGTAAAAGTTTTAGTCTTCACCAGCCATGCAGTCTTGTTTGCACCTATACCATTCTGCTTCTGCAGTATGAATGCAACCACAGATACTATATACACAATGGTCATATCTCAATGAAACTTTCCTTGAAAGAAGTAGCTACAGACCAAACAACAACAAAAAGCAGACAAGGGGAATGGATATGGTTAAAGTATTAGAAGGCTCCGAAAACTTGAAAAAAACAAAACAAAGCCGGTAGTCGTCGACATTTGCACTGTTGACTGCCTTCTACGGGACAATGGTCAAAATAAATAGGTCATCTGAAAGATCAAATGGACTTATCAGCAAAGAAGAAATTGACACTGACCTATCTCTATCCAATTCTATATTATATTTGGAGATGTCATTTGAAATGCAATATATAAATATGCCAAGTTTTAAATTAATGCATGTATTAAAATCATTCTCTTTCAACTCTCAAAAGATTATATTTTTCGTAAGTTTGAAATAATTAAGTGAAAAATATTAAAATAGGAAGCTTCTACATAAATAAAAAAATCACACATATTTTATACTCTATTTATTAGAAATGTTCCTGGTGGCTCAGACTGTAAAGAATCTGCCCACAATGCGGAAGACCCAGGTTTGATCTCTGAGTCAGGAAGATCCCATGGAGAAGGAAATGGCTACCCAGTCCAGTATTCTTGCCTGGAGAATCCCATGGACAGAGGGGCCTGGTGGGCTACAGTCCATGGGGTGGCAAAGAGTCAGACATGACTGAGCGACTAATGCTTTCAATTCTTAATGTTAATAGTTTATCCAAATTCAAATGCCTATTGTTAATGATTATGATTTTTATAATATTTTATTGTCTTAAGTTACATATTCAAGAATAATAATGTGGTAAATGTGGGTTAATTTTAGAGTACAGATTTTTTTTTCCTGTTTAAAACTATTTAAAAATATCTTTTCCCATTGGTAATATCAATTAATATAATAAAAAAGAATATTAATATGATATTATATTTAACAAATAAGACAGAATCATAAATGTAAATGACCACTTATTTTTCTAACCTATTTTTTTGATTTTTCAATGAGGAATTAAGTAACATGTTTAATCAGTTTTAAAGCATAATAAAAGCAAATGAATTATCATTAATTTTCCCTCTACTTTGAGGCACTGAGCCAAGTGGTTATTTTTACTTAATTTCCTTTTATAAATTCACATATGTTTTGATCCAAAATAAGTGCATGCATGTGTACTCAGTCACTTTAGTCTTGTCCAATTCTTTATGACCTTATGGACTGTAGCCCTACAGGTTCCTCTGTCCATGGGATTCTCCAGGCAAGAATATTGGAATGGGTTGCCATGCCCTCCTCCAAAGGAGCTTCCTGACCCAGGAACTAAATAAGCATCTCCTACATTGCAGACAGATGCTTTACCACTGAGGCACCAGGAAATCCCTGATCTAAAATACAAAACGTTAAAGACTGAATGTCAGACTTTTGGACTCAGTGGGAGAAGGTGAGGGTGGGATGATTTGAGAGAATAGCATTGAAATGTGTATATTACCATATGTAAAGTAGATGTCCAGTGCAAGTCTGATGCATGAAGCAGGGCACCCAAAGCCAGTGTTCTGGGACAACAGAGAGGGATGAGGTGGGGATGGAGTTGGGAGGGGGTTTCATGATGAGGGGAACACATTTATATCTGTGATCGATTCATGTTGATATATGGCAAAAACCACCACAATATTGGAAAATAATTATCCACCAATAAAAATTAATTAATTAATTGGAAAAAAAGACTAAATGACAATGCTACTAAGTCATGTTTTGGGCTTTTAGGATCTTTCCCCTTCCTAACCATTTCAGTTCAGTTCAGTCGCTCAGTCGTGTCCGACTCTTTGCGACCCCATGAATCGTAGCACGCCAGGTCTCCCTGTCCATCACCATCTCCCGGAGTTCATTCAGACTCACGTCCATTGAGTCCGTGATGCCATTCAGCCATCTCATCCTCTGTCGTCCCCTTCTCCTCCTGCCCCCAATCCCTCCCAGCATCAAGGTCTTTTCCAATGAGTCAACTCTTCCCATGAGGTGGCCAAAGTACTAGAGTTTCAGCTTTAGCATCATTCCTTCCAAAGAAATTCCAGGGCTGATCTCCTTCAGAATGGACTGGTTGGATCTCCTTGCAGTCCAAGGGACTCTCAAGAGTCTTCTCCAACACCACAGTTCAAAAGCATCATTTCTTTGACACTCAGCTTTCTTTACAGTCCAACTCTCACATCCATGCATGACCACTGGAAAAACCATAGCCTTGACTAGAAGGACCTATGCTGGCAAAGCAATGTCTCTGCTTTTCAATATGCTATCTAGGTTGGTCATAACTTTCCTTCCAAGGAGTAAGCGTCTTTTAATTTCATGGTTGTAGTCACCATCTGCAGTGATTTTGGAGCTCCAAAAAATAAAGTCTGACACTGTTTCCACTGTTTCCCCATCTATTTCCCATGAAGTGATGGGACCAGATGCCATGATCTTCGTTTTCTGAATGTTGAGTTTTAAGCCAACTTGTTCACTCTCCTTCTTGAAGAGGCTTTTTAGTTCCTCTTCACTTTCTGCCATAAGGGTGGTGTCATCTGTGTATCTGAGGTGATTGATATTTCTCCCAGCAATCTTGATTCCAGCTTGTGCTTCTTCCAGCCCAGTGTTTCATGATGTACTCTGCATATAAGTTAAATAAGCAGGGTGACAATATACAGCCTTGATGTACTCCTTTTCCTATTTGGAACCAGTCTGTTGTTACATGTCCAGTTCTAACTGTTGTTTCCTGACCTGCATACAAATTTCTCAAGAGGCAGATCAGGTGGTCTGGTATTCCCATCTCTTTCAGAATTTCCCAGTTTCTTGTGATCCACACAGTCAAAGGCTTTGGCAAAGTCAATAAAGCAGAGTTAGATGTTTTTCTGTAACTCTCTTGCTTTTTCCATGATCCAGCAGATGTTGGCAATTTGATCTCTGGTTTCTCTGCCTTTTCTAAAACCAGCTTGAACATCTGGAAGTTCACAGTTCATGTATTGCTGAAACCTGGCTTGGAGAATTTTGAGCATTACTGTACTAGTGTGTGATTCTCCAGGCAAGAACACTGGAGTGGGTTGGCATTTCCTTCTCCAGTGCATGAAAGTGAAAGTGAAGTCGCTCAGTAGTGTCCGACTCCTCTCAATCCCATGGACTGCAGCCACCAGGCCCCTCCGTCCGTGGGATTTTCCAGGCAAGAGTACTGGAGTGGGGTGCCATCGCCTCCTCTAATGATTATAATTACATTATTTTTTCATTTTTATTTATTGTCTTTCTTTTATCTTTACTGAGGTATAATTGGCATATAAAATTGTAAGATATAAAGTATACTTCATGATTTGATATACATTGTAAAAGGATTCATGTCATCTAGTTAGCACATATCACCTGACATGTTTATCTGTTTTTATGCATACTTTTTCTTGTTTTTTTAACATACAATTTTTTTGTTTTAGTTTTTATTTCTTTGTTTTTTGGCTTCACTTTGCAACATGCCAGACCTTAGTTCCCTTGCTGCTGCTGCTGCTAAGTTGCTTCAGTCTTGTCCGACTCTGTGCGACCCCATAGACAGCAACCCACCAGGCTCCCCTGTCCCTGGGATTCTCCAGGCAAGAACACTGGAGTGGGTCGCCATTTCCTTCTCCAATGCATGAAAGTGAAAAGTGAAAGTGAAGTCGCTCAGTCATGTCCGACTCTAGCGACCCCATGGACTGCAGCCTACCAGGCTCCTCCGTCCATGGGATTTTCTAGGCAAAAGTACTGGAGTTGGGTGCCATTGCCTTCTCTTACCTGGGATCAAACCCATGTCCCCTGCAGTGTAAGTGAAGAGTCTTAACCACTGGATGACTAGGGAGGTCCTGTTTATCTGTTTTTTTTTTTGTATGTATGAGAACATTTACATTCTATTTTCTTAGCAAATTTAGATTATACAATATAAACTAATCAACTATAGTCATCATATTAACACACTAGGCACTTATTCATCTTGTACCTGAGAGTTTCTACCTTTTTATCAACTGCTCTCTATTTTCCCAACCCCTAGTTCCTGGTAGCCACTTTTAAACATTCTGTTTCTATGGATTTCACATTTATTTTCATATTCCACATAGAAGTGATACCATACAGTATTTATATTCTCTGTTTGCCTTATTTCACTTAGCATACTACCTCAAGATCCATCTATGTTGTGGCAAGCTGGAGAATTTCTTTCTTTCTCATGACTAGAGAATTTTCCTTTCTCATGACTGAAGTATATATATATATATATATATATATATATATATATATAATCTTCTTTATCTATTCATCTATTAACAAACATTTAGATTGTTTCTATATCTAGGTTATTGTAAACAATGTTGTAATGAACATAGAATGCAGATATCTCTCTGAAATATTTTCTTTGGCTATATACCTAGAATTAGGATGGCTGGATCATGTGGTAAAGTTCTAGTTTTAATTTCTCAAAGAACCTCAATACTGTTTCCCAAAGTGACTATACCAATTTACATTCTCACCAATGTGCATGAAGATTCCCTTTTCTTTCTCATCAACACTTATTATCTCTTCTTTTTTATCACAGTCTTTGTCTTTAATTTTTGACATTTTAATTATAATGTGGTTTGGTATGGATCCTTTGGGTTCATCTTATTTTGAATTCTCTGGGCTTCCTGAATCTGGATGTTTGTTATTTTCCCCATATTCAGCCATTATTTCTTAGAATAAGTTTCTAATCTTTTCTCTCTCCTCTACTAGGCTCCTCTAGAAAGTGTATGGGGTCACAAAGAGTTGGACATGACTTAGCGACTAAACCACACCACACACAAAGTGTATATTGGTCCACTTGATGATGTCCCATAAATTCCTTATGCTGTATTGATTCAAATTTCTTGTTGTCCCTCTGACTGGATAAATTCCTCCATCCTGTTCTACAGTTCACAGATGCTTTATTCTACTTCATCCAGTCAACTATTGAATCCCATGATTGAATTTTTCAGTTCATTTATTATATTTGTCATCTCTGTGATTTATGTTTGGTACTTCCTTACATATTCTGCCTCTGTTGATATTCTCATTTTCTTCATGCATTTTTTTTTCCTTCTGACCTCTGTGAACAATTTTATGACGGTCATTTTGAACTTTTTAGCCTATAAATTACTTATCGCCATTTCATTAAATTTTGTTTCTGGGGTTTTATATTGTCCTTTCATTTGGAACATATTCCTATATCTTCATTTTTCCTTACTTTCTGTGTTGATTTCTGCACATTAGATAAAACAGCCATCTCTCCTAGTCTTGAGTGGAATGGACTTGTGTAGAGTAGGAAACATTGATAAGCTTAGCCTGAGCTTATGGTTTCCTCTCCAATTTCTATGTTTGTCCAAGCTTTTTTTATTGTTCTTAGTAACTCCCAATAGTTTGCTAACATTTGCCAAGGTTCCAAAAGGGAGAAATCACAGTGAGCACCTAGAAGCAGGTTGGTTGGAAGCCAGGTCATCAGGCAGCTGCTAAAAATGTATGTAGTTTCCCTTTCCAGAGATAAACTGAGAAATAGGGTTTTTGCTTGCTCCCTCTGTGCGAATCCCAAGTGTATAGCCAAGTGTCAAGAGTAGGGGTGTGTGAATTTACTCCACTAAAAACTGCTTCTGTGTTTGCTACAATCCCGTGGGACTCATAATGCAAGACCCAGTGGCTATCAAGCAAAGTGATCCAGCAACCTACCCTTTGGGTAGTAGTCACAAAAGCTGGGGCACAACACCTGCATACAAACCCCTTCTAGGGAGACAGTGGTGATTTGGAGAGAGGGAGTGAGAAGTGGCGTCTGCTGGCTACTCTAGACTCTGGAAGGTTTACAGTCAACCCCTACATAAACTTAACTTTCTTACTTGAACTTTATTTAAGAAGTTTAGTCCTTCCTATCAATCATTTTGAAATATTTGCTACACAAAAATTATTAATTTCAGCATATGTTTTAGTTGGCTAGAAAATGTTCTTAAATAATACTTTTCTGTATTTTCTAAGAAAATACATAGATGATAGGGTTTCTGATTTCTTTTTTAAACTTCAGAATACTCATAAATTCCTTTTCCACATGAATTGCAATCTTTTAATTTTAAAATTCTTGGCTATATGAAATTTTTCTTTCAGATATTCATAATTTCTGTTCTATTATCTTTTAAATATTTTTCTTCCTTAATGTTTATTCTTTTTTTTTTTTTAAATTATTCCTTTATTTCTCATGTGTTCCCCATCCTGAACCCTCCTCCCTCCTCCCTCCCCATACCATCCCTCTGGGTCGTCCCAGTGCACCAGCCCCAAGCATCCAGCATCGTGCATTGAACCTGGACTGGCATCTCATTTCTTAATGTTTATTCTTTGTGCTGGATTATGTTTTAAGTACACATAAGTTAGAGTGGCAGTGCTTTCCAGGTTTTGTGCAATAAGTTGTCTGTCTTGTAGTCAAAATGTCCAATAGTAAATTAAATTCTTTTCTTTCTCCTTATTTTGGTACATTTCCTATTTATTTTTCTTTAGTATAACATTGAGAGAATTTGTGTCAGAAATTATTAAGCAGGACTAATAGTAAGCCTAAATCCATATGTTATTTTGCTTGTGCTGTTATCACGTGGTAGAATGAATTCCATAATCTCACAGTCAAAGAATAACAATATTTAGAATGAGGTGACCATTTAGAAATTGATGGTTACCACTCCTTTAGACATGAGTAAACTGAGGCCCAGAGACATGTTTTAAAGAAGTTCATAGAGTTGTTTGTCAATAATATCAAGACTAAAATTTTCATCCTTTTTTCTTCCAGTATTTACTTACCTGACTATTCCATTTATCATTTCCTTCTTATTCATTTCTGTCTGAATCTCTACTCTTCTCATGGCACATTTCTAGCCCTTTGTGAACCAGGCCTCTGTTCACCCTGCTTGAAGAACTGTCAGATATCACTGTCCAAAGGACCTTTTCTTTTTAGAACGAGGTATGAATACCCCCATCTGATTCGTGCATGAGCTTTACTTTGTTCAAAAAGACATTTTCATTTTGTTTTTGTTGTTGTATGTTTTCTGAATTCTGTGTGGTCACTGAATTAATTTTGCCTAAAAGAAAAAGTTACTTGTTTTTTAGTATTATACTTTATTCTGTTCACTTGTTCTATAGGTTGGTGTAAAATTTAATTTTATTTTGTAAAAAACTACAATTTAAAACATGTTTTGTTCTGGGTTTCAATTTCATGGGTTATATTTTATTTTTTGGTATTTATTCCACATGTTTGTATTGACTGAGACTTGAATCATTAATTGTTGTTTTGTAAGAGTCATTTAATGTCTAAACATTAATTTAATCCACTTAAAATAATTTTATACTGTTTTTCTGAAAACAAGAAGTTGATGACAAAAAGCCAATAAAACTAAATCTGTCTCACTTTAAATTCAGTAGCTCTTTTTTTCTTTTAACCAAATCCTGTTTTATCAACTTTTGTTCCTTCTATCAATACATCTAGATCACAATGGATTCTTGACAAATGATAATATATAAACTTAGAGATTCAAGTGATGCCAGATAGATACATAGGTGATAAATCTATATAGATATGAATTTATTGGCTGGTTGAGTTTGTATTTCAAATGACAATATATAAATTTAGAGTAAAATAGGAGGAAGTAATTCAAGTGATGCCAGATAGATATATAGATGATAAATTGATATAGATATGAATTTATTGGCTGGTTGAGTTACGTATGTCCTTCCTCATTAATGTGCTCTTTTATCAAATAACCTTCACCCACGCATTTAACAAAGCTAAGTATCTTGTTTTTTGTTTTCATTAAAATTTATTAAATTACCAAATACCATATATTAGGCAGCCAGGATAAATTACTAGTCTTTTACTCAACTCATTTTCTCAGTAAAGAGATTAGCAGGATTTGTTGCAAATAAATAGAATTATCAGTTGCTTAAAACAGAAAATCATAGAGATCCTTGCTACTCAATGTGTGGTTCACTAACCAGCAGCTTGACATCAAACATACAGAAACACATGGAAAATATATAACATCTTCCATACATCTACCGCCAAGAATTAACAAATGGTTACATTTGCTTCAAGTATTTTTTTTCTTTGAATAAAATGCTGCAGATATAACTGAAATTTTTTGAACCTTCTGGTCCCTTTAACTTCTTTGTCTCCATATCCAATATTGAAACCTGTTAACATAGTTTATTTTTGAAATTATGTATGTATACTGATATTCAATATGTAGTACTGTTTTCTATGCTTTATATATTTTATATAAATTGTGTGATACTTGTTTATAATTCTGTGACTTCTTGTTTCACTCAATATTTGTTTTGAAATTACCCATTAAGATATATTTCTATATTTAAAAATTTTTTATTCTATACGCTTTAAAATTTTGCCAGTCACATCCACAATTTAGTCTAACTAGTATTCATGTGTATTTCTGGAACCTGATATAGAAAAAATATATTTAAATCTTTATAAAAATTACTTCACCTTGATCTTTGAAATCTTCTTGGCTTTCTTTTTTACCTATATATACATGTACATGTGTATGTGTATATATATATATATATATATATTCTCTGCTTATATTTTTTCCTATTAAGAGGAGTTATATCATAGAGAAATTTTGTAAAGATCCATGAAAAGTTCTTTGGAATGTTCATTGAAATTGAAATGAATGTATAGATTGGAGAAAAACTAACAGTTGAATAATACTATATAATACTGTCACTTTTATTTATAAACAAAGTGCATCTATTCTTGCACTTTTTTCATGCCCTTCAAAAAGTTTTGTATTTTTGTGCATTGAATTTCTTGTGCTACTTTTGTAAATGTAACCTGAGATAACCTATACATATTCTTCTGTTTTGAATAGTATTTTACTTTACATATGCAGATATAGACAGAGAAATAGACAGAGAGGCAGATATAGGTTGTGTATGTGCACGTGTTTATCCAGCCATCTTGCTGAGTTCTTTTCATTTTCTACATGTGTATACTCCTGTCCTCTTATACACATACACAAAAACACACATACAAACTTGTATGCCTTTTTTCTATCTTATGCCTTATTTTTTTTTTTTATTTTGCATTACTGTATTGTATTTTATTTCTTTTTGACATCACTGACTTGGCAAGGACTTCCAGTTATTAAGTAACAGCAGGAAGTCTTGTGTTTCAGTGATTTCAGTGGGACTATTCCAGCAACTATATACTTGACATTTCCTCTAAGTATTTTTTGTTTTTTACATAAGACACACCTTTTATCTATAAGGACGTTTCATCCTATCTGTAATTTGCTAAGTTGTGTTTAAAATCATAAATAGTTGTTGAATTGTATGTTGTTTCTACCTGTGCTAAGTTGATGTTTTTCTCATATACTTTGTTGCTTGAGAAAGTATATTAATAAGTGTGCTGCTGCTAAGTCACTTCAGTCGTGTCCGACTCTGTGCGACCCCATAGACGGCAGCCCACCAGGCTCCCCGGTCCCTGGGATTCTCCAGGCAAGAACACTGGAGTGGGTTGCCATTTCCTTCTCCAATGAATGAAAGTGAAAAGTGAAAGTGAAGTCGCTCAGTTGTGTCCAACCCTCAGCGACCCCATGGACTGCAGCCTACCAGGCTCCTCTGTCCATGGGATTTTCCAGGCAAGAGTACTGGAGTGGGGTGCCATTGCCTTCTCTGATTAATAAGTGTACTTGTGTGCAAATCACATTGTATTCTTGAGATAAGCTTTTTTAAAAAATTTTGATGCATTTGTTGCATTTATTATAATGCATCTTACATGGATTATACATGCATTATATTTATCTGCTGGAGGAAGATCTGTTTTTATCTCATTTAGATGTTAACCATTTTATACAGTAATGAGATTGGTTTATAATTTTTATTTCATTGTATTGTTCATGCCTATTTTGGCATTATACTATACTAGCTTCATAAAACAAGCATAGTAGTTTTCTATACTTTTTCTAGTTTTATCAGTTTGTGTAAGCTATGGATTATATGATCTATAATAGTGAGATAACCTCATTTAAAACAATATCTGAGCTGTTTACAAAAGATTTTATCTTGAATGAGACTAGTGGACAGTGGACAACATATTCCATAGAGCACTGGATTCTGTAATCTAGGGGAAAACATCGCTAACATAAAGTCTGGGAAGGATCACCATTAGAATTGAAGCTAATAAATATCTACACTTAAACTCCCAGTTTAAAAAAGTAAACCTGATGTGGATTTGAGTCAAAGTTACACAGATCAACTCTGAATTGCTAATTGAGCTGAAAAAAACTTTTAATTTCAATTAAGGGACAAAAGAAATGCATGTTGAATCCCTGGGTCAGATCCTCTGGAAGAGGAATGGCAACACACCCCAGTATTCTTGCTTAGAGAATCCCATGGAGAAAAGAGCCTGGTGGGCTACACAGTCCATGGGGTTGCAAAGAGTTGGACATGACTGAAGTGACTGAGCACATGAGCACAGGTTGTCAATTATTATTTACTGACAAAGGCTGCCTGTATTGATGAGTATTTTGAGGGTAAGTTAAGCGCATCATGTAAATGCAATGATTTATTATCAATGTTACCCTAGGATGAGAAAGAAGAATTGGCAGTATAAATATCACATATTTTCTGTCCTTATACTCATTTTTAGCCACTTAACATACAACTTAACATACAA
Organism: Bos grunniens; assembly: GCF_055505025.1. Lineage (NCBI taxonomy): Eukaryota > Metazoa > Chordata > Mammalia > Artiodactyla > Bovidae > Bos > Bos grunniens. Next base: position 48,391,406 of record NC_141172.1, on the reverse strand, counting down.
GTACAGCCTAATCTAAAACAGGTATTTTTTTCTTGTCTTTCTACAATAACTATACTATAGATGTCTATTAATTGAGGGCCATCTAACAAGAGTGAATCTGTACCATATATCATGGGCAAGAAAGCTGCAGTAAGATGGAACCGATTGACTTCATTGCAGGAAATACAGAAATGCATTAAGAGTCTTTAACTGGTAAAAGTGCTCTTGGATCTAGTGATTGGTGCTACTGCTACAATGACTAACTTAACTTAAACAGTCTAATTATCTAAACTACCTTAACTTTCTACTGCTGTTGCTGCTGCTAAGTCGCTTCCATCGTGTCCGACTCTATGCGACCCCATAGATGGCAGCCCACCAGACTCCCCTGTCCCTGGGATTCTCCAAGCAAGGACACTGGAGTGGGTTGCCATTTCTTTCTCCAATGCATGACAGTAAAAATTGAAAATGAAGTCGTTCAGCCGTGTCCGACTCTTAGCAACCCCATGGACTGCAGCCTACCAGGCTCCTCTGTCCATGGGGTTTTCCAGGCAAGAGTACTGGAGCCGGGTGCCACTGCCTTCTCCTTAACTTTCTACTAGGAACCACATATTATTACATATTTAATTTTTACTTTTTAGGGTTACTCTTCAAAAATAATAGTGTTATATCCACTTTACATACAATGAAACTGAGGCTCAGAAATATTCACTAATTTGCCAAATGTCTAAAATAGGTAAATTGTTTAACTCAACCTGGTGAATTATATTTACCACTGCAGATGGTGATTGCAGCCATGAAATTAAAAGACGCTTACTCCTTGGAAGGAAAGTTATGACCAACATAGAGAGCATATTCAAAAGCAGAGACATTACTTTGGCAACAAAGGTCCGTCTAGCCAAGGCTATGGTTTTTCCAGTAGTCATGTATGGATGTGAGAGATGGACTGTGAAGAAGGCTGAGTGCCAAAGAAATGATGCTTTTGAACTGTGGTGTTGGAGAAGATTCTTGAGAGTCCCTTGGACTGCAAGGAGATCCAACCAGTCCATTCTAAAGGAGATCAGCCCTGGGATTTCTTTGGAAGGAATGATGCTACATCTGAAACTCCAGTACTTTGGCCACCTCATACGAAGAGTTGACCCATTGGAAAAGACTGATGCTGGGAGGGATCGGGGGCAGGAGGAGAAGGGGATGACAGAGGATAAGATGGCTGGATGGCATCACCAACTCGATGGACATGAGTTTGGGTGAACTCCGGGAGTTGGTGATGGACAGGGAGGCCTGGTGTGCTGCAATTCATGGGTCGCAAAGAGTTAGACATGACTGAGCAACTGAACTGAACTGAACTGAAAGTCACAAAAATATTAGATTTCACAATTATAATTTGAATGCACTCAAATAGCCTATTGTCATTCTAGTATAATGTAACTCTTCCCATAGTGTTTTATAGAAAAAGTCCCCATGCTTTTTTGTTAACATTCTAATACTCAAAGATATGTTAAAGATTTTATTCACATATTTATTATACAGGTAATATCCTTAGAGATGATTGTATAACTAAAAAGACCATTCTCTTAGCATGAAATTTTCTAGAAGAAAATATATATATTCACATATGTGTACATAAATAATGTTAACTCATTCAACATTATATTCATTTGGAAATTTGGAGTCATTTAAAATGGCAAACCATTAAGATTAAGAGATCTAATTCCTCCTATTCCTCTTCAGATTACTTACAAACTGAAAGCTACTCTAGAATAGATACTGTCAAATTCATAATTGTTTCCAATACCTAAAAGGCATTATGTATTCAAAAAATAGTTTTAGTGAATAAGTGAAAAATTAGAGGTAATGGGGCTTACTTTGCAAGAAAACTAAGAATATTGAATGATTATGTGCAAAGCATCTACATAGTGTCTGGAATGTGCATTTATTTTCAAGACCAACTCCTTGTTGCATAAAAGATACTGGACATTTAAACTCGAGAACAAGTTTTTTCGCAGTTTCGTGTGCTTAAGAATCATGTGAGAAAATTACCTTCAGTGAATATTCCTAGATAAACTAATTCAAGTGAGTAGCCCAGAAATCTGTCTCTTAAACAAGTAAAATAGGACATCTAGATGCATAAAAAGCATGGACTATACTTTAGAAAATACAGCCCTAGAAAATGTTATTAATAGAGTGAACTGTTTACAGTTCAAGCAGTTGACACTTGACATAATTTTAAAAGCAATAGTATTTAGAAATTTTAAAAATATAATATTTAAAAAGCATATTGCAATATGTGTTTTTAAGTAGATAAGAACTTCATGGATCTAGATGAAGAATTACTGAATTATTCCTGTTGATCTGTGACCATCTGGTAATGGGGATTAAGAACTAGTCCTGTCTCCATTAAATAATAATTCATTATCATTACATTCACCCTTCTTTCCTTCCACACCACCTACATGTGATTTGGTAATCATTTTCCTCCTAGCTACAGTACACAAAATGCTTTTCAGAACATGGTTTAGAAAATTCATAAGTAAGGAGGTGTCCTTTTCTCATATCTACCATTTACATCTAAGATAATAGTTTGTGAAGCAGTAGAATATGTGAGATTCACGCAAAATACAGTCTGAGGCTTGGTATTCACTTTTTGAAGTCCAAGAATGCTTTTCCTTCAAAGAGCTTCAGGCTCTGAACAATTTTCTTTCAGAGTGTACCAATCACTTTTCCAATGAAGATTTCCAAATGCCCTTTGAGTATATGAGAGTGGGAGCACAGAGAAGTAAAAAACAGTGAGAATATGGGAGGGGGGGATGGTAAGAAGGGAGAGAAAGAAAGCAATTACAGTTCCAAATGACTGTCTAATGACTTCATCTGAGCGGTTATGAGAGCTTTGATAATGGTGCTGAAAGTAGAAAGATACCAGGTACTGAGACTTCTCAGAGCACTAGATTATACTTAGCTGTTCTGCTTTCCTTAACACCACTCTGGTGGTCTTTCTCAGGCTTCTCCCCAGTTATTATGATATCAAATTTCTCACATCTGAACACAAACTAGGAATCTTTGCAAAGCCAGCTCTTCAGGTGAAACAGCTAGTTCCAGTGAAATAGAAAATAAATAGATATATCTATTCTGCATATGGTACAAATCTGATAAATGAATAGGGCAGTTTTTATGCAGTAGCTCAAAAGTGGCTTTTCATGTACACTCAAGTCACTTCCTTAAATTCTGGGGTCATTTCAGTCTTACAAGCTATGCTTTCCTTTAAAAATCACAGGTATTGATGAGGCTTATAGAAATTAACTCTGATGAGATTGGGAAAATGCTATTAGTTTTTATATAACCATTCTTTACTACAACTTTCACACTCTGACTTAAAACATATGCTCCTGTTGAAAATATTCATTAACCTTTCACATGATGTATAACTAGCTTTATCACAGTGGATTAAAAAAAAAAAAAATCCCACTTAGAGTTTTGAAAGAGAGACCCAGTGGGAAATACACAAATGGTAAACTCTACCAAAGGACACAAAAAGGCCCATAAAACATCAGAAGGGTTATAGAGGTCTATGGATTTTAATTGCTGTGTGCCATTGGGCCTTTACAAAGCAATCAAGCAGGCAATCTCCAAAGACAGTCTTGCCATAATACATTTAACAATAGAGTTCTCACCCCACCGGCAGACTAGGGTTTATGAAGGTCCCAGTAGCAATTAATGACCTTGTATGCTGAGAGGAAAAGAGAGAGAGACAGAGAGAAAAAGAGAGTTAAATTGGCTCTCTTTTTTGATGCATAAGATAAGTATAGAAATGATAATTATGAAGGAGGAAAGTAAAAAAGTAAGGGATATAATAATGTTTGTAAGTGCTCTTTATATTTTCTTTTTTTTTTTTACTTTTCTCCAAAGGTGGAGAATTATTGAAAATAATGGTTGTCGCCAAAGTGGGTTGTTACTTAAAGGATAATTTGATTTTGTTGATTTAGTGGGGTGAGGAAAGTAAAATTGATTGATTGATTGTTGACCATTACACAATATTTCAATTATTTTAATATAAAAGATAATAATTATAAACATTAAGTTGTCCCAAATATCCATTATACATTGATCCCAATTCACAGAAGCTAGCTAATATTATTTATCAGTTCAGTTCAGTTGCTCAGTTGTGTCCAACTCTTTGAGACTCTATGGACTGCAGCATGCCAGGCCGCCCTGTCCATCACCAACTCCAGGAGCTTTCTTAAACTCATGTCCATCGAGTCGGTGATGCCACGCAACCATCTCATCCTCTGTCCCCATCTCCTCCCTTCAATCTTTCCCAGCAACAGGGTCTTTTCCAATGAGTTAGTTCTTCACATCAGGTGCCAAAAGGATTGGAGCTTCAGCTTCAGCATCAGCCTTTCCAATGAATATTCAGGACTGATTTTCCTTTAGGATTGACTGTGGCCAATCCTAAAGTATAATATTAATATTAATAATTAATAATATTAATATTCTTCTAAGTATAGCATTATTTGTGCTACATTACATACCTGCTATGTATCATGCACTGCACATTATTTTATTTAACCATAAAATGTTAGTGTTATATCCTTTCAGTGATGGAGTAGAGCAGGTAAAAGGATGGCTCAAGACCAGACTTCTTATAAGTGACTACCCTGGAATTCAAATCTAAGACCCTGAATTCAATATCTTTCTACTACTTACATGTCACTGGAGTCAGTAATGCACATCTGTGTTGTGGGAAGTCTCCTGCTTTATAACAACTTTCTCCCAACCTTGGCCTAAGTTTCAGGAAGAATTGGAAAGTATTTGGATATGATAGATACAACCTTCCTTTTGGCCTTGAAATGCCCACTAAGCAGAGATTTGGTACTATATTTGGAGAATCTTCCCTACAAGTCCACAGAGACTGTAAATAGCCTTCTGCCCAGTGTCCTGGTGCTTAATATTAACTAGACCTATTTGCCTCCAGAGAACATTGTTCAGTAGCCTCTTCATCTAATTTCCATTATCTGTAACTATTTTGACACACTGGCATTTTGGCTTAGTTTTCCCAGGGTAGAGTTTCTGTCTGTTACTTCATGTAGTGGACACTGGGAGAGGACAAGTCTGAATCAAAGTTTGAAGCCAAAAAAAAACCAGAAAAGAAAAAAATCAGCAACTTGTGAATTGCATCTTTAGCCCTTTAAATTGTTAAAATTTAGAACTTTCCACATCTTTGCTTTTTGGAGTATGACTTTTGTTTTCTCTATACACAATTAACATTAAATTCAGAGTATAGTCTTTTAACCCCTCATCACAAGCCCTGCTTAATGGAATATAAAATCAATTTCAGTTTGCCTCACACATCACTTTTAATAGTTATCATTTAATTCTTGCTTTTTTCTTCTTACATAACATGTCAACTGGAGAACAATTTGTGTTGAAGAGGAAATAGTATGACAATACAAATACTTCCCTTAAAACTAGCCAAGAAAAAAAATGTTTTATAAAGGATATTTTTCTCACATAAAGCATTATTTAGCCTATTTTTTATGCAATTGATGTGTTAGTCTCATAGGATTGTTCTCACAAGAAGAGGGAGAAAGCAACAATAATAGTCCCCTTTTATTTAGTACTTGATAAGGATAGGGTCTTTTGGAACAAAGCTTTTATTTTTACATAACAAATGTTTAAATAAAACTTTATATAGTGTCTAAAGTTCACAGCAGCAACATCATAGCCATATTTTTAATATAAATAGTTCTATCCAACACATTTGAATTTTATGCCTGAAATTAAAAACAATTGTTTTGAACCCTAACATTTAATTTGGTGACCCTACACAGAAGAATATATAATACCTTGATATAAGTAAAACCACTTTCTTTGATTCTTTCATGTGTAAACCTCCAAACTTTTCAAAGGCTCAACTCATTTGAGTAAAAACTTGCTCTCAAAATGGCCCCAGACAACATCCAAGACCTGCTTCTGTTGTCTCCCTCACTTCTCATCCTTTTTCCCACTTTCCCACCTCCAGCCACAATGTCCTCTGCTCTTTCTGGAACAGATAAGGATTTCCATAATTCAAGGCCTTTCCTTTGCTGTGCTTTCTCCCTGGAGGCTTCTTCTTCCAACAGTTTTCCTGGATATCCCATAATATTGAAAATTTACATACACATCACCTTCTCAGTGAAGCTTTTTTGACATTCCAATTTATAATATTGAAAGGTTGTTGCTGAACAAAAATGCTGAACAAAGACGCTGGGATTTTTGGTCTCCGGAGGAGAAGAATTCAATCAGGGGCCAGGGGGCTTGATCGCTCAGAACTTTTGTGTGAAGAAGTGAAGTCGCTCAGTCATGTCCGACTCTTTGCGATTCCATGGACTGTAGTCTATCAGGCTTCTCTGTCCATGAGATTTTCCAGGCAAGAGTACTGGAGTGGGATCTTCCTGGCCCAGGGGTCAAACCCATCTTCTGCATCACAGGCCGACGCTTTACCCTCTGAGCCATGAGGGAAGCCCTTTGTGTGTAATAAAGTTTTATTAAAGTATAAAAGATAGAGAAAGCTTCTGACACAGACATCAGAAGTGGGACGGAGAGTGCCCCCTTGCTAGTGTTAGCAATGGAGTTATCTACTTTTTAATTACTTGTTACAGTGCATCAAAAGAATGTCTGGAGTTGTAAAGATCTTACTAGACCCAACTCCCATAATTTACATTTTAAGCTAACAGGATTAGCCAGAAGGTTTTCAGGAAGAGGAAACTGTCCTCAGGCAGGATACACTGTTGTTATATAATCTTAGTACAGAGTTTAAACTGAGTTGTTGTGTAATCATCAGTTCCAGGCTTAAAGATAAAAATGTTTTATGTGACTAAGACTAAGGAATGTAGAGGGGAAAAAAGCTTTTGTCCTTTCCTCCTCCTTTAGAATTCCAGACCCCTCTCTCCTTTGGGACCCCTGGGCTTCTTATCAACCTGCCTAGGAATTGACTCTCAGTATCTCCCCCAATCCCTCATTTTTTACCTGTCTTTTCTGATTTGCATTTCATTTTAGACAATTTGCCATTCTCTGCCATACATTTTGCTACTTTGACTTTTCCACAGCTTTGTTAAGTCATGTCAGACTTTTCCCCAGCTTTGCTTCAGCCATGTCAGACTCTTTGTGACCCCATGGACTGTATCCTGCCAGGTTCCTCTGTCCCTGGGATTCTCCAGGCAAGAATACTGGAGTGGGTTGCCATTTCCTCCTCCAGGGGATCTTCTCCACCCAGGGATCAAACCTGGGTCTCTTATTCCCCCAGGTTTACTGAGATATAATTGACATGTAGCAGGTATTCATTTAGCATGTACAATGTGGCTGCACGGTGCAGAAGCAGAGTGGCCGAGAGGAGATACCCCCACGTCCAAGGTCAGGAGAGGCGGCTGTGAGGATATACCCCATGTTCAAGGTAATAGAAACCCCAGTAAGACAGTAGACCCTGAGAGAGGGCATCAGAGGGCATACAGATTGAAAACACAATCACAGACAACTAACCAATCTGATCACATGGACCACAGCCTTGTCTAATTCAATCAAACTAAGCCATGCCATGTGGGACCACCCAAGACAGAGGGGTCATGGTGGAGAGGTCTGACAGAATGTGGTCCACTGAAGAAGGGAATGGCAAACCACTTCAGTATTCTTGCCTTGAGAACCCCATGAACAGTATGAAAAGGCAAAATGATAGGATACTGAGAGAGGAACTCCCCAGGTCAGTAGGTGCCCGATATGCTACTGAAGATCAGTGGAGAAATAACTCCAGAAAGAATGAAGGGATGGAGCCAAAGCAAAACAACACCCAGTTGTGGATATGACTGGTGATAGAACAAAGGTCTGATGCTGTAAAGAGCAATATTGCATAGGAAACTTAGAAGAAATGGAGTAGCCATCATGGTCAACAAAAGAGCCTGAAATGCAGTACTTGGATGCAATCTCAAAAACTACAGAATGGTCTCTGTTCGTTTCCAAGGCAAACCATTCAATATCACAGTAATCCAAGTCTATGCCCCGACCAGTAATGCTGAGGAAGCTGAAGTTGAACGGTTCTATGAAAACCTACAGGAGCTTCTAAAACTAACACCCCCAAAAGATGTCCTTTTCATTATAGGGGACTAGAATGCAAAAGTAGGTAGTCAAGAAACACCTGGAGTAACAGGAAAATTTGGCCTTGGAGTACATAATGAGGCAGGGCAAAGGCTAATAGAGTTCTGCCAGGAGAATGCACTGGTCATAGCAAACACCCTGTTCCAACAACACATGAGAAGACTCTACACAAGGACATCACCACATGGCCAACACTGAAATCAGATAGATTATATTCTTTGCAGCCAAAGATGGAGAAGCTCTATAGCCTCAGCAAAAACAAGACCAGAAGCTGACTGTGGCTCAGATCATGAACTCCTTATTGCCAAATTCAGACTTAAATTGAAGAAAGTGGGAAAAACCACTAGACCATTCAGGTTTGACCTAAATCAAATCCCTTATGATTATACAGTGGAAGTGAGAAATAGATTTAAGGGACTAGATCTGATAGACAGAGTGCCTGATGAACTATGGACAGAGGTTCATGACATTGTACAGGAGACAGGGAGCAAGACAATCTCCAAGAAAAAGAAATGAAAAAAAGCAAAATGGCTGTCTGAGGAGCCCTTACAAATAGCTGTGAAAAGAAGAGAAGCCAAAAGCAAAGGAGAAAAGGAAAGATATACCCATTTGAATGCAAAGTTTCAAAGAATAGCAAGGAGAGATAAGAAAGCCTTCCTCAGTGATCAATGCAAAGAAATAGAGGAAAACACTAGAATGGGAAAGACTGGAGATCTCATCAAGAAAATTAGAGATACCAAGGGAATATTTCATGCAAAGATGGGCTGAACAAAGGACAGAAATGGTATGGACTTAACAGAAGCAGAATATATTAAGAGTTGGCAAGAGTACACAGAAGAACTGTACAAAAAGATCTTCACGACCCAGATAATCACAATGGTGTGATCACTCACCTAGAGCCAGACATCCTGGAATGTGAAGGCAAGTGGACATTAGGAAGCTTCACTATGAACAAACCTAGTGGAGGTGATGGAATTCCAGTTGAGCTCTTTCAAATCCTAAAAGATGATGCTGTGAAAGTGCTACACTCAATATGTCAGCAAATTTGACAAGTCAGCAGTGGCCACAGGATTGGAAAAGGTCAGTTTTCATTCCAATCCCAGAGAAAAGCAATGCCAAAGAATATTCAAACAACCACACAATTGCACTCATCTCACATGCTAGTAAAGTAATGCTCCAAATTCTCCAAGCCAGGCTTCAGCAGTACGTGAACTGTGAACTTCCAGATGTTCAAGCTGGTTTTTGAAAAGGCAGAGGACAGAGATCAAATTGCCAACATCCGATGGATTGTCGAAAGAGCGAGAGAGTTTCAGAAAAACATCTATTTCTGCTATATTGACTATGCCAAAGCCTTTGACTGTGTGGATCACAATAAACTTTGGAAAATTCTGAAACAGATGGGAATACCAGACAAACTGACCTGCCTCTTGAGAAAGCTGTTTGCCAGTCAGAAAGCAACAGTTAGAACTGGACATGGAACAACAGACTGGTTCCAAATAGGAAAAGGAGTATATCCAGGCTGTATATTGTCACCCTGCTTATTTAACTCATATGCAGAGTACATCATGAGAAAAGCTGGGCTTGAAGAAGCACAAGTTGGAGTCAATATTACCAGAGAAATATCAATAGCCTCAGATATGCAGATGACACCACCCTTATGGCAGAAAGTGAAGAAGAACTGAAGAGCCTCTTGATGAAAGTGAAAGAGGAGAGTGAAAATTTTGGCTTAAAGTTCAACATTCAGAAAACTAAGATCATGACATCTGGTCCCATAACTTCATAGCAAATAGGTGGGTAAACAATGGAAACAGTGGCTGAATTTATTTTGGGGGGCTCCAAAATCACTGCAGATGGTGATTGCAGCCATTAAATTAAAAGACACTTGTTCCTTTGAAGAAAAGCTATAACCAACCTAAACAGCATATGAAAAAAGCAGAGACATTACTTTGTCAACAAAGGTCCATCTAGTCAAGGCTATGGTTTTTCCAGTAGTCATGTATGAATGTGAGAGTTGGACTACAAAGAAAGCTGAGCACAGAAAAATTGATGCTTTTGAGCTGTGATGTTGGGGAAGACTCTTGAGAGTCCCTTGGACTGCAAGATTGAGCCAGTCCATCCTAAAGGAGATCAGTCCTGGGTGTTTATTGGAAGGAATGATGTTGAAGCTGAAACTGCAATACTTTGGCCACCTGATGCGAAGAGCTGACTCTTTTGAAAAGACCTTGATGCTGAGAAAGATTGAGGGCAGGAAGAGAGGGAGACGATAGACGATGAGATGGTTGGATGGCATCACCGACTTAATGGACATGAATTTGGGTAAACTCCGGAAGTTGGTGATGGACAAGGAGGCCTGGCATGCTGCGGTTTATGGTGTCACAAGGAGTTAGACATGACTGAGAGACTGAACTGAACTGAACTGATGTGAAGATTTAGTATATACATGCATTGTGAAATGATTACAACAATAAAATTAGTTAACACATACATCACCTCACTTAGTTTTCTTCTCCTTTTTTCTTTTTTTTGCTTTTTCTTGTTGTAGTGAGAACATTTTCCAGCTTTTAAGTACACAATGCATTATTGTTAACTGTAGTCACTATGGTGCACTTTACACCCCAGAGTTATTCATCTTCTAAGTGGAAGTTTATGCTCTTTGACAAACAACTCCCCGTTTCCACCACCATCCCTCCAGCCCTTGGCAATCACCAAGTTAGTCTCTGCTTTTAAATGTTTTTTTTTTTTTTTTTTTAGATTCCACATGTGATTGAGATCATACATTATCTATCTTTTCTGTCATTTATTTCACTGAGCATAATGGTCTGTGTAGAGTACATCATGAGAAACGCTGGGCTGGAAGAAGCACAAGCTGGAATCAAAATTGCCAGAGAAATATCAATAACCTCAGATATGCAGATGACACCACCCTTATGGCAGAAAGTGAAGAGGAACTCAAAAGCCTCTTGATCAAAGTGAAAGAGAAGAAAAAGTTGGCTTAAAGCTCAACATTCAGAAAACTAAGATCATGGCATCTGGTCCCATGACTTCATGGCAAATAGTTAGGGAAACAGTGGAAACAGTGTCAGACTTTATTTTGGGGGGGCTCCAAAATCACTGCAGATGGTGATTGCAGCCATGAAATTAAAAGACGCTTACTCCTTGGAAGGAAAGTTATAACCAACCTAGATAGCATATTCAAGAGCAGAGACATTACTTTGCCAACAAAGGTCCGTCTAGTCAAGGCTATGGTTTTTCCAGTGGTCATGTATGGTTGTGAGAGTTGGACTATAAAGAAAGCTGAGCACAGAATAATTGATGCTTTTGAACTATGGTGTCAGAGAAGACTCTTGAGAGTTCCTTGGACTGCAACTAGTCCATCCTAAAGGAGATCAGTCCTGGGTGTTCATTGGAAGTACTGATGCTGAAGCTGAAACTCCAGTACTTTGGCCACCTCATGTGAAGAGTTGACTCACTGGAAAAGACCCTGATGCTGGGAGTGATTGGGGGCAGGAGGAGAAGGGGACCTTAATGTTCTTAAGGTGCATCCATGTCACAAATATCAAGATTTTCTTCTAAAGTATGGCTGAGTAATATCTTACTATATGTTGATATAGTGAACTGGGTTGTTTACATCACTTAGGAGGTTTTCATTTCTTGTTAAATTTTAAAATTTGTTAATGAGTGTTAACAGTTTTCTAGTGGCATTTATAGGTTTTTCTCTAAATATGATCATATCATTTGCAAAAAGTAAATTTTACTTTTGCCTTTCCAATTTGGATGCCTTTTATTTCTTTTTTAAATTGTTCTGCTAGTACATCCAGTACTATGTTGAGTAGAAATGTGGAATGTGGGCACCCTTGTGTTGTTCCTGGGCTTTGGGGAAAAGCTTTCAGCCTTTCTTCATACTGTTAAGTGTGATGCTAGTTGTGAATTTGTCATATGTGGCCTTTATTCTTTTGAGATACATTTCTCTATACCCAAATTCTCATAACTTTTTTTAATGAAAGGATATTAAATTTTATCAAATTCTTTTTCTGCATCTGTTGAGATGAACATATGATTTTTATCCTTCATTCTATTAATATGATACATGTTTATTGATTTGCATATGGGAACCATTTCTGCATGCCTGGAACAGATTCCACTTGATCATGAAGTAGAATCTTTTTAATGTTCTGTTGGAAATATTTTTCTAGTATTTTGCTAAGGATTTTTGCATTTACATTCATCAAGGACGTTGGCCTATAGTTTTCTCATAGTGTCCTTAAGTATTAGATTAATGCTGGCCTTATAAAATATGTTTGAGAGTGTAAACTCCTCTTCAATTTTTGTGGAAGAGCTTAAGAATGATTTTTATAATTTTAAAAGTTTGCTAGAATTTACCAGTGAAACCATATGATTCTAAAATTTTCTTGAGAGATTTTTCTTACTGATTCTATCTCCATCATTATGGGTTTATTTTCTTGTTTGTTTAATTAACATCTCCCTATACATAAGTTTCTTGAAGACTGGAATTTGGGGCTACTTTATTTACTGCTGTGTTTCCTATACCTTAAAAAATGTTTGGCAGATAGTAAGAGCTCAATAAATAATGGTTAAGAGAATGGATTATTGAAAGAATGAACAGTCTTTTTCAACCCACAGCTGTCTTTAAAGAAACAGAGTTCAAATACGTCAAAATGAACTCCACTTTTCAATTTCATCACTAGAAACCTATAAAGAAGATTCAATTTCTGACATTTGGCAATGCTTCACCCTTTTCCCCCTCCTTTCCAATTCTCAATCACACCTGCTGTCTATCCTTCTGTTACCAGTTCCCCTCCAACCATGAGATTTCTGTCCCTAGCCTACTACTTGTCCTTCCACCCTTCCCTTTATTCTTGTATCCCTCCCTCTTTGTGATTTAGCATCATAAAAAAATCAAAATCAAGCTAGCAATAGCAGGACTATCTATTATGGATGGGGTCACGGAAAAGGAATTGAAATCCTTTTTGCAATGAAAAGAGAGAAATAATTGGGCAGTACTCAAACAAATTTATAACCCTTCAAAATGTGTCAATGTTTCTGAAATTGTGGCTCGTTTTAAAATTAACTTCCAAAGAAAACTTACACCTTGACAGGAAGAGGAATATGTTGTGACGTAATTGTCAGCCTCTCTGTGTGTGTGCTTAGCCATGTTAGAAATATATCTGTTCATCCAATAATCACCTCAGTAGTGCTATTACATTAGTAAATCACAAGCAGTTACTTTTTTCACAGGATTCATAAGTATGAACTTTATCAAAAGAAGAGCAATAGAACAGAGTTTCAAAACATACATTTATGAATGAAGCTAGTACTGTCACTGATGGAAACAGGCCACTTGCACGTTTGTTGTAAGCTTTCAAACCTAAGAAGGGAAGGTGGCTACAGATGTAGCTTTGTCTCATTTTGTTATCAAGACACGTGAAATCAGCATTTTTACATATCATATATCAGGCAATAAAATTAAGATAGAAAACTTTACACATTGCTCTGTGAGTATTATTGAGTTCAGATAGTTAGGTTTGTGGTATATATGTGTTTGTGTTATGGGTGGGGGTGGGGGGCCTTATTCAAATCTTTCCAAAGACTTTCATGTACAAAATAGCTATCACTCCAAATGATCCAATATTTATATAAAGTTGAAGTTTGGGGATATATTATTCAGTTAAGGAAAACAAAATAACTCTACAGCTAACAAAACAGAAAAATATAGTCAAAACCCCGGTATATGCTATTAAATTTTACAGGAGATGATACACTAGACTATGCCACATACTAAAATACATCATAAAGTTTTACCACAATCCCAGAGATACTGAAGAAATCAAGTTAAGCAAAGGCTGTGAGCAGTGGGTTTTCATATGACTATGCCAGACCCAATAGTTAATTTTATTTCAGAATTTGTATAAACTAAAGGTAAAGAGGGCTTAGACTCACACTTATTCTGACAGAGAAATAGTGTTTTATAATTATGCAGCCAAAACTGTGCTATAGTTGATTATAATTGGTGTTTAAAGATGTGTTCCCCACCCTACCCCAACCCTTACCCCTATTCCCAGGATGGGAAATGCTTTTATTAAATTTCTGACAATTTTGAAACAACTGTAATAATAGTAATAATGGCCTTTTAAAAGATAAATAAATAACCCTGAGGCTTTTCTTTTCCTCTGCTTGATCCTCAACCTCATCCTCTTCCTCTTTCCAATTAGTAAATGCTGGAATGCCTCATGGCTCAATCCTTAGACCTGTTCTGTTTTCTTTTTTTGTACTTATTCTATATATGATCTCATTAAATCCCATGGATTTAACTATTTCTATTATTCAGGATGAGCTAGGCTATGCTACAATAACAAATAAACCCTATATTTTGGGAGACTATAAAAGCATCTCTTTCTTCCTGATGGCTCAATACTTTCAGTAAGGGTTCAGTAATTGGATGCATGAGTAAATAAATATGCATGTATCTGACTGCTAAATCCGCATTCTAAATTGAAAGCTTAAGAGCATCTCAAATTTGACATGTCTGAGAAGAATGATTGATTCTGTAGGCCTATAAGCACTTCTCCTCCAAACTTCCCTATTTCAGTAAATGATTTACCGTCATTTACCTGTTTATTCAGACCCCAAAACTTAGAGTTATTTTTGACTCTTCTCTTTTCTTATAAATCACATATTCAATCTGCCATCAAATTTCTTTACCTCAGCCTTCACGATATCCAAAAACAACCACTTCTTACTACCCCCCTTTCCATCTAGTTCAAACCACTGCTGCTTCTAATATTTCAGCCACTAAAAAATGTCCCCCTAATTGCTCTCCTTGCTTTTCCTAAAAATGATTACCCATATATTAGCTAAAATGATCATTTTAAATCATAAATAAAATTATTTTACACCTTGTTTATATAACTCCAATGGTTCCCAATCACATGTGTATTAAATTTCAAATAATCTATTAGACCCTACCCCATACACTTCAGGCAGCAAGAGCCCTGGGTGCCCCCAGCCCAGCCTGCCCTGTTATCATGGGGGTGTGTGAACCCAGAGCCTTCTGTCTCACTCATGTATACCCATTTAGCATCCCCTCCAGAGAGGGTCCTCCTGCCCCTAAACTAGGTCTTTCCTACCAGGGCTGCCAAAATTGGTCTGCTTTCCCCACCAGAATGACATTGTTATTGCAAACCAGGGAAACAGGAAAAAAAAGTACAGTCTCTATCCTCATGGAGAAGGCGATGGCACCCCACTCCAGTACTCTTGCCTGGAAAATCCCATGGATGGAGGAGCCTGGTAGGCTGCAGAGCAGGTCGTGAAGAGTCAGACACGACTGAGCGACTTCACTTTCACTTTTCATTAAACCCTACATAACATGACACATATTAAAGCTTATTCACCAGCCAGTGGTCAGAATAATCCGTTTAACATTTAGTTCTTATCATGACACATCATGATAGCTATATGTCTCTCAAAGTACTCAGACTGTTTCCCACTATACTTAGATAAAATCCAAAGTTCTCATTATGGCCTTAAATTTTCTTGTCATCTTGAGCTTTGTTCTCAATACAATGTGATCTTACTGCACCTTTCTCACTAACTTCTGTATAGTTTTCAAAATTCCCATGAACATACTTACCTAACAGCTTTATCTTTGTTTTCCCATTGGCCTGGAGATCTCTTACCTAATCATCTCCTTGGCTTGTTCCCTCATTTCACTGTGGTCACTACTGAAATATCACGTGTCACAGAAACCTTCCTGCCCTGAGCACCATCTCAAATAGCGTTCCCCTCTCCTGCACACACTATTTCATCCCCTTATCCTGCTTCAATTTCCAAATGCCAAAAACTACGTTTCCTGAGGAAGAAACAAAGCAAACAAAAGGAAAATATCAATAAAATAAGAGCTCTTTCACAAAGATAAAGTAAAAATCCAAGGTTATTTTTATCAAAAGGTAAAGGATGCCCCTTGCTTTCATGCTTCATTAAGGACTTCTCCAAAGCTGCCAGGGATTTTTAAGCCCATGATTTGGGTATCCCTTTAATATGGCCAATTCTCCTCTCTTCTGTATAAGAAATCTTCTGAAAAGGGCAAGTAGTCTGCCATATTGTCTCTATAATCTCCTCTCATTCAATACTGCTGCTGCTGAGTCACTTCAGTCATGTCCAACTCTGTGTGACCCCATAGACGGCAGCCCACCAGGCTCCCCCATCCCTGGGATTCTCCAGGCAAGAACACTGGAGTGGGTTGCCATTTCCTTCTCCAATGAATGAAAGTGAAAAGTGAAAGTGAAGTCGCTCAGTCATGTCCGACCCTCAGCGACCCCATGGACTGCAGCCTTCCAGGCTCCTCCATCCATGGGATTTTCCAGGCAAGAGTACTGGAGTGGGGTGCCATTGCCTTCTCTGCATTCAATCCTATAGAAACCAATTTCTATGTGTTTGTTCCACTCCCAGTTCTACCCACATTGCCTTGATGAAAGTCAATGCCTATTGAATGGATAATTAAATAGGATGGGAAGTGTTATAAAGTTTCCTTTTAACAAACACTTTTCGAAAAGAACAGGAACTTTTAAAAAAAAATCAAATATAAGAGAATAAGAACAAATTTTAATCATTGCTACAGTGGTTTCCTCACAGACTTAAAGAGATATTTCCAGAAGAATCCAATTTGATTTGCATTCAAATTTCTTTTCCCTCAAGCTTATACTGCATAAACTTCAGTTTGGATTAATGTGATCTCCTTTACATAAAAGGCTTCTTCTTTTACATAACACTTCAAAATTATCATGCTATTAATAACCTCAAAATATGTTGATGAGGGTATGATGAGCACAAGAAACATTATATACAATTTGCAATAGATCTACATAGAGATTTTTGTAAATGAGACAGTATGAACTTTGAAGACAACCATAAAAGTAGCGAGGCATCAAGGAGAGTACTTCAAAGTCTTGAAATTAAAGTTATCATCAGGTTCAGTAATTTCCAAGATTATTTAGCCATTCTGAGTAATCACACTATCACAGAACCAAACAGAAAAGATTTGAGCAACTAAGAAGTAATGGTCTGAGGTTATATCCTAAAGGAGACTTAATTCCTTTCTTTAAATGAAGCTGCTAACCAATAGAACAGTTACATAGTTGAGTGATTTATTTAGGTGGCATTTATTTGTAACTTTTATGTATTATTTATTACTTTTGAGTAATAATTAAAACATTAAAAAACATAATTATTAGCCTATCTGGTGGCAAGTGTTAGGTAAGAATTGAAAATACAGAAAATAAAAGCCTAGTCCCAAGTTCCATTGTTTAAGTATATATACTGCAAGTGTGGGCTCTTCTATCACACTCAGAAATAAATTTTCCAAGGAGACACATGTGCTGACAAAGCAAGAAACTTTATGGGGAAGGGGCACCCAGGTGAAGAGCAACAGGTAAGGGAATCCAGGAGAACTATTCTGCCATGTGGACTGCAGTCTTGGGTTTTATGGTGATGGGGTTAGTTTCCAGGCTATAGCTGGCCCATCATTCTGACTCGGGTCTTTCTGGTGGCACGTACATCACTCAGCCAAGATGGATTCTAGCAAGAAGGATTCTGTGAGGTTGGTAGGATATGTGGACTGGCATTTCCACTCACCTTTTGCTCTTTCCTGAATTCTTCCAGTTGGTGGTAGCTTTTTAGTTCTGCATTCCTTACCAGGATCTCTTGTTGTAAGATAACCCATACAAGTAGGTCACTATCTTGCCTGGCCAGGGTGGGCCGTTTAGGTCAGTGGTTCCCCTAATCTCTCTCTCTCTCTCTGTCTCTCTGTCTCTCTCTCTCTCTCTCTCTCAAATATATATATATATATATATTTGACATAATTTTTCATGAAGCACAATCACTAAAATCTAGGCTTTTCTAGAAAATATACAGTATATGATATCCATAAGCTTTATGGATACCTTTTAACTGAGAAGCTTAATAGAGTGTTAGTAAGTAATGATGACTATCAGTTCAGTTCAGTTCAGTCACTCAGTCCTGTCCGACTCTTTGCAACCCCACGAATTGCAGCATGCCAGGCCTCCCTGTCCATCACCAACTCCGAGTTTACCCAAACTCACGTCCATCGAGTCAGTGATGCCATCCAGCCATCTCATCCTCTGTCATCCCCTTCTTCTCCTGCCCTCAACCCCTCCCAGCATCAGAGTCTTTTCCAATGAGTCAACTCTTCCCAAGAGGTGGCCAAAGTACTGGAGTTTCAGCTTTAGCATCAGTCCTTCCAAAGAACACCCAGGACTGATCTCCTTTAGAATGGACTGGTTGGATCTCCTTGCAGTCCAAGGGACTCTCAAGAGTCTTCTCCAACACCACAGTTCAAAAGCATCAATTCTTCGGTGCTCAGCTTTCTTCACAGTCCAACTCTCACATCCATACATGACCACAGGAAAAACCATAGCCTTGACTAGACGAACCTTTGTTGGCAAAGTAATGTCTCTGCTTTTGAATATGCTATCTAGGTTGGCCATAACTTTCCTTCCAAGGAGTAAGCGTCTTTTAATTTCATGGCTGCAATCACTATTGTCACCCTGTTTATTTAACTTATATGAAGAGTACATCATGGGAAAAGCTGGGCTGGAAGAAGCACAAGTTGGAATCAAAATGGCCAGAAGAAATACCAATAACCTCAGATATGCAGATGACACCACCATTATGGCAGAAAGTGAAGAGGAACTAAAAAGCCTCTTGATGAAAGTGAAAGGGAAGAGTGAAAAAGTTGGCTTAAAGCTCAACATTCAGAAAACTAAGATCAGGGCATCTGGTCCCATCACTTCATGGGAAATAGATGGGGAAACAGTGGAAACAGTGTCAGACTTTATTTTTTGGGGCTCCAAAATCACTGCAGATGGTGATTGCAGCCATGAAATTAAAAGACACTTACTCCTTGGAAGGAAAGTTATGATCAACCTAGATGTATATGTATATATGTATAAATATATATGTATATATATTTTATATATATATATATATATATATAATAGAACATGAACCAAAACTTCAGAATTCAGAGACACACACATTTAACTGACTTTAATACAAACATGAGTATATTAAGAATATCTTACATTTGAGACCATGTTTTAGTCATCATATGTTGTTTTACTTCTTGAATTTGTATTAAAAAGTAAGATATGAAGATATCTAATATATTGGACAGGTGATCAAAGAGGTAGACTGAATCAGTCAGCTCACTTAGAAAGTTGGTCACAAGTATAGAACATTTTAAACTCTGTTATCTGGTCTTTTCTATAGACATAAGTCAAATATTATATTTGGAGTCTGGTTCAACTGTTAGCATATATGATGAAAACCAAGTACAAAGGAAATTATCTTTGAAATTTCTCTAAATTATCCATAAAGTACTGGACAGTGTACATGATTTGTGTGCACAACTTATAGATCTATCTGTCAGTTTATTAGAACTTTACACTGAAGAAACATATTGCAGCAGATGAGAAAGCAGGATGAATTAGGAGACTGGCTAGCTGATAGGACTGGCAAAAAATAGACAAAAACAGAAAAAAACAAATAAAGGATAGTATGATACTTCAGTGAAGTATTGTACTGAAGCTATGATAGACTCTAGGGTGGAAATTAGAAAATTGCATAAAAGACTTTATTAGGGGAGGCTGTGCTGTAAGTCCCTAGCACTTAGAGTGGACTACCTGCTTAGTAAAACATCTTCAATGAGATCCCTGAAAGAATTTGCATCTTCTGCAGTATAAGGGACAGAGGCAAGCAATGCTTTTCTTAGGCAGAGAAGTCTAAGTGGCCAGAGACAGTTTGACTGATGACTAATGTGCAAATCTAAAAGACACAACTACACCCAGCTTGACCTGAACTTTCAGATTTTGTTTGGCTAAAGCATATGTTAGTGTTTCCTTTGGACCAAGAGTGGACTATCAGCAATAGAAGATTAGAAAGGAACTGTATTAGATGGCTAACAAACACATGAAAAGATGCTCAACGTCACTCATGATCAGAGAAAAGCAAATCAAAACCATAATGAGGTACCATCTCACACCAGTAAGAATGGCTGCTATCAAAAAGTCTACAAACAATAAATGCTGGAGAGGGTGTAGAGAAAAATAAACCCTCTTACACTGTTGGTGGGAATGCAAACTAGTACAGCCACTATGGAAAACAGTGTGGAGATTCCTTAAAAAACTGGAAATAGAACTACCATATGACCCAGCAATCCCACTGCTGGGAATACACACCAAGGAAGCCAGAATTGAAAGAGACACGTGTACCCCAGTGTTCATCACAACACTGTTTACAATAGCCAGGACATGGAAGCAACCTAGATGTCCATCAGCAGATCAATAGATAAGAAAGCAGTACATATACACAACGGAATATTACTCAGCTATTAAAAAGAATGCATTTAAATCAATTCTAATGAGGTGGATGAAACTGGAGCCTATTATACAGAGCAAAGTAAGTCAGAAAGAAAAACACCAGTACAGTATATAAACGCATATATATGAAATTTAGAAATATGGTAATGATGACCCTATATGTGAGATAGCAAAAGAGACACAGATGTAAAGAACAGACTTTTGGGCTCTGTGGGAGAAGGTGAGGGTGGAATGATTTGAGAGAATAGCATTGAAACATGTATATTACCATATGTCAAAGAAATCACCAGTCAAGTTCAATGCATGAGACAGGGTGCTCAGGGCTGGTGCTCTTGGATGACCCTGAGGAATGGGGTGGGGAGGGAGGTGGGAGGGGATTCAGGATGGGGAACACATGTACACCCATGGCTGATTCATGTGAATGTATGGCAAAACCACCACGATATTGTAAAGTAATTAGCCTCCAATTAAATAAATTAAAAAATAAAGAAAACAAAAAAAAATTAAAAAGTAATAATTTGGCCATCTGATGCAAAGAGCCAATTCATTGGAAAAGACCCTGATGCTGGGAAAGATTGAGGGCTAGAGGAGAAGCGGGCAACAAAGGAAAAAGAAAAGAAAGGAAGTGTATTGTATTCTAACCCATGGATGTGCCCATTCTCTAGCAGATATCAGATCCTTAGGTTCCTAGTGACTTTGGAATAAATAGGTGAGAAAGTGGAATTATGGATAATAGATTCCTAGCAACAAAAAAAGAAGATGCTAGACAACTCATGAGCTAGGTCCATGGCATGTTTTTCAGACCACAAATTTCATCAAATGGTGCTAGAAAATCCATGTAAAAAAAAGTTCTGTGATATAATAGATTTGTTCAAAAAAAGTAGTTTCTAAATCTTTCTCTTGATGTTTACAATGAATGTTAGCATATTTGAGATACCAAAAAGTTATGAAATAAACAAAATTTAACTTTGTTTAACCCATCATTTACAAATTATTTCTTTGAATGCAGGCTTTTCTGTATACTGTGAAATGAAATTTATATTTGGAAGAACACCAAATGTCTGAATGTTAAAGCTTGATGAATTGAATTCTAAACCATCAGTAAGACAAACAGGAAAAAGTTTCCTGCTAGCAGTGTTTTGCATCAGATTTTGAAGAAGTGAAAATGAAAAAGGATTCCAGAAACAGAAATGCTGACATGCCAATTCAATACATTTTGGGGATTTTTTTCCTCCAAGAAATGTAAAGACAAATTAGGAAAAATAATGTAAAAATAAGAGACTAAGAGGGAGAGAGAATAATGGATGGAAAATAATCTATAAAAGATGAAACTTTCACTTACTTTTTATTTCATTACTGTATACATTCCTGTCATATATAGTAATGTAGTTCATTGATAAGTAACACAACCAAAGTTGGTATTATATTCTTTATAGTACCTACAATGGAAAAAATTCACTGAAATTTTGTAAACCACACTTTCCCCCCAGTCATATGAAGACTTCATATGTTTAGAGATGAAAAAGTGGTCTTATTGGCATAGGCAAGAGTTTCCTAAATCTCAGCAGTATTAACATTTTGAGGCAGATGATTCTGTTTGGGGGTCTATCTTGTGCAATTTGGAGATATTTAGGAGCATTCCTGGCTTCTACCCACTAGATTTCACTTGTCTACACTGTGGGGGACAAAATTGCCTCTGAGAACCAGTGGCCTAAATTATCATTTTTTTTTTAAATGGAGTTAACAGTATAATATTAGAATCTTTTCTTCAATTCTCCATCACTAGAGTGAATCTGTTAGCTTATAAAAAAAATCTTACTGCTATGAAGAAGTACAGGAATCTAATGGGATGTTGTACAAAAAAAAAAAAAAATCTTTATAGCCTTTGCTTTCCAGGATGCTGAAACCCTGAAGTGTGTGTGCGTACAAAGTGATTGTTTGGCTTGAAAAACTGTATTTATCAAAGGTTTCATTTACTATCATCTAGAAATCAGCAGAGACTACACTGGTTGTGGTGTGGTCTAGCCACTCAGAAGCCCTGTATGGAACTTCTAATACCAAGAATATTTTACCAGTTATTGGTGGGAGTACTGATCTTTGTTTAAGAGCATATCTCTTCGAGAATCTGAAAGGACACTAAGCAGCAATTGAGTGCTCAATCCAGGGGGCCACATCACTGCCTACTGTTTCCTCTTGGAGTGATTCCAAGTAATATTTGCACATTTTAAGGATTTTGGATTTGACTTACTTAAATAATTAAAGGCTAGAGCCAACACTGAAAAAGATTTTTCCCAAAATGAACAATGCAAACCTGCCA
This sequence comes from Bos grunniens, assembly GCF_055505025.1. Lineage (NCBI taxonomy): Eukaryota > Metazoa > Chordata > Mammalia > Artiodactyla > Bovidae > Bos > Bos grunniens. The sequence goes on along the minus strand of NC_141172.1, from coordinate 48,368,579 downwards.
TCTCTTTAAGAAAGTATGTTTGTAGCTATGGCACACTCTTCCATTCTTACACAGTAGGCTTAGTCTTTGAATTGTGCCTAAAGATTTAACACCACAGTTTCATGTGGACAATACCCAATGCCAGAGATTCCTTGTTCTTTCCCAACATACCTAAGAAAATCAATGTTTCTGAGATAAGATAAGATTTTCTTACTTGCTTTTCTTCATTTACTTCATTACTTCCAGGAGTAAATTAATTGCAGCTATTAATTTATTTATGAAATTCTAACGTTAATAAGATCTGCAGAGCTTTATTATCTGAGATTCCTGTTCTTCTTATATGTTCACATGCATGTACTCAAAAGCCTTCGTTTGAAAATGTTCATAAAAGAAGTATCAAACCCATATTTACATCAAGAATGAAATATGTAAAGCCAGCTTGGTCCCTTCTCTTCTGTTTCTTTTATACACTGATATAAACATTATTATTGGGATATCTACATATGCCTCTAAAATCCTGTGCAACTGTTTAAATGTTGAAACTAATGAAATAATCATTCTGTTTAAAAAAAAAAAAAAACTAAAACAACCTTTAGACCAAACGTGATGCATTATATTGACATAATAAATGTGGACATTAATTAAAGAGCAGCAGAATCCAGCAGAGAAGTTTGCCCTCCATCTGCTTGACTTGAGGTAATAACAATGTTCTGTTAACCCAAACTGACAGATTTTCTAGGGTTTGACTTCATCTCTAAAGTTGCTGCTCCTGGTATGAATCACCATATGTGTGACATCATCCATAGCATGCCATGTGGAGTAAAATTAACTGCTTATTTATTTATTGCTGTTGCTTTCCTGTTTTCATTCTAGCTTTATCCTGAATTCTGTATTGTATGCAACCTTTTGCACTTGCGCTGGGTTACTGCCTCCTTGCTTTCCAGTACAAAGTGCTTGGGCCCAACATAAAGCCCTAGGTTCCAATCACTCATATGTGCCAAAAGGAAATCACATAAAGCTACATCATAGCCACACTGTCTGAGAACGAACTAAACTAGCAAAAGTGAAATACAGCATATTAATTATTAGGGTTATTATCCAAGCCAGATTTGAAAGAAAATGTATGTTAAACCCATCATGCACTCAGTATAAAAAGAGAAAAGAACTTACAGAATTTCCTAAATAATAAATTAGTGGCATGGGGGATCTTGTCCCAGAACTGAAACTTAAATCTTTGAATCTGTTCATCTCCAGTATATATTAGTTAACCAAGGGACTGTTTTCCTCTTCCATCTCATTACAGCTCAAACATCAAACGCTTTCCACTAGAAGCAGACACCCAGGAGGTATTTTGCTTTGTCACAATACAGCCTTCACAACCTCCCTGATAGGAGCGTGAACTCTCTTGGTAGTCTTAAAGAACAACAGTGCACTTATTTGTTGTGCTTCTTCCTCTCCTCCCCTGGAATCGTTGCTTCACTATAATAAGTAACATTCCTTCCAATTATCCAAGCTCCTCAAGTCCACAGAGCTGACCCCCATGACTTTAGAACAGACTCACTGTTTAGAGTCATTAATCCGAGATTATAAACATGGAGGGAGATTCATGAGAAAGGGATGAACTCATGGTTCCTGAAGAAAGACAATGGCATGCAGTGTTTTCTCAGAGGTTCCGTGCGTGTGTGTGTGTGTGTGTATGTGTTTGTGTGTTTTGATTTTGAATCCTTCCTCTTTCCTGAGAGGATATTTCCTCTCATCTTCTGAACTGCTATTATCCTCTGCTTGTTCTGAACTGGAGTGGTCAGTGACACCTATTGCAACTGGTGTGTTGGAATGGTTTAGTTTTTCCTTATGTCTTTACCTGGACAGCAGATTCCAGAAGGCAACACCCTACCCTGATGGAGCAGTGTAAAAAATTAGGCAGATCAGATTTGAAAGCTTTTATCCACTAGGCAATGCCAGAATTTAATTGTAAATTGCTTATCTTTCCTGTAAACCTATTGTTTTTTTTAAATTAAATATGTTGATAAACATCATTGATGACTCCATATAAGTCAGGACCACTGAGACATGTTTATATGAATTTAAGGCATTACATTATTTCTATAGATCATCCTGAAGGTTTTGATGTTCTCTGATCTTTCTTCTTGACTTATACAAACTTTTTGTTTTTGTTTTAATCTTAGGGGAAAAGAAGGAACTACATAAAATAGACACCTATATTCTATAATGTTCTATTTATGTTACTGTTGTAATTAGGAATCTTGAACTCATTTTTGCGAACTTGATATGTATCCAAGTCTTTCATCTTCACTAGAGATCTGATTAAATCTTCTGAGATCTTTTTGGAAGTTGAAGAGAAATAGCATCCTGAATCTGCATGATTTTGATACTGCATTACATAGGAAATTAAAACATTCTTTTTGTTGCTGGAATTGGCTTTAGAACAAACAGCATGTGTCCCCCTTGGTCTGGAGCTCTGATGTCAATGTGAGCTAAAATATTCTCCAATCCATTTCCAACCTCAGCTGCTTTTGCTGCTTCCTTATAAAGATTATACATACACTTCGCAAATGAAGAAAGGAATTAGTGATGCTCTCTCATTTCCTGTCTCCCCACAGATGGTGATAAATTCAAATTCAGACCCCATTAAACCTGAGTAGAGAAACCCAGCAGGTGGCTGTACTAATGGAAAATCCTGGCTTTGGAATAATGGGAATTACAACCGACAGCTCTTCTACACCACAAAAAAGATGATGTATCCTTATTGACAGTGTCGCATTTGAGTCCAGAAGGCTGATCTGATAGTTCATTCCTGGCACAACGGAAGCTAAAAGCCCCCTGGGTGTTTTCTTGGCCACACCACTGTAATTTTTGTCATATGAACTTTCTATTACAATTCATTTTACAAATCTCATATAAGTTGAAGAGAGCATGAGGAATGGAACGAGAGGAAGGAAAGAGCAGACCTTTATTTTGCCTACAGGCATACTTTTATTCTTTTTTCTTGGTTTAAAGGACAAATAAAGGTTGACACACAACAGTGTTTCCAGCCAATTCAGTATTTTTAATGCTGACATACTTGGCCCACGCTCTTTTAGAGATCCTAGACAAGCTCATCTGAAGGAGTTTCTGTTTGAAAGAGGCATAGATTGCCCTGAAGGTGCAATGCCTGATGTTACCCTAGAATTCTTGCAGGAATCTCTCATTTCTATGTATGTTTATCTCCTTTCCTTTTAGCGCCACCTTAATTTTTAAACTATAGCATGTTATTTGCAAAAAAAAGATTTTGTCACGTTGATCCGAAAAAGCATCCACTTGTTCAAATATTTAGAACCTCATATTTTCAATAAGCCTCCAAGTCTCTGAAAATATAACAAGGAGTTATCAAAATATTTCATTGTGTTCACCATCTGTCAGCTGTTTAAAAATATTATATTAAGATTAATAATCATACTTTGCACTTACTCAATATAGCAGGTTTCCTCTCAAGAACTGTTAGTACTTGGCAAAACTGTACTGAGTCATTGACGCTTTCCCCCCATAAACACTCTTCTGTGTAGATAAAGTAATGTGGAGAAAATAGGCAAAAGACAGGTGAAGATTGGAAATGGGCTGGAGAAGTTAGCTTTCAATTCAATGCAGAATTTTGTTTCTTCAGTCAATCTCATTCACTTTTCATTTTGCAACTTGTTGAGTGGAAGCTTTATTTTAACCAGTTAAAGAACTCGGTCATCCTGTTTTCATTGCCTACAAGTTCAAATCTTATAATTTGGCCAGCTTAGAGACCTGTGGCTCAAGGAAGCGGTCTTAGGACCTTAGAGAAGAGGAATACAAGCCTGATGAGACCATAATACAGAGGGAGTTGTACTACTAACACTTTCTTAACAAGCATGAACTGGAAATGACATAAATACATCCCTGTCACAAATGTGTATGTGTGGGTATCGTTCAATACATATATATTTATCAAATTCATATTACATAGTGATTTAATAAATTTTAATTAGTTTCTCTTCGTTATTATGTTCTTAATTAAAGAACTTCCTCAGATATCTTTTATGTGGATACCCCCAGCTGAAAAGCAAACCATGATTCCCTATCAAATTGAAAAAGGGGCAAGCCACAGCAAGAGAGCAATTCACAATGGATATTACGGCAAGAACAATTATTTACATCTGAGCTTGTTGGAAACATAAAATGCCAAGTGAGAAGAGCTATGGACTATTGTTCTCTTCAAATGATTTCATCATGTGAAAACATTAACCCCAATGCACAGATTGGTTAGCAAAATCAAGGAAGACTCAGACGATGTCACAATGTAAATGGAAGAGACTTTTGAGTCCCCTAGTCATATTTTAGAGTCTACCACTGTTGCCTACAGGCATAAACTATCAGGAAAATAGACATGGAGAACTTAAATATCTTATGACATAAAAATATTATCAATTTATATTTTTTAAAATTGTAGTAATGTGTATTCACTGTTTAGCATGTGTTGGGCTCTGTTTATTTTATTATTTAAGATTGGTAATACTCTTTTTGTATCCCTATTTTACTGAAGAATAAACAGAAACTCACAATTTAGGTCATTTTACCACAGTTATTTTATTTAAAAGGGAGTATGCTCGAGTTGAATTCAGGTCTTGCTGACTCAAAAAAAAAAAAAAAATTGAAATCTCAGTTGTGTTAGGTAGTGGATCTGAAAGTGTGATTCTTGAACATGCAACATGAGCATTACCTGAAAACTTGTTAGAAACACAATTCTTGAGCCCCAGGAATCTGTGTTTTTGAAAGTCCTCCAAGAAATTCTGATGCACACTCACATTTAAGAATCACGGTTGTGTATTGTGAGGATATGGAAAGAATGAACCCTTGTACACTGATGACAGGGAAATAAATTGGTATGGACATTATGGAAAACAGAATAGACAGTTCCCAAAAATTAAAAATAGAACTACCATATGATCCAGCAAGCCAACTTCTGAGTACATATCAAAGGGAAATGAAATCAGTATCTCATAGAGATATCTGCACTCCCATGCTTATTGCAGCATTAACCACAATAGCTTATTTATATAATATATATTATATATCATTAATATATATTCATCATAATAGCATATATAGTATTATGATTATTGTACCAATATCATATAATAAATATATACTATATTATAAACATTATTCAGCCATGAGATAAAATGAAATTCTGCCATTTACAGCAACTTGAATATTATGCTAGGTGAAATAAGACAACAACAACAAAAAAGGCAATACTGTATAGTCTCATTTATATGTAGAACATAAAAAATGAGTTGAATTCATAGAAACAGAGAGTAGATTGGTGATTGCCAGGAGCTGGATGATTGAGGAAGTGAGGAAAATGATGATCAATAGGTACAAAGCTTCAGTTATAAGATGAATAAGTTCTGAAGATCCAATGTACTTCTTGATGACAATAATTAATAATACTGTTTGGACTTTAAATTTGCTGAGAATAAATCCCAAACATTCTCATCTCACACATACACAAAAGGTACCTATGTGAGGTGACAGATGTGATTGTGGTCATCATTTCACAAAGCATATCTACTTCAGATTATTAGGTTGTACTCTTTAGATATATACAATTTTATTTATCAAGTATACCTCAATAAAGGTGGAGGAGAAAAGTTTAAAGAAAAATATAAAAGGATCACAATTGTGAACTACTGCTATACTTGTATTTGAAGAAAGAAAAAGTGACATTTGTAGAGAGAACAATTTGCATCTACTTTCTACCAAAAGGTAAAATTAGCAAAGTGATAAATCCTTCAAAAAATAATCAATGCATAAGTTTAATGAAAATTCCCCAGTATATGGTCAATCAAGAAAGGGAAATAGCACCAACATAAGACTAAGAAATAATGCACAATTCATCTCTAGCTGGAATAAATATCAGTGAAGATGAATGAGACAAGAGTCACTGAAATATTCAAAGTTAAGGAAATTGTTGATTCACACTTGTATATCAATATAAGTGAATTTAAAGTGAGTGAACATCAGTTTGCATAATAATGATAAAATACTTTAACTGGGCAAAAATGAAATGTACTTGGGATTTCATTTTTACATCATCATTACCCTTTTTAAGGAAAACTTCAGCTCAGAATCAAACCAAGGGACCACAACCATGTTTTATATCTTGTGATCCTTCAACCATATTGGATACTACAACTGCACATCTGATATCAGAGAATTGCTATAACTGTGATGTGGTCTAAGATGATTTCTCTCTCATTCTGGAATTCTGTTGTGAAGAAATCTGTCTAGTCTGTGTCATGGAAGCAGATAGAAAGGATGAACAGGTAAAAAGTGACATGGGTAGAGTTAGAACAAGAGAACTGAAAAAAAAAAAATGATGGGTTGGGAGCAAAAACTGAGCCAGCAAAATCAACTAACCAAATAAAAGAGGAGAAATGAGTAAACACGTAAATGGAAGCAGAGGAGCCAGAGAGAGAACTGCTATGGAGTTCATGACAGAAAAGTCAAACTGCCAATCCTCTAGCTCTAGACTAGCTCAGGTCCCAACTGTAAATATTCTTTCACTTAAGCTTGAAAGTGTCTCTTTATTTCTTGCAACATAAATATCAAATCCAGAATCAAAAGACTTTGGATCTGGGGGTACCATTATCCAGACTGAAAATCTATAATTTGTGAGAACAATTTGTTCAGTACTTTTAGAGAAGAGTAACTGCAAATTTTTTCACCTTGTTTCTTTTTGTTTTGAAGCATTAATTTGTTTCTTTTTGTCCTGGGATTAAAGGATAAAATATCTTCTTCAGATGGAGGTTGGGAAGGGGTCTGTACTAATCAAGGCACTTGGTCAAATCTGATCAATCCTTTCCCTCTACTCTATTGGCCCTCATTGTATCTGCTAACTCGAGACCAGGGCCTCACTAAGGCGCTAACCAGCAGACTGATTCCCAGATCTCTGCAGTCCCCTGAAATTTTTGATCTGAGGCTTGCTAAACTCATTTCATTCTTCGGTGTTTTCTTAGCTACTTGCTATAATGTAGAAATTTATCAAAATATTTAATTTTTTACTCTTATCCGATTATACCCCCAGCTCTCTTCACTGTTATATTTGTACTTATTTATAAACTTTTATACCTTTATTTCCAGGATGCCTCTGGAAAGCCAGGCAGAAAACACAGGTTTATCTGGGAAAATTGTGGATTATTACTAATAGAGAAGAGATAGCCATACTCTTCTGAATAAAAAGTGGGCTTCAAGTCAGAAGAGGTAAGACCTATGAATAAACTGATTTTGCAAATTACTGTTTATACTTGAACACTTAAAATGATAATAGTGCTTGTTATAAATCTCAACTTGAGAAGAGAAAGAAAATATTTATTTACCTATATTCTCAATTCAAATCTCTCTCTTTTTAGTTCTTGAACTTTAACCAATTATATATGTGAGAAAACTTACCATAATTCCAAAAAGCCAATAGGAAGATAAAGTAGTTTAAAGTATAGCTACTCAAACTATATATCAAAACAGATTAGTGAGTTTTTAAGTCATTTAAATGATGGCCATCAGCATTATAATAAAATGAAATACACTGGAATGGAATAGAAAATAAAATATCAATATATATAAGTAGTGATTCTAGACACACTGAATGTCAACTGATAACAAAACTTGATCATTTCATTGTATCTTTCCATTATATTTTTCTGCCTTTATTAAGTCATATTTTATCAAAAAAGGGAGCAAAATTGAAAATATCTAAATTAAAATTTGAAATTATTAGGATGATAATCTTCATGACACTATATTGTGTGTTGTCAGGAAAAGGTAACATAAATCTATATAGATTTTATGTGAGGATCTTAGAAGTAGGCTGGCTTCAAATCACATAAGTTAGCTTAGGAAATCTTTATGATATCTTAAGGATTCTAAGAGCTGTCCTGAAAAATAATGCATATATATATATATTTATGTATACATGCTGCTGCTGCTGCTGCTAAGTCGCTTCAGTCGTGTCCGACTCTGTGTGACCCCATAGACGGCAGCCCACCAGGCTCCCCCGTCCCTGGGATTCTCCAGGCAAGAGTACTGGAGTGGGTTGCCATTTCCTTCTCCAATGCATGAAAGTGAAAAGTGAAAGTGAAGTCGTTCAGTTGTGTCTGACTCTTAGCGACCCCATGGACTACAGCCTACCAGGTTCCTCTGTCCATGGGATTTTCCAGGCAAGAGTACTGGAATGGGTTGCCATTGCTGTCTCTGTTATATATACATATATATATATATGTAAATTTATCAAGCAAATATAGTTTTGACTTTGGATGTACTTTTATTTTCCAGGAAGACTGTATAAATATATGTTTCTAAAACTACAATAAGCCTTTGAGAGAGGATAGAACTATTTGTTACCTCTAGCCATAAAAACCTTGATCTTAATTATGGACAAAAGTAATCTGTAGTAGCTTACCATTAAAGAAAAAACTTTTTTTTTTTAATCGAGTGAAATAATCTTAGCCTAGACAATCTTGATTAAAGAATATGAAAAGTAATAATGTGCATGGATATATTCCTATTTTAATTTCTAAAATTCATTAGAATATTTTAAGTGTATTTTACTTTTATGTAAGTCAAAGTATGCTTCTATTTTTTTTCATGAAGTCTTCTGTGCCTTTAATGGATATAACCATACATTTTTCACCAAAAAATTTTTGTTAATATATTTTCCTGAAATTCACGGAAAACAATCAAAATATTTGAGCCTGAGACTGGCAACATTATATCTGTATCTTATAAAGTCAATTTTGTAGTAGTGTGTAAAATGCAGTAGATGAAAGGAGGAAAGGGGAAGATAGACTAGTTAAGAAGTTGCATTAGTTCAGGAGAGAGATGATGATGATGATATGAACTAGGTCAGTAGCAGTTGTGATCTGAAAAAAAAAAATGAATTCTAGAGTTTTTCTCTTTTTTTTTTAAGACTTGGAAGAATAAGTACGGGAATCCCTAATTATCAGCCCTAATTGGAGTAAGAATAACGAAGGAAGAAGTTGCTAGGAATCTCTGACATGAAATTAGGGAACATCTCATCAGTCAGAGTTCTCCAGAGAAGCAAATACAATAGAAAGGCTGGATAGATAGATCAACAGATCAGTTCTAAGAAATTGACTCACAGGATTGTGGAACCTGGCATGTATACAAATTTCAGTGTAGGCCAGCAGGTTGGAGATTCAAAAATAGTCTGGAGACAAAGTTTCTTCTCCCTCAAGAGACCTATGTTTTCTCTTTAAGGCTTTTATGTGATTAAATAAAATCCAGTCATAAAGTCCACTAATCTCAGATATCACTAGTGGTCAAGAATTTTCCTGCCAATGCAGGAGAAGCAAGAGACAGAGGTTCGATCCCTGGGTCAGGAAAATTCCCTGGAGTAGGAAATAACAACCCGCTCCAGTACTCTTACCTGGAAAATCCCAAGGATAGAGGAGCCTGACCGGCTACGGTCCATGTGGGTCACAGAGTCAGATATGACCGAGCACACACATAACAGCAACCATATTAGAGGATAATCCGCTTTACTCAAAGTCTACTCATTTACATATTAATCTCATCGAAAAATACCTTCACAGAGATATTAAATTTGATATTTCACCAGATATCTAGGTACTGTGGCCTAGTCAAGTTGACACATAAAATTAACTATCACAAGTTAGAAATAATAATGCATATTATCAGGCAAGTAGGTCTATGGAATAACTGTGATTATCAGTAGAAAAAAGAAAAGAATGGAGGCTCCCTACTGGAGATTCAGTCTATAATTGAGAGAAGAGTGTCAAGCACAGACTGTTATCCTCTATCTCCATACTTCCTGAGCTTCTACTCCCATTGCCAATATTTTCTAGGCTTATTTAAGTCCTCAGTAAACTCTCAGATAGACAGGAAGCATTGTAATTATTTTTTCCATACTCTCCATTCCTTCCTCTTTTAATAGGATTTAGAATAAAGTCATCTTTGGGGACAATGACTAGCATATAATTAGAATTATAAGAGACTTATATTTCTAAATCATACTGACATTCTGACTGGAAGGCCTGTATTGAGATGTTGAATTGAAACCAATATTCTCTTTAGGCTCAACACATACTGCTAAGTCACTTCAGTTGTGTCCGACTCTGTGCTGTCCCATAGACGGCAGCCCACCAGGCTCCCCCGTCCCTGGGATTCTCCAGGCAAGAACACTGGAGTGGGTTGCCATTTCCTTCTCCAATAGGCTCAACGCATACAATTAGTCAATTACTGTGTCCCTTAGGGAATGTAAATCTAAAGTCAGAAGTTCTTAATTTGGAGACTTCCTGCTCTTGATGAATATAGAGACAAAATCACTCAGACACACCAAAAGGAACATGGGTATATCAAATATTGTGGGGAAATATATAGATATCAAATGCTAAAAGGAATTTAGTATATCTCCATATAAAATAAGTTATATGAAAGAAACCAACAATTTATTCATTTTCAAGAGATGAAAAATAAAAACAAAACTTCACGTTCGACAACAGCAACAACAAATCCTTTTTTTCTTCATAACAATTCCAAGAAAAATTCTGAATGTTATAGAAAACCATAATAATTCACAGGTGCTCTAGAACCAGAAACCTGTTTCCTACCAATACTTGGTACTAACTCTGCCTTTGTTCAAGTTACGCAGCTTATTTGTAATTCAATTTCCTTGACTGCAAAATGAGAATAAAATATTACTTAGAAAAGAGAAAAGTAACTTCTTCCAGTTGGTAGCTAGCTTGTTGCCAGGCCTACATTCAGCTAGGCTGTGGTATTCTTCTTTTGAACCAAACAATGTCAGACATCACCACCATTAGATGGTCATTCTGTGACTAACGTCTCTCATAATCATGTTCGAGCAGAAACAATATGATCACTGAGTAAATTACAAAAATTATCAAATCTCCCTCTCAGAGATGATGTGAGAAATGCCTGCGTCTTTATCCATTACCCCTTAACCCCAACTTCATTTCTAACATGTTTATTCATACAAATTAATACATCCAATATAGAATTCTCCCTCCATCTTGATAACACTCAATTACCCATCCAAGGCCAAACTCTCTAAGTCCCTTCTAATACCTTCTTATTGGGATGAACCATGGTTTTTAATGTTATACAGTTTTATTCAATTTTTTTCAGCATCAATGTGTTTCTCTTGACCTTTATAGGGCATGGGATGATAGCAAGTATTAAATTGGTTAATATATATTTAAAACAGTATGTGACATATTGTAAGGTTAAGCCATTATTAATTTTAAGTACAAACAAAATGCCTCAAGGAATGTTAAGACTCCTGTATAGGTTATTTTTTTTTCATTCATTTAACCATATGAATAATTATTAGGCTCATTCTACACTTCAGACATGTTGCTATATAAGTGAATACAATGTGAAATTGTGCCTACTTTTAATATTTAAGTTAGATAATAGCTTCCTGTTGATTTCCAAAACTATTTAAATTGTCTGAATAACCTCTTTCGCAATCTGTCCAGTTGTGTATAATGAATTACTCAGCCTTCACGTTCATATTTCTGTATTTCCACTAGCACAGGGCTCTTCTCCATGATATTCACCATGAAAGATTTTGAGAAAACAGAAGAAAATGACACCTTCAAATAAGATGGGATCTAAAATGAATAACCAAGGATGATCTTTGTCAGAAGGATTACTGAGGGGTAAGCAGATCACACATCTCTGGTTTATCATAGTTAAGTATACTCAACTCTGCTGGGTATAATTATAAACAGAGACCATTTTCACTCTCAAACATGTCATACTTTGGATGATAGATATTTCCCCTACATAGTACCCATCATTCACCTTGGTGTCCCATCATATAATTGGAGCCCATTCTTCCATCTCTGCTCTCTCTTCCATTAGAAGCACCACAAATGATATTACAAAAGCAAACAGTCATTCTTTTACATTTCATTTAAAACCATTTTATTTCATCTTCAAGTCAATTTGATTTCTCCACAAAATATTTTACATACAAAGGAATGGTTATCTTCCTGGCATGATTATTTTTTGCTATATCCTGGAATAGCAAATTTTTGCTATATCCTGGGATAAATGGCAGATTTTTTCTAACTTAAATTTCAATTTTTTACTAAATATGTTTGTTTGAATCATAACATTATTTTGTAACGTGTTTTTATTTGATAATATGGTTTTAGCATATTTTCATTTCAATAATAAAAGATACATACCATATATATATTAACTTTGGGCTATGTAATAGTCTATTGCTGTAACAAATTTAATAATTTATTAATTTTTACTATTTCAAATGATATTTCATTGATCAGATTTCTACAGATTTCTTTATATTAGGCAAAACTATGGAGATAGTAAAAAGATCAGTGTTTGTTAGAGGTTTGAGAGAGAAGGATGAATAGATGGAGCACAGAATTTTTAGACCACTGAAATTATTATTTATGATAATACATTGATAGATATGTTACTATGTATTTGTTAAAACTCATTAATGTACAATTAGAGTCAACCATGAGGTAAAATATGGATTTTAGTAATTATGATTTATCAATATAAATTTAAGTTCATCACTTATAACAAACATACCCTCTGATGAGGAATGCTGACAATGGGAGAAGCTACTCATTGGCAGGGGGTATATGGGAAATCTTTGTACCTTCCTCTTAATTTTGCTGTGACCCTAAAACTGTTCAAAATAAAAGTAAGGCTTAAAAAAGCACACACAAATAGGGAGAAAATATTTGCAAAAGATATTTGAAGTATTCCTTGTATCCAGAATACACATTAAAAATCACAGAATTCAATAATAAAACAAATAACCCAATTCTTAAAAAGGTGAAAAGTTTGAAAAGATGTTTTCACAAAAGAAAAGAGTCAAATGACAGAATAAGCACATGAAAAGCTGTTCAATGTCATTATTCACTAAGGAAATAAAAATTAAAACAATGAGACTCCATCACACATCTATTAAAATGGCTGATTAGGATGCAAAGCAACTGGAACTCGTGTGCATTGCCTACGGGTAAGCAAAAATATTGCATTCACTTTGGGAAAAAGTCTGGCAGTTTCTGAGAAAATGAAACATACACAACAAACATATTTATGACTGAGCAATCTTACTACTAGGTATTTGTGAAAGAAAAACAAATAAAACAAACAAACAAACAAAAAATGTCCCCATCAATACCTTACATGAAAGGTTCAGTCAGTTCAGTTTCTCAGCCATATCTAACTATTTGTGACCCCGTGGACTACAGCAGCAAGGCTTCCCTGTCCATCATCAACTCCCAGAGCTTGCTCAAACTCATGTCCATCGAGTCACTGCCATATAATCATCTCATCCTCTGTTGTCCCCTTCTCCTCCCGCCTTCAATCTTTTCCAGAATCAGGGTCTGTTCCAATGAGTCAGTTCTTCACATCAGATGACCAAAATATTGGAGTTTCAGCTTCAGCACCAATCCTTCCAAGGAATATAGGACTGATTTCCTTTAGAATGGACTGGTTGGATCTCCCTGTAGTCCAAGGGACTCTCAAGACTCTTCTCCAACACTACAGCTCAAAAGCATCAGTTCTTCAGTGCTCAACTTTCTTTATAGTCCAACTCTCACACCCATACATGACTACAGGAAAAACCATAGCTTTGACTAGATGGACCTTTGTTAGCAAAGTAATATCTCTGTTATTACTTTGTTAGTAAAGTAATATGCTGTCTAGGTTGGTCATAGCTTTTCTTCTAAGGAGCAAGCAATTTTTAATTTCATTGCTGCAGTCACATCTGCAGTGATTTTGGAGCCCCTAAAAATAGTCTCTCACTGTTTCCACTGTTTCTCCATCTATTTGCCATGAAGTGATGGGATCAGATGTCGTAATCTTAGTTTTCTGAATTTTGTGCTTGAAGTCAACTTTTTCACTCTCCTCTTTCACTTTCATCAAGAGGCTTTTTAGTTCTTCACTTTCTGCCATAAGGGTGGTGACATCTGCATATCCGAGGCTATTGATATTTCTCCCTGCAATCTTGATTCCAGCTTGTGCTTCATCCAGTCCAGCATTTCACATGACATACTCTGCTTGTAAGTTAAATAAGCAGTGTGATAATATATAGCCTTAACATACTGCTTTCCTGATTTGGAACCAATCTGTTGTTCCATGTTCAGTTCTAACTGTTACTTCTTGACCTACATACAGATTACTGAGGAGACAGGGCAGGTGATCAGGTATTCCCATCTCTTGAAGAATTTTCCACATTTTGTTGTGATTCACATAGTCAAAAGCTTTAGCATAGTCAATAAAGCAGATGTTTTTCTGGAACTCTCTTGCTTTTTGATGGCAATTAGATCTCAGAGACTTAATCATTATTGTGTGATTATGATTATGATTGTTTGATTAAACCTGGACACAATCCATATGCCATTACATGTGGATGAACAAGCTTATTAAAATACTTCTGTACAATGGAGTACCATTCATCAATTTATCACTCAATAGGAAGGAATTAGCATGCAAAAATGAAGATAAATCTTAAAATATTCTAAATGAGAGAAGTCCACACAAAAGGACATATTTTGTATGATTCCATATTTATCACATTCTAGCAAATTCAAACTTAAAGGGACAGAAGTCAGATCAGTAGAAACCAGAATCTGTGGGTAGGGAAAGTCAATTGTTTATAAAGAGTAACAAGGGAGTGCTTTACAATGGTGAAAATATTTTATATATTGATTGTGGTTGTGATACAAACTTTAGCATGTTTGTCAAAACTCATTGTGTCTTTTGGCATACTTAAATTATACCTAAAACCCAAAACTTTTAAAAAACACAGGTTTTGATTTAGAAAGAACTAGATATCATAGTACAGAAGATACTGATTTTGTAACCATAGACACATTTCTTAACTTTGAAATATTGGTGTACCTATTGTTTCCAATAATGACAGTGGTGCATACAAAGCATTTGTCACAGAACTGCCTCATGAGTGTTGCTTACTGTGAAAAGGATGCCAATGATCATTATCCCAGGAAGTGAGAGGAGTAGGAAGTGGTGATGGGTTAGAGGTAATGGGTACAAATGCAACTCTTCTCTAAGTTGAACAGGAAAACCCTGTGCACCTCACTACTTCCAGAGCCAAGTTGATCTTGTCAAATAGATACAAATAGAAGATTCTCACAGCTTATGGAAAGTAATTTAAAAAGTTTCATTGCCAACACAGGAAAAACATAAACTATAAATATATGTGTGTGTATCATGTACAGTTTGCTAATTGGAGTGTGAATGCAGTAGAAAGAGGGTATGAGTAATAGGTGGCTTAAGCCAAATTTAGTTTAAACATATCCTTGTTCTGCCAATATACCTCAAGTTTAAATGGTATCACTGAAGCTGTTTCAGACTTGAATTGCTCCAAAGCATTATCCTTGTGCCAAGCGGGCTGAAATCTGGTGGTAGCTCAGTTCTGTAGCCAGATAGGCAGTATTTTTTATGTTTTATTTATTTACAACATCACTTAAGCCATGCATAACTTTAAAATGCACTTATAAAGCTAAACTCATAGAGAATTTGTGAAGTAAACATGCTGAGAAGTAAGCAGTTTACAATATGAAATATATATATTTTATATAGGAAAAGTTGTTGGAAATCACATAGTTAATTGAACAGTCAGCCCCAATCAGCTATCTGATTGCTACAGAGAACTACTAGCATCAGAGGTCTTAACCACTTTTGTGACTTATGTAAGGTAATTTGTTTCAAATTTGACTCTGTGATTTGATAAGCTTGTCTCCCCTAAGTAATGGAGACACCTAAGTAATGGAGAACTAAGTACGTAAGTAATGGAGAGCAGATCCTCTTTCTTTCTCAGGATCTAATAACAAAAAAGAAATTCTGGTTATTGATCACTTGTTTAAGAAGCAGACCTAGGGTACAGATCATCTCCCAAATCCATGGTTTTGTTTGTTTTTTCATTATATCTTGCCACTCTTCTTTAAAGGTGTTTGGGAGAGAGAGAGAGTGCATGGCTGAGTGATGGTTACAGTCATTAAAAACAAAAAATCCAAGGATTTGAATGTTTGAATACTACACATGTCTATCATAAATATTTATAGGAATATGTGTTTATAAATTATCATTTAATTACAATGAATTAAAACCTGAGAGCCCATGATATGCCCATTCTTGTCCATAAATCATAAATAACTTGACCTACAATCTAAGCATTGGTTTACTTGAAATTTCATATTAAGAATAACTGCTCATTGAGCATCAACCAAAGTGAACTCACACTGAGATTCTGAGATTATGATGCATTCCAATAGATAGATGTTTTTTGAGTTATAAAAATAAGCTATCAATATTTTGCAATTTTAATTATGAAAGTAACATGAACACATTATAGAGGAAACAATTACCCATAATTTCATTCTTCTAAGAAAACTGTTGGTGTCTTATAGACTTATCAATATTACTGTAACTTTTGCAGAGAAGTCTCTCAAAAAATAGGGCATACCTGAATTTCAAAAGGAAGTGTTGGCAAACTATGACCAAAGTGATGAATTTAGCTGACTGCCTGTTTTTGTACCTGCAAACTAAGAATTTTTTTTATGATTTTTAATGGCTGAAAATCAAAAGAAGAAATAATATTTCACAGTGTGAAAATAACATGAAATTCAAGTCTAAGTGTCAACAGGTAAAAATTTTGTTGGAAAACAGCCATGCTGATTTATTTACGTATTGTCTTGGGCTGCTTTTGAGCTACATGGAGCTGAAACTAGGTTAAGGCAAGTAGGCACTCACTGACTTTGGGCACAGAATTTAAAGAGGTACTCAGAAACTCAATAGGAAAGATAATAACACCCTAATGCAATATTTAAATCTCAAAGTCAATGCAAAAAAAGTTCACAATATACAGAATATCAAAATCATCAACTACCGAAGTTTTGTGAAGCCATACAATTGCAACTAATACTGTAGGTTCCACAAAATCTAAAATATTATTTGTCTTGGTTTTACCAAAAGAGTTTGCCAACTCCTGCTCAAGAACATTTCAGCCGTAGTGTTGCGTTCAAATTTCTATCAAGAATTACTTCTTTAGTATAAAATTGCTTCTTTAGTATATAAAACTTTATCAATAAAATTTTCCTTGAAAATACTCCTTGCCAACTCTCTTTGTCAATCAAAAGAGAAGAAATAAACCAGACAAAATATATTTGATTAATAATATGATAGACATGAACTCTTCTCATCCTTACTGTTTTTTTGTTTTGTTTTGTTTTGTTTTGTTTTTTTAATAAACAGAAGGAGGAGGTAGTGAAGGAGGATGAAGAGAAGAGAAGACAGGAGGGAGAGAAGGGGAAGAAGAGGATGAATTGTATTACGTGACCCACATGAAATTCCATGTACCAGATTGGCTCTAATATGATGCCAAATAAGATACAGGGATAGGGGAACATAGATATAAAAAAAAGTCATTCCTCCAGATATTGCCAAACATCGTTTTTAAAAAATTAGTTGTCAATTCATGTTTGGTACCAGTTTATCCTACACTGTAACTTCATTCTGAGGAAGTCTAAAATGTCAGGCATCAAGCCTTAGATATTATCTAAATACTTAACAGGAGAAGAATAGACCCTCCTAAGGATCAGCCTACATTTTTCAGTCATTTTCAAGAGCTACTTGCCTCATAATGGTTGCTAAGACATTAAACGAGATTCTAACTATAGGAGATGAAATGCCATTACATTGAATATCAGGAAGACATATAGATGGCTAACAAACACATGAAAAGATGCTCAACATCACTCATTATCAGAGAAATGCAAATCAAAATCACTATGAGGTACCATTTCACACCAGTCAGAATGGCTGCGATCCAAAAGTCTACAAATAGTAAATGCTGGAGAGGGTGTGGAGAAAAGGGAACCCTCTTACACTGTTGGTGGGAATGCAAACTAGTACAGCCACTATGGAGAACAGTGTGGAGATTCCTTAAAAAACTGGAAATAGAACTACCTTATGATCCAGTAATCCCACTGCTGGGCATACACACTGAGGAAACCAGAAGGGAAAGAGACACGTGTACCCCAATGTTCATCGCAGCACTGTTTATAATAGCCAGGACATGGAAGCAACCTAGATGTCCATCAGCAGATGAATGGATAAGAAAGCTGTGGTACATATACACAATGGAGTATTACTCAGCCATTAAAAAGAATACATTTGAATCAGTTCTAATGAGGTGGACGAAACTGGAGCCTATTATACAGAGTGAAGTAAGCCAGAAGGAAAAACACCAATACAGTATACTAACGCATATATATGGAATTTAGAAAGATGGTAACAATAACCCGGTGTACGAGACAGCAAAAGAGACACTGATGTATAGAACAGTCTTATGGACTCTGTGGGAGAGGGAGAGGGTGGGAAGATTTGGGAGAATGGCATTGAAACATGTAAAATACCATGTGTGAAACGAGATGCCAGTCCAGGTTCGATGCACGATACTGGAAGCTTGGGGCTGGTGCACTGGGACGACCCAGAGGGATGGTATGGGGAGGGAGGAGGGAGGAGGGTTCAGGATGGGGAACACATGTATACCTGTGGTGGATTCATTTTGATATTTGGCAAAACTAATACAATTATGTAAAGTTTAAAAATAAAATAAAATTTTAAAAAATGATTTTTAGAGATTATTTTTGAAATTCGTACTTGTTTTTCTGAACTCTTGATTATTTTCACATGTCAGTTTTTATAAGCAATTTGCTTCTTAACACTCTTAAGAAGTGATAAACAGAAGGTTTTTCATACTTATTCAAAAAAACCTTTAATGCTAATTTCTCAGAAGTCTTTTACCACTGTTGGGAATCTTGGGGAAAAAATGCTTTATGGGAACACACTAAGTACTTCCAGCACCTTAGGAGTCACTCAGCTTTCCAAAGATTTCGTCCTGTAACAAGGATGTGTTGTGCTATGGTTAGTTGCTCAGTCATGTCCGACTCTTCGTGACCCCATGGGCTCTTCTGTCCATGGGGATCCTCCAGGCAAGAACATTGGAGTGGGTTCCCATGCCCTCCTCCAGGAGATCTTTCCAACCCAGGGATCAAACCTAGGTCTCCCCCATTGCAGGCAGATACTTTACCGGCTCAGCAACCACCAGGGAAACCCATGAATACTAGAATGTGTAGCCTATCAGTTCTCCAGGGGATCTTCCCAACCCAGGAATCAAACTGGGGTCTCCTGCATTGCTGGATTCTTTACCAGCTGAGCTTCTACCAATGCAAAGTTGCATTTTACCGTATTTTCTAAATGGTGTGATAAGAACATCTGAAATGTTAATTTTGTTACTGATACATAAAGTTTAAAAATTAAACTTCCAGATATTTGGAAAGATATACAATTTATGTTGTGTAAAATCATTTTGGGGACAGAAGTATAAATCTTTTAAATATACAGAAATCATTATGGTTTTTTTTTAGTTCTACCTTTTTAACAAAGACATTTGCTCAGACAGGTTAGCAACAATTAGGGAAGGGACATTTTTGAAGAGTGTTATTAGTCGTTAAATTATTAGATGATAATGATACTATTTTCCTGACCTTATGCTTAACACTGGTAATTTGAAATTTATTTGTGCTTTAATTTTTTTTAAACATCAGTTCTTCAGCATAGTGAGATTTATAAACACTGTCAGTTACATTCTGATTAATCAAATCAACTAGCTAACATGGCATCTCATAGAACTTCTACCTTTGAAGTCTGTCACTAGAAGCTCAGCCTTTATGAAAATGAAATACTTAAATTCCAAGATTGTGAAAATATAGAAATTTGAATAATGTGTCAAGTTTAACATAGTAAAATTACTTGAATATATATGTATATGCCATAAGAAAAATGGAACATCTTTGTTAAGTAGAATGATTACCAAGCGTTCAGTGGCTGATTCACCCTTTGTGCTGTGTGTGTGTGTGCACAATAAATTTGGTATGCTGCTGCTGCTAAGTCACGTCAGTCGTGTCCGACTCTGTGCGACCCCATAGACAGCAGCCCACCAGGCTCCCCCGTCTCTGGGATTCTCCAGGCAAGAACACTGGAGTGGGTTGCCATTTCCTTCTCCAATGCATGAAAGTGAAAAGTGAAGGTGAAGTCGTTCTGTTGTGCCCGACTCTTAGCAACCCCATGAACTGCAGCCTATCAGGCTCCTCCATCCATGGGATTTTCCAGGCAAGAGTACTGGAATGGAAAATGTATATATAGAAAGGTAAATAGATATAGAAATTATATAATATCTCTGTAAGTAAATTTAGGTCCATGGCTAAAAAGATCCACAGTGTTTAGAAAAAAAAAGAACTTTGTCTGTGTAATGGGGAATAAAACATTCTGTCTTTTATATTTCAATGATAATTTGAATTTGGAATAAAATTTCAAATGAAATTTCTTAAGGACTATATAAATGCATTTGGAGGGTCATTACTCTGCTTGATTGCTGATGAAATGTAGGGTTTATTCTGTGGTTATATTAAAGATATGAATGGCTTTCATGAGTAGGTTCTACTCCATGTAAGTCATAGTCTAAAAATGGCCCCATTAGTAATTCTGGAAAAAACAAAGTTTTGCCCAATGAGTAACATTCATTGAGTACTAAAATGAGAAAGCAAGCCTGGCTTGCTGCAGTCCATGGGGTCACAAAGAGTAAGATATGACTGAGCTACTGAACTGACTGAAAATGAGAAATCTATATGAGACTCTTGAGAATATTAAATAGATTTAATTCTACCTATTCCACTATGAATATTTTCTCTTAGATCAGAGACATGACAAGCACCTGGAAATATAAAGAAGAGTTTCTTTTAAAGACTCCAAAAGATCCATTTTAATAAAGCACTCAAAAGTCCCTAAAAACAAAAATTAAAGCAACATTCACCTGGGAGTTAGTTGACATGGATTTTGTCTCAGCTGTGCTAACAACAGGCTGTGTGACCCTGGACAAGTCACTTAATTTTGTTGGCCCTTAATTTTTCATCTTTTAAATGAAAGACTTGTAACAGAGGGATTTGATAATCCTAAACCCTGAGTCTAAATCCCAGTGAATCCTACAGAACGTAGTCAAGTCAGGGGAGTATGACAGAGGCATCTGAGTTTGTAATGAAAGAAGTTGGTCATCAAAAGTTGGAATGCAAGAAAGACGGACAGTCCACATGCCACACACTGGTTTTCTGCCCCAAGGACATCTACTTTCTATCACATAATTTGTCAGCTCAGTTCCACTGGTTTTCTTGATTCTTATCCACAGGACACTGCAATCACTTGCTAGTTTGTGTGTATTTGCTCAGAGTAATCATTTTACATCCAGCGACTTATGGTGTGGTCCTAGGAGGTAACAGCCTTTCAGCTGTGGGAAGGAAAAGGATCAGTCTGAGCATTCTTGAGAAAGATTGCAAAACTGCTTTTAGTTCACATAGTGTATTTCTAGTCTGGGATTTCTTTTAATGGAGAAAAAGCAATTTTTAAAAGGAGAAACTTGGATGTTTCCTAAAGCAACATTCAAAGCAATTAAATGGAGCTTTTTAAGCAACATGATCTTTTTCACTCTATCTCCTCTTTAGCCTTAAGTAAAAACCAAAGGACCCTTTGAAAAATGATGATTTTTTTTTTACATTTAATATGTGATCTTTTCATGTTTCTGGTGTTGTATGCTTTTGAGCTGCCTAACAACTATAGCTATGTAGCTAGAAGAAGGGCAGACTTGTCTTATATCCTGTGAAGAGGTGACTACCTGAAGTGTGAGAATGAAAGAAAACATAAGAATTCTATGAAAGGTTTTACTACAGAGAATGTGGGGCCAAGACCTTCATCTAACCCTGGATACGCATTATCCTTAATAATGCATACCCCTATCTTTTTTTTTTTTTTTGGTCGACTTTAAGTAGTAAGCTTACAAAAATTGACAATATTTTACAGAAACAGATTAAAAAAAAAAAAAAAGCATAGTTCTGTTTCCTGTATCTTTCACAGTTCTTTAATTTGAGACATATCACTTTTATCTCATCTTGCTTTAACACCAGATTTGGTTTAATTAAATTTATGTCAAATGAACACATGAAACGAAAGGAAAATCAGAAAGCCTGCAGTTGCCCATTAGTGAGTCAGTGACTGCAGTGAACGGCTTTTGAAGCCTGGCTTACTGCCAGGACAAGCTTGCAATGATGCTCAGAGACACCCATGATGCTTTGAAGGGAAGGACTTAGCTGACCTGAGCCTGCTCAATGGAATCATTCAAAATCCTCATGGGCTAGATGTAAAATCTATAATAAGTCTTCTGTCTTCAACCATTTACCTGTCAAAGGAAAAGAATAGGAGGTGTAAAACCATAATCTGTATAGAAGATTGTACTAGACCCATGTATTATTATTGTTGCTGTTATTATTATTGATTATGGGGGTGACTTTGTTTGCCTGTTGTGAAAGCAACATGCCAAGCCTTTTGAAAGGTAGTACCAAACCATCAATCCCTGGAGCTACTCTATCAAAATAATCTTTAACTTAAGTCTCCTAATTGAAATATATGTCAGCTAGTCATATAATAAATGCTGTTAGAGAATAGAAAAAGCATAACCTTTGGGAGCTAGTATTTAGAGCTTTAAAAATGGGTCACTGCTAAAACACCTAAGTTTAAAAATAAATGAATCCCCAAACATTTTGACACTCCTGCTAAAATGCAAAATAAAATATCACATCTCATATTGTTTCTGATACCACATGATCTTTGTACTTTTATACCTAAATACATTTAATGCATCCGGCCTTGGCACTTCCATGTAAAAATGTATTGAATAACTCTACCAATCAAAAGCACTGGTTTTATTCAGTTTTGTATTCATACATTTTTTGAGGGATACACACACGTATAGTACTATGCTTATTCATTTTGCTATTGGAAACTGGTCCAGAGGTTCGTTTGCATTTTATATTTTCAGATTTTAAACATTAAAGTCTTTACACAAGCTTGCAAAAATAAAATAAATAAATATTACATAACAGCAGGGTGCACTGAACATTAGTAAAGCAGGATATATGGTAGCAAACTTGGTAAACACTTAGATATGCTGAAGGAACAAGGAAGGCAAGAGAGGGCTTTCAGGGTCTATTTTTTATCCTGTTTGAAGAGATTTCAAACAAAGAAAGGTCTAAATGATCCCAAAGTCAAGTCAATATTGTCTGAGGTGCTTCAACAATCCAGCAATACCAAGAATCATCAATGTACTTGTTCAGTTTCTTATTTCCTCAGTTTTCTTGATCTCCCACAGTTGCGTTGTCTCAGATTTTCCTGTTATATATGCCTTACTATTTTTTTTCAATTTCATTTATAACTGAAAATAGAAGTAAAGCATATAAAAGCAAGCAAACAAACAAACAAAACAAAACAAGGATTACCTTTTTACCATTTGAGCAAGGTTCCATTCACAAACCTACTGTGTCTATGTATCTTCTAAAATGTGTGTCTGCATTGAAACACCACGCTAAAAATTGCCTTTGGTAGAAAGTTGTTTTGAGAAAAGAAATGGTTTCTGCCTCAAGCTGAATGTGAGACATCACTTCTTGGCCAACAACAAAGTTCTTAATTTTGTGGAATTTGTGAAATATGTTCAGCTGGATTCTGCCACTTGCCTCTCGTCGGGTATTAGTGGTCTTTTCATTTTCATGAGATCAAATAAGATATGAAAATACTCAGTGTTTCCAAATTCCATAGGATATAGTACAATCCTAGTAATATAAGAAAAAGATGGGTTTAATTTGCATTCATACTGCCTTTGATGAGGTTAAAAATGTAAGTTTATATTCAAATAATTCATTTTTTAAAAATCACACCTTTGTTCTCAATATACATTTAACATTTAAAATATTTTATAACACCAACACATATTTATGCAAAAAACTTCAATTAACATTAGAAAGGAAGCATTTCATGTTTATAATACAATCTCCAGCTATTCAATATGAATTAAACTTACTGCTGTACCTTTTTTATTTATGAGAAATTTGTCAGTTTCTTCAATTATTTGTTCAGTAAAGAATAAATTAAATTACCTGTTACAAATTGCACATGATCACAGTAATTGAGAATAATCATAAAATGCTCTATCCAAGAGCTATTTAATAATGAAAGTTTTAGGAAATTGATTATACTTGTGAACATGGTAAACAGTGGTCCTATTTGCTTGTTTTTAATGGTGTTAGGATATTCTTAGATGTCTACATTGTTTTATTCCTGGAGACTTTTTCAAAGTGTTGCAGGAGAAAAATTAGCAAGCATTCAAAACTATCTTGGAGACTACTCAGAAATGTTTATTCCTTCTTACAAAATATTTTCCCAATAAGCCCTTTTAAACCAGAATACATAATGCCCACAGTATTCAGCAAATTTCTGGGTTGTTTTTTTTTCCTATTTTGAATTATTCTAGTAATTGTGCAATGCAACTCTTCCCCCTGGCACTACCGACCTATCCTCTTTACTCCACATTTTAAAATCAAATTGCCAGAAGTGTCTGAAAGACTGTACTTCAGAAAAAAAAAAAAACAACACTTCAGGGCCAAGCTTTGCTAACACATGGAGCATTAGGAGATGAATCAGGGGCGTAACAGGATGCTGAGAGCACCTTTCCTGCTGGAATCAAAGGCGTGCCAGGAGGAGTCAACATTTTGCCTGCAGTTGCTCTCTCTGGCTCTCCCGTTGCCTATAATGAAATAGCTAAAAGGACATTTGGGACAATCCTGGGCCAAGCAGAGCTGTTTCTTAGATCCACCTAAAGAATCATTGCCAAAAGAAAAAAGTGATTCTGAAAGTATCTTAATCCAATTCTCTGTATCTGGCCATACGGTAGAAAATGTGTGGTAAGGCATGGTTCACCTCACTGGGAGTAGAATTGAAGGTTCAATCAGTTGGTCCTGAATAGTCTACAACAAATAGCCACCTGTTTGAACTCTGCCTTCATTTTGATCCAGTCAATGCTAGTGTGAGTTTCATTAGGATGCATATTCCCAAGTTGTGTTTTTTCTGATTTCCTCAGTTACTCAAAGTGCAAGTTTTAGGATGAAATGCTAGGAGAGTAAAAGAGAAATAAACCCTTTAAGAATTATCCAAGAAGAAATTTATCGACATGCCACTACCGAGTCGATAAGACTCTCTGACAGGAAGGTATTCTGTCAGATGCTGGCCTCGCTCAAAGTAAAGATTATTATAGAAGCCCTGATATTCTGATTATGTCAGTGTGTAGCAAAGTGTTTTCATATCACTTCCAAAGGAAAGCAAATTGCTCACAAGTACCATTTTTTCGTTTATACTCGTACAATGAAACAAATGAACCAGTAAATGGATGTAAAGCATTTGGAATATTGGGGAAACCAAACTTGACACACCGATCTTTTGTCACATAACTAATTGCATCCTTTTAAATTTTTAGTTTTAGACACATGCTAAATTGCAGATTCCAGTCACCTTTTCAATAAAGGATTCCTTTTAAGAATTAAAAGCATATACTCTATCTTAATGTTATCCTCAAAAAAAACAAATAAATGAACAAATATGTATTTTCTTTCTTAGGAGTCATTGATAACAGATAGTTTAAGGGTTAAGAAAATGTATTTTAATTATAATGCTAGAAATGTGACCATCCTTCACATAAAATACAGAATATTTAGATAGAGCAAGGTGAATTATTTATACCATTCAAACTAAAACGCAAAGCATTGTTTTACTCAAGTTGAAAGGAATGTATTTTTATATAACTACAATTGTCCACAGGAGTGCCCACATCACTTCTAGTTTTTTTTTTAAATAAACAATATCTTGTTTTATGTTGTCAACATTGGTATATAAAATGCTTGTAGTCATATTTTAGAAATCACACAGAGTTCTGTCTTTGAATTCTGTCCTTACAAATTCCCCAGTTCTAACGATATCATCACAGCATATTAAAATGTTCACAGTAAAGGGACATACAAGTTTGAAGGTTCCAGTCAAACTGATTATACCAGGTGATAACACTAGAGTTGTCCCAACATAAAAGCTAACAAGTCAAAAGGGGAGATAATGTGCGGTTTCTCTAGCAAATGATAAAGATTCAGAGCAGCAGGGCAGCTGCAGTCCCGTGATCAGAGCCATTATGGGAAGAAAGGATTCTGATTAAGACCGTTAACCTTGCACAGAAGCAAATCCAAAAGAGACAATATGGGAGGATGTGCCCAACGCACATCTAAAATATTAATTAATACACCTCTGAAAAGATGAGCGCTTACGTTTCAGTTACAAAGACAGGGCAAATTCACGGACTGAGTTAAACATTCACCCTTGGAAAGTGACGAGTGCAAAAAGGAAGGCAGTGATGAAGTCACTTACAGTTTGCAATTCAGCTGTCATGTGGAAGTCTGCAGTAGGTATAAGCAAAATATACTGTGAAGAGTACGTGGCTCAATATTGTACAGCAAAATCAAACTTTGCAACTGCTTATGCATAATTAACTCTCTGGGACTAGCCTGCTCTGGTGCACCACTTCATAGAGTAATAAAAAATTAAACTACAAATACAGACTCCTAGGTAACTGTGGTCACAGGAAAACTCTGTCTTCCTTTGCAGGCTTATTATTTCCCGAAGCTGTGGCTGACAGCTTCTGTGAACACACATTTTTGCATATATTTTGTTTATGTGCAAGCCTTGGCATTTCAGCCGGCTCCTGCTGAGGCCCCTTCCTACCATATGCTTCTGTTTTTCTTCATTAGGTGATGTGATCCCTTTTGACTGTTGCATGCACGTGAAAGGACAGTGGGCTTGGGGGGGAGAAGAAAACCTGCTTTAAGAGAGTACACGTCAGTTGGCCTTCAGCTGCTTGGAGCTGATCACATCTGACAAGTGTTGTAGCTACTCGTCGTAATGGATGTCTCTGCTTTAGCAGAGAAGAGGTGAAAAGGATGTAATTCCCAGTGAAAGAAAGCAACATGAACTATTATTTAATTACTGCCTAATATAAAACTCCCTAGGAGTCTCTGTTGATTTATAGTTCTAGCTTCCTCCTTTCTTTATTAATGAACAATCTAGTCTTATAATGCAATGCAGTTAAGTCTCACCTGTTATTGATAGGGACTTTCCCAAATGAACATGGCAAATAACCCATTTTAATACTCTAATCATGTATGCTTCTAAGTGCTTTATTTTCTTAAATACAGAAACTGCTCTTTCACCATGTTTCAAACAAAAACAACAACACAACAGTGACTTGCACTAGTGTTACCCAGCTTTATTTCTTTCACTAGTTTAGGATTTGGTGTGCACATTTTGATTGCTGTGTATACTGACCTTTTCAACTCTCTGGATTCTCAGAATCAATTAAAATCCTCTTCTCTCCCCTCCCCACTTCAATTCTCACACCAATGGGATACTGAGTTAAGAAGACATAGTTTCTTTGTTTTTTTCCTAACTACATGTAATTTCTGGAAAAGCTGAAGCTGGTGTTTGTCAGTAGTCCACCTCTTCACAGAATTTGTTGTCTTCCCAGGGAATGTCAACTTCAAAATCTGAGAGAAAGTACTAATGCAAATCTGTTGTTCCTTGTTAAGTTATAGGAAGCTTTTGCAATCACAGTAATTCTATTCATTTATTTTATTGGGAAAGTAGTACCAGCAAAGAAAAATAGCCATACAATGTTTTGGATTAAATTCTATTTACATAGTAAATAAACTTTAATAAAGTTACATGGTTGTTGAAAAACTGTTGAGCTGATTCAAGTAGTAGAAGCCTCTGTTTATATAGTAAGTAGATAATAATAAGATTATAAAGTATTTCCCATTAATATATGGTTTTTAAGAATTTTATTAGTGAAATTTCTTATATTTTCTGGGGGTTTTTTTGCTATGGCTTATATTTTCCTTATCTAATTTTGCCAAAGTACCATTCTTGTCCTATCTATGACATATAGTAGCTTCTATCATTCAAGCAAATTATTTAACCAGTATTTTACAAAAGACCAAGTATTATTTTTGAGAAAACATTGTGTTTGTGCCCAAACCTCTTTTGCAGAAGAAAACATTTTTATTATATACTCCATATGTGTAGTTCAATGAGTTTTAGCTTATATTAACATTATGCACTTTTTTTGTTTGTTTGCTGTATTTATATGCAGCCTGGTAAAACTTTGAAAATTGTGATTTTCTTTTAAAGGTGGCCAATTTGCTGATTTGAATGTTGTCATCAAAAAAGTATTTACAGAGAGAGTTAAATTGCTAGTCATGGGTGTAGTTGCTATTACCTATTTGCTTTGGAATATTTTATTACTTTGGAGCAGAGTGTGCGAGTATATGACCTATTTATTTTCAATTTACTTGTATTGTTATAAATCAAATATTGATAATTTTGGAAGAGGAAGAGCTGTTTATATGGTGACTTTCAAAAGGAAATTGTAGCTATGTTAAATTGAACAATTTGAGCTCAACACCAATTAAACTTTTTGACTCCTCATATAAAATTTTATGGCTTAAAATGAAATGCTAAAAATTGGAAGTAGAATCCATCAAATATTGTAAAAGTAAAATTTTATTTTTAACTGTGCAATAAAATGAAAGAATGTTTTCTCTCTTTATAATTAATATTGCTATCTGTAAATTTATTCAACTAGCCACACACAAATGTTTTCTTGCCTTGTGTGTTTTCTTAAGAAAAGATGAAAAAAGTTAAAATTTATTTCCAGTGTTTTTAATGTAAATTCAATTAAGTTTCATATACTTCCCAATCATAATACAGTAAGACTCTTCCTCTTTTCTTTACAAGTATTTGTGAGAGGGAAAATAAAAACATGACTATGTCTTCATATCTCATGAAATCTTCATTCAGGGTGAGGAGCTGGGGGACTTCATGCAATAGTGCAGCAGAGAGCAAAAACTGCTGATTAAATTCAAAGTGTAAGCTCCATCAATAATTGAGCTATAACAAAACATTTTTCCAAGATAACTTTCTTATGTTAATTAATCTGGTTGGTGATCATGAGATAGAATATTTAAAGATACTGCATTTGCTATATAACTGATCATCTTCCACTTTGAGGAGTTTTATTTTTTCATGATTTATGAGATTTTTCACATTTAAGAGAAAAGTGAATAGTGAAAATTTTCTGTGAGGATAAATATATAACTGCCTAAATTTTACAACTTTGCTAGTGCAAAAGCAAGTTCAGTGCTGAGCTCTGAAGTAAGAAGTTTCCCTTAGACGACTGGAAATGTTAATATCCTTTTTGGCTTTTTTACTGAAAGAAAAAAAAATCACACACACACACACACACACACACTCCAAAACAGTTAATGCAACTGCATTTTAACAGGCTACCCCTGGCCTGGAGGGCAAAACCCTTATTTTTAATAAGGCAATTCTAAGAAGGAACTGACTACAAGAAAGGAATCAAATCTCTTCTGAGTTAAAATATTTTAAAATGGTTTCTTCAAAAAAAAATAATAAAATAAAATGGTTTCTTCTCTCATTCTCATAAACAATAATAAAATAACTGACACATAAAATGTTAGGAAAGTAGATCAATTAAACTATATTTTGAGTCTAGGGAGAAAATTTCATCAACAGAGCTCAGAATAAATTTTGTAGTCATATTTATTCAACTCAGTAGAACACTTGACATCATTTTAATTTCATCCAAGCAAATTTAAACTTCTCCTGACCATTGTATAAATGATGCAAAGACTCACCTGAGTTCAAACATATAATACTTATCTAATTTTCAAAGAAATTTCATGAAACTCAGAAAGATATCTCTATCATATCTGCAGAGATTTGTAGCTAAAAAGAATTTTTTACCTCACAAAATTAAAAGAACATTAAAAAAAATTGTTTTTCCTATAGATGTGAATGGGTTTTCAGTAGCAGCTAAAATAAAATCATAGGTCTCCAAATTTCTATTTAAATTTGATCTCATAACCAGAGGAAATACTGCTGCCCAGAAATTCTTCTGGTTTTCTCCAGTTATGCAACATTCATTGAATGTCCATGGGTGCAGAGGTCATCTTGAGAGGGAGACCCTGCCCCAACATATAAGTACTTTACAAATCAACAATCCTAGCTTTCAAAGAATAGCATTCATTGTGCATGACTTTAGGAATTATATACACTGAAGACTCAATCCCAAATCCAAAGGAAAACCGTTGGGGTTTACAAACTACTTTTCTTAATCATGGAAAGTACAGGGGGTGGTATTCTTGCTTCACTTGTGGGTCCACTCCAACTCCAAACAGATCTCAAACCATTACAACGCATGGCAGTTGGTCGATAGTGTGGAAAAACCTCATTTACTGACTGGCCAGACAGTTTTAAAACCTTCAGATTTTTCTAAGTCTAGGTTATTAACTGTCTGACTGTAATCACATCTTCACCATAGGGAGCTTCAAAAGCTTTTCATTTGCATTGAATCAGTTGCCTCCTTCCCTGTCTTTTTTTCCCCCTGGAAATAAGCTTAAATAATTCAACAAACTACACACATGGCTAGTGATTATTGAACCATCCGAAACACTCGAGGCAAATGGCCCATTATGTGGTGGGAATTAAAACTTTCCTCCCAGTCATTGGGAGGGTATGTATTCATAGAGAGCAAATATTTGTGTCTGCAGCATGTCTATACTCCCGTCTCCTAAAATAATGTGAAAACACCTACAAGTATGCCATAACTTTTCTTCACCAGTGCTGATTTTGTAAGTCATTAGGTCAGATAAAGAGCCTTTTGGTGTGCATATAAATTCAACATTTCCTTTGTCCAAGTGTGGAGACTAAGTTACTCTAAAAGAAAATACAATATGAATTTTAACAGTCACCCTCATATGAATAAGAATGAACAAATGACATTATATTCATCCTAAAATTTCACAATACTTAGATCACAGTATGTTTAAGTATTTTTGGCTACTGACTTGATTTAGCCTTAATTATAAGCACTTACATTTTGTCAGGTCTGTATATAAAAGTACTTATGGATATTTTGCATTTAGAGACACACAAACTTTTGAATTATCCCATATGTGGATAAATATTTTATAATTCATATTGCCATATGTTTCTGTATCAACATATGTTATTAATTCATGTTTGATGAATTAAGATAAAAATCCTGAGCATTGTCAGCCTAAGGTAGAACTAGGATTCTACCTAGTTTATGCTAGATTTTAACAAATTTTAAAAGTGTCAAAAAACATAAATGATTTTTATTGATATAGTGCTTTTATTTCTCTAGACAGATAGCAATAAAAATCAATAAAAGCAAAACAAAAATAACGTATTTTTCAGAACAGCAATAAATCTTCAATGCAAAATTTCAGAGAACATTGAGTAATTGTCATTGACTGCAGAATGGAAATTTTTTTGGGCATAGAGTTTTGTTTTGTTTTGTTTTTCTTTAAACATTCACTTTGTACTCTTAAAGAATGAGTCATACTTCATTACATAAGACTAACACAGAAATTTTTTTATTGAAGTGCTAGCCATCAGGTATTGTATATGTGCTGACATTCACCAATGTTAATGTTAATTCACCAGTGTGCTTAAGTTAACAGTTTCATAGAAATATCTTTTGTGACTGTACATTATATACATGATACATATATAATAATTTCCATTTTTGTGATTTATTTTAGTATTTATAGAGCTTTGCATCTGCATTCCAATAGTGTATAGTCTTTGTCAAACTTTCAATATATTTGTGTAAATTATAATTTATATAAAAATATATGGATGCAACAAAAAAATTCACATGTGTGTAATAAGTGATCAGTGACACCACTTGTCCTAATTCTTGTGTCTTTGATCCTCTGAATGTCTTTTCCCTAATTCCCTATCACAGAATGGAACCTGATTCACATCTAGCTCTTAGTAAATGTTTGTTGTTGACTCTAAATTTAGAATGAATTGGGATAAATTATGAATATTAATATAAACAACTGTCAATAAAACTCAAGTGATTTAATATTATAAAAGTGAAAAAACCAAGTATAGCAGTATTGAATATAATGGTACCCATCCACCAGGGACATCTAGGAAACAGTATACAGTCCTGGATATCATGTTCTAGTAGAGTTAAACAATTTTTGTTTTGTTTATCCTGGGAGTGAGGCTAAGATGAAAATAATACACAAAACAATAAATTTAGAAGAAAAAGTTAAGAGAACAAGAATGGTTAGCCTGGAAAAGAAGAGGTAGGAGGGTAACATTTTAAAACAGCTATTAAATTCCATCTTCCACAAAGGGGAGGGACAAAGAGAAATGGCTATTCTCAAATATTTTAGTGACCCTTTTGGAAGATGGATTTTAATTTGTTATGTTACCCCAGAGGTAGTGGTATATTGGTAAATTGACTCTCTGAAGGAAAAATAGCCCTGGTTTCTAGTGTTTGCTGATTTTTGTGGCACAAGTAGTCCCACCAGTACGAAGTCATTGACTGAAGAGCTCAGAAGAAATGCACACAGTTGGCTTTCCAAAGCACATGAAGACCAGCTCCAAAATATCACTACACAGGGCAGAAAGGAGGCAGGTGGCTTGAAGCTATAGAGAGAAAATACAGTTCGTTGTAAGAAACATAGAATTTGAACTGGACTTTCTCAAGAGATTGTCTATTCATTTTTGAGAAAGTGTTTAATGGAGGCTATATTGGGGCTTCCCAGGGAGCACCAATGGTAAAGAACTCATCTGCCAATGCAAAAGAAATAAGAGATGCAAGTTCGATCCCTAGGTCAGGAAGATCCCCTGGAGAAGGGCATGGCAACCCATTCCAGTGTTCTTGCCTGGAGAATCCCATGGACAGAGGAGCCTGCTGGGCTACAGTCTTTGGGTCTCAAAAGAGTTGGGCATGAATGAAATGACTTAGCACGCACGTATAGAGACTATACATGTACTTGACTAAGCACACTAAGTTACTGAAAAGTATAAAGAAGAATTTTTTTGATCCCACCCAGCTATTTATGATTCTGTGGTGTTTGCAGATATGTTAAAAATGTATTATTAAGCACTTCTGCCATTCTTTTTGAGATGAAGTTTCAGATATTATAGATATTATAATCTCATGAGAGCAAGACATAAGGCATTGTTGACTTCAGACTTTACATAAAAGTCTACAAAATACTAATTTGATAAGAGGCTTCTCAAGCATAGATATATTCAAACTTGCCAAAACATAGGAATTTTACATATATCTTTGTATGTACTCCTGACTTTAGGTTGACTCAACTTTAGGATATTGGGATTGTACTTATTTCCTTTTATACAAGTTTCTTTTTGATATGGAAGATAGTCTTTTTGAAAAACCAAGGAAATAATTGGAGGTGACATCTTATTTTTGCTTGCATGTGACTTCCTGAGAGAAGGCATCTCAGGAAAACTCCCCAAACATCCCTGAGATGTTGTGAGCATGCCTAAACACATCACCGGTCTATAGAAGAATTCACTTTTGTAGGTGACTGAAGAAAAATATCTTAAGATCAGTTTCCTCTCAGAAATCCAGTTCTATTAGATGAAAAATAAACCCATGATAATACCTATTTCTTTCCAAGTTGAAATATTAAAAGTGAAAGTAGGGCTTGGCTGACTTTGTTGGTTGACTACCCAGCATCTAATATTTACACTGGCAGAACTGTACTTTTACTGGGATCTGGACTCCTGTACAGCCTTCACATGAAAATGTTGTTAGTAGCAACCCCGTTATAGATGAGTATTTGAAGAGTGGATATGTAATATAATCCAAGAAAAAGCTGCTTTTGGTACTCAGGAAAAGGAATGAAAAGACATTCTTTTTTCAGGTGTTAAGATTAGTAAGTATGAGATTTCTTGAGCTGATCCAGTCTTACTAAGACTATGAGAGGGAAATATAAGAACGAACATTTCCAGATGGAAAAGCAAAAAAATTGAAGGAAACTGGGTGCTGGATGATGCTATGGAATCATCCCTGAAGCCATACTGCTTCTGAATTTCTTTTTGTGTAGAATAAAAATAAAGATTACGTAAAGACTTTACAGACAAACAAAAGGTGAGAAAATCCATTGCCAGTAGACCAACATTATAAGAATTATCATAAAATGTTCTATTGGCAGGTATAAGATAGCAGCTGAAAATTCTGATCTAAACAAGAAATAAAGACATTAGAATTTGTGAAGTCAAAGTAAATGTGTGACTTTTATTGTTTTTAATTTATGTAAAAGATAATTAGCTATCTCATTGGCACCCCACTCCAGTACTCTCGCCTGGAAAATCCCATGGACGGAGGAGCCTGGTAGGCTGCAGTCCATGGGGTCGCTAAGAGTCGGACGAGACTGAGCAACTTCACTTTCACTTTTCACTTTCATGCATTGGAGAAGGAAATGGCAACCCACTCCAGTGTTCTTGCCTGGAGAATCCCGGGGACGGGGGAGCCTGGTGGGCTGCCATCTCTGGGGCTGCACAGAGTCAGCCACAACTGAAGTGAGTTGGCAGCAGCAGCAGCAGGACATCCCTAGTGGCTCAGATGGTAAAGAATCTGCCTGCAGTGTGGGAGACCTGGGTTCAATCCTTGGGTTGGGAAGATCCCCTGGAGGCTGATATGGCAACCCATTCCAGTATTCTTTCCTGGAGAATCCCCATGGACAGAGGAGCCTGTTGGGCTACAGTCCATAGTGTTGCAAAGAGTCAGACAGGACTGAGCAACTTAAGCACATAGCACAGGGAAAAGCGGGAATATGAATGTATTGTTTGCTTTATAACATATGTAGAAAAAAAGCTAACAATATAGCAAAGAATGAGAGGAAAGCAACTGTAGTATACTATTGTAAGGTTGTTATATTTCATGTGAAATGATACCATGTTATTTGAAGATGACTATGATGAATTAAAGATGCATATTGTAAACCTTTATGTGGCCACTAAAAAATTTTAAAAGTGGTATAACCAATAAGCCAATCATGGAATCATTTTAAAATGCTCAAGTAAACCAACAATAAAGGATAAAGAAAGAAAGGGGAACTATGTATGTATATACCGATATCAGACACACAGAAAACAACTAACAAAATGGTAGCTTTAAATTCACCCATCTTAATAACTGCATTAAATGTACATGATCTAAATCCCCTAATTAAAAGACAACGATTAATAGATTTGATAAAACAGCAAGGCTCACCTATGTATGCCTTTAATAAGTGTACTTTAAATATAAACACATAGATCAAAAGTGAAAGTGTTAGTTGCTCAGTCCTGTCCAACTCTGCAACCCCATAGACTGTAGCCCATCAATCTCCTCTGTCCATGGAATTCTCCAGGCGAGAATACTGGAGTGGGTAGCCATACCTTTCTCCAGGGGATCTTCACAACCCAGGGATCAAACCCAGGTCTCCTGCTTTTCAGGCAGATTCTTTACCATCTGAGCCACCAGGGAAAGTTAAAAATAAAAGGATAGAAAGAAGACATACTGTAGTAGATATATTAATATTACAGAAAGTTGACATCAAAACAAGTAATAATTAGCAGGATAAGGAGAAACATTATCAATTCATCAAGAAAGTGTAGCAATCCTTAATGTGTTTAATAATAGACTCTTGATTTTGAATTCAACATGTTTGGGAAATAATTCTTTGCTTCAGAAATACTGTTTATTGCCCTCAAAATGATAGTATCTTTCAACATATCCACTAACATAAGTAAGTATCTTAGTTTATAATTCGTGAAATATATTTCTAAAATAAGAATATGAGTAACTATTGAGAATACTTCCTCCTCTAGTGTTCTGACAGTTTGACAACTTTGAAAGAAGGAAGTATTCAGGGTCATATCTTTTGGAATGCTTGGAGTGCGGAAGTGAGTCTTGAACTTGCTTCATAGGATACTGAATCTAAAAACTTAGAAGGAATTAAGAATATTCAAATTGAAAATACAGTGAATTAGATGATTAGTCTTATTCAACAGAACAAATCTCTGCTTGGTAGGCATTAAGTTTAGCAAGATTTCTTTTCCCTACACATTCCTTGTTCCATTGAAATTAATAATCTAATTTTAACTTGGGATCTTACTTATGCAGTTTCATAAAGAAGAGTTAATCAGATTAAAAGTAAAACCAACCTGATTAATTACCTTTTTTAACTAAAACAGATTTCTATTGGTCTATGTCAGTTTCTGATGTTTTACTTTTTTGCTATTATCTCTTCAACTAGGTTTTATTACATCTCCAACTTTTAATACTGAAATGCCTCTCAAATCTTCACAGCATGTCAAAGTATAGTCCTTTTTCATATAACCTACAATTAAAACATCTTCTCTGCAAATATTTTCATGTGCCTTCAAATTATTTGCTCCCCATGATTGTAAAAGATTAAATGATTTATTATAAACTGTTCAAAATCATGTTCTTCATGGAAAGGACAATTTCTACATAACTTAACCTTCATAATATTTGCTTAGATACTCTATTAGAGGGTAGGTATTAATTACACTTCAAAAATGTAAATTATGACTAAACATGCATAAATATATTTATTCTTTTAGGAAGAACATCATGTTTCTTTTTAAAATCAAATGTAGATGTTATATAAGAAACTATTGCACATTTAGTTGGTCAGTTAATATGTACTGATTGAGTTTGTGTTAGATATTATTCCAAATACAGGAGGTACCCAAGGGTTTAAAACCTCTCACTGACCCCTGCCCTAAGAAGCTTAGTAGAGAAGACAGAAATATTCACTTCACAACACAGAGAAAATTCAGCTTTGAAAACTGCTATGAAAAAGGTATATAGTGCAAGGAGTGTCTACAAAAGGAGAGTTAACCTGAGGAAGTGATACTTTATCTGAGATCTGAAGAATGAGTTAGAATAGCTAGATGAAAAGGGAAGGAAGAAAAGGTTCAGGCAGAGATATCAGGGTGTGTGAAAAGGAACATGGTAAATAAAGAGATACAGAAAATCATTTTGATTGAAATTCAAAGTGAAGATAACGGGGTAGAAAATACAGCCAGAGAGGTGGATAGAGCCAGACCACGCTAGTTATCATAGTCCTTGTAAAAATTCATTTACTTAATTCATATGAACAACAATGGGAAGTGAAAATAGAGTTTAATTTAGGAAACAAAATGATCAAAGGTGTGTTTGAGAGGATTCCTCCAGCATTAAAGGAGGGAGATGGAGATGGGTCAGAATTAACTTTGGTACTACTTGACACTTGTGGTTTGCAGAATTCTGAAAGACCCCCCAGGCCCTCACTCATTTATGCATATATACTGTATAATATTTTCTCCCTGAATATGAGTAAGATTCACGAATATGATGGAACTTAACTCCCTTGATTGTGTTATGTTATATGATGAAGGTGAAAATATTCTGCAGTTGTAATTAATCAGTCAGACTTTGAGATCAATAAAAGAGACATCATCCTGGCCCTGATCTAATCATGTGGGTCCCCTTAAAAGTTCCTTTAAAAAGGGCTCAGTTTTTTCCTGAAAGAGAAGATTCAAAGCAGAAAAGACTATCCTAATCACTTGAAGAAGCAAACATCTACATTGTGAACTGCCTACAGAGACAGCCATGCAGCAAGGACCTGAGAACATACAATGGCCAACATTTAATGAGATAAAGGAGTCCTTATTCCTAACATCACAGGGAACTGAATTCTGCACCCTGAGCTCCAGATGAGAACACAGCCTGACCAATACCATGATTTGGACCTTGTGAGACATTGAGCAGAGGGCCTTGTTTTATGCTGCTAATTTTGTGATAATTTGTTAAACATCGTAGAAAACTAATACATCAAGTTTTCAGGAGACCAGCTGGAAGATAAAGGTACATTGGCCTCTTGCTCCATTTCACATTTCTTGAGGACTGGACACACAGCAATATTGTAAATCAAAGAAGTGCAGGGGACAAAAAGGAAAAAAGAGTTCTCAAGAGAGGAAAAGGTGAGAAGACACTGGATACCAAGCATATAAAGTAATTTAATGTCAGCTGCATTATTGTTTAAAAAAAAATCCCTTCTGAAAATATGCCACTTTTTGTTAGTATGTTTTAGCAAATCTCACTTGGAAATTTTTAAAATAAAAAATTAAATGTGTGCTTACTATCAGGCAAGATGTATATCAATAATATATTTCTGGGAGGGGGGTTTGGCTTGGGGGACACATGAACACCTGTGGCTGATTCATGTCAATGTATGGCAAAAACCATCACAATATTGTAAAGTAATTAGCCTCCAATTAAAATAAATTAATTAACTTAAAAAATAATAATACAGAGGGATGGTATGGGGAGGGGGGAGGGAGGAGGGTTCAGGATGGGGAACACATGTATACCTGTGGTGGATTCATTTTGATATTTGGCAAAACTAATACAATTATGTAAAGTTTAAAAATTAAATAAAAATTAAAATAAAATAAAATAAAAGCTTCAAAAAAATAATAATAATACATTTC
The DNA here is from genome assembly GCF_055505025.1 of Bos grunniens. Classification (NCBI taxonomy): domain Eukaryota; kingdom Metazoa; phylum Chordata; class Mammalia; order Artiodactyla; family Bovidae; genus Bos; species Bos grunniens. The sequence continues at coordinate 48,330,104 of NC_141172.1, read as the reverse complement.
CCTTTCTTCCAAATCTCTTGCAAAAACTTTTCCTGTGTCATAAACAATTAGTCATGTGTATTCTAACACATAACAATTATTTTGTAACATTAGGTTCAGTTAAGTCGCTCAGTCGTGTCCAACTCTTTGCGACCCCATGAATTGCAGCATGCCAGGCCTCCCTGTCCATCACCAACTCTTCTCATGAAGTGGCCAAAGTATTGGAATTTCAGCTTTAGCATCATTCCTTCCAAAGAATACCTAGGACTGATCTCCTTTAAAATGGACTCGTTGGATTTCCTTGCAGTCCAAGGGACTCTCAAGAGTCTTCTCCAACACCACAGATCTAAAGCATCAATTCTTCAATGCTCAGTTTCCTTCACAGTCCAACTCTCACATCCATACGTGACCCACTGGAAAAACCATAGCCTTGACTAGACGGACTTTTGTTGGCAAAGTAATGTGTCTGCTTTTGAATATGCTATCTAGGTTGGTCATAATTTTCCTTCCAAGGAGTAAGCGTCTTTTAATTTCATGGCTGTAGTCACCATCTGCAGTGATTTTGGATCCCCTAAAAATAAAGTCTGACACTATTTCCCCATCTATTTGCCATGAAGTGATGGGACCAGATGCCATAATCTTAGTTTTCTGAATGTTGAGCTTCAAGCCAACTTTTTCACTCTCCTCTAGGTTATGGTATGAAATTGTCTCATTTTTTTCCTTGAGACATCAACAAAGTTTCATAGTGAGAAGTTATGTTGATTTGCTTCATTCAGAACAAACTTACTAAATAACATCCTATTGACCTAGAATAACATCCTATAATAACATTCTATTGACCTAGAATAATCTAAACTCACAAAATCATCTGAAAAACAGGTCACAGGACTACTGGTCAACTGGAGCCTAATAAGGCGGAAAATATGAAGTCTAGAATACTGATCAGGGTGAACATTCTGGAGTTCCTTCAAATTTTTAATTTCTCTTAATCTACTTTCCATAATTAATAATTATTCAGGAGTTATAAAATATATATTAGAAAATTAGCTTTACTGAACATTTTATTTCAAGGTTGACAGTCAGAAACAAATAACTAGGCAAACAACATCATGTTGAAAAGTTCTCCATATCTACTTATTGTATAAAGACATTTGAGACTGAGTAAATTATAACTGGCAATTAACCATTTAGATGGCTAGCTAAAATGGTATTAATTTTTCCCTTATTCAGTTCTTGGTTTTGAGTTGCTTTGACACCAGGTTTATCCAGAATTAAATTTGTGTGTTCACTTAGATAGAATTTTTTTAAAACTAGCATTGAATCCTATGCTTTTCTCAATCAAGTTGTCCTAAGAAAGCAGAGGCATTTTTAATTCATTCACTGCTTTGTTTTAAATTTTGTGTTATACTCTTCCACATATCTCTTGTGTTGTCTTTATCAGAGAGAGCAAGGAAATGGCAGCCTGAAAATGAAGCACAGAGTTCATTTTCTCCGACTTTGCAGTTTACTTTTAGTGATTTTTTTACTTATTTATTTTTTTAAACAAATTTCTTGCATTTTATTGACAACTGGCAACCTGTATTCTTTTTTTATTTATAAAATACTTGATCAAATAAGCATCTATTTAGGTCACTATAATAAATATCTAGGTAAAATGGTAGAACTTTGTGAGAATTTGACAGATCTCTGGAGTCTCCAAAAGGATAATGGTTGTGTCTGGTTCATCCAACCACCAAAAAAAAAAAACCTCTTAACTAAATGATTTTAAAGGGTTGGGTCAACATAGTTCTTGACTTGTAATAAGTACTAAATTAATATTTGAAGAACTTAGATTTTAATAGAGGAGGGAGTGCTCATGAACTGCTAAGGAGCATAACTTCTAGTTTTCGTTCTCATTTTAGAGCTGTGTAGATTAGATAGAGCAAGTTACTTAATTTTTTCATGCAGAAGTTTCTTATCTATAAATTACTGTTAAACGTAATTAGTAAATAACTACTTAAATACACATGTATATTTTAGAACAGTGAAAGATATTCCTATCTTTTTGTACGAGGAGAGCATGATCATTAATCAGATAAGCTCTGAACCTACTGACTCATTCCCATTCCATCTCAGTAACTTATTGTTGTTGTTCAGTCACTAAGTTCTGTCCAACTTCTTGCAACCCCATGGACTGCAGCATGCCAGGCGTCCCTGTCCTTCACTATCATCTCCTACAGTTTGCTCAGATTCATGTCCATTGAGTCCGTGATGTTATCTAACCATCTCATCCAAGCAGTAACTTACTAGGTAATGATTATTGGGAGAGCTACCTGTCTTAGTCTGCTTGGGGATCTACAACAAGATACTACAGACTGGGTGACTTATAAACAACAGAAATTTATCTCTCACATTTCTGGGTTCTGGGAAGTTCAAGCTCAAAGTACTAGTATGGTTGTATTCTGATAAGGGCTCACTTTTTGGTTCATAGCCAGCATTTTATTTCTGTGTCTTCACATAGTGAATGGGAGCTCTGTGAAGTCTCTTGATATTAATCCCATTCATGAGGGCTCCACTCTCATAAACTAAACACCCTAAAAATCCCCATCTTCTAATACCATCACACTGGGTATCAACATATGAATTTTGAGGGGACACAGACATTCAGGTCATACCACTACCTTCAATCCAAACCAGCTTCTTCCTGAAGAATCTGTATTATAATGTACTTTTTTCATAGTTGTAATAAGTTAATATGGAAAATTGATAAAGCCCTTCAGAGAATGTTTCAATTCAGTTCAGTTCAGTCGCTCAGTTGTGTCCGACTCTTTGCAACCCCATGAATCGCAGCACGCCAGGCCTCCCTGTCCATCACCAACTCCCAGAGTTCACTCAGACTCACGTCCATCGAGTCAGTGATGCCATCCAGCCATCTCATTCTCTGTCGTCCCCTTCTCCTCCTGCCCCCAATCCCTCCCAGCATCAGAGTCTTTTCCAATGAGTCAACTCTTCGCATGAGGTGGCCAAAGTACTGGAGTTTCAGCTTTAGCATCATTCCTTCCAAAGAAATCCCAGGGCTGATCTCCTTCAGAATGGACTAGTTGGATCTCCTTGCAGTCCAAGGAACTCTCAAGAGTCTTCTCCAACACCACAGTTCAAAAGCATCAATTCTTCTGTGCTCAGCCTTCTTCACAGTCCAACTCTCACATCCATACATGACCACTGGAAAAACCATAGCCTTGAGCAGACGGACCTTTGTTGGCAAAGTAACGTCTCTGCTTTTGAATATGCTATCTAGGTTGGTCATAACTTTCCTTCCAAGGAGCAAGCATCTTTTAATTTCATGGCTGCTTACCACATTGTAAATATTCAAATATTGATTGCAATTATTATAGTATTTTTATATTATATTGATAATGCTCCAGTTATTTTTAATATTTGTGCATTAATTTTTATCCTGAAGTTTGGTCTTATTTCTTTCTTTTGCCAATGGAAAATGAAATGTTATTTCTCAGTTTAACCTAGGAAACACATGAAAGTAGTTTCATAACCATATCCACTCAATGGCCTAAAACAATTCAGTTGTGTATCTGTTTTGGGCATCTGCATCTTTAAGATAAATAGTATTTTCAAGATAAACGGTTTCTTGTCTGTGATAGAAACTCATATGCAAAATAAGCTTGTTACCATGTAGGAAACTAAAGGAAATAGCAAGTATGTACAACAAGCAGTCAGTTTACCAAACGATGAGCTTGAATAAGCAAAGTGCAGATTAGTTAAGGGGTCAGGCTGCAGGGATTAGAAGGGAAAAAAAGTTCTATACTTTAAAAAATAATACTTTGAAAGAGAAAACAGCAATTATATCAGTGGAGTTTTGTTATTTTATTATTATAAACACTAAAAAATAAAAAATGTCAGTTCATTACTAACAACTCAGTGAAAGGATCTTTTGCGAATATTAAATTTATCTAGAATAGCACATATTTAAAACCAGTAGGCCTTAGGAAGCAGCAGCTATATTGAAATGTTTGCACATCTGTTGTAAATGACAGCACTTTTGTTTGATGACTTCAATTTTGAAGTCATGCAATAGATTTTTAAAAATATAATTTTTAAAAATATAACAGGTAAATTCACTTGCCAACCTTTCTGAAATTTTAATTATTAATATTATGATATGATAAGATCGGATGCCATTCTTTGGCTCAAATACCAAAGTATTGCTTTTCTATTTATAACAGTAGCCATTTGTAATAATATAGTATTATTGCACAATCAGTATATTGGAAAAGTCCTCTGAAGTTATCTTTAAAAATTTTTTTTAAGCTAGTGAAAAAATATGGAAAGTGACCTGAGTCCTGAATTTACATTTTTCTCCTTTAGCACTTTTACACTAGCCTCATAACCAGCTAAGTCAGGCAACAGCACTGTACATCACACCAGTTATGAATTTTGACCTTATGAAATAATTACCAAGGAGGGCAATGGTTTATGGAGATATGTATTGGTGTTTTAAATTTTGACAGACAGAAGTTTATTGCTGCAATCTGAAATTTTCACTTGTTTGATAGCCAAAATGGAAATGTTCCATTATGAAAAAATATCAGAACATTTGAGAACAGATGAATTCCTCCACTGAGAAAAGCCTTCATCATTCTGTAAAGGTAAGAGAGAAAATGTTAATGAATGTTACTCGCTAGATTTTGAGTCCTTTAACATGTAGAGTTAAAAATTTTAAATCTTAAATTTTCTCAAGCCTCATAGTGATATTAAAATGCAGGGATCTCTTTAAAGTTTGAGGCTAAAACACTTGGATTTATATGAAAGGACAGTTTATGATCTACACCATCAGTGCTATTTAAATTGATTTTATAAGAGATCTTTGCATTAGAAAAAATAAATAAAACAGAACATACAAACATTTTTAACAACCAAACCAAAGTTACTAAAAACACAAAACAAAGCAGTTTAGGTAGACTGAGCAGTTATCCCAGAATGAGAAGATTCAGATTCTAATCTTAGTCGATAAAAACTCAATACCTGAAGCAGGTGATTGGTTTGGGTCACCATAGGTTTTCTGGTAATAGGAAGAAAGAAAGGAGGAGGGAAGGGAAGTCGGGGACAAAATAAAAATATTAAAATTAAGCTTATCAGAAATTTGGGTTATAGGCCAGAGCATAAAGATACTTTGGACTCCCAAAAGTAAAACAAAAACAAAAGCGAGACAAAGAAATATAAAATCAACAAATCAAAACAGCAATCAGTTTCTAATGAAAACAACAAAAATGCAAAACAACATACATGAAAAGAATGAGGTTAAGTGCATTATTTTTTTAATGTGATAAAACAGAAAAGTTATTGATTTGAAGTTTTTCTTGTTTTCATTAGAAACTTATGGATTGCATTAGATCAGTATGGATCTCTGGCTTGACCATTGTGGGAAAGATATTTTAATAATGTGTCATATTTAAACAACATGGTGTAAATGGATTTTGTGAAGTTGACTCGTCTCAGGTTAAAATATTGAATATCTAGGTCAAGGCTCAAGGCTGTATATTGTCACCCTGTTTATTTAACTTATATGCAGAGTACATCATGAGAAATGCTGGACTGGAAGAAACACAAGCTGGAATCAAGATTGCCAGGAGAAATATCAATAACCTCAGATATGCAGATGACACCACCCTTATGGCAGAAAGTGGAGAGGAACTAAAAAGCCTCTTGATGAAAGTGAAAGTGGAGAGTGAAAAAGTTGGCTTAAAGCTCAGAAAACCAAGATCATGGCATCCGGTCCCACCACTTCATGGGAAATAGGTGGGGAAACAGTGGAAACAGTGTCAGACTTTATTTTTCTGGGCTCCAAAATCACTGCAGATGGTGACTGCAGCCATGAAATTAAAAGACGCTTACTACTTGGAAGGAAAGTTACGACCAACCTAGATAGCATATTCAAAAGCATAGACATTTCTTTACCAACAAAGGGTCGTCTAGTCAAGGCTATGGTTGACCATTCCTATGGTCATGTATGGATGTGAGAGTTGGACTGTGAAGAAGGCTGAGCACAGAAGAATTGATGCTTTTGAACTGTGGTGTTGGAGAAGACTCTTGAGAGTCCCTTGGACTGCAAGGAGATCCAACCAGTCCATTGTGAAGGAGATCAGCCCTGGGATTTCTTTGGAAGGACTGATGCTACATCTGAAACTCCAGTGCTTTGGCCACCTCATGCGAAGAGTTGACTCATTGGAAAAGACTCTGATGCTGGGAGGGATTGGGGGCAGGAGGAGAAGGGGATGACAGAGAATGAGATGGCTGGATGGCATCACTGACTCGATGGACGTGAGTCTGAGTGAATTCCGGGAGTTGGTGATGGACAGGGAGGCCTGGCGTGCTGCGATTCATGGGGTCGGTTGCCAAGAGTCAGACACGACTGAGCGACTGATCTGATCTGATCTGATCTGAATACTGTATGTCTTATCTTGGGATTAAAATGGAGATCATACTACTCAACATAAAAAATAAGATTGACCAACTGAGGAAACAAATCAGAAAATGCTCAGCATAATATGTAGCTCAAAGCAGGCACTCAATAAATATTAAAACTCCATTAGTATCACTGACAACTTTAACAATACAACAATTTGGAAATTAAATAATCTAAACAGTGTTTTTCACTCAGATAAATTTCATCTAAATTATAGGATCATAGTGTTATTTAATGTAATAAAAAATGAAGATATTCATAATTTCAAAGGAAGTGAATAAAGATAAATATGGAAGTGCAGAAATGAATAAGTTCCAGGTCAGACGACTGAGCGACTGAACTGAACTGAACTGAACTAATACAGAGTATGACCAAAAAGGGAAGATACCTTATACAACTAGGAAAAAAATCTGCATTACTTAATAGAGCAGGGAACCAATTAAGAACAGTCCCCTATCCAGTTTAATTAGGCTAACTACAGGTAAGGGAATCCTGTAGTACAGGGAGGAGCATTAGGTGGTGAATTCTCACTGCATTTCTTTCATCTATGACCCCTCCACTGTGACAGTGTTAAAGATATGTAGTGCTTGACTTTCACCCAGGATTGCCCTCTTAATGTGAAATTTAAATAAATTAACACTTTCACATTACTAGAAAGTACATCCAGGTATACCCCAGTGCCATAAAGGAAGTAGCAAATTGCATGTTTTCTTATTCTTTTTTCCAAATCACCAACAGGTCATAACATATTGACACCTAATTTCAGCTTTAGTAAATAGATGTCCTGCAAAAATTCTGTGTGCTTCATGAAAAAAGATGTTCTACACATTATTCAGGCAGTGTTGAGAACTAACTAAAATATTACTGAAAGATAAAATCAGAAGGTAAAAAGAAAAAATTTTTTTTTCCTGCGTGGTTATTTAACACCAACTTTGATTTATTCTTAATTTGCTCTACTTTTGCTGTTTCAAAAAGACATTCTAGAGAAACACTGGATCTTGTTCGTTTTCCCTTTAACATACTGGTTTTAGTAATGAAGCAATAATAAAACTCCACAAGGGGGCAGGAAACTAAACAAAAAAAACAAAAATGAGAAAAGTCTTCTAGCCTGGTCAAAATATATATGTATGTATGTAAATGTATATATATGGACTAACTCAGCAAGTTCAACTCAACTTATTTCAATGAAAGCAGAGTTGCTTAGGTTAGAAGATGAGTTATCTACCTGAAGTAGTAGAGATGCTAGTGTCAAATATATTAAAGCTTAAGTTCTGGGAAGAATGTACTATTTCTTGTCAGTAGTTTCAACTTACATTCTTTAATGTAGATTTAATTCATGTAAATTTTTATATTTTTTAAAGATTGACTTTCTCATCTTTAAATGTGACATTTTAATAAGAAGTTATTTTTTAGCTCTCTGAGTAGAGTGCTGAAGCTATTGGGATTTCAGGGGCAGAGAAACAAGACACTGCAAGAATTGAGAAATTTTGCTGTGGGAAATACTAGTGTGCAAGGTGGAAAACCCTCAGGTCATGTTTTTGTTGATACTCTGTTCTTTAAGCAATATTCAGTCTCTTTCCTCAGTGCATACAGCTGAAACACAGGATAAACTATATACCAAGACTATTAAGGGAAATAATTACCACAAGTTAATGTTAAACAATATTCCAAATCATAGCATATGAATATATGTATGTGTATATATATATATATATATATACACTCATAAAATAATCTCTCTACAACTTCACCTATAGCTATACATTTATCTGTCTCCTTAAAACACCTCTTTGATTTTTGTGAATACACAGTTATGAAAAGGTCATGATAATACTAATAAAAATGTTAAAAAAGAGAATATCTTCAAATTTAGGATCTAGTAAGTTAAATCAGAAGAGGGGATAAAAGCATTAAACCTGCTCATTGACTTCTGAATGCTCATTTTCACCTGACCACTCTCTTGGGCACTCTTTCCTAAATCCATACCACTTCACTGAGCCTTACTCTCCATAGCAGTTAGCATTTCACTGGTTAAGTACACTTGTCATTGATTTCAAAATGAAAAACATTTAGAATTAAATTTTGTGGTTTTTTATCTAAATAAGAATGCACAATTTCAATATCAAGGCAATAAGGGATTATGATTTTAAAATCTTTCAAGTATTCTCTGATCTGAATCTGAAATATCTTTGTATCTCAAAGTACAACAATACGATATTCCATGGTTAGGCAGTAAACATAATACAATAATACACATATCATGTAAGCATATTTCAAAGGCATTCATTTAAAGCAATTTAGCTTTTCATGTTGTTTTGAGTGAGGAGAGCAGTGCTGCTGATATCCATTCATAAATTTATTCAAAAAACATTCATTCAGCACCCTCCACTTTGTGTACTTAAAATACAATATGCATTTTGGAAAGATGCAGAAAATGCAGGATGTTTAGGTTTTCCAAGAAGAAACAGAAATTTTGCCCATCAGTATTGAGTGATCCAGGGCAAACATAAGACCCGGATTTGTATGATTTGTCTTGCAATGCAGGGTCAGGTATCTGAGTTTTTCTGTCGTGAATACCAAATAGGAAATCTGCTATATTCTCAATCAGATGTAACTGTCCGGTCGACTCCTCTAATGCAAATGTCAGAAGATCTCCAGTTGTAAGTTATATTTATACCATTTTAAACACACATATATATATACAAATTACTAACAATATGGGTTGTGAATTTTTATCAGAAGAAAATAGTAAACTGTAGTACAACATAAACCAATTTTTTTTAAAAAAGGTGATAAATGGATTTTCTTATAATATAGTATAACAATTATTGCTAGCAAAATTATTTTCATGGCATAATGTGAAATTCAGAAGGGTTGCCAGGCGTCCAAAACAAAAGATAAAAATTTATTTATAAAATAAAAAGAGACGGGGAAAATGTATTACTAGGTAAGTGTACAGTTCTACTGTAGGGAACATTGCAAACATATCATCTATACTGAGTCATAATAATAAGCCTTTTAAAATTTAATAAAAGAGACTCGGAGACATATAAACAACGTTCAACATTTAAGGAGCGTGGTAAATCAGATTGTGTTCCTTTTGAAAAGGCTTTATGACGCAGTTATTTATTCAGCAAACCAAAACTGTACCCTGTGTCCGTTAACGAGGCTGGCTTTGTGCTACACAGACTTCCGCGGGGCTCACTCCTGTTTGGAACCATTTCACACTAATTAGAAATAAGAGAAAAGGCAGTGTTCATAAGCACCACAGTTATGGGCCTCTTTGAACAGCTCTCTTCCGAAATTAACTCGGTTGTAACCCTGCGTGAATAATAGCTTTGCAGCAACAGTTTAGAGAAATATATTGTTAATAATTGCCATCTTGCTGAGCAAAATGCTAGGGCAAATTTTACATAACAGCACAAGACAAAATAAAAAGGTGGGTTTGTGAAGCTTTGAAAGACACAGTTTGCAGTTCAGTTTTGTTTCTAAGACTCTTCTCATAATGATTTGGAAGAACAATCACAAACAGATAAGAAATAAAAATGAGTGACAGTTATTTTAAAAAGCCGCTTGATTTAAAAAATTATATTTAAGGTATTAATTATTTGTATTGGTACCAGTTTATAGAGTTAACTCAAAGTAGGCAGTTTCTTTTTCAAATAGCAAAATCATTACATTTTAGTTTGATACAAATAAATCACTATAGAAAAACACAGGTTTTCTTTATAGTTAATAAGTGGCTGAAAATTTTACAAGCTTCCTGAAGTAAGTATGCCTTAAAAAATCATGTATATTTGTGCATAGCACAGAGATAAAAAGGAAAAGAATACTTTTCTTTTTTTTGAAAAAGAAAAATGTAACAAAAGAATCTAAGACTTGACTTTGCATCAAAAAATATCAGATAAAAGTAAAGAAAAGAAAAAGAATATTACAAGAAGGGTATCACTCTTTCAAACAAATCATCTCATATGCATATTGGTTTCCACTATGAGGCCAGATTTATAATAATTACCTGTTTGGACTATGCATGGGACTATATAAATTTTCCTATCCCTGAAAACCATCCTTCAAAAACAACCAAAATATCTATAAAATATATGAAATTTGGCAAAATAATTAAAAGCCCTGAACAAGAGCCTCAAATTAAAAGTCTTATTTAGAGAGCCATCTAGTTCAAGGTCTGGTAGAGACAGAGATTGGATTCTGATCCCTAAAGCAGCTGTGACATGAACAAGATCAACAATATATATAGGCTATTTGCCACAGAATTGTCCATCCTTTTAAATGAAGAGATTTTTTTCATAACAACTAAGTTCCAAGTTCCCCATAAAGAAAAATGAATAAGTATAATCCCTGCCCTCAGGCGGTAGATGTTTTATTAAAAAATAAATAAGCCATGAGGACAATGACCAAGTTGTACTATGTAGCGTGGGAGCACAAAGGAGGTCAATTCTGGACGTGAAGGAAAGGTAGGACAGCATTAGGAAAGGTTCATGGAGAAAGTTAAACTTGAGATTCATCTTGAGATACAAGAAAAAAATATATATATAATATGTATGTGTGTGTATACATATTTCTAACAGCTATTTCAATACCGGACTTATTCCCTAAGAAATTTCAACAAAAGGATGGTAAAAGTAGGGCATAAGTGAACCAGAAACAAAATAATGCCTTGTGAGGAAGAGGTATTTTGTTTTTCTCCACATTTATATCATACTGTAAACATTATCAAATTTCCAAATTCTATCTAGTTCAGCAAATAGCTATTGATAATCTTATCAATGCTTTATAGTATTGGAAAGTTATACAAAATGTATTGGAAATTAAATGTAAAAGCCTATAATTAAATCACAAAGATAAACAACAAAATGCATGCTAAGTAGAGGCAGGTTTAAAAGATTGGAAACAGAGAATGAACTTATAGTTACTGGGAGTAAAAATGGGGGGAAGGGATAGTTAGGGAGTATGTGAGGGACAGTTGCACACTGCTGTATTTAAAATGAATAATCAACATGGTCCAACTGTGTAGACAGGGAAATCTGCTCAATGCTATGTGGCAACCTGGATGGAAAGAGAGTTTGTGGGAGAATGGATACATGTATATGTACGGCTGAGTCCATTTGCTGTCCACCTAGAACTATCACTACATTGTTAATTGGTTATACTCCAATACAAAATGAAAAGTTTAATAACCAGAAAAAAATAAATAAAAGACTGAGGAAGTGCAAATGAAGGACAAAATTTAACTAGGGTCAAGGTATAATTAAGAAAATGTCAAAATTCAATTTACTAAATAATTGAGGTATAAGTGTATTTAAATGTACTAAGATAAAAATTTTTAAAAAGAAAAAGGAAAGGCCATGGGACAACCCTATAAATATTCTCACAAACATAGAAAGACATCATATTTAAAAGAGAGTAAATGAGAAAAAAGAAGGTAGGAATCATTAAGTGGGAGGAAGTTGCATTCAAACATTAGCATTGACAGAGTTTCACCCAAGAGAAACTTGAACTTCTCTTTATTTTGCCTAGGATAAGATTAAAGTATTAATATATTTTTTTCTTTAAATCCTCCATATGACCGCAAGGTATGGCCAGAATTGAGAGCAAGTAGACCATAATTTTGTACTCCAAGGCCAAACTTGCCTGTTATTCCAGATATCTCTTGACTTCCTACTTTTTCATTCAACTTCCCTATGATAAAAAGCACATCTTTTTTTGGTGTTAGTTCTAGAAGGTCTTGTGGGTCCTCATAGAACCATTCAGCTTCAGCTTTGGCATTAGCAGCTGGTGCATACACTTGGATTACTGTGATATTGAATGGTCTGCCCTGGAATGAACAGAGTTAATTTCATCATTTTTGATATTGCGCCCAAGTACTGCATTTCAGACTCTTTTGCTTTGAACATGAACTACTTATTGCAATATTCAGACTAAATTGAAGAAAGTAGAAAAAGCCACTAGATCATTCAGGTATGACCTAAATCAAATCCCTTACAATTATACAGTGGAAGTGCCAAATACATTCAAGGGATTAGATCTGGGAGAGTGCGTGAAGAACTACGGATGGAAGCTTGTGACATTGTACAGGAGGCAGTGATCAAGACCATCCCAAGAAAAAGAAATGCAAAAATAAAAAATGGTTGTCTGAGGAGGCCTTACAAATAGCTGAGAAGAGAAGAGAAGCTAAAAGTAAAGGAAAAAAGGAAAGATATACCCATTTGAACGCAGAGTTCCAAAGAATAGCAAGGAGAGATAAGAGTCTTCCTAAGTGATCAATACAAATAGAGGAAAACAATAGAATGGGAAAGACTAGAGAGATCTTCAAGAAAATTAGAGATTTCATGCAAAGATGGGCTCAACAAAGGACAGAAATGGTATGAACCTAACAGAAGCAGAAGATATTAAGAAGAATTGGCAAGAATACGCAGAACTATACAAAAAAGATCTCAATGATGCAGATAAACAGAATGGTGTGATCACTTACCAAGAGCCAGACGTCCTGGAAGGTGAAGTCAAGTAGGCCTTAGGAAACATCACTACAAACAAATTTAGTGGATGTGATGGAATTCGAGCTAAGCTGTTTCAAGTCTTAAAAGATGATTCTCTGAAAGTGCTGCACTTAATATGCGAGCAAATTTGAAAAAGTCAGAAGTGGCCACAGGACTGGAAAAGGTCAGTTTTCATTTCAATCTTAAAGAAAGGTAATGCCAAATAATGTTCAACTACCAAATAATTGTACTCATCTCACACACTAGCAAAGTAATGCTCAAAATTCTCCAAGCCAGGCTTCAACAGTACATGGACCCAGAACTTCCAGATGTTCAAGCTGGATTTAGAAAAGGCATAGGAACCAGAGATCAAATTTTCAACATCTGTTGGATCATAGAAAAAGCAAGAGAGTTCCAGAAAATGTTATACTTCTGCTTTATTGACTATGCCAAAGTCTTTGACTGTGTGGATCACAACAAACTGGAAAATTCTTCAAGAGATAGGAATACCAGACCATCTGACCTGCCTCCTGAGAAATCTGCATGCAGGTCAAGAAGCAACAGTTAGAACTGGACTTGGAACAACAGACTGGTTCTAAATTGGGAAAGGAGTTACATCAAGGCTGTATATTATCACCCAGCTTTTTTAACTTATATGCAGAGTACATCATGCAAAATGCTGGGCTGAATGAAGCACAAGCTGGAATCAAGATTGCTGGGAGAAATATCAACAGTCTCAGATATAAAGATGTCTCCACCCTTATGCCAGAAAGCGATGAAGAACTAAAGAGCCTCTTGATGAAAGTAAAAGAGGAGAGTGAAAAAACTGGCTTAAACTCAACATTCAAAAACCTAAGATCATGGCATCTGCCCCCATCACTTCATGGCAAATATATGAGGAAACAATGGAAACAGAGACAGACTTTATTTTCTTGGGCTCCAAAATCACTGCAAACGGTGACTGCAGCCATGAAATTAAAAGACACTTGCTCCTTGGAAGAAAAGCTATGACCATCATAGACAGTATATTAAAAAGCAGAGACATTACTTTGCCAACAAAGTCAGTCGAGTCCAAGCTATGGTTTTTCCAGTAGTCATGTATGGATGTGAGAGTTAGACTATAAAGAAAGCTGAGCACAAAAGAATTTCTGCTTTTGAAGTGTGGTGTTGAAGACTCTTGAGAGTCCCTTGGACTGCAAGAAGATCCAACCAGTCCATCCTAAAGGAAATCAGTCCTGAATATTCATTGGAAGGACTCATGCTGAAGCTGAATCTCCAATACTTTGGCCACCTGATACGAAGAACCAACTCATTGGAAAAGACCCTGGATGGGAAAGATTGAAGGCGGGAGGAGAAGGGGACAACAGAGAATGAGATGATTGTATGGTGTCACCGACTCAATGCACATGAATTTGAGCAAGCTCCAGGCGTTGGTGATGCACAGGGAAGCTTGGTGTTCCGCAGTCCATGGGATTGCAAAGAGTTAGACACGACTGATCAACTGAACTAACTGAACTGACCATTATTGTGCCCAATCCTAATAATGTTATGAGAAAATCTATTTCCTAAGATAATACAATTTATAAACACTTGAGATACATTTATTTTTTAATGCCCAGATTTGTTTAAAATTTTTAATTTTTTTCTTTTTTAACTTTACAATATTGTATTGGTTTTGCCATATATCAACATGAATCCGCCACAGGTATACACGTGTTCCCCACCCTGAACCCTCCACCCTCCTCCTTCCCAGTACCATCCCTCTGGGTCGTCCCAGTGCACCAGCCCCAAGCATCCAGTATCATAAGTGCATTGAACCTGGACTGGCGACTCGTTTCATATATGATATTGTAAGCTCATGTACAGCAACAAAGACTGAGTACAATCAAGAATAAAAATAAAATAAAAATAAATAAATACAGAAAGAAAACCACCAATACCATATTTATTTATTTTTATTTTTGATTGTACTCAGTCTTTGTTGCTGCGCATGAGCTTTCTCTAGTTCTGCAAGTGGGGGTGGGTCTCTAGTTGTGGTGTGTGGGCTTCTCATTGTGATGGCTCCTCTTGTCGCAGAGCACAGGCTCTAGTGTGCACAGGCTTCAGAAGTTGCTGCACACAGACTCAGTAATTGCTGCTCCCAGGCTCTAGAGCACAGGCTCAGAAGTTTTGAAGCATGGGTTTGGGTACTCCACAGCATATGGAATCTTCGCAGAACAGGGATTGAACCCGTGTCCCTTGCATTAACAGGTGGATTCTTATCCATTAGCCACCAGGGAAGTCCCAACACTTGAGATACATTTAAAGTGAATTTATTGTGCCAGTACCATACTGTCTTGATAACTGTGGCTTTGTAGTAGAGCCTGAAGTCAGGTGGGTTGATTCCTCCAGTTCCATTCTTCTTTCTCAAGATCGCTTTGGCTATTCGAGGATTTTTGTTTTTCCATACAAATTGTGAAATTATTTGTTCCAGCTCTGTGAAGAATACTGTTGGTAGCTTGATAGGGATTGCATTGAATCTATAAATTGCTTTGGGTAGTATACTCATTTTCACTATATTGATTCTTCCAATCCATGAACATGGTATATTTCTCCATCTATTAGTGTCCTCTTTGATTTCTTTCACCAGTGTTTTATAGTTTTTTATATATAGGTCTTTAGTTTCTTTAGGTAGATATATTCCTAAGTATTTTATTCTTTCCGTTGCAATGGTGAATGGAATTGTTTCCTTAATTTCTCTCTCTGTTTTCTCATTATTAGTGTATAGGAATGCAAGGGATTTCTGTGTGTTGATTTTATATCCTGCAACTTTACTATAGTCATTGATTATTTCTAGTAATTTTCTGGTGGAATCTTTAGGGTTTTCTATGTAGAGGATCATGTCATCTGCAAATAGTGAGAGTTTTACTTCTTCTTTTCCAATTTGTTGGCACAAAGACAGATATATAGATCAATGGAATAAAATAGAAAGCCCAGAGATAAATCCACGCACATATGGACACCTTATCTTTGACAAAGGAGGCAAGAATATACAATGGATTAAAGACAATCTCTTTAACAAGTGGTGCTGGGAAATCTGGTCAACCACGTGTAAAAGAATGAAACTAGACCACTTTCTAACACCATACACAAAAATAAACTCAAAATGGATTAAAGATCTAAACGTAAGACCAGAAACTATAAAGCTCCTAGAGGAGAACATAGGCAAAACACTCTCTGACATACATCACAGCAGGATCCTCTATGACCCACCTCCCAGAATATTGGAAATAAAAGCAAAAATAAACAAATGGGACCTAATTAACCTTAAAAGCTTCTGCACATCAAAGGAAACTATTAGCAAGGTGAAAAGACAGCCTTCAGAATGGGAGAAAATAATAGCAAATGAAGCAACTGACAAACAACTAATCTCAAAAATATACAAGCAACTCCTACAGCTCAACTCCAGAAAAAATAAATGACCCAATCAAAAAATGGGCCAAAGAACTAAATAGACATTTCTCCAAAGAAGACATACAGATGGCTAACAAACACATGAAAAGATGCTCAACATCACTCATTATCAGAGAAATGCAAATCAAAACCACTATGAGGTACCATTTCACACCAGTCAGAATGGCTGCGATCCAAAAGTCTACAAATAATAAGTGCTGGAGAGGGTGTGGAGAAAAGGGAACCCTCTTACACTGTTGGTGGGAATGCAAACTAGTACAGCCACTATGGAGAACAGTGTGGAGATTCCTTAAAAAACTGGAAATAGAACTGCCTTATGATCCAGCAATCCCACTGCTGGGCATACACACTGAGGAAACCAGAAGGGAAAGAGACATGTGTACCCCAATGTTCATCGCAGCACTGTTTATAATAGCCAGGACATGGAAGCAACCTAGATGTCCATCAGCAGATGAATGGATAAGAAAGCTGTGGTACATATACACAATGGAGTATTACTCAGCCATTAAAAAGAATACATTTGAATCAGTTCTAATGAGGTGGATGAAACTGGAGCCTATTATACAGAGTGAAGTAAGCCAGAAGGAAAAACAGAAATACAGTATACTAACGCATATATATGGAATTTAGAAAGATGGTAACAATAACCTGGTGTACGAGACAGCAAAAGAGACACTGATGTATAGAACAGTCTTATGGACTCTGTGGGAGAGGGAGAGGGTGGGAAGATTTGGGAGAGTGACATTGAAACATGTAGAATATCATGTATGAAACGAGTTGCCAGTCCAGGTTCGATGCGCGATACTGGATGCTTGGGGCTGGTGCACTGGGACGACCCAGAGGGATGGTGTGGGGAGGGAAGAGGGAGGAGGGTTCAGGATGGGGAACACATGTATGCCTGTGGCGGATTCATTTTGATATTTGGCAAAACTAATACAATTATGTAAAGTTTAAAAATAAAATAAAATTAAAAATAAAATTTAAAAAAATAAAAATAAAAAATAAACTGTATATCTTCACTTTCAAAAAAAAAAAAAAGTGAATTTATTAAAAACATGTTGAAAAATTCCAAACATCATTACTCCCTTTGAACCATCCCATTAAGATGAAAAATATTTTGTATAAGATTTTAATTGTGAAAGGGTTTCTTTTTAGAGGTTTATCTCTTACTTCCCCTCTCTATGCAATTAAAACTTCAAATACTGCATTTATAATATACACTGCCTAGAACTTACCAGTATTAAAAATAACTAAAAAAACCTTTTTTTTAAGGAACGATGTTTTCTATTAGCACATTTAACTCTAATTTTCATGATATTGTAATTATGTTGGCAAGTTGTTTGGATTGATGGATTTCAGCTCAATTAAACCATCCTGTTATGAAGCAGAGAGTTGAACCAAATGACTAAAGACTTCCAACTCTAAATTTTTCAGTATTAAAAGTTTCAGGCTTTGGTATATAGAGAAGCAACCAAGTAAAGGCCATAATTGAGCTTCATTAACAGAGATTTGCAAATTTAAGGAAAAGAAAACCTTATTTTGACCTTAAATCTTAACAGCACATCGCATACTTATAAAACTAGGTCAGAGCTCTTTAAAAGAATCCTATAGGTTTCCCTCCCATTTTAACAAGTTCATGATAATCCCATCTTATACTGAAAAGACAAAGACTTTTAAATGCTGGAAGACAGGTCAGTACATTTTAACACATTATATCTGTCAAAAAATGTCTTTCAAACTTAGTACCATGTTAGTGAAGGGACGGTCTGCATTAGCTAGTGTCCAAAAAGTAAAGTTACTATCAGATGTTTACTAAGAAAGACAGAGTTGCCTAGTGGCGGGTGTACAAACTCTGGAGGCAGGATGCCTGTGTTCAAAATTTACCCTCTCCCTTACTGACAGCTTGAGCAGGAAAGTTAACACTTGTAATATAAGTTAAGGTTTGTAAAACGCACCATATAGCACAATTGTATAAAAATAATGTGTAGTTTTATCCAGCACCAACACAATTAATACACGTTAGCTGTGATCTCATAACTCAGCAGGAAAAAAAATTAATGTCAAGCTCGTTTTAAGCAAATCTTCCAAAAATATGATTGAACATATATAGTGCAATCCTCGAAATAACATAAAGAACTATTTTAAAAATCCATAAGTAATACAATTTAACTCAGCCCTCCCAAAAGAAAATTGCATTTTAACTCTAAAAATGCTGTGAAAATATAATATAGAGAGACAAAATCTTGATAAATACATTTTCCTTTAAAATACAGCTTTAGAATTGCGTACATAGCAAAGTCTTACAGTCTTTTTTTTAATACTATACTGAAAGCTATTAAATAATGAATATTAACCCTGGTCTTTTCCAAATAATTATAATTTAGATGTTTCCTTAAAATAGCTATTAAAGTTAAATATAGACAAGAAATCTGCTTAAACATACATTGAATCAAAATGTTTGCAAAATTGGATTTTCAGGTGAGAAATTGTTGGTCCAAATATTTCAACTTCTAGTCCATGGCAGAACTCAGAATAGAACCCAAATATCTTGCCTTCAGTTCAGTTCAGTCATTCAGTCATGTCTGACTCTTTGCGACCCCATGAATTGCAGCATGCCAGGCCTCCCTGTCCATCACCAACTCCCGGAGTTCACTGAGAATCACGTCCATCGAGTCAGTGAAGCCATCCAGCCATCTCATCCTCTGTCATCCCCTTCTCCTCCTGCCCGCAATCCCTCCCAGCATGAGAGTCTTTTCCAATGAGTCAACTCTTCGCATGAGGTGGCCAAAGTACTGGAGTTTCAGCTTTAGCATCATTCCTTCCAAAGAACACCCAGGACTGATCTCCTTTAGAATGGACTGGTTGGATCTCCTTGCAGTCCAGGGATCTAGACAGCTTTATATTTTTGCATTTATAATTCTTATTACACCTGTACTTATTTATTTAATTGAGCTGAAAGCCATCAATCCAAATAAGTTGCTGACATAATTATAATCATGAAAATTAGAGTTATTTATTTATTTTGAATTATATTTTTCCTACTCTTTTTCCTCCAACTGAGCTGGGATTTTCAGTGGGTCTGTTGTGTAACTTCCATATTTTAGTAGAATACCAGGAACAAATTGAAACTCAAAAACAAATGAGTAAAAGTTTACTGTTATCATATCACTTTTTAGTATGGTGTAACTGTGAAAATATCATTGTTTTACAAAGATATAGTTTATAAATTAAAATACTACAGGTACTAACTATATTAATAATGTTCAAATCAGTTGAATTGTTTCTATCATTTATAGGAAAGTACAAGAAATATTTTTTATCAAAAATGTGTGATTCTAGCTAGAATCTAAGGCTTCTAATATAAAACTTGTAAATATCTAACCAAAAAAGTCATAACAATCTGTAGAAAATTCTTAAAAAGATGAGAATACCAGACCATCCTACCTGTCTCCTGAGAAACCTGTAGGCAAGTCAAGAAGCAACAGTTACAATCAGACACGAAACAGCTGACTGGTTCCAAATTGGGAAGGAGTATGTCAAGGCTGCATATTGTCACCTTGCTTATTTAACTTATTTTCAGAGTATATCATGCAAAATGCTGGGCTGGATGAAGCACAAGATGGAACAAGATTGCCAGGAGAAATAACAACCTCAGATATGCAGATGACACCACCCTTATGGCAGAAAGTGAAGAGGAACTAAAGAGCCTTTTGATGAAGGTGAAAGAGAAGAGTGAAAAAGTTGGATAAAAACTCAACATTCAAAAAACTAAGAACATGGCATCCACTCCCATCACTTCATGACAAACAGATGGGGAAACGATGGAAACAATGACAGACTTTATTTTCTTGGGCTCCAGTATCACTGCAGATGGTGACTGCTGCCAAGAAATTAAAAGACACTTGCTCCTTGGAAGAAAAGCTATGACAAACCTAGACAGCATATTAAAAAGCAGAGGCATCACTTTGCTGACAAAAGTCCAGATGGTCAAAGCTATGGTTTTTCCAGGAGTCAGGTATGGATGTGAGAGTTGGACCATAAAAGGCTGAGCACCAAAGAGTTGATGCTTTTAAAGTGAGGTGTTGGAGAAGACTCTTCAGAGTCCCTTGGACTGCAAGGAGATCAAGCCAGTACGTCCTAAAGGAAATCAGTCCTGAATATTCATTGGAAGGACTGATGCTGAAGCTGAAACTTCAATACTTTGGCCACCTGATGCAAAGAACCTACTCGTTGGAAAAGACTCTGATGCTGGGAAAGATTGAAGGCAGGAGAAGCAGACTACAGAGGACAAGATGGTTGGATGGCATCAGTGACTCAATGGACATGAGATTGAGCAAGCTCTTGGAGATGGTGAAGGACAGGGAAGCCTGGTGTGCTGCAGTCCATGGGATCACAAAGAGTCAGATGACTGAGTGAATGAGCAACAAAAACAAACCAAAAAATTAGGTATTTGACAAATGGTAAGAAAAATAAAGATGATGATGATGATAAAGAAGAAAATGAAGAAATGTCTTTCAGCCCCATGATTTCATTCCAGATGAAACTTAGATTGTATTCCTAAACATTTTTATTTATGTTGCTATAGAGATATCTATAAACATTTGTTGGGGAATAAAAATGACTTCATAAGTTACCAAAAATTCAGACAATTGAAAATATGTTTTTCCACGTTTTTAATGGTTCCTCGTGGTCCATTCTCACATTTAGAAACCCACTGTTGTTTTATCTTTCTGTTTTCCTTTTTAATTTCTCCTCTATATACTAATCTTCCTCCATCCCAGTATTATCTTCTAGATAGCTCTATGTGACTACCACTAGAGAATTAATTGCATTGTAATCAATGAATGGCTTTTCAGTTGGTGAAGACCTAGAGAGAAACATGTATCTGTTTTTAAAAAGAAGATGAAATAAAACAAGAAGTCAAAATGATTTTTTATAATTTTTCACATTTTTATAACTTTTATTGTTTAGTAGTTTTAAGACTGATAAGAGTTACCAAAAATTTTACAGAATTCCCTTGTGCCTTTCATCGAACTCCCCCCATGATAACATCTCACATAACCATAGTACATTGCAAAAGACTTATATAAATGTCTCACTTTTTAATTTTATTTTCATTTGGATTTAACAGATTGGTCTTCAAAAGATTTTTTAAGTGGGAATGGATTCAATTTTTGTTAAACTGAATACCTCCCAAAAAAAAAAAAAGAGTGAAAAGCTTCAAAATATTTTTGACATTATGTTCTCTATGAACAGCCAGTGAATGAATGTGTCAAATATGGCTATGGAATGTGTTCTTTACCATTTCTGGAAGGCTAAAGAAGGGTGTCTAAGACAACCAGTATCAGGGATTGCTGATAAATTCAGCCCATATGCTATAATCTTGAGCATATTCCTGTCTTATAAGTGATGGTGACATTATTATAGAACTTCTGTGTGCCTATGTGCTTAGTTGCTCAGTCTTGTCCGACTCTTTGGAAACCTTTGGACTGTAGCCCACCAGGTCCCTCTGTCCATGGGATTTTTCAGGCAAGAATACTGGAGTGGGTTACCATTCCTTCTCCAGGGGATCTTCCTGATCCAGGGATTAAACCCATGTCTCCTGTGTCTCCTGCATTGGAGGTGGATTCTTTTCCCACTGAGCCATCAGAACAAATTGTCTTTAGAGATAAACTCTCAAAACTTCCTGCCTTGAATAAACTTTGGTAGATTACTGTGTTCTCTTACTACACCTCCTTTTAATATGTAACAATTGAAGCAAAGTGGGAAATACAGGAAATATTCACAAGAAAGACTTCATGTAAGCCAGTAGCTCTATCCTTTAATGTTAAAGTATGCATATTGTTCATGATTTTTTTAAATTAATGCAAAAGAATGAGATTTGGAGTCAAGCCTGAAATAAAAACTCCATATTACAACTTACTAAGACTTTGAGCATATGACCAAATTTTACCTTTGTAAAATGAGAGTAATAACAACCATCTCATTTCTATTGTAAAGAGAAAATAAAGAATTTTAAGTGTTTAGCTTGTAACGTGGTTTCTGTGTGAAGTCATTACACAGCTCCAGGGGTTGTACAGCATGACTTAGTCCCTAATATCACAGTTCTGGCTTATAGTTCTGCTTAAAAATTAAAATTAATTCTTATAACTGTTATTATTAAAGATGATAATGTGGGTAATAATAATAGATAGCTTTATATACAGGATACATTACTGAGTGCCTTTTTAAAACTATGTAAGCATTTTATAGTACCAGAATTTAGAATAACTTGGTTGGAAAATTGGAAATAATATATTTAGGCCAAGTTGAGGACAGCAGAGGATAAATTCCTGTGAAGAAAGTGAACATGAATCAATGATTATTCTTTGCAGTTCTGTGATTCAGGGTAACAGATAGTCAGTCACATTTAAGGATGGAGGCATACATCAGAACAAGAGTTGGACACTAACATCAGATAAAAATCTGAGAGAGAAAGGTCATGAGGTCCCAAAGAACCTACATTTAGGGCACTAGATCAAGAGAACACCAAAATTAGGGCAAAGCTCCAGGCAAAAGACAATTTAAAACTGCCAGTGTTTAGAGTACTGAAATCCGTCATATAAGAGCTGTGAAGTCATTGAGTTAAAAGGTGTATTTTGTTTGAAGCAGAAGTAGTAGCCCATAGGTACTGGTCATATCACCAGGCTGTAAAGGGCCCTCAGGTAGTAGCCTGAAATGGGACAATAATAGTGAACTATGTGGTTTCCTAGGCAATTGACTTCCATCTCTCCATAAGTGCTGAGGAAACACATATTTCATATTCCTAATTCAGAGACTGGATAGATCAGCACAATTCCACACTCCTAAATAAATGACCTCAGTGTGTAAACTGAGTGTCCAAAGGGTAGCTCTAACTTTTGACAAAGCCGGTAAATGTGTTCTTTCAAGTTTTTCAGTTTTGGTCTAACTTAAGTTCTCGTTCCAACGTGTTATGCATGCTACAACTTCACCATCCTTATATTCTATAAATTTTGTCAACATCTCTATGAAATTGTAAAAGTTGTAAATAACCAATAGACAGACTAGATGTATGTGGTAAAATTACAAAGATAATTGGAAAATGAAAAATTCCATTATGAAAAACAGCATGGTCTTGGGCTCATAAAGAGGACAAATATCTGATTTCTAATCATGTCTATATATCACAAACGATATGCCAATATTTATCATGTATCTATGTTTTGGAATATAACTATCAAAGACTTTATTAATTTATCCGTATAGTCCTTTTCTAAAAGACTCACATAAAATGTAGATCAATTATTTTTCTGCTAACTCTATCAAATGCCTTGTCTGAGCTAATTATTTCTATCCCTTTATTGCACATTAGTTCATTATATCATTTGAAATCCAGTTTCTGCTGCAGAAATTATTTTAAGACCACTATTTCCCATTCTTCCTTGGCTGAATACATTTTGCTCAGAATAAAAGTCATAGAAAAAAGTCCTTGGCTGCATAAAAGTCCTTTGTTGGTGCTTTTGAACTCCCTGGTCGTGGACTACAAAGAGTCCGGCGCTCTGCCTCTCACCCCTGTAGAACAGAAACGTTGCCTTTTGTGGATCTTGATATACAGGATACATTACTGAGTGCCTTTAAAAGCTTTGTGAACCTTGATGGAAATCAGAGGTGAAAATGACAGTTCAAATGTCTGGTCTGGGTTTAAGAGATCCATGGTAATATATTTTTCTTCATAATAGATGCAGATAAAATAGTGAGAGTTGTTCTACCAGTAAAAGCAGGCTCAGACTTACGGTCACCACTCTTTGTACTGCTAGCCCAGTGGACTTGGGAAGCAGACTCACTGCTAGGGGTATTGCTAGGAACACAGAAACATTATTATGGTCATCAGGATTGGATCAGATTTGGACCATCAATGTCTTTAAGTTCTGAGACAAATTTTAGATTGAAGTTACTTCTTTAAAAGTACAGTCATTATTTAGTCATGATTGAATTATTCCTACTGATCATGAAGATCTCTGAATTACCAGTATTTAAGCCAGTTCCTAGGTCAAGATAGGTGCCCAACAAATGTCTGTTTCTTGGGAAATTAGATTGCATTTGTATGAGTCAAGGTTCATTAAGGGAGGCAGAAATATTAATACAAATACTGTTATGTGAATGGAGAATGTACTGTATAGATTAGCCATTCTACAAAATAAGCAAAAAAAGCTGAGAAAGATATAAAGGTATGGAGGGAAGAAGTCCCTCTATAAGAGAGAATCAAAAATCATTCCTACTGAAGTCCTGCCATGAGTAAATAAGTGAGAATGTTTAGGGAAATCTGAGGAACTAAGCACATCCAGCCTTCAAAATGGGACTCTGAAGTGGTATTTATTGTAAGATATCAGGAAGCCATTTTCTATGCGCAGCTGCCATCTGTGGCTCCACAGGGAAGCATCTCCTGCTGAGCCTGGGGACCCAGTAGTCAGCAGGGCTATCAGCCAGGAAGAGGAGCTAGAGGCACAGCAGAGAAGTAGGAGGCACATTGGGACCAGCAGGGACTTCTCTGCCTGCTTGTCACTCAAGACAACCCCTGAACTTTGTCTAGTAAGGCCTCTATTTCCCTCCACCTTCAAATCTCATATGGGTTCCTAAATTGGTCAGCTCTAATCCTAAATCTTAAAGGAGGGGTAATTCTGAACTTTTAACTAATTTCAGTTTCCATTTTACCCAAGTTGACAGTAGCATTGGCCAGTGCAAAGGTTTTCTTTCTGATGGATATAAAAATAACTGTATTATTAAAACTACATTGAAGCATTATAATAAGAAAAAGAAAGCTAAAGAGTCTTCTGTATACCTCCATGGTTTATTCACCTGGCAAAACAAAGAAAACGCAAGATATATAATACTGTATTGTCTCAAATAGAGCTTATATTCACAGATAGAATATTATTTTGGTAGCATGTCTTTGTCTAGAACACTAAAAAAAAAAAACTGCTCTAAAAATAGACAGTTTTACAAGGACCTACTGTGTAGTGGAGGGAACTCAGCCCAATATCTTGTAACAACCTAGTTGGGAAAAAATTTTGAAAAGTAATAGATATGAGTATATGTATAACTGAATCACTTAGTTGTACATCTGAAACTAATGCAATCTTGTCAATTGGCTCTACTACAAAATAAAAGCTTAAACAAATAATACTAGAGTAGATGGAAAGGTAGAAAAAATAAAAATTAAAAAAAGAGATTTTAAGAAATGGACCATTTTATTTGGGTTTATACCCTTAGTGAGATGTAATATATGTTTTTAGTGTATAAATCCCTGTGTAAAATTTAAAACAATAGCTATTTACCTGAAGTTAATTGTGCTCTTGAACAATTATTTCCACTGATGACAGAGTTGTGTCTTACTAATTTTCAATAAATTACTGGTTTAAGTCTCTGTGTATAATAAAATGCAAAGAGAAAAAATTAGTATTCACCTATCCAGTTGGCATACTTTCCTGGAAGTGATTTTACATCCTTATGGAGTGGATTTGGAACACATAGGTGGAGAAAAGTCTGATCTATTGATAATATGCTAGTTTCTGTTCTTTCTGGTTACTGTTCAAGAATAACTTGGTGGGGTTTTTTGGATATTTTTTTGGTCCTTTTTTTGTGCTGTGTACATTCAATTTTCATAGCTTATCCATGGTCTTGAGTTGTCTGATACATAGAAATGTTCCATTCTCTTTCCAGTCTTCACACTTCTGCTAGCTTTCTTCACAATAAAATATCCTTCAAGAGAGTGAAAAAACTTGGCCACCAGCTTTCTCAGTCTTGGGGAACTCAAGAGCTGCTTTCTTCAATATAGTCTACACTCTGTGAGAAAAATCTCATGCACATTTACCTGGGCATACAATTGAAGCTGTGATAATTAACAACTTGTTTTTCTTAAAAAGCTGGACATCAGCTAAAGATTAAATTCAAGTATTTTGTTTAGGAGTGCAATCCAGAGTGTAGGAACTGAGGACAAAAGGAATAAATCATGGAGCCATTATAAAGAAGCCTTAGTAAACTGGCCAGTGTAATAACAGGCCACCTCTATGGGCAGCTGGATGCTTTATGCCATTGACAGTCTGCAATGTATCTTCATAGACTTTTTGCCTAAAGGAAGATTAACAGTCAGCTCCCTCATTTACTGACTGAAAGATGTCCCATAACATATTTACTTCTCTGAACTTTTGGATTACACATATGTGAATATACAGCCCTGGGACAGGAAATGAGAGATGCACAACCCAAGTCTAAACTAAAACACTGTCACACTTCACTGTGTGAAGCTGTTTGTGTTAGTCACTCAGTCGTGTAAAGCTGACTGGACAAAATAAACAGGTCAACACAGCAGAAATTGTAATAATATTGGGAGCATGTATTTGAAGCAAAATTCAAGAGATATCCATCCAATAGAGCGAATTCCTTGCATTACTCAAATCCCATGTGCTCTTCACTAAATTCTATTCATCTAAATCCCTTTCAAGGTAATAAGCAGGAATCTTGTTACATGTATTCAATTTGAAGTTAATAAAGCAAGCTATAGTCCCAGCCACTGTAGCTGAATTGATTCAAAACCTTAATTAATATTTTTTCATTTTCTTTCTTAATCAGCCACACTAGGCATTCTTCACCTCCAGCAAGTACTTTGGTCTTAGATATGGAGCCCATGAACAATGATGTGGCTCAGACCTTTATTCATAAGGAGTCTGAACTTCTATCTTAACTTACCCTTCTTGAGAATGTTACCCATATACCATTATCATTAGACAAAGAAATATTCAGATCATCCAGGCAATCACCTAGGTTTCAGACATATTTCTCCTTGCCCATAATATATAGCATATCCATAGCTTTTTATAGTAGTCAGTTTATCATTTCTGTCAGTATAGTAACTCCTAATTTTGCTTCCTGTTCCAGTGGCACAGAGTGCCAAGCTGGAGCTTCAGAATGAGTGGAAACTTTTTCGTGTGTCCTCTGGTAAATGTGTTCCTCTTGCCCACTGCTCTTTCCCCTTCCCCTAACCAAAAAACAAAACAACAAAAAACAAACAAAAATGAAAAGCCAAGCTGTATATCTAGTGAGTGAGTGAAGTCGCTCAGTCGTGTCCGATTCTTTGCGACCCCGTGGAATGTAGCCCATCAGGCTCTTCCATCCATGGGATGAATGGCAAGAATACTGGACCGGGTTGCCATTTCCTTCTCCAGGGTAACTTCCCGACCCAGGGATCGAACCCAGGTCTCCTGCCTTGCAGGCAGATGCTTTAACCTCTAAGCCACGAGGGTATATCTAGTAGCAAATTTTAAAGTTGAGTGTTTAGAACGTATGCTACAAATGGTTCCTTGGAAGCGATGATGAGAGGATGAGAGGATGAGAGAAGCCAGCCTCATTTCTAGCTCATTGCTTCTAGATCTGTGTTAATAGAGAAAGGACACTGCACACTGGCTTTTAGTTCAACACAAATACTACTTCTTGGAAGACTGGACTCCAATCCTGTATGATGTTATTCACAAGCCGGCACCTTAGCTGAGACTTTAACAAACCTTGCCAGCAATAACCATAGGTAACATCCAAACCTGGGTTTCTAAATACCTTTTTTTTAAATAAAAGGAATCCGTGTACCTTGGAGAAATGACCTAATCTGATGCTGGATTTGAGGAAGTATGAAATGAAGTTGGGCCATCTTGTTATATTAGAAAGTAATAAAACATTATTTTAATAGTGGGCATGTCAAAAATTGGAGTCCTTTGAAGGGACTCACAGTGGCCAAATAATGGAAAATTTGAGCATTTAGAATAAGTAATGCAAAAATGGATTTTAAACCCTTGCATAAAATAAGAATCCGTGAGTCCATACTGATAGTTTATATGTGAAAAAAAGGAATGCTCCTTTTATAAAGAATGTCAGTTAGTAAATGTGAAAGGAATAATATAAGATTCCCTGATGGCTCAATAGATAAAGAATCCACCTGCAACGCAGGAGACACAGGTTCAATCCCTGGGATGGGAAGATTCACTGGAGGAGGAAATGGCAATCCACTCCAGTATTCTTGCCTGAAAAATCCCATGGACAGAGGAGCCTGGTAGGCTATAGTCCAAAGGTCTCAAAGATTGGGACATGACTAAGCACAAGCACCTTTTTTGAAACAAATTTACGAAACACATGTCCATTCAAAAACTTATACATGAATATTCATAAAAGATAAAAAGTGGATTTAACCCAAAGTCCATCTACTGATGACTAAAACATGGTTTATCCACAAAATGGAATGTCATTTGACCATAAAAAGGAATGAAGTGCTATAACTTGCCACAGGATGGATGAAACAAGCTAGTCACAGAAGACCACATGATTTCATTTATATAAAATGTTCAGAACAGGCAAATCTATAAAGATGAAAAATAGATTCTCAAGGGCTGGGGCCCGCAGAAGGAAATGACAACTGACCCTAGCATTCTTGCCTGGAAAATCCCACGGACAGAGGACCCTGGTGGGCTACAATTCATAGAGTCACAAAAGAGTGGGAAACGACTGAGAACAGCACAGCAGCAGCAGGGGCTAGGGAGAAGGCACAATAGAGATTGACTACTGATGGCTAGTTATAGGGTTTCACTTTGTGCTGATGAAAGTATTCTGAAATAAGTGGTGACAGTTGTACAGCTCTGTTTAGTAATACTAAAGCCACTGAATTATAGACTTTTGTTGTTCAATTACTCACTTGTGTCTGGCTCGGTGTTGCCATGGACTACAGCACACCAGGTTTCCCTGTCCTTCACCATCTCCCAGAGTTTGCTCAAACTCATGTCCATCGAGTTGGTGATGCCATCCAACCATCTCATCCTCTGTCATCCCCTTCTCCTCCCATCTTCAATCTATCCCAGCATCAGGGTCTTTTCCAATGAGTCAGTTCTTTACATCAGGTGGCCAAAGTATTAGAGCTTCAGATTCACCATCAGTCCTTACAATGAATATTCAGTACTTCCAATGAATATTATAGACTTTAAAAGAGTAAAATTCATGGTGTATGAATTACATCTCAATGAAGTTATTTTTTTAAAAAGCTAAAAAAATGTTAATTTTGCATGTCCACAAATACATTTATTTCTATAATTGATATGTAGTATGGTGAAATAATCAAATTGAATCATATTCAAATCAAAAGGTTTTCTTATTTAGAACATGGGGAAATAAATTATATAGATGATTAGAAATTATTGTTAAGTAATTATAAGCACATTATTTTAAGGATTATTGTTTAAATAAAGGATATTTTGATTTTGTATAATATTAAACAGATTTTTAATGTACACTGTTAGATTTATAATAAAAGTATAATTTATAAGACAGGAAAATACTGTCCATAGACTGTCAATATATAGTTATTTAAATGTAATGATCAGATCAGATGGAGGGTTATTGTAAATATGATTTGAAAATTATACTTCAGATTATATTATATTAGAAAAATTACTATTTTTTCATAAATTCAAGTTAATTTTATTTATTGATGATTTTTAAATCTAAGGAACTTATTTATTTAATTGTTAATTTTCCCCTTAGGCCTTTAACTATGGGTATGTAAGTGAAGTGTTGTGTGTGTACAAATACCTTTACACAATTAAATTCTCAACCTCCTCTGATTACAACTACCATGTAAGTGGTAATGCAAATGGATTAGAGCTTGGCTATGTGGACCTTTGTTGGCAAAGTAATATCTCTGCTTTTCAATATGCTATCTAGGTTGGTCATAACTTTCCTTTCAACGAGTAAGAGTCTTTTAATTTCATGGCTGCAGTCACCATCTGCAGTGATTTTGGAGCCCCCCAAAATAAAGTCTGACACTGTTTCCACTGTTTCCCCATCTATTTCCCATGAAGTGATGGGACCAGATGCCATGATCTTAGTTTTCTGAATGTTGAGCTTTAAGCCAACCTTTTCACTCTCTTCTTTCACTTTCATCAAGAAGCTTTTTAGTTCCTCTTCACTATATCTGAGGTTATTGATATTTCTCCCGGCAATCTTGATTTCAGTTGTGCTTCTTCCAGCCCAGCATTTCTCATGATGTACTCTGCATGTAAGTTAAATAAGCAGAGTGACAATACATAGCCTTGACGTACTCCTTTGGCTATGGTTTTTCCAGTGGTCATGTATGGATGTGAGAGTTGGACTGTGAGGAAAGCTGAGTGCCGAAGAATTGATGCTTTTGAACTGTGGTGTTGGAGAAGACTCTTGAGAGTCCCTGGAACTGCAAGGAGATCCAACCAGTCCATCCTAAAGGAAATCAGTCCTGGGTGTTCATTGGATGGACTGATGCTGAAGCTGAAACTCCAACACTTTGGCCACCTCATGCAAAGAGTTGACTCATTGGAAAAGACCCTGATGCTGGGAGGGATTGGGGGCAGGAGGAGAAGGGGATGACAAAGGATGAGATGGCTGGATGGTATCACCAACTCGATGCACATGAGTTTGAGTGAATTCTGGGAGTTGGTGATGGACAGGGAGGCCTGGCATGCTGCAATTCATGGGGTCGCAAAGAGTCGGACACGACTGAGCGACTGAACTGAACTGAACTGATGCTTCTAATATTTGTTTCTTTATTATGGAATGGTACATAGTGATCATTTAATTTAGCACTGGTATAGATGGTCTAATTACAAGTCAAGATATCTGAGCAGTTAGTAGCCTGACTTTTCTAAAGCCTTAGCTCACAAATTATTCTCCAAGTGACCATAATCATTAATGATAAATGCTCACTTATTTTATCATAGTTCTTCAATAGCTGAAGACAATCAGTACTTACTTGATGTATTGTGAAAAATAAATGAGAAAAAGAATATTAAAACAGTAATGACAATTTCTAGAAGGTAGTGAACAGTAGCAAAAATTACATGTCTATAAAACACTCCTTTGGAAATACGTTCTAAGAAAAGTTCTCTATTTTAAGAAAAGAAATCTTGTGTTCCACTGGAATAAATTATCAGACATCAATTTGGAATCTGAGTAATGTTAATGCTTTGTATAATTATATGTATTTATTATATTGAATATCAGCATTTTTATTTATATTTTAAAATTTTCATTGATAATTACTCATAATAGAAGCTAAAGTAATATTACTATTTGTTCTAACATTTAGTCTAGTATATAAAGTACAATTATATTAAATATTTTTCATTTATAAGGTTACAAAATGTGAATCATTCTACTTCATTCACTTATAGTTGCAATTTTTTTAAAAAAAGTAATTGAGTCTTGTCTTTAAGTGCTATTCCCTTTTAAAGTTACTTTTCTGAAGTTATAAATAGTCTTTGAATAAACAGGTCATTTTTAATTTTATTAAAATGCGTTCCAGGATTGCATTAGTTGTCTTTTTATTTAAATGAATAGAATATGTGAAAATGGAATTAAGGTGTTTTGTCAAGAAATTATGTGTGGTTTGTTTGAAACCATCAACATTGCCAGAGTCCAAACCGATTTATTATAAAAGCTGTTTACATAAAATGAAGAATCAGAAATATAAAAGGAAAAGGCTTTGAGGGCTAGATGGACAATTTGATGACAACACATTAAATAAGCTAATAAAATCATACTGTTAAGTCTTTTGGAGAGCCATTAGAGCAAGAAAACATTGAAAGTTTCCTAAAACTATCTGATCTTGGTATTTAAAGAATTGAACAAATGCCCTTATGTTGCTACTTGTTAATTGACTGAAACCAATGGGTGGGTCCTAGATCCTAATAGTAAAGTGCTGAGAATCTGGAGAAATCTAGAAAAAGAATAAACAGCTTCAGGAAAATTGGGACTAATTCTGTTAAATAGAAATATGTTAAATATGAGAATAAACATCTACTCCATTTACCCTGCACCTCCTAGTGTAAGAGAAGAAATCAAACCATTTCTTTTATTTTCACTGTACTTTTTTTTTTGAAAGTTAATACAACCCTAAAGATATTCTTATTGTTTGATACATTGTAGATTGCAATGAAAGCTCAATGTGAGTATCTAAATTGCAGTTTTTCAAAATCATTACCACATGTGGAGTAGCGGTTGTAATATTTCTATTTCCTATGCCATTAGTCTAGAAACAGTAAAGTTCCTGCTGACATTCTTGTAAGAGATGTGGACAAACTGGAGAAAAGATCAAGATCCCCTTTGGTAAAACAAGATAAACGTCCCCACACTGTGTAGCAGATGAGCAGTACTATTTTGTATAGCTTGATAAAGAAAGGATCATAGAAGAAGTACAAAGAGGTTTTGATCTCCAGACTCAAATCCTCAATATTGCTGTGTGTAATGTGTTCTTCACATTTTAAATACAATGCCTTTGTATGAATCAGGAACAAAACTTCAAGTTTGAAAGATAAATCAAATTGTATGAAATAACAATACAAGTTAGGTGAGTATTCCTTAGATCAAAAAGAAAATGACTTGTATTTTAAGCTAATGTTTGATTGGAGCACAGTGAAAAAAAATTTAATCTACTTTTTAAAAAAAACAAATCTATACAATTTGCAACATTAAGAAAGAATGTGCCAATAAGTTTAGTCATAAATCTCTTTAACCTTAGAAATACTTGTTATCCAGTCTAAGTACCACATATGATACCACTGCCATATATATATATTAATATATGCGTGTGCATGCTCAGTTGTGTCTGATTCTTTGTGACTCCATGGACTGTAGCTTCCCAGGCTTCTCTGTCCATGGAACTTTCCAGGCAAGAGTACTGGAGTAGGATACCATTTTCTCCTCCAGGAATTTTATATATATATATATATATATATTCTTTGTATATATACATATATTTATATATATATATATTTATATATAAAGAATTCTATGATTGGAGAGAAAGTTCAGACTTCTAATGGTATTCCAGAAAGATGATGATGCAAATACATTTAAGCTCCAATTTATCAGTTCTTATGTGAATGTATGCATATTATAAAGTTGCTGTTGTTCCATGTCATCTAAATGGTCTTATGTAATGGATACCCAATGCATCCATATTTCCATTCTATTCTTTGAATCTAGCTTAAAAATTACTATGGGAGGGAGTAGTCTCTATGACTTTAGTAATTTAATGTTGTGAGTCTTATTGCCTTCTCTTTTTTTTGGTTATATATATGAAATTTTATATATTAGCCTTTGAAAATTCAGAGAAATATGAAAATAAAATAAAAATTTTCAGTAATCATTGATAACCACCTAGAGATAATCATTTTTTAATACTTTGGTGAATCTCCCTCAATATTTTTTCTCAAGTCTTATACTACTATAAGATTGAGAAGATACTGTACCTGTAACTTTTCATCTTGTTTTTTGGTGTCTTTATTTTCACTTGCTGTTTCATTTCAGTGTTTTAACCATCCTTACAAAATATTTCCTATGGCTGCAAAATTTTGCTTATGTCATTGTAATGTTATCTATTTTTGACAAGTTATTGCCAATATATTTTTTAAGATAAGTAATAGTTTGGCAAATATCTTTATTCATAAGTCCCCTAATGTTTTCTTAAAGGGTGGCAGTAGACATAAAATCTGTGAATTGAAAAGAATGGAGTTTTATTGCAGATGAAACAACAATGTTATCCAACAGAGATAACATGCTGGGTAAACCTTCCTAGCAAGCCCTCTCCATTGCGAATCCTTTGTCAATATTTTTCTTATTGTGTTCTGGACCACCTTTCTTTTTTCTTAACTTTCTGTAGATGAGATACCTAAAACGCATTTCTGTGTTCTAAAAGACCAACATACAATATACATGTAGCCTTTCTTTGACCATTAGAATATAAGGGATCTAGGTAACATTTCCAAACCAGCTAAATGTTGTGATATTTTGACTCAAATGATGAGGCCTCTGAGATTTGGTTGCTTCTTGAATAGAAATCAATTAGCAATGCAGCTTTTGGGGGTATCTTGCTCTCGAGTCTCCTATGTGGGCAAGGATTTTTTTCCCCAGTGAATTTTCCAAGTTGGATAATCAAAATGAAGTTTTAACCATGTATCAAACCTCCTTAGGGCTCATTATGCTTTTCCAATCTCGGGGATGTGTGCAGTATTTCCCAACTTAGCAGTGTCTGTGATTTAATTAGCATGCTGTTTACTGCCTCATTCCCATCATTAATGAGCCTGTTTAAAAGAACTGGACCTACCACTAGCCGTTGTAGCAGTCCTCTAGACACCTCCTCCCTCCCAGAAAAACTGCCATTTATTATGAGCCCTTTTATGTGATACTTCAACCAATTTTTACTTGATGTAAAAGTGTTCATATTCAAGCTAATTTAAACTAATTCTTTGAGTAAAATTTTATAAGATATGCTATCCTTTTGCTTTGCTGGAATCAAGACATACCACATCTATTGCTGCTTTCATCTATTAATCTCATAACTTGATCCACAAGGAAAAAAAAAGCAATTAAATTTGCCTGCATGATTTTTTCCTTTGTAAAATCATACTGCTTGCTTTTCATAATTCATTTATCCTCTAGATGTCTTCCAATATTTATCTTAGGATTTGTCTCCTTATTTTACTAAGAGTTGAGATGACTGCTGCCCTCCTTTTAAGAAAACAGAGCCTTGTTTGCTCATAGATTTTCTCTTTTATAGTCTCAAGTTACCTGTGAACATAAACAAAGCTGCACTCATCATTAGGAAGCAAGTTCACTGAACAAATTATTTCTCCCTATTCTGTCTTGAAAATGTGACACCAAATATATATATGTATATACATGTACAAACACACATTTATGTATTTATGTATGTATCCAGGTATGTATATTTGTATCAGTATTCTGGACTATGTAGTGGAAAAACAAAATGATTGATTTCTGAAATGACCCTGTCTTTCATGTGGATAAGATCTTCATTGCATGCTAATTGCTTCAACTCCCTACCTTGCCTTTATTTTATTTATTTATTTATTTAGCTTTTGTTAAAGATGATTTTAGAAAGCAGGTCAATATCTTAGTCATTTCAAAGTCTTTGTGGATTTCATTATTTTCTCCTCATTAATTAGAATGTGTATATATATATGTTTTTATATATAAAATCCTTATTTATTTCTTTGAAAACCCCTTTGGATATTATTAACATATCATTTTCTTTTTTATATTTTTTGAGGTATTCATTTCACTAAAAAGCTTACCTCATTATTTGAATTTTTTTTAATTTGAGTTCTATTGATCTTTCCTTCAGCTGCTATAGTTTTTCTTCATGTCTACATTCTACCCCTGAAATAACATTATTTATGTTCATTGCTGGTATACTTAATTTTGGAAACATTATATCTCTCCTTGAATCCATTAATTCATTTCTGTTTTCCCTTAGCAGGAATTAACACATCTGAAGTCTCTAAAAGTTTTCAAAGTGAATCAGATACAGTTCCCCTTTGTGTGATCATTCGCACCTAACTAACTCTTTGTGGCCCCATGGACTGTAGCCTTCCAGACTCCTTTGCCCTTGGAATTTTCTAGGCAAGAATACTCGAGTAGGGTGCCATTTCCTACTCCAGGGGTTCTTCCTGACGCAGGAATTTTTAACCTGCATCTTTACGTCTCCTGCACTAGCAAGTGGATTCTTTGGCTAACACCATCTGGGAAGCCCTACAGTTCCTCTTTACACAGCCCCCATTACTAGACAAAGTCAAGATTGGATAATTTCAAATCTAAGAGTGGGGGTATTTTTTTTTAAGTAAATAAGTTAAGAAGTTATTGCAAGATTCCTGGCAAAACTGAATGCAAGCTAAATTTTGTAAAGCAGAATTGTAATAGAAAGGAGGGAGTAGATATTAAAGGCATATAATAATAGTCATTGGCACCTGAGAATATTCAGGAGCTGGGTTTCCTTCTTGCTGTCATATTTGTTTCTATGATAGTAGATTAAATCAGTTCTTTTCAAAATCATTGTGCACATTACTTACCTGGAGATCCTGTTAAAAATCTAATTCTTTAGGTCAGGCCAAGCCCTTTTGTGATACCAGTGCTGATAATACTGGTTCTCAGGTCACATATTGAGTAGCATGTGACTAAATGACTGTCTGAGATCTCTGAGGAAGATCACCCAATTACTCTAAGGAGAGAACACTTTCTAAATCATTGACAGTTAAAACATATCTATTTTGTGTTCCATATCTTGAGAATCTAACATAATGAAATACAGATATGAGTGACAATATTTTAAAGTGCCATCCTTAACAAATAACATAGTTACAACCAAAGTACAACATTTCTACCAGAAAGAATATCTTTCCTTATAGAAGCCTTACGCACTGAGATAATTTTCAAATTAATCCAAAGACACTGCCACCAAAAACAGAATCTATCCTGTTGGATATCCAACTAAATACGCTCAAAGAAGAAATTTAAATCCCTCATGAAATAACAATAGGAACCTAGTTGCTGCTGCTGCTAAGTCGCTTCAGTTGTGTCTGACTCTGTGCGACCCCATAGATGGCAGCCCACCAGGCAGCTGTCCCTGGGATTCTCCAGGCAAGAACACTGGAGTGGGTTGCCGTTTCCTTCTCCAATGCATGAAAGTGAAAAGTGAAAGTGAAGTCGCTCAGTCGTGTCTGACTCTTCGCGACCCCATGGACTGCAGCCTACCAGGCTTCTCCGCCCATGGGATTTTCCAGGCAGGAGTACTGGAGTGGGGTGCCATGGTTGTGCCTTTGGATGTGAGAAATTTGATGCAGAGAACTTTTAAACCTAAAGATATAATTAACATATAAAAAGCTGAAAATTTAATGTTTACAACTCTATGAGTTTCGGAATAAGTGTGCTCATGAAGCCATCCCCAGCACCAAAGCCATAGATATATATTTATAATGTTTCAAAGTTTCCTATAATTTTATTATTATTATTATTTTGTGTGTTTTCATGTAAGAACACAACATAAAATCTACTCTCTTAGCAAATTTAAACATACAAAGTATATTGTTCACTATAGGCACCCCAGACCCTGAAAACTACTTTCTTTCTATATAACATGTTTTTTCAGATTCCACGTGCAAGTAAGATCATATAGTACTTGTCTTTTTCTGTTTGACTTATTTCAATTATTGCCCTTGTTCTAAGGTCCATGTATGTTGTCACAAGAAAAGAAAAGAAAGTGAAGTTGTTCAGTTGTGTCAAACTCCTTGCAACCCCGTTCATGGGATTTTCCAGGCAAGAGTACTGGAGTGGGTTGCCATTTCCTTCTCCAGGATATCTTCCTGACCCACGAATTGAACCCAGGTCTCCAGCATTGCAAGCAGACGCTTTACCGTCTGAGCCACCAGGGAAGCTATATGTTGTCACAAATATCAGAATTTTCTTCTCTTTTTTTGTGGCTGAATCATATTCCTTTGTGTACAAATTTTCTTTATCGTTCACCTGTTGATGGTCACTTAGATTGTTTCTGTGTCTTGGCTATTGTGAATAATGCTACAGTGAGAGCGCATATGTCTCTTAAAGATAACCACTTCATTTCTTTTGGATATATACTCAGAATGAATTGCTGGATCATATGGTAGTTCTATTTTTAATTTTTTGGAGAACTTCCATACTGTTTTCCATGGTGGCTGCACTGGTTTATATTTCTACCAACAATGTAAAAGTTTTCTCTTTTCTCCACGTCTTCACTGCCATTTGTTATTAATATTAATATCTTTTATATTTGATAAAAGTCATTCTGACTATGTGTGGTGAAATCTCATTGTGGTTTTCATTTGCATTTTCTGATGATTAATGATGTTGAACACACTTTTGGTCATTTGTATGTCTTCTTTGGAGATATACACTAATCCCTTATCAGATATGATTTGCAAACATTTTTTTCTCTTTCCTTAAGTTGTCTCTGTATTTTGTTGATTGTATATTTTGCTATTCAGAAGACTTTTAGTTTGATATAGTCCTGCTTGTGTGTTTTTCTTTTTTTTTTTTTTAGTTTGTTGCCTCTGCTTTTGGTATAATATCCAAAAACATTGCTAAAAACCAATGTCAAACTTTTTCCATATATTTTCTTCTATGAGTTTTATGGTTTCAGATCTTTTGTTTAGTTTAAGTCTTTAATCCATTATGAGTTGATTTTTATACATGGCATTAGATAAAGGTCAAACTTTATTTTTTCGAATATGGAGATCCAATTTTCCCACCACCATTTATTGAGAGGGTATCCTTTCCTGATTGTGTATTCTTGGTACTTGTGTTAAAAATTATATGTATACATTACAAATTACTTATAAAGTATATTATATATGCATAGGTTTATTTCTGTGTTCTCTATTGTGTTCCATTGGTATATTCCAGAGAATGTTTAAGAGCCTCTTTTTTACTTGTGCTCCATATGTATATAAAACATACACATATGTGTGTGTGTGTGTGTATATATATATATATATATATATAAACATTATATATATAAAAAACAGGGGCACATAGTCAATATATGTATATTAAATGTTTGATGAGCTTTGTGGATTTCTGCATTGCTGTCTTTTATCTATTTCAGAAAAAACAAAATGAGCCATTATTTCTTCAAATAGTTCTTCTGCACATTTCCTCTCTAGTCTCTTTCTGGTACTTCCTTATATATTTGATCATTTGATATATTACATGACACAGACTCCTCCTTTAATTTTTTTCATTATTTTTTTCTATGCTTCAAATTGCGTAACTTTTGTTATCCTTTCTTGAACTCACAATCTTGAACTCACACAGTTATTCTGCTGTGACTTGTCTGTGACTAGGCAATTCTAATGAATTCTTCATTTCACAAAATGTATTTTTTAACTCTAGAATTTTCATAACCTTCTTTTATAAGAATTTTATTTACCTACTTAAATTATTGCAACATTTACATCTTTATCAACTGACCATTTAACATGTTTTTATTGATTATTGTAAAATCTTTTATTCTGTTAATTCCAATTTTTAGGTCTTCTGTGGTCTCCTGTTGACTATTGTATTCTCTTGAATATGTGCCCTATTTTCTTGCTTCTTCACATGCCTGATATTTTTTCTTACTTTATGTGAGACGTCATGAATTATACATTGCAGACTTTTGTTATCTTCTTTTTCTCTAAGTGTGTTAAATTGTGAATCTGGCAGATGGTGAAATTATTGGCAGATCACTGTGATCTTGTTCAGACTTTTCTTTAGGCTTTCTAAAGGCACACCTACTACAATAGTCCTTTTAGTACTGTAGTACAATTTCATACTCCTAAGTAGTGGACACTCTCCACTCTGAACTGAAGTTTTTGGATGTTCATGCAATTTCTGTATGGTTGAATTGAAATGCCATATCTCCCCACAAAAATGTTACTTCTGAAATCTTTGTTCTAGTCTCAGTCCCCTTCCCTAATAACTGATCTCTGTTAAACCTCTTTAAGTTTTTCCCTGCACATATGTTGCTGCAGGGTTGGGAGAACTCAGTGTAGCAGTGCATGCATGGGACTTTTTGAAGGGGAAAAAGGCAAAAAAAAAGGAAAAGGCAAAAAGATAGGACACTGAAAGATCACTCCCGAGGTCGGAAGTCATCCAAGATGCTATTGGAGATCAGTGGAGAAATAACTCCAGAAAGAATAAAGAGTTGGAGCCAAAGCAAAAACAGCACCCAGTTGTGGATGTGACTGGTGAGAGAAGTAAAGTCTGATGCTGTAAAGAGCAATATTGCATAGGAACCTGTAATGTTAGGTCCATGAATCAAGGCAAGTTGGAAGTGGTCAAACAGGAGATGGCAAGAGTGAACATCAACATTTTAGGAATCAGTGAACTAGAGATACCAAAGGAATATTTTGTGCAAAGATGGGCACAAAAAAAGACATAAATGGTATGGACCTAACAGAAGCAGAAGATATTAAGAAGAGGTGGCAAGAATACACAGAAGAACTATACAAAAAAATATCTTCATGACCCAGATGATCACGATGGTGTGATCACTCACCTAGAGCCAGACATCCTGTAATGTGAGGTCAAATGGGCCTTAGGAAGCATCACTATGAACAAAGCTAGTGGAGGTGATGGAATTCCAGTTGAGCTATTTCAAATCCTAAAAGATGATGCTGTGAAAGTGCTGCACTCAATATGCCAGAAAATTTGGAAAACTCAGCAGTGGCCACAGGACTGGAAAAGGTCAGTTTTCATTCCAATACAAAAGAAAGTCAATGCCAAAGAATTTTCAAATTACTGCAAAATTGCACTCGTCTCACTCTGTAGCAAAATAATGCTCAAAATTCTCCAAGCCAGGCTTCAACAGTACATGAAGCATGAACATCCAGATGTTCAAGCCAGATTTAAAGAAAGCAGAGAAATCAGAGATCAAATTTTCAACATCCTTTTGTATCATTGAAAAAGCAAGAGAGTTCCAGAAAGACATCTACTTCTGCTTTACTGACTATGTCAAAGCCTTTGACTCTGTGGATCACAACAAACTGTGGAAAATTCTCCAAGAGATGAGAATACCTGGCCACCTGACCTGCCTCCCGAGAAATCTGTGTGCAGGTCCAGAAGCAAGAGTTAGAACTGGACATGGAACAACAGACTGGTTCCAAATAGGAAAAGGAGTACATCAAGGCTGTATATTGTCACCCGGCTTATTTAAATTATATGCAGAGTACATCATGAGAAATGCTGGGCTGGATGAAGCACAAGCTGAAATCAAGATTGCTGGGAGAAATATCAATAACCTCAGATATGCACACGACACTACACTTATGGCAGAAAGTGAAGAACTAAAGAGCCTCTTGATGAAAATGAAAGAGGAGAATGAAAAAGTTGGCTTAAAACACAACATTCAGAAAACTAAGATCATGGCATTTGATCCCATCACTTCATGGCAAATAGACGGGGAAACAGTGAGAGACTTTATTTTTGGGGGCTCCAAAATCACTGCAGATGGTGACTGTAGCCATGAAATTACAAGATGCTTGTTCCTTGGAAAAAAAATTGTGACCAAGCTAGACAGCATATTAAAAAGCAGAGACATTACTTTGCCAATACGGTCCATCTTGTTAAAGCTATGGTTTTTCCAGTAGGCATGTATGGATGTGAAAGTTGGACAATAAAGAAAGTTGAGTGCTGAAGAATTGATGCTTTTAAACTTCTATTTGGAGAAGACTCTCAAGAGTCCCTTGGACTGCAAGGAGATCCAACCAGTCCATCCTAAAAGAAATCAATCCTGAATATTCATTGGAAGGACTCATGCTGACGCTGAAATGCCAATTCTTTGGCCACCTGATGCGAAGAGCTGAATCATTGAAAAAAACCCTGATGGTGGGAAAACTTGAAGGCAGGAGAAGGGAATGACAGAGGAGAAGATTGTTGGATGGCTTCACAGACATGAGTTTGAGTAAACTCCGGGAGTTGGTAATGGACAGGGAGGTGTGGCGTGCTGCAGACCATTGGGTTGCAGAGAGTTGGACATGACTGAGCAACTGACTGAACAAAACTGATCCAATTTAGGACTGAGTCATATTCCTAGGAATTCTCTATCTAGATTTCTAGGGCTCCTTCTTTTGAGAGTCTTCATCTCTAGAATCCTATCCTACAGAATCAAGCCACCTCACTGGTTTTGAAAATAAATTTATGGTTCCTTGGCCCAGCATATCTGCTTGGCTACAAAAGATTGGGGAAAAAAATGTGTATATTTCCTATTACTGACCTTAGTGGAAATACTTCTATTTTTAGCCAATTAAATAGGATACTGGCTTTAGATGTGAAGTTTCTGATAGTTTACAGTGAACAATGTTGGATTCGTGATCTCCAAAGAAGATTTAGCTTCGGGACCAGGGACCAGGCTTGATCACTCAAGAGCTTTTGTGTAGCAGAGTTTTATTAAAGTGAGAAACGGACAGAGAAAGCTTCTGACATAGAAGAGGGGCGGAGAGTGCCCACCTCACCAGTGTTAGCATACTAGCATATATACTATTAAGTTAATTGTTACATTAAATCAAAAGAATGTCTCAAGTTTATGAAAACTTTACCAGACCCACTCCCACAATTTACATTTTAGGATAACAGGATTAGAATTTAACTAAATTCTTTCTAAATTAGAATTTAGAAAGATCCTACCAGACCCACTCCCATAATAAACATTCTAAAATATCAGGATTTTTTTTTTTCTGGGCCAACAGGTAAATCTTTATTGAAAGAAAACTTTATTTTAAGAAATGGGAAGCACAACAGGAATGATAATTATGTCCCTCAAGCATCAATGCTTCAGAAAAAAGAACATAGAAGATTGTTTTCCATAGTTTTAGCACAGCCAATTTAATACTCAAAAAGAAGTCATCTTCTCCTTCTAACCTTGTGAGAGTGCTCAGAGAGCTTGGCAAAACTAATACAATATTGTAAAGTTTAAAAATAAAATAAAAAAATAAAAATAAAATATCAGGATTAGTCAGAAGGTTTTTAGGAAGGAGAAATGTCCTTAAGCAGGATACATTGTTGTTATATAATCCCTGAAAGTGAAAGTCACTCAAGGGTGTCTGACTCTTTGCAACCCCATGGACTATACAGTCCATGGAATTCTCCAAGCCAGAATACTGGAGTGGGTAGCCTTTCCCTTCTCCAGATCTTCTCAACCCAGGGATGGAACCCAGGTCTCCCGCATTGCAGGTGGATTCTTTACCAGCTGAGCCGCAAGGGAAGCCCAAGAATCCTGGAATAGGTAGCCTATCCCTTCTCCAGTGGATCTTCCTGACCAAGGAATCTAACCGGGGGCTCCTGCATTGCAAGCAGATTCTTTACCAACTGAGCTATGACTACAGAGTTTAAACTAAGTTGTGTAATCGTCAGTTCCAGGCTTAAAGAAAAAAAGAAAAACATTTTATGTGACTAAGACTAAAGAATGTAGAGAAAAAAAAAGTTTGCCCTTTCCTCTTCTTTGAGAAGCCCAGACCCCTTTCTCCTCAGAGACCCCTGGACTTCTTACCCACCTGCCTAGGAATTGACTCTCTCAGTCTCTATATTTTACAAGGTTTATATTAATTCTTATAAACTTTTAAAATAATGATTAAATATTATTTTTAATTGCTTTACAACATCCCTGAGATAATTATATGATTTCTCCCCTCAGATCTGCTAATATGGTTAATTAATTTGATAATTTTCCTAATGATTTTCCTGAGAATTAAACCATTCTTGCATTCACTAAAATATATTTTTCTTTGTCATGAGGTACTGTTTCCATAGCTACATTTTCTAGTATTTTCTTTAAGATTTTTGCATCAATATTTCTGTGAGTTTAGTTTTTTTGAGTGTGTATGTGCACTGCATTTATGAGTGGAAGAGAGCAGTATTATTCATGCTTTATAAAAATTATTTGGATGTTTTCCTTTCCATGCTCGAATTCTTTTATATTATTGTGATGCTTTCTTCTTTGAAAATTTGGCAAAAATACATGTAAAGTCATGTGGGTTTATTATTTTGTGGATTAATTGGTTTTTGGCTATTAATCAATTTAAGATTTCTATTTTAAATAGGACATATTTTGGTTAGTTATATCATCTGGGGCATTTTTCAATGATTTTTTAATAAAATATATGTTTAAAATTATTAAAATTCTTGCTTCCCTGATAGCTCAGTTGGTAAACAATCCTCCAGCAATGCAGTAACCCCGGTTTGATTCCTGGGTCCGGAAGATCCCCTGGAGAAAGGTTAGGCTACCCACTCCAGTATTCTTAGCTTTGAAATTAATTCGTCTGTTTCAATTCTTATTTCATCTTTGGCATTTGACTTATTTATATTTTTTATAAAAAGTATAAAGTTTTTGCTTTTCCACATGTCTATCTGCAACCCCACAGAGTGTAACAGGCCAGACTCCTCTGTCCTCCACTATCCCTGGAGTTGCTCAAACTCATGTCCATTGAGTCAGTGAAACTCGGTAACATCATTGTCACCCACTTCTCCTTTTGCCTTCAGTCTTCCCTAGCATCAGAGTTTTTTTGAAAAAGCTGGCTCTTTGCAACAGGTGGCCAGAGTATTGGAGCTTCAGATTCAGCATAAGTACTTCCAGTGAAATCTCCTTGTGGTCCAAGGGACTCTCAAGAGTCTTCTCCAGTACCACAATTCAAAAGCATCAATTCTTCAGCACTCAGTCTTCTTCATGGTCCAATTCACATCCATACATGACTACTGGAAAAACCATAGCTTTAACTAAAATGACCTTTGTTGGCAAAGTGATGTCTTAGCTTTTTAATATGCTATCTAGGTTTGTCGTGGCTTTCGTTACAAAGAGTAAGTATATTTCTAATTTCAAGGCTGCAGTCACCATCCACAGTGATTTTAGAGGCCAAGAAAGTAAAATCTGTCCCTGTTTCCACTTTTTCCCCTTCTGTTTGCCATGAAGTGATGGGACTGAATGCCATGATCTTAGTTTTTTGAATATTGAGTTTCAGGTCAGATTTTTCATTCGTCTTTCACCCTCATTGAGAGACACTTTAGTTCCTCTTCACTTCAAAGATTTTTAAAGGTCATCTCAAAATCTATCTACCACAAATATTTTATTTAGAAATATTTTCCTGCTGGCTGCTCTTCTCACCGAAAGAGGCAATTATAGAGGCAATTATACATGAGTGCAGTGAATACTTCTGATTCCCATTAT
Organism: Bos grunniens; assembly: GCF_055505025.1. NCBI lineage: Eukaryota > Metazoa > Chordata > Mammalia > Artiodactyla > Bovidae > Bos > Bos grunniens. The sequence goes on along the minus strand of NC_141172.1, from coordinate 48,285,124 downwards.
TTGTGACTAAATACCACTCCTTAGTAAAGGAAAATAGAGGTTGTTATAGAAATTGCTTGTTCCAAATATGAAGCAGGGGAAGTACAAATAATCCCACACCTTTTTTTTCTTTTTTACAAAAAATAAATAAATAAGATTAATTAGGACACATCAAATGAACAAAGAAACCAAGTTGAAAAGTTCCCATTGGCAAAATTTGGAACAAAAGTAATAATGGTCTTAATAGATTTTACAATATTGAATATTCAAAAATCTTTGAGTTTGCAGTAATACTATACAGTCAGAAGGAGAAGAGGAAAAAGGAAACACTCTTCTTAGATATCAGAGGAGGAGAAAGTGAAACTTTAAAACTCTTAGAAGAAAATATAGAATCTTAGAGTCATAAAGGAAAATGCTAATCATAACTGAAAAATACACTAAATTTGATTAATTGAATTATATTAAAACAAAGAACTTTTATTAATAAAAAAATATGTTCAAGAAAGTAATACTAGAGTACAGATTGGGAGAAGATATTTGAAACACTTTCAGCTGAAAAAGGATAACTATTGCAAATATATAAAGAACTTATAGAAACCAAAGGAGTTAAAAAAAAAAAACTATTAAATAAAATAGAAGAGGATCATGCCTACTAGGACTTTTCCTTACTGGAATTCACTTTGTTTTTGGAGTAATAGAGAAATGCTTACAAAGTATGAGTTAAATGTTATCTCAGAGGAAGCTCTTTAATTTTGAAATTTCTTAATTCTTATATTCTATTTGTTATGTAGAATTTATATTACTAACATCAACTTTCCAGTCAGCTGCATTTAATAAATCTGAAAATTACCAATAATTTACAGTAAGCACCCTTATCAGACCCTTGTATTCTAATAAAACATTCCCACATAAAAACTCTCATGAGTAGATGCCAAAGATAATTTGCAAATGATGTCTAGTGGAAATCAACCACACTTCAGGTATCCAGAGAAGGAGATACTATATTATATTACAAACCCATTTTTAGCTCTTTCCTTCCAATATAGAACAGATATTATATTATATTACAGATATAATATAATATAATAGATATCTATAATATAATATATAGATATTATATTATAGCTCTTTCCTTCCATTATAGAACAAATATTATATTATATTACAAACCCACTGTTAGCTCTTTCCTTCTAATATAGAACAGAAGTCCTTTTAATAAAATAAGTTTCTCTGACATCTTCTATAGCAAGGAGGAAAAATAAAATAAACCTGAAGAGCAATAATGGTCTCCATTTCCTTATATTTTCAATTCCTTCCCATTTCTTGGCACACTTGGAAGCTCCATCAAGCCTTATTAATAAGGTAAAGCATTGAAAATATGCATAAATGAACTATATGAATCTTTCCAGGTAATAAAACAGTGTTACCTCACTCCAAAGTATTGTAAAAAGCTTCCTCTGTTCTTCAATATGGCGAGTCAAAACCAAATTTTCATGTAGGGATACAGTAAGTCAAGGGGATTGCAATACTTCTGTTTTAGAGTAGCTGAAAATTTCCTTTAGAAAGATTTTTTTTATGTTTGATCTTAAAATAAATCTAACAATATTTTATATATAAGTTTTCATTTTGCCTACTCACTTTCCAGTCATCTGTCTTTACTTTTGTATACAGAGTTATTAAATAGGTTAAATAGTACTCAGTTTGTAAAAATGTGGTCTAAAATATGAATCTTATAATTAATTAATATTAATTCAAAATAAGTTAAACTTTTGCATTACAACCATCCTCTATAGAATTAGATCTGTTCTCTTAAATTTTTCCAGATAAAATTAGCCAGTTTTGTTAACTGCCATTCTGTACCTAGAAAGAAAGTGTTTTTCCTTGTAAGATACGAGTTTAAGAATTTGGGGATTGATCATGGAAAATGAGCTGTCTGTGAGTTAGTAGTGGCTTGTACAAGCTTTATTTGAGTATCACTGATAGATTGAACGCAGAGGAAGTATCTCAGAGCAGAAGAGCCTCTGAGGCTATCGCCTTGGGTCCATGGCATCCAGAAGGGTAGAAGAACAGGGAAACTCCTTTGGGAAAGGGAGATTGGCAAGGGGAGTTACCTGTCTAGGTGGTGTCACTCAGCTACACTGTGGGGAATTTCTGTGTTAGAGAACTTTAATGGGCTGTTGTGTCTTGTTTTGCTTATTTGTTTGGTTTGGTTTATTTGTTTTTAATAGACCCATGATTTATCTGTGACTATCCACTCCAGTGTTCTTGCCTGGAGAATCCCAGGGACAGAGGAGCCTGGTAGGAGGCCATCTATGGGTTGCACAGAGTCGGACATGAAGTGACTTAGCAGCAGCAGCAGCATAGAACTGGTGGAGAAGGAATTGGCAACCCACTCCAGTGTTCTTGCCTAGAGAATCCCAGGGACAGAGGAGCCTGGTGGGCTGCCATCTATGGGGTCGCACAGAGTCGGACATGACTGAAGCGACTTAGCATGCATGCATCAGATATGAAGTTCAGCTTCCTAGAGTATGTATGCAGTGGGTTACAAATGTCTCTAAATCTGCTTTCTGAGCCTATATTTAAAACAATTAAATGTGTAAGAATTTGAGTTTGGATCCAGCAGGATTTTGAGCTCATGGATCTCAGGCTGCTTTGAAGAAATAAGCAACATAGGGCAAATATAGATGCCATTTTTGACGGCCTTATGTAACAGTCTTCCAACATCAAGATGTGAAGAGAGTAAGATTTTTCCATTAACATAATATATTATGCTATAATCCATTAACATGGAAAAAGTACCCATCCACCTTTGTAATAGCAGCAGCTTTTACCAGGCCTATTCCTACTGTGGGCAGGACTTGGAGAAAGTATAGAAATGGAAGCTTCTAGCCTTCATTCTGTTACCGTCTCTTTTGACATCTGCATGTGCAGGGCCTGTGAAGATTTCAAAAATGCACATCCAAGCTTTCTCACAGTAATAACCCCTCCCAAAAAGCTATGACTTGGTCACCCATCATACTGTTCATAGGATTCGAAAGGCAAGAATACTGAAGTTGGTTGCCATTTCCTTTTCCAGTGGATCACATTTTGTCAGAACTCTCCACTGTGACCCATCCATCCTGGGTGACCCTACATGGCATAGCTCACAGTTTCATTGAGTTAGACAAGGCTGTGGTCCATGTGATCAGTTTAATTAGTTTTCTGTTATTGTGGTTTTCATTCTGTCTGCCCTCTGATGGAGAAGGATAAGAGGCTCATGGAAGCTTCCTGATGGGAGAGACTGACTGTGGGGGAAACTGAATCTTATTCTGATGGGTGGGGCCATTCTCAGTAAATCTTTAATCCAATTTTTTGTTGATGGGTGGGACTGTGTTCCCTCTCTGTTGTTTGACCTGAGACAAAACTATGGTGGAGGTAATGAAGATAATGGCGATCTCCTTCAAAAGGTCCCATCATGCACTGCCACACTCAGTGCCCCCGACCCTGCAGCAGGTCGACCCTGACCCACGCCTCCACTGGAGACTCCTGGACACTCACAGGCAAGTCTGTGTCAGTCTCTTGTGGGGGCACTGCTCCTTTCTCCTGGATCTTATGGACAAAAGGTTTCATTTGTGCCTTCCAGAGCCGGTTTCCCCAGTCCTGTGCAGGTTCTGGAGCTCTGTGTTAGGGTTAATGGTGACTTCCTCCAAGAGGACTTATGCCACATCCAGGTCTGTTACACCCAGAGCCCCTGCACCTGTGGCAGGCCACTGCTGATATGTACCTCCTCAGGAGACATTCAAACACTCAAAGGCAGGACTGGCACTGTCTCTGCGGGGTCTTCTGGTATGCACAAGGTTCTGTTTGACCCTCTGAACATCTCTGGGGGGTATGGGGTTTGATTCTAAACATGATTTTGCCTCTCCTACCATCTTGCTGGAAGTGGTCAAACAGGAGCTGGCAAGAAAGAGTATCAACATTTCAGGAATAAGTGAACTAAAATGGACAGAAATGGGCAAATTTAACTCCAATGACAATTATATATATATATTCTTACTGTGGGTAAGAATCACTTAGAAGAAATAGAGTAGCCATTATAGTCAACAAAAGAGTCCAAAATGCAGTTCTAGGGTGCAATTTCAAAAATGACAAAATGATCTCTGTTCATTTATAAGAAAGATCATTCAATATCACAGTAATCCAAGTCTGTGCCCCAAACAGTAATGCTGAAGAAGCTGAAGTTGAACTGTTCTATGAAGACCTACAAGACCTTCTAGAACTAAAACCCAAAAAAGATGTCCTTTTCATTATAGGGGACTAGAATGCAAAAGTAGGAAGTCAAGAAACACCTGGAGTAACAGGCAAATATGGCTTGAAGAACAAATTGAAGCAGGGCAAAGGCTGATAGAATTTTGCCAAGAGAATGCACTGGTCATAGCAAACACCCTCTTCCAACAATACAAGAGAAGACTTTACACATGGGCATCACCAGATGGTCAATACTGAAATCAGATTGATTATTTTCTTTGCAGCCAAAGATGGAGAAGCTCTATACAGTCAGCAAAAACAAGACTGGGAGATGACTGTGGCTCAGATCATGAACCCCTTATTGCCAAATTCAGACTGAAATTCAAGGAAGTAGGAAAAACCACTAGACCACTCAGGTATGACCTAAATCAAAGCCTTTACGATTATACAGTGGAAGTGAGAAATAGTTTCAAGGGATTAGATCTGATAAACAGAGTGCCTGAAGAACTATGGATGGAGGTTCATGACATTGTACAGGAGGTAGTGATCAAGACCATCCCCAAGAAAAAGAAATGCAAAAAGGCAAAATGGTTGTCTGAGGAGGCCTTACAAATAGCTGAGAAAAGAAGAGAAGCTAAAGGCAAAGGAAAAAAGGAAAGATACACCCACTTGAATGCAGAATTTCAAAGAATAGCAAGGAAAGATAAGAAAGCCTTTCTCAGTGATCAGTGCAAAGAAATAGAGGAAAACACTAGAATGGGAAAGACTAGCTGCTGCTGCTGCTGCTGCTAAGTTGCTTCAGTCATGTCTGATTCTCTGCGACCCCATAGACAGCATCCCACCAGGCTCCCTTGTCCCTGGAATTCTCCAGGCAAGAACACTGGAGTAGGTTGTCATTAGCTTCTCCAATGTATGAAAGTGAAAAGTGAAAGTGAAGTCGTTCAGTCGTGTCCGACTCTTAACGACCCCATGGACTGCAGCCTACCAGGCTCCTCCATCCATGGGATTTTCCAGGCACGTGTACTGGAGTGGGGTGCAATTGCCTTCTCCAGGGAAAGACTAGAGATCTCTTCAAAAAAATTAGAGATACCAAGGGAACATTTCATGCAAAGATGGGCACAATAAAGGACAGAAATGTTATCAGCCTATCAGAAGCAGTAGATATTAAGAAGAGGTGGCAAGAATACACAGAAAGAAAGAAAGAAAGAAAGTGAAGTCACTCAGTTGTGTCTGACTCTTTGCAATCCCATGGACTGTAGCCTACCAGGCTCCTTCATCCATGGGATTTTCAAGGCAAGAGTACTGGAGTGGGTTGCCATTTCCTTCTCCAGAGGATCTTCCAGACCCAGGGTTCAAACCCGGGTCTCCTGCATTGTAAGCAGATACTTTTACCCTCTGAGAACTATACAAAAAAGATCTTCATGACCCAGATAACCACGATGGTGTGAATACTCACCTAGAGCCAGACATCCCGGAATAAGAAGTCAAGTGGGCCTTAGGAAACATCACTATGAACAAAGGTAGTGGAGGGGATGGAATTCAAGTAGAGCTATTTGAAATCCTAAAAAATGATGCTGTGAAAGCGCTGCGCTCAATATGTCAGCAAATCTGGAAAACTTAGCAGTGGCCACAGAACTGGAAAAGGTCAGTTTTCATTCCAATTTCTAAGCAAGGCAATGACAAAGAATGTTCAAACTACCACTCAATTGCACTTGTCTCACATGCTAGCAAAGTGATGCTCAAAAGTCTTCAAGCCAAGCTTCAACAGTATGTGAACCGTGATCTTCCAGATGTTCAAGTTGCATTTAGAAAAGGCAAAGGAACCAGAGATCAAATTGCCAATATCTGCTGGATCATTGAAAAAGCAAGAGAGTTCCAGAAAAACATCTACTTTTTCTTTATTGATTACACCAAAGCCTTTGACTATGTGGATCACAACAAACTGTGGATAATTCTGAAAGAGATGGGAATACCAGACCACCTGACCTGCCTCCTGAGAAATCTGTATGCAGGTCAAGAAGCAACAGTTAGAACTGGACATGGAACAACAGACTGGTTCCAAATCAGGAAAGGAGTATGTCAAGGTTGTATATTGTCACCCTGCTTATTTAACTTATATGCAAAATACATCATGCAAAATGCTGGGCTGGATGAAGCACAAGTTGGAATCAAGATTGCTGAGAGATCTATCAATAACCTCAGATACACAGATGACACCATCCTTATGGCAGAAAGCAAAGAAGAACTAAAGAGCCTTTTGATGAAAGAGAAAGAGGAGAGTGAAAAAGCTGGCCTAAAAATCAACATTCTGAAAACTAAGATCATGGAATCCTGTCCCAGCACTTCATGGCAAATAGATGGAGAAATGAAACAGTGGCTGACTTTATCTTTTTGGGCTCCAAAATCACTGCAGAATGTGGCTGCAGCCATGAAATTAAAAGGTGCTTACTCCTTGAAAGAAAAGCTATGAGAAACCTAGACAGCATATTAAAAAGCAAAGACATTACTTTGCCAACAAAGGTCCATCTGTCAAGGCTATGTTTTTTCCAATAGTTATGTATGGATGTGACAGTTGGACTATAATAAAGAAAGCTGAGTGCCGAGGAATTGATGCTTTTGAACTGTGGTGCTGGAGAAGACTCTTGGAAGTCCCTTGGACTGGAAACCAGTCAATCCTAAATGAAATCAGTCCTGAATATTCACTGGAAGGACGGATGCTGAAGCTGAAACTCCAATACTTTGGCCCCCTGATTCAAAGAAGTGACTCATTTGAAAAGACCCTGATGCTGGGATAGATTGAAGGTGGGAGGAAAAGGGAACGACAGAGGATGAGATGGTTGGATGGCATCACCAACTCAATGGACTTGAATTTGAGCAAGCTCTAAGAACTGGTGATGCACAGGGAAGCCTGGCATGCTATAGTCTACAGGATCGCAAAGAGTCAGACATGACTGAGCAACAGAAATCAATTGAACTGGCTACTCCTCAGGCTTAAAGAAAACACGTTGCTACCCTGTCAGCCCTAAGAAGGGCCAACTTGATTATAGGAGCCTGAAAGGGGGCTCAGAGTTGTTTGGACAAGGGACTAAAGTTTCTGGGTACCCAGATGATGGTCTGGAAGGGGAGGCACATTTCATTGGCCCCACTAATTCCTTGCCCCTTGGTGTACTTGCAGGCTTCCCTAGTGGATCAGATGGTAAAGCGTCTGTCTGCAATGCAGGAGACCTGGGTTTGATCCCTGGGTTGGGAAGATCCACTGGAGAAGGAAATGGCAGCCCACTCCAGTATTCTTGCCTGGAAAATCCCATGGACCGTGGAGCCTGGTAGGTTACCGTCCATGGGGTCACAAAGAGTCGAACACGACTGAGTGACTTCACTTTCACTTTGGTGTACCAACAAAGGGGCCTTGCTTCCGCTGTCTAGGGATATTACTTTCTTTCTGTGTACTTGCCACACAGAGACCTCAAAGAATAACTATTGAATGGACAAGTATGTTAGTGATCAAGGGAATAAATACATGAACAAGAAGCATAAAGTTGGTTAAAAGCAGGGATCCTGGTTCCATAAAACATCATAAAAATCCAGTTTAATAATTAATGGACATGGGGCACAGCAGGAAAATGCAGGTATGTGGTTGTCTTTCCCCTGCAACAGTTGTGCTGGCCATTCTCTGGTGATGAAAGTCACATTAGATAAATCAATGATCCTTCATCCCATTGTAAATCACAAGTTCCAGAGTGCTATATTAAGAAATTGATCCTTCCATCCTGAAATGTCTCTCTAATAGATACAGATCATCATTTCTGTGTCTATGTCATAGTCTTCCGGCATTATGTATATGTTTACAGGTTATTGCTATTCAATAACTCTGTCTTCAGCACACAGGTCTAAAGGATTAAAGGTCTTGATAGATGAAGACTAAAGATCAATGTTAACACAATTGATTTTTCACTTTGCAAAACTTGTCTGGAAAAGAATGAAACATTTTCCTGGGAAAGTGATTTGACGTTTTTGCCTTGAGAAAATGCTTCTGCTAAAATCACTGTTTGTAGTCTGATGGTACTTTGGGAAAAAAGGCACCAAGACAACCATTTATTAGAAATTTAAAATATGAATTTTGTGTCTGAAAGAGCATGGGGGCATTAATTTTTCCTTATCAGTATTTAAATTGAAGTTTTAAAATTTCTGTAGAAATGGTATTTTGCAGGTATTAGGTTGGAAACTTTTTTGGCTCTCTGAGGAAATTTATACTCTATAAGATTATATAATTTGTTCAAGATTATTCAACCAAACAGGACTCAAAAATCTTTACACTTTTGACTGTGTCAAGGGAGGGAATTTTGTATATGCTATAGTGTCACATATGTTTTGTTTTGTTTCTCCTTTTCTTAAGCCATATTGTCAGGGCTGCCATTATTTGGAGCTCCAGCTAGTTACCATAGGAACCTGAAAATGCCCCAGACTTTGTTTCCCACATTTTACTACAATAAATGACATTCACATTTTACTACAATGAATGACATTGGTCCAGGCAACTATGGTTCTGAGACAGGCCAGGAGATGAGCCAAACATCACTTTGAATGATGATGAGCCAAACATCACTTTGAAATTTCCATTCCATCATTTTGCCAATTATATGTTGATCACGTGTCCCACATTCATTGACTCCCATTTCTTGATGTTTTTCTTTTCTTCTGTTATTATGCCAGTGTTTTATGCTTTCATTGTAATAATGACAGTAATCACCCTTAACTTGCATCCTACTTGAAACATGCAAGGCACTTTAATACATATGGCATTTGATCAATGCATATACAGCAGCCACTTTATACACATTTGCAAAGGAAGAAAGTAAAGTTCAGAAAGGTTAAGTGAATTGTCCAAACTTATCCAAGTAGGAGGTGGCAGAATCAGGACTGATCCCATTTTTCCTGATTCCCATTCTACACTCCTGCTTTTTTGTGTACCCGAGGCTTCAATGAGGCTCTGCAGAGTTCCTTAATCCCACTAAAACTATGGAAGTGACTGAAATACCCTGAAGTATCTGATCCATCTCATACTCCTGGTGGGATTAAAAGCAAAACAAACAACATTAACAAAATCAGATATCTTTTTGTGTGCATGCTAAGTTGCTTCAGTTGCGTCTGACTCCTTGCAACCCTAAGGACTGTAGCCTGCCAGACTCGTGTCCATAGGATTCTTCAGGCAAGAATATGGGAGCCGGTTGCCATTTCCTTCACCAGGGGATCTTCCCAACCCAGGGATCGAATCCATGTCTCTCATATCTCCTGCATTGACAGGCAGGTTCTTTACCACTAACGTCAGCTTCATATAATAGCTGTAAAAGTAAGTGAAGTGTTAGTCGCTCAGTCATGCCCAACTCTTTGTGACCCCATGGACTACAGCCCACCAGGCTCCTGTGTCCATGAGATTTTCCAGGCAAGGATACTGTAGTTGGTTGCCATTTCCTTCTCCAGGGGATCTTCCTGACCCAGGGTTGGAACCCAGGTCTCCTGCACTGGAGGCAGATTCTTTACTGACTGAGCTACAAGGGAAGCCCAAGGGAATAGCTGGATAGAAGGCTCAAATTTCTGCAAGCAAATTTAAAGAGTACTCTTGGACAAGGCCGTTCTATGCTCTCAATGGCCACTGAATGAGCACACCTGGTAACTCTGGTGGGCAGAAATTTTCTGAGAAAAAAATTATTTTTAAAAAATTTTAAAGAATTTCTCTTTGAAAGTATTTTAATGATTTGAGAAAATATTTAGTGTAGATTTTACAGTATAGCCCAAAAGTAATCTCAGTTCAGTCAGTTCAGTCCCTCAGTCATGCCCAACTCTTTGTGACCCCATGGGCTTCAGAATGACATGCTTCCCAGTCCATCACCAACTCCTGGAGCCTACACAAACTCATGGCCATCGTGTTGGTGATGCCATCCAACCATCTCATCCTTTGTCATCTCCTTCTCCTCGTGCCTTCAATCTTTCCCAGCATCAGTGCCTTTTTCAATGAGTCAGTTCTTCCCATCAGGTGGCCAAAGTATTGGAGTTTCAGCTTCAGCATCAGTCCTTCCAATGAATATTCAGGACTGATTTCCTTTAGGATGGACTGGTTGAATCTCCTTGCAGTCCAAGGGACTCTCAAGAGTCTTCTCCAACACCACAGTTCAAAAGCATTAATACTTCAGCACTCCGCTTTCTTTATAGTCCAACTGTCATGTCTATACATGACTACTTAAATAACCATAGCTTTGACTAGATGGCAAAGTAATGCTGTCTTTGACTTTGTTGGCAAAGTAATGTCTCTGCTTTTTAATATACTGTCTAGGTTGGTCATAGCTTTTCTTCCAAGGAGAAAGCATCTTTTAATTTCATAGCTGCAGTCAACATCTGCAGCAATTTTGGAGCCCCCCAAAATAAAGTCTTCTACCATTTCCATTGTTTCCCCATCTGTTTGTCATGAAGTGATTGGACCAGATGCTATGATCTTAGTTTTCTGAATGTTGAGTTTTAAGCCAACTTTTTCATTCTCCTCTTTCACTGTCATCAAGATGCTCTTTAGTTCCTCTTCCCTTTCGGACACAAGGGTGGTGTCATCTGAGTATCTGAGGTTATTGACATTTCTTCAATATGTCGATCTTGATTCCAGCTTGTGCTTCATCCAGCCCAGCATTTTTCATGATGTACTGTGCATATAAGTTAAATAAGCAGGGTGACAATATACAGCCTTGACGTACTCCTTTCCCAATTTGGAACCAGTCTGTTGTTCTAATTCCAGTTCTAAATGTTGCTTCTTGACCTGCATACAGATTTCTCAGGAGGCAGGTAGGGTGGTCTGGTATTCCCACCTCCTTAAGAATTATTCAGTTTGTTGTGATCCATGCAGTCAAAGGGTTTGGCATTTTCAATAAAGCAAAAGTAGATGTTTTACTGGAACTCTGTTGCTTTTTTGATCATCCAGCGGATGTTGGCAATTTAATCTCTGGTTCGTCTGCCTTTTCTAAATCCAGCTTGAACATCTGGAAGTTCATGATTCACACACTGTTAAAGAGTGGCTTGAAGAATTTTGAGCATTACTTTGTTCATGTACGAGAAGAGTGCTATGTGCAGTAGTTTGAACATTCTTTGTCATTGCCTTTCTTTGAAATTGGAATGAAAACCTACATTTCCCAGTCCTATGGCCATGCTGAGTTTTCCAGATTTCCTGGCATATTGAGTGCAGCACTTTCACAGCATCATCTTTTAGAGTTTGAAATAGCTCAACTGGAATTCCATTACCTCCACTAGCTTTATTCATAGTGATGCTTCCTAAGGCCCACTTGACTTTGCATTCCAGAATGTCTGGGTCTAGGTGAATGATCACAGCATCATGATTATCTGGGTCGTGAAGATCTTTTTCATGCAGTTCTTTTGTGTATTCTTGTCACCTCGTCTTAATATCTTCTCCTTCTGTTAGGTCCATACCGTTTCTGTCCTTTATTGTGCCCATCTTTGTATGAAATTTTCCCTTGGTATCTCTAATTTTCTTGAAGAGATCTCTAGTCTTTAACATTCTATTGTTTTCTTTTATTTCTTTACATTTATCGCTGAGGAAGCCTTTCTTATCTCTCCTTGCTATTCTTTGGAACTCTGCATTCAAATGGGTGTATCTTTCCTTTTCTCCTTTGCTTTTAGCTTCTCTTCTTTTCTCAACTCTTTGTAAGGTCTCCTCAGACAACCATTTTGCCTTTTTGCATTTCTTTTTTGGGGGATGGTCTTGATCACTGTTTCCTGTTCAATGTCATGAATGTCCATCCATAGTTCTTCAGGCACTCTGTCTATCATATCTAATCTCAGCATATTTCATTTCTAAAATATGATGGAAGCTAATTCCTGAGGGTCCTCTCAGTTTTGAAGTAGTTTATAAAGTTGAATGTCAATAATAAAGTCAGAAATTCACCATTCCCTTCCTTAACCAATAGCCAACCACAGCAACATCCCATGAAAGCAATAAAAGCAACTGTATGAGCAAAGCTATTTTCCAGGTATTTTACAAATTAAAAAAAAATTAGAGACACATTACTTTGAATTAACCATTGCCTTCTCCAATGTTCCTCAGTGATCCTCTTTATAACCCCAGATTTTCAAAAATTCTGGTAAAACAAAAATGAAGTTAACACCACAATCAAATCATAGAATTCAACTTTGCTACTATGAGCATATTTATACTTAACTTGAAATCATATTATACTATATCTTGGCTTCCCTTGATGCTCCGACAGTACAGAGCCTGCCTGCAATGCAGGAGACCTATGTTCAATCCCTGGGTCGGGAAGATCCCCTGGAGAAGGGAATGGCAACCCATTCCAGTATTCATGCCTGGGGAATTTCATGGACAGGGGAGCCTGGTGGGCTTCTTGGGTTGCAAAGAGTTGGACATGACTGAGCAACTGACACACACATACTAGTACGTATTTTATTCTATGCTGTAAACTTAATTCATCTCATCTAGTCCCTTTGTGCCTTTCCAAACATGTGAGTTTTAGTAAACATTTAAGCTATTTGGTAAGGGAGTTAACTGCACCAGCTAGATTCAACTGTTGGCAGCAATCAAAAGACTAACCTACTCTTTCTCACCCTCCTCCCCCCAAAATGGTACTTGATCAAGATATGTGCATGTTGAGTACCTCACTGTTTATTAATGTGTTTTGCAATCTGGAATATGTACACAAATATAAATTATCATTGTTATCATTACCTGTGTTTTCCTAGGTCCAAATTTGGAATTTAAAATCAGTTCCCATTACTAGTATAGGCATATGTCAGAGATATTTTAGATTTAATTCCAAACTACTACAATAAAGTGAATATTGCAATAAAGTGAATTACATGAATTTTTTGTTTCCCAGTGAAAAAAAAAGTTATATTACACTCTACTGCATTATCATAAGCATGCAATAACAGCATGTCTAAAGTAATGTACATAGTTTAATTTTAAAACACCATATTGCTAAAAAAATCTATCTATCATCTGAGCCTTCAGTGAGTCATAATTTTTACAGGTGGAGGGTCTTGCCTTGATGCTGATTGTTGCTGACTGATCAGGGTGGTGATTGCTGAAGGTTGCGGTAGCTGTAGCAATTTCTTGAAATAGGACAACAGTGAAGTTTTCTGTGTCAATTGATTTTTTTTTTTTTCCATGAACAGTTTTTTGGTAGCATAAAATGCCGTTTCCCACAGTAGAACTTGTTTAAAAATTGGGGTCAATCTTCTCAAACACTGCTGCTGTTTTAGCAACTAAATTTATGTAATATTCCAAATCCTTTGTTGTCATTTCAACAGTCTTCACAACATTTCAACCAGGAGTAGATTCCATTTCAAGAAACCACATTCTATGCTCACTCATACAAAGCAATTCTTCATCCAATAGTTTTGTTAAGAGATTACAGCATTTCAGTTGCATCTTTAGGCTCCACTTCTAATTCCAATTCTCTTGCTATTTCTATCACATCTTCAGTTACTTCCATTACTGGTTTTGAATTCCTCAAATTCATCCATGAGAGTTGAAATCAACTTCTTTCAAATTCCTATTAACATTGATATCTTGACCTCTTCCCATGAATTACAAATATTCTTAATGGCGTCTATAACAGTGAATCCTTTCCAGTAGGTTTTCGGTTTACTTTGCCCAGATCCATCAGAGGAATCACTATCTATGGCAGTCATGGCCTTACAAAATGTATTTCTTCAATAATAAGAAATTTGATAAGAAATTTGAAATTACCCTAGGATCCATGGACTACAGAATGGATGCTGTATTAACAGGCAAGAAAACAGCATTAATCTTGTTGTACATCACCATCACAGCTCCTGGGTGACCAGGTACATTGTCAATGGGCAGTAATATTTTGAAAATAGTTTTTTTTTTTTTTTTTTCTTGAGCAACAAGTCTCAAGAGTGGGCTCAAAATATAAATTCAACCATGTTATAAATAGATGTGCTGCCATCCAGGCTTTTTGGCTTTTTTGTTCCATTATAGAGTACAGGCAGAGTAGAATGAAGTAATTCTTAAGGACCCAAGATTTTCACAGTAGTAAATGAGCATTGGCTTTAGCTTAAAGTGACCAGCTGCATCAGTCCCTAACAAGAGAGTTAGTCTGTCCTGTGAAGCCAAACATTGACTTCTCCTCTCTATCTATGGAAGTCCTACATGGCATCTTCTTCCATTGTAAGACAGTTTTGTCTACATTGAAAATCTGTTTTGTACAGCAACCTTAGCTATTTTCTTAGCTTAGATCTTCCGAATGACTTGCTGTAGCTTCTGCATCAGCACTTGCTGAACCTTGTACTTTGATGTAATGGAGATAGCTTCTTTCTTTAAACTTAATGAATTAGCCTCTAACAGCTTTAAACTTTTCTTCTGCAGCTTCTTCACTTTTCTCAGCCCTCAATGAATTGAAAAGAGTTAGAGTTTTTCTCTGGATTAGGTTTTGGAGTAAGGGGATGTTGTGACTGATTTGATAGTTCTATCTTGACATTAAAACTTTCTCCATATCAGCAGTAAGTCTGTTTCTCTTTCTTATCATTCATGTGTTTAATGGAGTATCACTTTTCATTTCTTTCAATAATTTTTCCTTTGCATTTATTCACAACTTGGCTGTTTAGCACAAGAGGCCTAGCTTTCAAACTGTTTCAACTTTCAACATGCCTTCCTTGCTAAGCTTAATTATTTCTAGCTTTTGTTTTAAAGTGAGAGACATGCAACTCTCCCCTCCAATTGAAAACTGAGAGGCCATTGTAAGGCTATTAATTGACCTAATTTCAATATTGTTGTATCTCAGGGAATAGGAACGGTCAAGGACAGGGAGAGAGATAAGGGAGCAGCCAGTTGGTAGAACAGTCAGAACACACAAAACATTTGTTCATTAGGTTTACCACCTTATATGAGTGCGGTTTATGGCACCCCAAAACAATCACAACAGTGACATCAAAGATTTCAGGTCATCATCACAAATACAATAATAATGGAAAAGCTTGAAATACTGTGAGAATTACCAACATGTGACCCAGGGGCATGAAGGAAGCACATTCTGTTGGAAAAATGGTGACGATAGACTTCCTTGACCCAGGGCTGTCACAAACCTTCAATCTGAAAAAAACAAAAAAAGCAGCATCAGCAAAGCACAATAAAGTGAAGTACAGTAGAATGAGGTATGCCTGTAATCCTCTTTCTTTTCCAGAATATCAGCCCTACTATTTATCAGAGATCATTGGAACCCCAACATGTGCTAACAGACATGTACTTTCATTTGGGACCCAGTGAGGGGTGAAGGTTAGTAACAAATTTCCATACCATTCCTATAATAAAGACTACAGTTCTTCTGTGTATTCTGGCCACCTCTTCTTAATATCTTCTGCTTCTGTTAGGTCCATACCATTTCTGTCCTTTATTGAGCCAATCTTTGCATGAAATGTTCCCTTGGTATCTGTAATTTTCTTGAAGAGATCTCTAGTCTTTCCCATTCTGTTGTTTTCCTCTATTTCTTTGCATTGATCACTGAGGAAGGCTTTCTTATGTCTCCTTGCTATTCTTTGAAACTCTGCATTCAGATGCTTATATCTTTCCTTTTCTCCTTTGCTTTTCACTTCTCTTCTTTTCACAGCTATTTGTAAGGCCTCCTCAACCAGCCATTTTGCCTTTTTGCATTTCTTTTTCTTGGGGATGGTCTTGATCCCTGTCTCCTGTACAATGTCACGAACCTCCATCCATAGTTCATCAGGCACTCTGTCTATCACATCTAGTCACTTAATCTATTTCTTACTTCCACTGTATAATCATAAGGGATTTGATTTAGGTCATACCTGAATGGTCTAGTGGTTTTCCCCAAATTCTACAATTTAAGTCTGAATTTGGCAATAAGGAGTTCATGATCTGAGCCACAGTCAGCTCCCGGTCTTGTTTTTGCTGACTGTATAAAGCTTCTCCATCTTTGGCTGCAAAGAATATAATGAATCTGATTTCGGTGTTGACCATCAGGTGATGTCCATGTGTAGGATCTCTCTTGTGTTTTTGGAAGAGGGTGCTTGCTATGGCCAGTGAGTTCTATTGGCAAAACTCTATTAGCCTTTGCCCTGCTTCATTTCGTACTCCAAGGCCAAATTTGCCTGTTACTTCAGGTGTTTCTTGACTTCCTACTTTTGCATTGCAGTCTCCTATAATGAAAAGGACATCTTTTTTGGCTGTTAGTTCTAAAAGCTCTTGTAAGTCTTCATAGAACCGTTCAGCATTTTCAGCGTTACTGGTTGGGGCATAGGCTTGGATTACCGTTATATTGAATGGTTTGCTTCGAAACGAACAGAGATCATTCTGTCATTTTTGAGATTGCATCCAAGTACTGCATTTCAGACTCTTTTGTGACCATGATGGCTACTCCATTTCTTCTAAGGGATTCCTACCCACAGTAGTGGATATAATGCTAGTGGAGGTGATGGAATTCCAGTTGAGCTATTTCAAATCCTAAAAGATGATGCTGTGAAAGTGCTGCACTCAATATGCCAGCAAATTAGGAAAACTCAGCAGTGACCACAGGACTGGAAAATCCCAAAGAAAGGCAGTGCCAAAGATTGCTCAAACCACCACACAATTGCACTCATCTCACATGCTAGTAAAGTAATGCTTAAAATTCTCCAAGCCAGTCTTCAGCAATACGTGAACCACGAACTTCCAGATGTTCAAGCTGGTTTTAGAAAAGGCAGAGGAATCAGAGATCAAATTGCCAAAATCCTCTGGATCATGGAAAAAGCAAGAGAGTTCCAGAAAAACATGTATTTCTGCTTTATTGACTATGCCAAAGCCTTTGACTGTGTGGATCACAATAAACTGTGGGAAATTCTGAAAGAGATGGGACTACCAGACAACCTGACCTGCCTCTTGAGAAACCTGTATGCAGATCAGGAAGCAGCAGTTAGAACTGGACATGGAACAACAGACTGGTTGCAAATACGAAAAGGAGTTCGTCAAGGCTGTATATTGTCACCCTGCTTATTTAAATTCTATGCAGACTACATCATGAGAAACGCTGGGCTGGAAGAAGCACAAGCTGGAATCAAGATTGCTGGGAGAAATATCAATAACCTCAGATATGCAGATGACACCACCCTTATGGCAGAAAGTGAAGAGGAACTAAAAAGCCTCTTGATGAAAGTGAAAGAGGAGAGTGAAAAAGTTGGCTTAAAGCTCAACATTCCGAAAATGAAGATCATGGTATCTCTTCCCATCACTTCAAAGGGAAATAGATGGGGAAACAGTGGAACAGTGTCAGACTTTATTTTTGGGGGCTCCAAAATCACTGAAGATGGTGATTGCAGCCATGAAATTAAAAGACGCTCACTCCTTGGAAGGAAAGTTATGACCAATCTAGATAGCATATTGAAAAGCAGAGATATTACTTTGCCAACAAATGTCTGTTTAGTCAAAGCTATGGTTTTTTCAGTGGTCATGTATGGATGTGAGAGTTGGACTGTGAAGAAAGCTGAGTGCTGAAGAATTGATGCTTTTGAACTGTGGTGTTGGAGAAGACTCTTGAGAGTCCCTGGAACTGCAAGGAGATCCAACCAGTTCATCTTAAAGGAGATCAGTCCTGGGTGTTCATTGGAAGGACTGATGCTGAAGCTGAAACTCCAATACTTTGGCCACTGCATGCGAAGAGTTGACTCATTGGAAAAGACCCTGATGCTAGGGGGAGATTGGTGTCAGGAGGAGAAGGGGATGACAGAGGATAAGATGGCTGGATGGCATCACTGACTCGATGGACGTGAGTTTGAGTGAACTCCGGGAATTGGTGATGGACAGGGAGGCCTGGCATGCTGTGATTCATGGGGTCATAAAGAGTCAGACACGACTGAATGACTGAACTGAACTGATTAGTTCTTTATATATTTATATTAAGTTTTTATATCAATAAGATAGCTCAGAAAATTAGAGGGTTAAGTATGTGTATATATCTTTGAAAAGAAGTATGCATTTGTGTTTACTACATATCCTGTATACAATTATCTTGATTCTTGGGGAAAAAAGCCTGTAAATAGCAAGTCTCTTGTTTTTCTCAATAATAGAAAATTCTTAAGAATGATACTTCCAGGCTAATAAATTTTATCCACACCAAACAATATAGCAGGAAACTTACACAGAATCTGATTCTTGTCTTTCCAAAAGACATTGCTCAACTTATGGCATAATCTGCTCAAAGGACAGCATAGAGGCAAAAAAGAGACTCTGAGATTTAATTCCCATACCATTTCTTATGGGCTTGGTTTGCCTGCCATTTATAATTTCCATTTATTTCTTCCGTAATTGCCTGGGCACGACCTTATATTTTGTGACCTTTTCCTTTTTTTTCTTTGGGGCTTTAAATGATTTGCACATATCATCTTTAATTGACACCTTAGTGTGACATCAGCAAAATAGAGAGGATGGATAGCACAATCCACAAAGCATTATCCTTGCAACTACATTTTTAATACTTTGGAAAACAAATTAGCAGGATATACTCAACTTTAAGCTTTTCTTGGCAATCTTTTCTAAGAGGGTGATTGTAGTACTGAAATTGGCTAGCATACCAAATCATCGAAAAAGGATATTTAACTTCAACTCCAAATTTAGCAAATGAGGTTCATGTAGAGAACACTTTTCTTTATATGAGTCTCATTAGGAAGAGGTGAAAGTAGGGTTGAGAAACTATAACCCACTGTGTATGTTGGAGATAATTGAGCTAGAGAGCTGATATAGTCATATACCTTTAGCACTCCTAGCAAACTTAGATTTCACAAGGCCAGTCCTCTTTTGGTGTTGAGGACACTGAAGCCTGATAGCTTTCTCAGCATCACAGTTAGACACTGATTTAACATAATTAATGCAGTTGTAAACATATATGATTAGAACACATAAAGACCCATGAGGAGACAATGGCTTTACTTTGTTATGAGAGAGTTGCTGAATGATTTTGCTGTTTTATTGTATGAAAATCAGGAGAAAAAGAGGCAGTTCCAATGAGTGAACAGGTAAGAGATATTAAAGATAACTTTCTCATCCCTTGTCAGATGTTTAAATCCCCTCTATTAATTCTATGTAAACAATTCTCAGTTCAGTTCAGTTCAGTCGCTCAGTCGTGTCCGACTCTTTGCGACCACATGAATCACAGCACGCCAGGCCTCCCTGTCCATCACCAACTCCTGGAGTTCACTCAGACTCACGTCCATCGAGTCAGTGATGCCATCCAGCCATCTCATCCTCTGTCGTCCCCTTCTCCTCCTGCCCCCAATCCCTCCCAGCATCAGAGTCTTTTCCAATGAGTCAACTCTTCACATGAGGTGGCCAAAGTACTGGAGTTTCAGCTTTAATATCATTCTTTCCAAAGAAATCTCCTTCAGAATGGACTGGTTGGATCTCCTTGCAGTTCAAGGGACTCTCAAGAGTCTTCTCCAACACCACAGTTCAAAAGCATCAATTCTTTGGTGGTCAGCTTTCTTCACAGTCCAACTCTTGCATCCATACATGACCACTGGAAAAACCATAGCCTGGACTAGAATTAATATGTAGGCATCCAAGTTATACTTGAATATCTCTGGTGATGGAGAATATACTGTTTCAGAGTCATACATTTCATCTGAATTAGCCCAAATCAATTTCCTTGCAAGTTCTTTCCTTGCAGAAGCAGACTTGTAGATTGGATAGTGAAATGATAACCACTAGATGTATAGATTTATTTAGTCATCTATAATAGAAAAATATATCGGAATCAGATATAAGGTCAAATAGTTCTATATCCTTTACTACAAAACATGCAAAACCAAAAAGTGAATTAAAAGTATCTTCAACTATTCAACTGTTAAGTATAGCAATTGCATTAATCAATTTATCAGTTTTACATGATAACCTGGAGATATATATATATATATATGATCAAATTTAACAAGAAGTTAATAACAGCAGTAGAATTTTAGATCTATAGCTAATATTCTTTCCTTATGTTACAGTGTCACATACTTTTAATAGTTTTGAACCAAAAAAAATCTTATATATAAGAAAAATTCAAGAGTATTATTTCCCTTCTAGTAAAGCAATTATTTATCTTAAACTGTTCAGTGGTAGAATAAGATAGTCTAAAGAAGGTACAGATGGATGAGTGATAAGTGTTAGCATAAATGAGAAACATCTCAAGGCAAAAATGCTGAAACCATGAACAACAGAAAAAGATGTTTATGAAATACAATCAATGACCTTGTCTTGAATTCTGTGTCTGAAAGGAAAGCGTTCTTAGCAGAGGCTTCACCCAGAAACCATCTTTTGTCTACTGTCACTGCTAAATTTTCCATGGTACGGAGTCAAATTCAACTTTGAGTAAATGAGATTTTACTCTTTAGCTAATAATACAGATATATCTATATATAAACTGATAAAGTATATATATATATAGTATCATAAATACAAACCTTGAAGTAATTTCTAGTAATATTCTTTATCAAACTATTACTTTTTTATTTTAACTTATTCTCCCAAATGTATTGTTTTCTGTATCTAAACACGAACCACATGTGGAAAGATAGGAACATACGTTTCATGTATGTGTTTGTACACGTGTATATATGATGATACATTTTTCAGCTCCCCACTGGCTAACTCAGAACAAGGACGAAATGTAGCTAGTGACTCACAACACAGGCCTCCAGGTCTGCTCTGGCCCATTAATATCTGTGTGCTCTTGTACCATTTTTTTAAAGTGTGGTTGCCTCAATCTTTTGTTTGTAAGATGATTCACAAGTATCTCCTAAGCACTTAACACTGTCTGGATCAAACTTTAAATGACCAATAAATGCTGATTGTAATCACTATCAGCCACAATATATCACAGTGAATTATAGAATGGGCTATAGTGGAATTAGTTTCTATATTCAAGAGATCTGGCAAAATAGAAAAATCATTTTTTTAATAATTTAGTTATCTCTGTATATAAAAGTATATGGCTTAGCAGTCAAAATATAGGGTGAAGTTAGTTGCACTATTAGAACAAAATGATAGACAGTACAGTTTGTATACTTTAGAAGAAAACTCACATTTACTTTCCCAATATTTAATTCCATATTCACAGTTATCTTTTTATTTTGTAAAAGCCTATGTAAACCATTTAAATATATATTTAAAAGCATTAAGTTAACCAAACATCCAATATGAGCCAGTAGAAAGTTTTCAGCTCTAGTACTTTATAGAACCAAAGTTTCATATTGATTCTGTCTCAATTTACTGCATCTACCAGAGCAAACCCTTCTATCTTCCTTGACTCTGGTTTCCTCAGCCTTACACTGAGGTTTTTGACCAGGATGGATTAGCAACTGAGCTTGAATCCATTTTTTGAATAAAAGTTTTCATGGGACTGGACTGTATGCAGTTAGGGTAGTGTATGAGATGATGAGCTGAGCATGTGTATTTACTTCCCCTCTCACCCAAAACCCCAGAAAAAAATATGGAAAGATAGATATACAAGAAAAATAATAAAAAATACTCAAAGCAACATCAGCATATGTGAAATTCACAACATATAAAATAGAGACAGTAATTAGACCAGAGAATTTCAGAGCCAGAAGCAGGTAGAATTAGACTTCACAGATAAGAACACAAAGCTCATAGTCAGTATATGCAATGAAGGAGGTGTTCAAAAGCAAACACTGAAGAATTTCATGAGAAATTTCATTGTGAACAACTGGACCACTTATAACTGTCTTCCTCGGAGAAGTACATGAAGCTAAATATTTGTTTAAGCTGAAGCAGTTGGCATTATTCATTCATTCACTCAGTCATTCATTCTCTTATTTTTTAGAGAAAATTTGAATTATTGTTTAAGGTATCTTTGCTGTCACCTGTGGGCATGTCTGACACTTTCTTATTTCTCACTCACATTTGAATGATACTTTTGATATATCCAGATTCGAGGTTATTTATTTATCCTCAGAACATTGAGAAAATTAACCTATTGCTTTTATGCACCTGAGTTGTCAGTAATCATTCTGGTGGAACAACCTGATTCTTGTCTATTTACAGCTAGTTTTTCCCTCTCTTTCTGGAAGCTTTTAGGATTTTATGCATTTCTTGTTCTTAGTTTTCACCACCATTATTTTTCTATCAGTGAGAATTTTTATCTTGTTATGCTCTTAGTAACTAGTTTCAGTTCAACTAAAGTTGTTCTCTAATTCTGGTATACTATGGTATTTTTTACTATTTCTTTGAATCTTTTTGTCTCCTCAATTTGTTTTATTCTCTCCTTTCCAGCAAATTTGGAAAACTCAGCAGTAGCCACAGGACTCAAAAAGGTCAGTTTTCATTTCAATCCCAAAGAAAGGCAATGCCAAAGAATGCTCAAACTACCGCACAAATGCACTCATCTCACACGCTAGTAAAGTAATGCTTAAAATTCTCCAAGCCAGGCTTCAGCAATACATGAACTGTGAACTTCCAGCTGTTCAAGCTGGTTTTAGAAAAGGCAGAGGAACCAGAGATCAAATTGCCAACATCCACTGGATCATGGAAAAAGCAAGAGAGTTCCAGAAAAACATCTATTTCTGCTTTATTGACTATGTCAAGCCTTTGATTGTGTGGATCACAATAAACTGTGGGAAATTCTGAAAGAGATGGCAATACCAGACTACCTGACCTGCCTCTTGAGAAACCTATATGCAGGTCAGGAAGCAACAGTTAGAACTGGACATGGAACAACAGAGTGGTTCCAAATAGGAAAAGGAGTACATCAAGGCTGTATATTGTCACCCTGCTTATTTAACTTATATGCGGAGTACATCATGAGAAACGCAGGGTTGGATGAAGCACAAGCTGGAATCAAGATTGCTGGGGGAAATATCAGTAACCTCAGATATGCAGATGACACCACCATTATGGCAGAAAGTGAAGAGGAACTAAAGACCCTCTTGATGAAAGTGAAAGAGGAGAGTGAAAAAGTTGGCTTAAAACTCAACATTCAGAAAATGAAGATCATGGCATCTGGTCCCATCACTTCATGGGAAATAGATGAGGAAACAGTGGAAACAGTGTCAGACTTTATTATTCTGGGCTCCAAAATCACTGCAGATGGTGACTGCAGCCATGAAATTAAAAGACGCTTACTCCTTGGAAGGAAAGTTATGACCAACCTAGATAGCATATTCAAAAGCAGAGACATTACTTTGCCAACAAAGGTCCATCTAGTCAAGACTATGGTTTTTCCAGTGGTCACGTATGGATGTGAGAGTTGGACTGTGAAGAAGAATTGATGCTTTTGAACTGTGGTGTTGGAGAAGACTCTTGAGATTCCCTTGGACTGAAAGGAGATCCAACCAGTCCATTCTAGAGATCAGTCCTGGGTGTTCTTTGGAAGGAATGGTGCTAAAATGAAACTCCAATACTTTGGCCACCCATGTGAAGAGTTGACTCATTGGAAAATACTCTCATGCTGGGAGGGACTGGGGGCAGGAGGAGAAGGGGATGACAGAGGATGAGATGGCTGGATGGCATCACTGACTCGATGGACATGAGTTTGAGTGAGCTCCGGGAGTTGGTGATGGACAGGGAGACCTGGCGTCTTGCAATTCATGGGGTCACAAAGAGTCAGACACGACTGAGCGACTGAACTGAATTAAAATGAACTAATAATGATGTCTCTTGAGGTTCAAGACTGTGGTTTAGGAGGATCCTGAACTCACCTCCTCCCATGGACACAGTGTTTCTATATACAAAATTCTTTCCTCTGAAAAAAAATCTAAAGGCTGGCTGAGCAATGACTATACATGAGGCAAATGGGAAAAGACACACACACACACACACATACACACACACACATCAAAAAGGGTGGAAGAGGCTGGGACACAATGTCACCATAAACTCCACCCCCAACACAGCAGTCTATAATCAGAAGGGAGCTTAAAACTCCCTAAGTTTTGCCCTGAGGAGCAAAATGTTTGAACCCAACATTCGGTTCCCCAACTCTTAAGACCCACACTTGAGAGAGGAATGATCCCAAACATCTATCTTTGAAAACCAACAGGCTTTCTGTCCATGTGACACCCAAGACTTCAGCAGTCTGAGGAATAGCTCTTAAAGGGCTCATCTGCTCAGACTCACTTCCTCCAGACCCCAGTCCAAAGGCAGCCAATTGCACCCAGACTATAAGTGATACAGGGTTGTTTACTTATATTAAAGCATTGCTCTGAAGCACAAGGACCTAACATAACACAAAAAGGAGCTTGGTGGAACGGTCATGAATGACAAAATTTGGTCAACAATTTTTATTCTACATGTTATTTTTGCAAGATTTTTGTACCAAGGATATGCAGTTGTAGTTAAAAAAAAAAAAAAAAACAAGTAAGAGAACTTTCAGTTTCTATCCTTTGGAAAACTTTGAGTAAGATTGGAGATATTTTCCTTAATGCTTGCTTGATTTATAAAATAACATGTGTGTGTGTGTGTGTGTGCTTATGCATGTCTGTGTATACAAAGATTTTTACCCCAACATTTTAATTATAATAAATATCAAACAAACTGCAAAATAGAAAAATTTTGCAATGGACCCCCTCTTACCTTTAAAATATCATTGTGTTTTTTATAATACATAGTTTTTAATCAATTGTTATGAAAAAATATCTGATACTGCTTAGATGTTTGTTTAAAACCTAACTTTCCTAAAGTTAGATTTGGTAAATTACAGGTTTGGGAAAACTTACCCATTTTATTTGAAACCATCAAAAATTTTGGTGACTCACTTATAATAATATTCTCATTATCTGTTTAATGTTTGTAGCATCTGTGCTAATGTTTCCTTTTTCATTACTGATGTGATTTTTAATTATTCCTGATATTTCTTTCTCAATATCTCCAGAGTTTTCTCAATTGTGTTATTTGTTTAAAAGAAGCTTAATTTGGCACTCCAGAGCTACTCAAATAGAAACTTTAGGATGGTATCCAAAATCAATTTTAACAAGCCCTATACAGCTTATATGGTAGGTGCCCAATATGCTATTTCCCCATGATCAGTGGAGAAATAACTCCAGAAAGAATGAAGGGATGGAGCCAAAGCAAAAACAACACCCAGTTGTGGATGTGACTAGTGATAGAAGCAAGGTCCGATGCTGAAAAGAGCAATATTGCATAGGAACCTGGAATGTTAGGTCCCTGAATCAAGGTAGATTGGATGTGGTCAAACAGGAGATGGCAAGAGTGAACATCAACATTTTAGGAATCAGCAAACGAAAATGGATTGGAATGGGTGGATTTCACTCAGATGACCATTATATCTACTACTATGGGCACGAATTCCTTAGAAGAAATGGAGTAGCCATCATAGTCAACAAAAGAGTCCAAAATGCAGTACTTGGATACAATCTCAAAAATGACAGACTGATCTCTGTTAATTTCCAAGGCAAGCCATTCAACATCACGGTAATCCAAGTCTATTCCCCGACCAGTAATGCTGAAGAAGCTGAAGTTGAATGGTTCTATGAAGACCTACAAAACCTTTTGGAACTAACACCCAAAAAATATGTCCTTTTCATTATAGGGGACTGGAATGCAAAAGTAGGAAGTCAAGAAACACCTGGAGTAAAAGGCAAATTTGGCCTTAGAATATGGAATGAAGCAGGGCAAAGGCAAATAGAGTTCTGCCAAGAGGACCCACTGGTCATAGCAAACCCCTCTTCCAACGATGCAGAAGAAGACTCTACACATGGACATCACCATCACAGTCAGCAAAAACAAGACCAGGAGCTGACTGTGGCTCAGATCATGAACTCCTTATTGCCAAATTCAGACTTAAATTGAAGAAAGTGGGGAAAACGACTAGACCATTCTGGTATGACCTAAATCAATTCCCTTATGATTATACAGTGGAAGTAAATAGATTTAAGGAACTAGATCTGATAGACAGAGTGCCTGATGAACTATGGATGGAGGTTCATGATATTGTACAGGAGGCAGGGATCAAGACCTTCTACAAGAAAAAGAAATGCAAAAAGGCATAGACAGCATATTCAAAAGCAGAGACATTACTTTGCCAACAAAGGTCCATCTAGTCAAGGCTATGGTTTTTCCAGTGGTCATGTATGGATGCGAGAGTTGGACTGTGAAGAAAGCTGAGCACCGAAGAATTGATGCTTTTGAACTGTGGTTTGAAAAAGACTCTTGAGAGTCCCTTGGACTGCAAGGAGATCCAACCAGTCCATTCTAAAGGAGATCAGTCTTGGGTGTTCATTGGAAGGACTGGTGCTAAGGCTGAAACTCCAATAATTTGGCCACCTGATGCAAAGAGCTAACTCATTTGAAAAGACCATGATGCTGGGAAAGATTGAGGGCAGGAGGAGAAGGGGACAACAGAGGATGAGATGGTTGGATGGTATCACCGACTCAATGGACATGAGATTGGGTAAACACCGGGAGTTCGTGATGGACAGGGAGGATGGTGTGTTGTGGTCATGGTGTCGCAAAGATTTGGACACGACTGAGCAACTGAACTGAACTGATATAGGTTATCATATGCAATTGATTCTTTTTTTTTTTTTACTATATTTTTCTTTATTTATTTCATTTATTATGTTATCTTTCCTCATCTTTTCTTTGGCTTTATTTTTCTCATCTTTTTCTAACTTCCTCAACAAATTATCACCTCATCAATTTTCAGCCATTCTTTTTCTTTCATATACATTGAAGGCTGTAGATTTCTCTATTTATTGCTTTAGATTCATCATACAGTTTTGATTAGCTTTTGTTATTTTTAACAGCAAAATATTTTCTATTTTTTACTAACATTTATTCTTAGATACATTTTTTTCTTACTTAATTTTTAAATCTTTTTATTTTGAAATAATTATAAATAGATTTACAGGAAGCTGCAAAGAAAGTAGAGAAGTACTTTGTACTCTTAACGCACTTTATCTCAATGATCATATCTAATGTAACTTGGGAACCATATGAAAACCAGGAAACTGACATTTATATAATATGTGATTAGTTCTGTGTATTTTTTATCCCATATGTATATATCTATATCTAATTGTATAGCTATACATTGTAATCATGATATGGGAATATTCTTTCACAAAAAAAGATCTCCCTCATTCTACTCCTTTATAAATATACCCACCTCTAGTCCCCTACCATCTGTAACCCTGACAACCACTTACCTATTTTCCATCTCTGTAATTTCGTCTTCTGATAATGTTATGTGAAGGGAATACAATATGTGGCATTTGAGGTTAACATATTTTTACTGAGAATAATGCCCTGTGATCCATCCAAGTTGTTGCCTGTATCAATAGTTTATTCCTTTGTATTGCTGAATAGCATCCTCTAGTATGGATGCACCATAGTTTGTTTAACCACTAATCTATTAGAAGATTGTATCCCAGACAGTTTGAGTATTGTGTTCTGAGACTCTGGCTCTCATTTCAATCTTTTGTTTTAGCAGACAGCTTCTAATACTGTAAAATTGAGAGAAAGGAGTGAGGCAATCTTCCCAATTCTAGGAGTGGATATACGTAGCCTCCTTTGTATCCACTGGAGTGAAAGGTTGCAGAGGTGGAAGTTCAGAGTCCCCATTAGATCTCTGCTTACACTGCCCCAACTGGGGAGGACACTTCATTACACTCCTGACATGATAAGCACTGACACTACTATGCTTGTGTCGGGGGCAACTGAGGTTGTGTCTCACCTCCAGGCTGGGATGAAAGTCTTACATCCCCACTAGGCCTTTTATAATCACTCTGAAGGAAGAAAAGAGGGATGCCATATTAAAGTAGGACAAGAGTAAAAACCTAGGCTCCTCACTTGGCCTTAGCTGTAGGGGTGGAGGTAGAATCCATGGTATTTGCAAGAGGAGGGCAATTGTCTAAAAATTGTCTATCTTGTTAGTCTTTCCCTTTCCTGGGTCCTTTGTCTAAGGAGAACAGACTTTCCCTAAAGTTTGTCTGTGCTTATTTGCATTTCTAGCTTTTCCAGCATCTAGTCTTGGATATTTTAGGCAAAAATCTCAAGAAATCCACTGACAGGTCATTCATCAGGATCCAAGGATCTTAACTAGTTTACCTTCCCTCTACCTTTCAGAGTCTTAAGTTTTTTTTTATATATACGATGTGCATAGATTTTAGTTGTACTAGTAGGAGAAATAAGAAAAAGTGTACTGAGTCTGTTTTGTCTTGGAAATGAAAGTTCAAATACATTGTTTTAGAAGTTTTTCTTGCTTTTGCAAGGGTATTAAGACAAAAAGAGAAGTAAAAAACATGTAAATTTGGAGAAAAAAAGAAATAAAACTTCCCCTATCCACAGACTACATGATCATCTAAGCAGAAAATTCCCCCAAATCTATAATCAATTACGGAACTAATGGGTTTAGTAAGGTCCTAAGTCACAAGGTCAACACATGGCAAACGAATCTTATTTCTAGGCACTAGCTATACAAACTTAGAATATAAAAACTATTCTACAAAAATAAAATCCGTAAAATACCATAAAAATGCAATAACTTCCAAAAATGCAAATATTTATAAATATAACAACAAAGTAATAATAGACCTATATGATAAAAAATGTATGAATGAAATAAATAAAGTTCTAAGTAAATGACCATCCCTACCATTTTTATTGACTCAATTTATTAAAGATGCTATTTTTCTCCACATTGTTCTGTAGATTTTAATACAACTCCTATCAAAATCTATGAAATGTTTTTCTCAGATTAAACTGCTAGCTCTAAAATTTATAGGGAAAAGCAAAGGAATTAGAATAGCTAAAAGAATTTGGAAAGACAAGAATAAATTTGGAGGAATTACTCTGCTAATGTTGAGGCTTATTATAAATCTACAGGAATCAAGTCTGTATGGTATTGATGATGAAATAGACAAATAGATAAAGGAATAGAACAGAGATTCTAAAAATAGATCAATATAAATATGACCAATTGATTTTTGACAAAGATACAAGATCAATTCAATGAATAAAGGCTAGTGGTTTCAGCAAGTTGTACTGAAACAGCTAGACATTCATAGCCTAAAGAAATGAATCTTGTAAATTTTACACCTTATATAGAAATTAACTCAAAGTGAATCATGTATCTAAATATAAAAATATAACAGTTTTAGATGGGACATGGGAGAAAATCTATGTGGCCTTGGGTTTGGTATTGAGTTCTTAGACATGCTACCAAAAGCATAATTCATAAAAGAAAAAATGATAAATTAGACTTCACCAGGGAAAAAAACACAATGAAAGACATTGTTAAGAGAATGAAATGGCAAGCCAAGAAATGAGAGAAAATATTTTTACATTACATATCCACAAAGAATAGCTATCCAGAATAAATAAAGTACACTTGAAACTCAAAAATAAGAAAACATAAATTAACTGAAAAATTAGCAAAAAGCAGGAATAGCCACTTCACTGAAGAAGACATAAGAATGACAGAGACATTCAACATTAACAGCCACCAGGGATATGTAAAATGAAACCATGATTAGATTCCACTATACGACTATTAAAAGAGCTTAAATAAAGGAACAAAGTTCTGGTTAGTATTCAGAGCAACTGGAACTCAGAACATTGCTAGTGGGAATACAAAAAGGTATAGCAGTTTCTGAGAATGTTAAACATATACTTACCATGTGACCTAGCAGCCTCACTCCTAGGTATCCTCTAGAGAATTAAAAACGTATGCTTATGCAATAACCTGAACACAAGTATTCATAGCAGCTCTACTGATAATTGATAAAGCTATCATCAACCCAAATATTCTTCAAGGATCGAATAGAAAAACAAATTGTAGTTTGTTGTTGTTGTTATGTTGCTGTGTAATTGCTAAATCATGTCCAATTCTTTTGCAACCCCATGGACCCTACCCTCCAGGCTCCTCTCTCTATGTGATTTCCAAGTCAAGAATATTGAAGTGAGTTGCCAGTTCCTTCTTCAGAGGATCTTCCCAACACAGGGATCAAATTTGCATCTCCTCCTTGGCAGGCAGATTCTTTACCACTGAGCCACCTGGTTTATTTGTCCATATAATAGAGTACTATTCAATAAAAAAAAAAAAAAAGAATGAACTTTTGAAATATGCAAGACTTTGGATGTATCTCAAGTCTTTATACCAAGTAAAAGAAGTCAATTTCAAAAGATGTGATTCCATTATTATGACATTCTAGAAAGTCAAACCTAAGGGGATTACCTGGGTTTCCCAGTGCCTCAGAGGTAAAGAATGTGCCTGCAATGCAGGAGCTGGGAGTTCTATCTCCTCTGGGTCAGGAAGACCCTCTGGAGAACGAAATGGCAACCCACTCTGGTATTCTTGCCTGGGAAATCCCATTAATAAAGGAACCTGGCTATGATTCATGGGGTTGAAAAACATTCGGAGCTGACTTAGTGACTAAACGACAATAGGGATAAAGAAGTGATCAGTGATTACCAGGGATTATGAGAAATAAAAAGGTGTGATTTTCAAGGTTTTCATTCAAGGGAGATTTTTGAGGATGGATGGGACTATCCTGTGCATGTTTTTGATGTGCTAACAAGAATCTATGTGTCAAAATGTATAGATATACTTCAAGGAGAGAAAAAGTTTTAAACAAGAAAAGTCCATTTTACTTCAAAACGAATTTTTAAATTAATATATTAATTTCTCAATTCTAAAATGTCTTTTGGTGTTTTTAATTATCTTTTTTTTTACTGGCTTAATTGAATTGTTCTCACAGGAATATTTTATAATGAAATCAATTCAGTAGAATTGATGGAGACTTACTTTATGAATAGTGTATCACAATACTTTCAAATAATCTGTGTATATTGAAAGAATATATATCTTGTAAAATCTTAAGATAGAAATATATATATATATTTCATTAGATCTGTTTTGTTAATTATGTAGATCAGTGTTCTATTTAATTTTGTAGTTGTTGCTTCTCTCTGTCAGAGAGAAATAATACTTTTTTTCCTTTTCATATGTTGGGTAAGGTAATTAAGTGTCATACAAATGTAGAAATTGTATGACTACCTGGCAATTAGAATCTTTCCTCATTAGGAAACAATGCTTCTTATCTCTAGTAGTTTTATTGTTTACTTTTAAGTTTTCTTGGTTTGAAATTGCTATATCTGCACTAGAATTATTAAATTAGAGTTTACATGGTGTGTATATATATATATATATATATATTTCTATCTTTTAAATTTCCACTATTCTCTTTTAAATGTCTTTCTTAAAATAACATATGCTTGAGTTTCATTTTATTTCCAATCTGCTAATCTTGTCATTTAACTGGATAATTTAAACCTTTTACATTTAGTGTAATTTCTAATACCTTAAACTCATTTTCTGCCTATTTATTTTTGTGTGTATCAGTATATATGTTCTAGTTTGTTTTTCTATTCTTATTTATGATTATTTGTTATAATTCCATTTTTCTTCTTTCATTCGGAATTTATAAATTTTCTATATGATATTTTAGCAATTACCCTTGAAATTGCAATATGCAATTAAATAACCAAAGTCATAGTCCATGCAGGCTGCTGCACCAAAATATAACAGACTAGGTAGCTTATGAACAATAGAAATTTGTTTCTCACACTTCTGGAGGCTGAAAGTCTGATATTAAGGTGTCAGGATGATCAGATTCTGTGTCTGTACTTCCCAGTTGATAACTGGGAAGTTGGCTTTCTGCTATTACCTCACACAGCAGAAGGGGCAAAGGAAATTTTTCTGGGTCTCTTTTATAAGGTCACTAATTCCATAATTGTGGACTCTGCCTCCTGACCTAATCACCTCCCAAAGACCCTACTTCCCAGTACTGTCACATCAAGCATAAAATTTCAACACATGAATATTGAGGGGAATACAAACATTCAGGCCATAGTAAATATACATATTCTTTGGACCAGCCTCTTATTATTTATAATTTATTTTCAGGAATAAGCACAACTACATAATAATAAAGTTTTTAATCACAGCCCAGTTTAATGGGCTGGAAAATTGAAAACAAAGTTTAAATATCTGATATCCAGAGGTTAGTTAAATAAAACTGATGGATAAATAATATTCATCCATTTAAAATTATATTTTAAAGAGTAAACAATGAAATAACTTATCACAATACAGCATTAAAAGAAAGAGTGGAAAACTCAGTAAGTTTTATTACATGTGTATGCATGATCATGTGTATATATATATGTGAGTTTACATATATGTATATGTCCATTTGTAATATAGAGATCATAGGAAAAATATTGCTGATAGTAGCTGTAGCATGATCTTAAGATTGAATGACAAAGTTTTTTCTGTTTATCAGTATTTTAACCATTTTCTATGAGAATGTATTTTTGTAGTAACAGAAACAATTAAAAAAACACTGTTAAGAGTCTTGAGAAAGAAGAATGGAGCTGGAGGAATCAACCTTCTTGACTTCAGATTATACTACAAAGCTATAGGCATCAAGACAGTATGCTACTGGCACAAAAACAGAGATAAAGACCAATGAAACAAGATAGAAAGCCCAGAAATAAACCCATGCACCTATGGGTACCTTATTTTTGACAAAGGAGGCAAGAATATACAATGGGGTAAAGACAGCCTCTTCAACAAATGGTGCTGGGAAAACTGGACAGCTACATGTAAAAGAATGAAATTAGAACAGTTCTTAACACCATACAAAAAACAAACTCAAAATGTATTAAAAACCTAAATGTAAGACCAGAAACTATAAAACTCTTAGAGGAAAACATAGGCAGAACACTCGATGACATAAATCAAAGCAAGATCCTCTACAACCCACCTCCTAGAGTAGTGGAAATAAAAGCAAAAGTAAACAAGTGGGACCTGATTAACTTAAAAGCTTTTGCACAGCAAAGGAAACTATAAGCAACATGAAAAAACAACTCTCAGAATAGGAGAAAATAATAGCAAATGAAACAACTGACAAAGAATTAATTTCCAAAATATACAAGCAGCTCATACAACTCAATACCAGAAAAACAAACAACCCAGTCAAAAAGTGGGGAAAAGACCTAAACAGACATTTCTCCAAAGAAGACATACAAATGGCTAACAAACACTTGAAAAGATGCTCAGCATCACTCATTATTAGAGAAATGCAAATCAAAACTACAATAGGTATCATCTCACATTGGTCAGAAAGGCCTTCATCAAAATGTCTACAAACAATAAATGGTGGAGAGGGTGTGGAGGAAAGGGAATACTCTTGCACTGTTGGTGGGAATGCAAATTGATACAGTCATTATGGAAGACAGTATGGAGATTCCTAAAAAACTAGGAATAAATTAATCATATGACCCAGCAATCCCACTCCTAGGCATATACCCTGAGGAAACCAAAATTGAAAGAGACACATGTATCCCATTGTTCATTACAGCAGTATTTACAATAGCTAGAACACGGAAGCAACCTAGATGTCCATCGACAGATGAATGGATAAAGAAGTTGTGGTACATATACACAATGGAATATTACTCAGCCATAAAAAGGAACACATTTGAGTCAGTTCTAAGGAGGTGGATGAACCTAGAACCTATTATACAGAGTGAAGTGAGTCAGAAAGAGAAAGATAAATACAGTATTCTAACACATATATACAAAATCTAGAAAAATGGTACTGAAGAATTTATTTACAGGGCAGTAATGGAGAAACAGACATAGAGAATAGATTCATGGACATGGTGAGAGGGGAGGAGAGGGTGAGATGTATGGAAAGAGTAACATGGAAACTTACATTACCCTGTGTAAAATAGATAGCCAATAGGAATTTGCTTAATGGCTCAGAAAACTCAAACAGGGGCTCTGTATCAACCTAGAGGGGTGGGATATGTAGGGAGATGGGAGGGAGGTTCAAAAGGGAGGGGATATATGTATGCCTATGGCTGATTCATGTTGAGGTCTGACAGAAAACAGTAAAATTCTGTAAAGCAATTATCCTTCAGTTAAAACAAACAAACAAACACTGCTAGGAAATATAGACCACAGAATAGTATTAGCAGTAAGAATTTAATTAAAGAACTTTATTCTATCTCTGCTATGATTATAGCAATCTAGAAATTACACATGCATTTGAAAAACATCTTTCTAAAGAATGCAGAAAGTTAATTTAATATGATCTTCAATTGTGTTACTTTTTTTTTTTAACAAAAATAATTACCTTTCCTAAAAAATAAAGTAAAAAGCACAAACTTCACTGACAGAGACTGTGATGACAGCCCGAGCAATAAAAGAGGAAATTGTATGGATCCAGTATAATCCAACTTCAAATACAGAGTTTCTCACTGCACATATCCAGTTGTGTTTGTCAGATACAAACTGTTATTGCTATGATTAGCCAACAAGTAAATCCCTGAAAAATGAGCATGCCAGAGGGTGCTCTTTCCATCATCTTTGGCTCAGCCCTGCCATTAATCTCAGGAAAGACTTCTCTGTGATCTTGCAGCCCTGTTCATGTGCTGTGACCTTGAGCTACAGGCTGTGACATTGGACTAAGAACACAACACAGGTAAACATGCCCAAATCATTCCCAGCATAGAATGAATGAAATCCTTCGGAAATGAGTGTGGCTTGAAACAATGTTCTTTGGTTTCTTTTGTGCTTTCGTCCTTGTCCTAAGGGATGGTAGCGTGAAAGTAGACTACCTCTAACCTGATTCATCTGAATGTTAAAAGAAAGAGATTGGTTATAGATTTCCAGTTTATCCTCAGAATTGTCAGTGTACTATCTAGAAGCAGTCTATGCTAATTTTTCAGTGGCAATTATCTGGAAAAAAAAAAAAATTCCCATTAGTGGATTCTGCATTTTTCTTATATGGCAAAAAATTACTTAAACACAAAGCTAAACACCTTCTGTGATGGGCAGATGACAAGGAGCCCCTACTGACTTCCCAGTTCCTGGTATTCACTCCTTTGTATACTCTCCCTGTGGTGGTTAGATTTATATGTCAGTTTGCCTAAGCTATGGTACTCCATTATTTAGCCAAACGTTAATCTAAGTGTTGCTGTTAGGGTATTTTGTAGATGCGGTTAATATCTTCAATCAGTTGACTATGAATAAAAGAGATTACCTCAAAATTTGGGTAAGCTTTACCTAAACAGATGAAGACTTTGAGCTAAAACAACAACAATAACAACAAAACAGATTTTTCAGAGAAGAAATTCTGTCTGAAGACTGGTGTCAACTCCTGAGTTTCCATCTTGCTAGCCTGCCTGTAGATTTCAGACTTGCCACCCCCCACCATCATATAAACCGATTTCTTAAAATAAATTTCTTCTATCTATATATGTCTTATTGGTTCTGTCTCTGTGGAGAATACTAATACAGTGTGTACATAAAAATAATTTTTATTTTTAGTAATGGCATTATAACACATAAACAGTGTCCCATGCCTTATTTACTAATTTATAATGTGGCTTATAAAACTTTTTGTACATCAGAATATACAAATCTACCTTATTATTTTTACAAATGTTCAGTGGCTATTACCTATACAAACCATAATGTATCCATGAGCATGATTAAAAATGCAAGTGTAGTAAGTTTTCCAGCCTTTAGTTTTCAACTTTCAATCTTAACTGTGATTTAGTTAATCCAATGTAGAGCTGAAAGCTTTAAGACAGTACATTTAAAGTTTTGAAATGGCTTACATGAAATAATTAAACATAATGCTCTCTTTGTTTCATTTTCCCTGGAACAAAATGGAAGTCGAGTGTTCTGGGAAGAGTCAAAATTTCATTTTTTCCCTCTGTTATGACCTAGCTTTGAATCTTATCCCAGGGGTTGTCTGGCTCAGAGGATGTTCTTTGCTTTGCAAATATTTGCTTTGTCTCGCCAAAGTTGCAGTTTTATCCACAAGATCTATACTCTTATGATGTTGAGACTCTACCTAAAACTTTGTGGAAATCATTTATGTTGTCTCTTTCTATTAATACTGTTATACAAATATAAAGATCGTTTTCATAAAATATTTTAAAATTAGAGAAGTATATTACAGTTGGGATAAAAAAATAATCTTGAATAATTAGGAAGTGCTTAGTTTAAGGAAAGGTGCTTAATTCAGTAACATTTAAGATGAGAAAATTGTATAAAAGTTTTTTAAAAATGGATATCTTCCAATACATGAATTTATTACAACCTGAGACCAGAACTATCCTATTGTGCATATAGTGCTATGATTATACTATTGTCTTTCTTACCAAGAGATCCCATTTTTATATTTCAGTTTCAGAGTAATAATGGCTACCGTATGTAAAATATACTTTCTTGAGTGTCCTAATACCATTTGTTACAAAAAGGAAATACAAAACTGAACAACAGAATATACATGTTACAAGCTTTCCACACTTTTGTACCAGAGAGGATAGTTGAGTTCTCTGTAATAAGGCTTTGTAATGATGGCAAAGTGAGGCAGACCAATTCTCTTTGTATGAAAGTCTGAAACTCAGTAACCCCAGACTCCCAGTCCTGTAGCTTTTTCCTGGTAGTATGAATCTTTCTTGTGAATTCAAAATGGCAAAGAGGATTTCTTGTAAGTGTAAGTGTAAATGTAAGTGTAAATCTTATATGTAAGGTTAAAGTCAGCAGGAACTTTGTGTAAGCAATTGAGGGAGGAGCTGCCCATAAAGAGGCAAAATCAAGACAGTGATGTCATGAATAGAAAGCAACAATGCAGAGAAAATTTGAAAAAAATGAAGCATAGATTTAAAAGGAGAAAATAGAGTTTGCTGACAAGACATGAGAGAATAGAAGACTTGCAGAGTAGTTGTTTTGATGGTTCAGAAATATGTTAACAAACTAAAAGTTTATCTGCTGCCTCACAGTGGTGGGAAGGTGGACATACAGGAGTTGGTCGCTCAGTCCTTTCCGACCCTTTGCAGCCCCATGGACTATAAACCTCCAGGCTCCTCTGTCCATGGGGTTCTCCCAGTAAGAATACTGGAGTGGGTAGCCATTTTCTTCTCCAGGGGATCTTCCTGATCCAGAGATCAAACCCAGGTCTCCTGCATTGCAGACTACCGTTTGACCCACTGGGAAGGTAGACAATACTGTTTAAAAGATTTGTACAAAAATGCTTTTTATCCTGTTACCTCCTTTTAAGATGTCTCAAACCTAAAAAGTAAAACTTGGGAGAATGTTTTGATCTATTTCCAAGATGCTGTTTGTATCTTCTAGTGTCTGGAATGTAAGAATTATTTATTAA
The DNA here is from genome assembly GCF_055505025.1 of Bos grunniens. Taxonomy (NCBI): domain Eukaryota; kingdom Metazoa; phylum Chordata; class Mammalia; order Artiodactyla; family Bovidae; genus Bos; species Bos grunniens. Next base: position 48,247,684 of record NC_141172.1, on the reverse strand, counting down.
ATGCTAATTTAGTGAATTTTCACTGAAGTGTAAGTGAACTGTGGAAAATCCTTAAAGAGATGTACAGATAAGCTAGGGAAGTATTATCCTGATTGATAGCCATAAAAAAAAAAAAAGAAAAATTATACAATCATCAAAATTATTTGGCATTATTTACCTGGTGTTTTAAAAGAACATAAGACTCTAGGCTGATATTTTGGACCCCCTGTTCCAACTAGATGATAGAAGCTAGAAGATATTCTCAATTAGTACCATACCCATACACTTTTACCTAATAGCACTTCTACTCTCTGATTTTGGTGTTAAAACTCATGCTTCTTGTTCTCTCCCTCTTCATAAACTGGAGAAATATAGTCTAGAGTCTTCAGCAACAGAAATATATACCTATAGAAGTTAAAACATAAGTGTCTAAACATTTTTTTAACTTTTTTGTTACATCAATTGTTTTATATTTTAATAAAGATAGCATTTAGAAACTAAATTTGAACTGGAAATTGTACTTGACTCCATTGTGCATATCATTAGAGAGAACTGAAGAATGTAGCCAGTCAACTTTTACCTCCTTTGTGCTAAATCCAGATGTCTTTTTGGTTTTCACATTAATCTTGAAGACCAATTCGCTTTAAGCCAATGCTTCTCAACTTTTCTTCATGCCTCGTTGCCTTTCATATTCTTAGTACATAATCATCAGTCACATCAATAGAATAGGGGCACAAGCCTCAAGGTTTAGTTGAGAATTACTACTAAAAACAGTGAGAGTAACATCTCATTCCAGTTGCTCAGTCATGTCCTACTCATTGTGACCCAATGGACTGCAGCACGCCATGCCTCCCTGTCCATCACCAACTCCCGGAGTTTACTCAAACTTATGTCCATTGGGTCAGTGATGCCATCCAACCATCTCATCCTCTGTCGTCCCCGTCTCCTCCAACCTTCAGTCTTTCCCAGCATCAGGGTCTTCTCAAATGAGTCAGTTCTTCATATCAGGTGGCCAAAGTATTGGAGTTTCAGCTTCAGCATCAGTCTTTCCAATGAATATTCAGGACTGATTTCCTGTAGAATGCACTGGGTGGATCTCCCTGCTGTCCAAGGGACTCTCAAGAGTCTTCTCAAACACCACAGTTCAAAAGCATCAATTCTTCAGCACTCAGCTTTCTTTATAGTCCAACTCTCACATCTATACATGACTAGTTAAAAAATCATAGCTTTGACTATAGGGATCTTTGTTAGCAAAGTAATGTCTCTGCTTTTTAATATGCAGTCTAGGTTGGTCATATCTTTTCTTCCAAGGATCAAGCGTCTTTTAATTCCATTGATGCAGTCATCATCTGCAGTGATTTTAGAGACCCCAAAAATAAAGTCTCTCACTGTTTCCATTGTTTCCCCATTTATTTGCCATAAAGTGATGGCACTAGATGTCATGATCTTAGTTTTCTGAATGTTGAGTTTTAATCCAACTTTTTCACTCGCCTCTTTCATTTTCATCAAGAGCTTCTTTAGTTCGTCTTCAACTTTCTGCCATAAGGGTGGTGTCATCTGCATATCTGAGGTTATTGATATTTCTCCTGGCAATCTTGATTCCAGCTTGTGCTTCATCCAGTCCAGCATTTCTCATGATATACTCTGCATATAAGTTAAATAAGCATGGTGACAATATACAGCCTTTACGTTCTCCTTTCTCAATTTGGAACCAGTCTGTTGTTTCATGTCCAGTTCTAAATGTTGCTTCCTGAATTGCACACAGATTTCTGAGGAGGCAGGTCAGGTGGTCTGGTAGTCCCATCTCTTTAAGAATTTTCTATTGTTTTTGGAAGTCCCAACAAGATGGTAGGTGCTGGAGTGGCGGCTGTGTGGCACTGGAGTTGCAGCTGTGTGGAGCTGGAGTGACTTTGAGGAGCCCCAGCAACATGGTATGAGGGGCAAAATCACATTTAGAATCAAACCCCATACCTTCCAGAGATAGTCAGAGGGCTCAAACATACCTTGTGCACACCAGGACCCAGAGGCCCCACAGAGACTGAGACAGAACTGTGTTTGAGTGTCTCCTGAGGAGGTATGAGTCAGAAGTGGACTTGCTGCAGGGGCAGGTGTTCTGGGTGCAGTAGACCTGGGTATGGCATAAGCCCATTTGGAGGAGGTCGCCATTAACCCCATCATAGAGCCACCAGAACTTACACAGGTCTGGGGAAACAGACTCTTGGAGGGCACAAACAAAACTTGTGTGCACTAGGACCAAGGAGAAAGGAGCAGTGACCCCACAAGAGACTGATCCAGCCTTGTCCATGAGTGTCTAGGAGTCTCCAGTGGAGGTGTGGGTTGGTGATGGCCTGCTGCAGAGTTGGGGGCACTGAGTGTAACAGTGCATGCATGGGATCTTTGAAGGAGGTCACCATTATTTTCATTACCTCCACCGTAGTTTAGTCTCAGGTCAAATAACAGGGAAGGAACTCAGCCTCACCTATAAAGAAAACTTGGGTTAAAGATTAAAGCATGGCCCCATTAGAACAAGACTCAGTTTTCCCCTCAGTCAGTCTCTCACATCATGAAGCTTCCATAAGCCACTTTTCCTTCTCCATCAGAGGGCAGATAGAATGAAAACAACAGGAAACTAACCAATCTGATCACATGGACTGCAGCCTTGTCTAACTCAATGCAAATATGAGCCCTGCTATGTAGGGCCACCCAAGATGGATAGATCATGGTTGAGAGTTCTGATAAAATGTTGTCCACTGGAGAAGGGAATGGCAAACCACTTCAGTATTCTTACCTTGAGAACCCCATGAAAAGGCAAAAAGATAGGACAATGAATAATGAACTCCCCAGGTCGGTAGGTGCCCAATATGCTACTGGAGATCAGTGGAGAAATAACTCCAGAAAAAAGGAAGAGACAGAGCCAAAGCAAAAACTACACCCAGTTATGGATGCAACTTGGATGGAAATAAAGTCTGATACTATTCATTTCCAAGGCAAACCATTCAATATCACAGTAATACAAGTCTATGCCCAACCAGTAGTGCTGAAAAAGCTGAAGTTGAACAGATCTATGAAGACCTACAAGACCTTCTAGAACTAACACCTCAAAAAGATGTCCTTTTCATTATAGGGCACTGAAGTCCAAAAGTAGAAGTCAAGAAACACCTGGAGTAACAGGCAAATTTGGCCTTGGAGAACAGAATGAACCATGGCAAAGGCTAACAGAATTTTGAAAAGATTACACACCAGTCATAGCAAACACCCTCTTCCAACAAAAGAGAAGACTACACATGGACATCACCAGACAGTCAATACCCAAATCAGATTGATTATATTCTTTGCAGCCAAAGATGGAGAAGCTCTATACGGTCAGCAAAAACAAGACCAGGAGCTGACTGTGGCTCACATCATGAACATCTTATTGCCAAATTCAGACTTAAATTGAAGAAAGTGGGGAAAACCACTAGACCATTCAGGTATAACCTAAATCAAATCTCTTACCATTATACAGTGAAAGTGACAAGTAGATTCAAGGGATTAGATCTGATACAGAGTGCCTGAAGAACTATGCACGGAGATTCATGATATTGTACAAGAGGCAGTGATCAAGATCATCCCCATGAAAAAGAAATGCAAAAAGGCAAAATGGTTGTCTGAGACCTTACAAATAGCTATGAAAAGAAGAGAAGTGAAAGGCAAAAGAAAAGGAAAGATATACCCATTTGAATGCAGAGTTCCAAAGACTAGCAAGGAGAGATAAGGAAGGCTTCCTCAATGATTACTGGAAAGAAATAGAGGAAAACAATAGAGTGGGAAAGACTAGAGATATCTTCAAGAAGATTAGAGATACCAAGAGAACATTTCATGCAAAGATGGGCACAATAAAGGACATAAATGGTATGGACCTAACAGAAGCAGAAGATATTTAGAAGAGGTGGTAAGACTGTACAGAACTATAAAAAAAAAAAAAAAAAAGATCTTCATGACCCACATGATCTTGATGGTATGATCATTCACCTAGAGCCAGACATCCTGGAATGTGAAGTCAAGTGGGCCTTAGGAAGCATCACTGTGAGCAAAGCTAGTTGAGGTGATGGAATTCCAGTTAAGCTATTTCCAATCCTATACGATGATGCTGTGAAAGTGCTACATTCAGTATACCAGCAAATTTGGAAAACTCAGCACTGGCCACAGGACTGGAGAAAGTCAGTTTTCATTCCAATCTCAAAGAAAGGCAATGCCAAAGAATGCTCAAACTACCACACAATTGTACTCATCTCACACGCTAGTAAAGTAATGCTCAAAACCCTCCAAGTCAGGCTTCAACAATACATGAACCATGAACTTCCAGATGTTCAAGCTGTATTTAGAAAAGGCAGAGAAACCAGAGATCAAATTGTCAACATCTGTATCCTCTGGATCCTCAAAAAAGCAAGAGAGTATTTCATATGGACCAAATTTTAAGTATTGATATGACCTGGATATGGGAAACCCAATATTCAAAATTTCTCTTCTGTTTTTATTTCAGTGCTGTGTCTGGTTGTTTATCTAAACTACCTGATTCTGAAAGATGATTTGAAGTAGCCTATGCAATGAAATCATTTCAACAATATAAAGGTAGCCAAAGGAAGTTAGAATAGAAGAAAAGTAACGTTCAGTTCAGTTGCTCAGTCGTGTCTGACTCTTTGTGACCCCATGAATCGCAGCACGCCAGACCTCCCTGTCCATCACCAACTCCTGGAGTTCACTCAGACTCACGTCCATCGAGTCAGTGATGCCATCCAGCCATCTCATCCTCTGTCGTCCCCTTCTCCTCCTGCCCCCAATCCCTTGCAGCATCAGAGTCTTTTCCAATGAGTCAACTCTTCGCATGAGGTGGCCAAAGTACTGGAGTTTCAGATGTAGCATCATTCCTTCCAAAGAAATCCCAGGGCTGATCTCCTTCAGAATGGACTGGTTGGATCTCCTTGCAGTCCAAGGGACTCTCAAGAGTCTTCTCCAACACCACAGTTCAAAAGCATCAATTCTTCAGCGCTCAGTCTTCTTCACAGTCCAACTCTCACATCCATACATGACCACTGGAAAAACCATAGCCTTGACTAGATGGAACTTTGTTGACTAAGTAATGTCTCTGCTTTTGAATATGCTATCTAGGTTGGTCATAATTTTTCTTCCCAGGAGTAAACGTCTTTTTAATTTCATGGCTGCAGTCACCATCTGCAGTGATCTTGGAGCCCCCCAAAATAAAGTCTGACACTTTTCCCACTGTTTTCCCATCTATTTCCCATGAAGTGATGGGACCAGATGCCATGATCTTTGTTTTCTGAATGTTGAGCTTTAAGACAACTTTTTCACTCTCCACTTTCACTTTAATCAAGAGGCTTTTTAGTTCCTCTTCACTTTCCGCCATAAGGGTGGTGTCATCTGCATATCTGAGGTTATTGATATTTCTCCCGGCAATCTTGATTCCAGCTTGTGCTTCTTCCAGCCCAGTGTTTCTCATGATGTACTCTGCATAGAAGTTAAATAAGCAGGGTGACAATATACAGCCTTGATGTACTCCTTTTCCTATTTGGAACCAGTCTGTTGTTCCATGTCCAGTTCTAACTGTTGCTTCCTGACCTGCATATAAGTTTCTCAAGAGGCAGGTCAGGTGGTCTGGTATTCCCATCTCTTTCAGAATTTTCCACAGTTTATTGTTATCCACACAGTCAAAGGCTTTGGCATAGTCAGTAAAGCAGAAATAGATGTTTTTCTGGAACTCTCCTGCTTTTTCCATGATCCAGCGGATGTTGGCAATTTGATCTCTGGTTCCTCTGCCTTTTCTGAAAGCAGTTTGGACATCTGGAAGTCCATGGTTCACGTATTGCTGAAGCCTGGCTTGGAGAATTTTAAGCATTACTTTACTAGTGTGTGAGATGAGTGCAATTGTGCAGTAGTTTGAGCATTCTTTGGCATTGCCCTTCTTTGGGACTCGAAACAAATATTCCCCAGTTTAGCTATAGATTAAATCAATATTAATCAGCTCCCCAGCAGACACTTAATAGAAACAGAAAAGTACATAATAACTATATGCGGAAATGTGAAGGACTTAAAATAGCTAAAATAATTTTTAAAAAATAAGATTAAATTTGAAAGATTTGCACCATTTAAATGGAGGATTCATTATAAAGGTCAATAATCATGACAATATAGCACTGGCATAAACATAAGACATAAGTGAATGGAACAGAATAGAAAGACCAGAAATAAAACTACATACATACAGCCAACAGGCTTTTGACATAGTCAGTGGGTAAAAATAATCTTTTCAACAGATTGTAGAAATTTGAAATATCTAGAAATACCTCTAGAAATATGAGGTGTTTATTGTACATCTAATATGTGCTTGGTTCTATTCTGAGTAAAGATATAGCAGAAAAGAGACACAGTTCCTGGCCTCATAAACATATTTCGTATAGAATAAAGGCAGCCAGTAACTAAACAAGCAAATGCATTATATAACCTTAGGTATTAAAAAATTCCATGAGAAAATCATTAATTAGATTAAAAATAATAGTGCATCAAATGAATTATCATAAAAAATTTCCAGTGTAAGTGAACTGTGTTCATGATGTTTGATATGCCTACTGAGGAAATGAAGTTACACACAGGCAAAATTCCATGGAGAATAAACATATAAAGTAAGTAGAAACAGAACTCTGAAATAAGTAAGCTAGTGAAGTAGATTGGGTCAATTATGTAATTTTACCTTGAAAGGCCAGGTCCTCAGACACTCAGAAAGACAATACTGAAATATAAGAAAAAGAGATAATTCTTAAGTCAAATATACTGTATGGTGATGACAAAAATCTATGTTCTCCTATCCCTTAAAACACACACAAACACACAAGCAGAATTTTGATGAGCCACATGTATAAAATTACCAATGAAAGTAGACCAATTATGAAATTCATTGAAAAGTTTTGTTTTTGTTCTAGAGATTTAGAAAATTCTGTGAATAATAAACATGAGATCTGCTTTTTTTATTGTTTCAGTTCAGTTCAGTTCAGTCACTCAGTCGTGTCCACCTCTTTGTGACCCCATGAATCGCAGCACGCCAGGCCTCCCTGTCCATCACCAGCTCCCAGAGTTCACCCAAACTCATGTGCATTGAGTCAGTGATGCCATCCAGCCATCTCATCCTCTGTCGTCCCCTTCTCCTGCCCCCAATCCCTCCCAGCATCAGAGTCTTTTCCAATGAGTCAGCTCTTCACACGAGGTGGCCAAAGTACTGGAGTTTCAGCTTTAGCATCAATCCTTCCAATGAACATCCAGGACTGATCTCCTTTAGGATGGACTGGTTGGATCTCCTTGCAGTCCAAAGGACTCTCAAGAGTCTTCTCCAACACCGCAGTTCAAAAGCATCAATTCTTTGGTGCTCAGCTTTTTTCACAGACCAACTCTCACATCCATACATGACCACAGGAAAAACCATAGCCTTGACTAGACGAACCTTTGTTGGAAAAGTAATATCTCTGCTTTTCAATATAGTATCTAGGTGGGTCATAACTTTCCTTCCAAGGAGTAAGCCTCTTTTAATTTCATGGCTACAATCACCATATGCAGTGATTTTGGAGCCCTCCAAAAATAAAGTCAGCCACTGTTTCCCCGTCTATTTCCCATTGTTTGGAACTTTTAAATTAATATATTTTCAAAGTATAAAGAAAAAAGTGGATGAATTAATGGAATATGAACCAACAAAAAACCAATTGAACACATATAGGAATACTGATTTATTTCAGGCACTGAATAAAACATTTGCATGTGTTATTTCAATTATACTTGGTGGCTTCGTGGTCAAAGAATGTGCCCACCAATCCCTGAGAATGCAAGAAATGTTGGTTTGATCCCTGGATTAGGAAGATGACCTGGAAGAGGAAATGGCAACCCACTCCAGTATTCTTGCCTGGGAAACCCCATTGAAAAAGAAGCCTGGTGGGCTAAACTCGCATTATATATAGAGGGAAAAGGGGAAAACAATGGCACATATCAGTGACATAACATGTAGATGTCTGTGAATCTTAACATTTCTTTATTTTTTATGGAAACAGTGAACACAAACTGAGCATTTATTAAGTGATGTTTATTTCTATAAATGTGTCCTACTGGGAGAATAGGGGCATGGGACCCAATTCTTAGTCCCAGAGCTTATGATTGCTTTTGAGTTCTCACAGACTTTTACTTTTTTACCAAATTTTTTAATTGTATTGAATAAAAACAGATTTTTTTTTTAAAGGTGAAGGTTTAAACATAAAAACATAACATGCCATATCAATGGAAGGGTGAATAAAGGAAAACACTCTTTGTGAATCTTGACTATTGATTTGGACATGTCTTTGTATCATATAAACCTTCAAGGCAGACTAGAGACTGGATCAGAGCTGGATATAATGTACTGAATTTTGATTACAGAAATTAAGGGTAAAATATTTGTCTCCATGGGGACAGATCCATTACTGTACTTTTCAAAATGTCAAGGTTACATTTGAAAAGTAATTGCAATTTTCTCCCATTTTATAAAGATAATTCCCTGTTTGTACTTTACACAGAAAAACCTGTGACTTAAAAAAGTTTTCTTCACGGTATTAAGATGGGCTTCCCAGGTGGTGCTAGTGGTAAAAAACATGCTTATCAATGCAAGAGACATAAGAGACTTGGATTTGATCCCTGGGTCAGGAAGATCCCCTGGAGGAGGGCAGGACAACTTACTCCACCATTCTCACCTGGAGAATCCCATGGACAAAGGAGACTGGCAGGCTACAGTCCATAAGGTCACAAAGAGTCAGATATGACTGAATCGACTTAGCATACCCACACAACATGGCTTAAAGCACAGCATATGTATTTTTGTTAATCTCCAGATTCGAGGAAAGCATAGTGTTATTATTTATTAATATTTTGTTCTTTGACCACTTAGTTTTTTAGGAAGTTATAATTTGTGTCAGAACCATTATTAATAAGAAATCTCTTTTGGAAATGGTAATCCACAGGAAAAGGAAATCACATTTCTATGTTTGCCTTTTGTATCACAGAAAATGTGTTATCTTTGTTTTTATGTTAAAATCTTTTTTTTTAACATATAGGCTATCAGCCTATCTCTAGTAAGTTTATTTTTACTGGACAAATAATTTACATTTGTGTGTATTTGCTACACATTAAGTAAATCCTAATTATGAATATAATAAGAGTGGAGCTAAGCATTGCAATTTATATTAAAAACTATTAAATCACCAAACTTTATTGTGGTAGGAATGGTAAAATTATTAGTAGCTATTTGGAGGTAGATATTAGATAGTAATGTTTCATGAGATGGACTGGTAAATAACAAAATAAAATTCTCATAAAGAAGACATAAATTTACATCACAATTTTGAAAATATTAAAATGTGAAAGAAAAAAGGTATCTTAGCACTGAAAAATATTGTATTGATATTTTTAGTCCTAGAGATTACATCATCAGCTTGGCTTAATATAATCTCTCACAACATAATGCAAAACAAGTAATTTATTATGGTCTTGACTATGCCAAAGCCTTTGACTGTGTGGATCACAATAAACTGTGGAAAATTCTGAAAGAGATGGGAATACCAGACCACCTGACCTACCTCTTGAGAAATTTGTATGCAGGTCAGGAAGCAACAGAACTGGACATGGAACAACAGACTGGTTCCAAATAGGAAAAGGAGTACGTCATTGTATTTTTTATTGTATATTGTCACCCTGTTTATTTAACCTATATGCAGAGTACGTCATGAGAAACGCTGGACTGGAAGAAACACAAGCTGGAATCAAGATTGCCGAGAGAAATATCAATAACCTCAGATATGCAGATGACACCACCCTTATGGCAGAAAGTGAAGAGGAACTAAAAAGCCTCTTGATGAAAGTGAAAGTGGAGAGTGAAAAAGTTGGCTTAAAGCTCAACATTCAGAAAACAAAGATCATGGCATCTGGTCCCATCATTTCATGGCAAATAGATGGGGAAACAGTGGAAACAGTGTCTTTTATTTTTCTGGGCTCCAAAATCACTGCAGATGGTGATTGCAGCCATGAAATTAAAAGACGCTTACTCCTTGGAAGGAAAGTATGACCAACCTAGATAGCATATTCCAAAGCAGAGACATTACTTTGCCAACAAAGGTTCGTCTAGTCAAGGCTATGGTTTTTCCTGTGGTCATGTATGGATTTGAGAGTTGGACTGTGAAGAAAGCTGAGTGCCGAAGAATTGATGCTTTTGAACTGTGGTGTTGAGAAGACTCTTGAGAGTCCCTTGGACTACAAGGAGATCCAACCAGTCCATTCTGAAGGAGATCAGCCCTGGGATTTCTTTGGAAGGAATGATGCTACATCTGAAACTCCAGTACTTTGGCCACCTCATGTGAAGAGTTGACTAATTGGAAAAGACTCTGATGCTGGGAGGGATTGAGGGCAAGAGGAGAAGGGGATGACAGAGGATGAGATGGCTGGATGGCATTACTAACTCAATGGACGTGAGTCTGAGTGAACTCCAGGAGTTGGTGATGGACAGGGAGGCCTGGCGTGCTGCGATTCATGGGGTCGCAGAGTCGGACACTACTGAGCGACTGATCTGATCAGTACAATAATTAACAAATATCTCACAATATTTTAGCCCAAGTATCATGCTATATAAGAAATGAAAATATTTAAATTAATTTTGAAAATCAAATTTGATTTAATTTACAACTCAACATCAGAAAAACAATGCAATTTAAAAATGAGCAGAAGAATATGAATAGACATTTATCCAAAGAGGAAATGCAGATGGCTGATAGGCATCTGAAAAGATGCTCAACATCACTAATCATTAAGGACATGCAAATCAAGACCATAGTTAGATATCACCTCACAACCTGTCAGAATGTCTGCTGCCAAAAAGAATACAAATAAATTTTGCTGAGGATATGGAGAAAAGGGAACCTTTGTACATACACTGTTGGTGAGAATGTCAATTGTAGCTACTGTGGAAAACAGCATAGAGGTTTCTCAAAAAACTAAAAATAGAACTACCATATGACCCAGCAGTTCCACTCCTGGGTACATACACATATTTTTAAAAGCCCACTAGTTCAAAAATAGGGAGAAGGCAATGGCACCCCACTCCAGTACTGTTGCCTGGAAAATCCCATGGATGGAGGAGCCTGGTAGGCTGCAGTCCATGGGATCACTAAGAGGCAGACACGCCTGAGCGACTTCACTTTCACTTTCCACTTTCATGCACTGGAGAAGGAAATGGCAACCCACTCCAGTGTTCTTGCCTGGAGAATCCCATGGACAGAGAAGCCTGGTAGGCTGCAGTCCATGGGGTCGCACAGAGTCGGACACGACTGAAGCGACTTAGCAGCAGCAGCAGTTAGAAAATATATATGCACTCCAATGTTCATATGTGTGGGGTGTGTGTGTGTGTGTGTGTGTGCTCTCAGTCGAGCCCATTAGGCTCCTCTGCCCATGGGAATTTCCAGGCAAGGATTCTGGAGCAGGTTGCCATCCCCTAACCCAGTGTGAACTCATGTCTCTTAGGTCTCCTGCACTGGCAGGCAGATTCTTTACCATCAGCACCACCTGGGAAACCCCATACCCAGCATAGGTAATTTATATTGACTCATTGGAAAAATCCCTGATGCTGGAAAAGATTGAGGGCAGAAGGACAAGAGGGCATCAGAGGATGAGATTGCTGGACAGCATCACAGATGCAATGAACATGAACTTGGGCAAACTCCAAGAGGTGTTGAGGGACAAGGAGGCCTGACATACTGTAGTCCATGGGGTCACAAGGAGTCTTACACGACTGGCGACTGAAAAATCACAACACGATCTTAAAGTTTATTTACTCTATTTTCAGGACTCCCTAATATTGGTTTTAATTCTATTAGGTAAAATTTTTATTTAAGATATTGTGTTTTCCACTTTTCAATTTCTTATTTGTTCTTTGGTTTCTATTCCTTTGCTGATATTTCCTATTTTTTCTTTCATCATCAACATATTTCCATTATTCTTGAAGATGCTTATAGTTCTGTTAATTCCAACATCTTCATCATCTTTAATTGTCTCCATTGATTATTATTTCTTGATAATAATCAATAATAAAAAGTGGCATTTTTCTATTTATTTGAAATTTGAATAGTTTTGATTTGTGTCCTGGGTATTATGAATTATACTTGTAGAGACTCTAGAATATATTATAGTCCTCCAAAGAATAGTGATTTTTTTTTTTAAGCAGGTAGTCATCTGACAGAATTTAAACCAGTTTTTTTGTTTGATGCATGAAAGCTGAAATCTCATTTCTCTCTTTTTAGCCTTGGCTTGTCTGCTTACAGTGTTATCTATGTATTTTGGTTAAAGTTGAGTCTGATATTTAGATATAACATGGTGTTTCCACCTTATCTCTTTTTTAAAGATCTTCTTCTCAACCCATTTTACCACATCTGAACTTTTCAGTTCACGTCTGAACTCTGAAGTTGTCCCAAACCCTGCCCTTTGGCTTACCAATCCAACAAGAAAGTCTTCTCCCTTTCATATTTTAGCTACATCACACTATTGGTGTTGGCTCTCAAGCTAAAAGTGATGAAACCAGGGAGCTTACCCATTATCATTCCCTTCTACCAAGTGTTAACTCATCTACAATACCTTTCCAATTTTCTCAGTCTCCAGTGACCTTAGGTAGTTGTTTCTTTTTACATATTCCCTTTTAGTTTAAGGATTTCCCTGATAGCTCAGTAGGTAAAGAATTCACCTGCAATGCAGGAGACCCTCGTTTGATTCCTGGGTCGGGAAGATCCCCTGGAAAAAGGACAGGCTCCCTGCTTCAGTTTTCTTGGGCTTCCCTTGTGGCTCAGCTGGTAAAGAATCTGCCTGCAACGCGGGAGACCAGAGTTTGATCCCTGGGTTGGGAAAAATCCTCTGGAGAAGGGAAAGGCTACCCACTCCAGTTTCTGGCCTGGAGAATTCCATGGACTGTCCAAGGTGTTGCAAAGAGTCGGACATGACTGAGCAATTTTCACTTTGGTTTAAAGCTGTTATTTGTGGAAGTATTGGCCCAGTAAGAATGAATTAACCATTACCAAGACAGAAATCCAAGAACATTAGATTATTTCTTCTTTTGTAATGTAAATATTTAAAAGCCATAGATTTCCCTATAAAGATTGTTTTAGCTACATCTCACACATTTTGACATGGTAATTTTTTATATTCATTCAGTTAAAAATATTTTAATATGTCCTATGACTTTTTTAAGAAAATTTCTTTTAAAGTTATTTAGATGTGTTATTAATTCTCAAATTGTTGGAGATTTTTCTGATGTCTTTATACTGTACATTTTGTTTAATTCCATTGTGTCTGGCAATACTGTCTGATTTCCACCTATTTAAATTTAATAACTTACAGTTATTCCCAGTGTTGACTCAATAAGTGAACATTCTATCTCCACTTAAATAGAAAGTAGATTTTGTTGTTATTGAGTATAATGTTCTAAAGTGTCAATTTGATTAAGTGCTTTGCTCAAATCTTCAATGTTCTTACTGATTCTTACTCAATATTTATAAAATTTAACAAAAGGGATCTATTGAAATTTCATAATTATGAAAACAGTTCTGCTAGCAACAAGTTCATTTAATTTTTGTTCATCTGAGAAAATCTTTGTCTACTTTTGAAAGATAATTTTTTAAGTTACAGAATGATAAGTTGGTGGGCTTTTTCTCTCGGTACTTTAAATATTTATATGTCACTACACTCTTGTTTGCATGGTTTTTAAGAAGTTAAACATAATTCTTATCTTTCTCTTCTGTAAGTAAGATGTCTTCCCTCCCCCCTTTGGCTTTTTTTAAGATTTTTAAAGTTTACTTTTTTATTTTTTGTAGTTTGAATAGAACATGCCTAGATGTAGTTTTTAACATCTGTACTGCTTCACCTTCTTTGAGCTTCTTACACTTGTGATTTGGCATCTGAATTAACTGGGGAAATTCTCAGACATTATTGTTCCAAATATTTCTTCTGTTTCTCTCTTTTTCTTCTTTTATTCCCATTACTTGTGTATTACACCTTTTGTAGTTATTCCACCGTTCATGGATATTCTGGTGTTTTGCTTGTTTTTCAGTATTTTTCTCTTCACTTTTCAGTTTTGGGGGTTTATACTGAGATATCTTGAAGCTCAGATATCCTCTTTCCTCAGCTGTGTTCATTCTTCTGATAGCTCATCAAAGGCACTCTTCATTTCTGTTATATTGTTTTTATCTCTAGCATTTCTTTTTTATCTTTTTCTTAGAATTTCCATCTCTCTGTTTACATTGTCCATTTGTGTTTCTTTTCTTTTTTTTAAATTTTATTTTATTTTTAAACTTTACATAATTGTATTAGTTTTGCCAAATATCAAAATGAATCCACCACAGGTATACATGTGTTCCCCATCCTGAACCCTCCTCCCTCCTCCCTCCCCATACCATCCCTCTGGGTCGTCCCAGTGCACTAGCCCCAAGCATCCAGTATCATGCGTCGAACCTAGACTGGCATCTCGTTTCATACATGATATTTTACATGTTTCAATGCCATTCTCCCAAATCTCCCCACCCTCTCCCTCTCATGTTCTTTAGATATACATGGTGCTTCCCACGTGGCATTATAGTTGTCTCAAATTCCCAGTCTAATTCCAGCATCCCTGCCAGGTCTGGTTCTGATGCTTGCTCTGTTTCTTCAAATTATGGTTGTTTTTTGTTTTTGTTTTTCACCTTTGATAATCCTTGTAAATTTTTCTTCATAGCCATCTATGATGTAGCAGGTAAAAGGTCTTTAGTAATGTAGTGGTAAGATATGCAGAGAGGGAAAATGCTCTATATTCCTATAATTAAGTCCCAATCCTTTAGTGAACCTATGCTTCTGGTATTTTGTTTATTTGAGAAAAACTTTGAGAAACACTTGTGAACTATGAATTTCACAAGTGTTTCTCAGAGTATTTTTCACCACTTGGGTAGGAGAAAGTGGCTAGAGTTAGCTGAATTTGGGTATTTCCCATCCCTAGATTAGCTAGGCTTGGTTAATACTGAGGCAGCTGGGGCTTTAGTTAGCTGGTTTCCCCTGAGGTTGGGACTTGTTAAGAAGAACAGAATGTCCTGGAATATTTCAAAATAGTTTGTTCCCCTGCCTCTGGCCCACTATGCAAGAAACAAGGGAGGAAACTTCTCCAATATTAGCTGTAGAATTCCGGTCAATCTCACAAAATTGTGAGGGTCTCCCATGACTGTGCTTCTGGGGATTTAAATTCTCATACTTGTCCACACTGCTGCTGCTGCTAAGTCACTTCAGTCGTGTCCGACTCTGTGTGACCCCATAGACGTCAGCCTACCAGGCCCTCCTGCCCCTGGGATTCTCCAGGCAAGAACACTGGAGTGGGTTGCCATTTCCTTCTCCAATGCATGAAAGTGAAAAAGTGAAAGTGAAGTCGTTCAGTCGTGTCTGACTCTTAGTGACCCCATAGACTGCAGCCCACCAGGCTCCTCCATCCATGGGATTTTCCAGGCAAGAGTGCTGGAGTGGGGTGCCATTGCCTTCTCCACACTGAGCCTCTACCAATTCTTCAATTATAGTTTAGATTTTCCTACCTCTGCCCAGGGCTTCCCAGCTGGCACTAGTGGTAAAGAACCCACCTGCCAGGGTTCAATCCCTGGGTCAGGAAGATCATCCCCTGGAGGAGGGCATGGCAACCCATTCCAATATTCTTGCCAAGAGAATCCAAAGGACAGAGAAACCTGGCGGGGTACAGTCCATAGGGTTGCAAAGAATTGGACACAACTGAAGTGGCTTAGCATGCACTCATGCACCTCAGCCCTAGTTCCTGTGGCTATTCCAGTTATAAATCTCTGCTCCAGTAATCTGCGACTCCCTGTGTCTACGTGTCTGTTTCGCCTATCTTTACAGCAGGATTTGCTCTGTGTCGTCCTCTCTCTTATAGATCCAAGATTTTTGACTTTTCAGCCTGTTTAGCTTTTTATTTGTTGTTAGGATGGAGTGGCAACATCTGAGCTTCTTATATGCAGAATTAGAAACCAGAAGCCCCTGTAGTTTTTTGTATAGAATAATTCAGAAAACAGAGAAATCGTCTCTGTCAAAATTATATGAAGTCACTATTAGAAAAAAATTAATTGAATGAGTGTTTTGTGATTCATACACAGCAATTAACTAATATACTAAATTTCCATTATGTTTTCTGGTACTTTAACCAGGGAAATTACATTAGTATATAATATATTTAGTAAAGAAATTTAGTCACATATTTTGCCTCTAAGTCTGGAATAAGACAAAAATTCTGCCATTACAAATACTTACCAACCTTTTACTGGAAGTCTTGGCTAGACACATTGTATATCCAGAAAGCTCTGAAAACCAAACATTTTTTGGAACTTCAATTGACAGTAAAATCCTCTTCTGACAAGAATTTTTGTCATCAACACCTGAAATGAACTCATAAGTAGCTATTTATATTCTTTATTTCATTTTGTATTAAGATTGATATATTTTGCTGCAATAATATTCACGTGGACTTCCTCAGAACCCATGATAAGGGTCATATACTATGTCACATACATATGTGCCAATAAAGCTATCGTTTTTCCAGTAGTCATTTATGGATGTGAGAGTTTGGACTATAAAGAAAGCTGAACACCAAAGAATTGATGCTTTTGAACTGTGGTGTTGAAGAAGAAGCTTGAGAGACCCCTTGGACTGCAAGGAGATAAAACCAGTCAACCCTAAGGGAAATCATTCCTGAATATACACTGGAAGGACTGATGCTGAAGCTGAAATTCCAAAACTTTGGCCACCTGATGCAAAGAACTGACTCATTGGAAAAGACCCTGATACTGGGAATGACTGAAAGCAGGAAGAGGAGGGAGCAACAGAGGATGAGAGGGTTGGATGGCATCACCTACTCAATGAACATGAGTTTGAGTAAGCTCCTGGAGTAGGCCTGGTGTGCTGCAGTCCATGGGGTCGCAAAGAGGCGGACACGACTGAGAGACTGAACTGAACTGATATGATCCTTATCACTTCAAATTTTGAAATCCATGGTAGTTATGACTCTGAGGGTTTGAAAAGGGTTTATTAAAGCAAACATCAGTAATAGATTTTATTATGTAATCCTCACAACAGTACTATAAAATAGATACTAATATTATTTTTATTTAACAAGTGAGACCTAAAGTCACATAGCTTGTAACAAGCAGCAGAACTGGAGTTTAACTAAGGCATCCTGAATCCAAGGCTCACAATTTTTACTGCTTTTCACTGTTTTCCCAATAACTTGTGGCTGGAGGTGGGGGTGGGAATATATTTTTTGTTGACCCTTCCCAGTCTAAAATAAACTGTACCTCTCTCCTTTTTATTAAATTGAAAGAGAACTCTATAATATTATTATAAAACTGGAATCTATACCGTATTACTGAAATGTGAAGGCCCTTTTCTATCACTCATACTCATCTATCTCAAGCATTCTTCTCTGTTTAGAATACTGAATACTGTTTTCAGATTAAAACTTTTTTCTTCTTTATATCCCTGAGCTGATTTTGTCCTCTCGCTATCCCTCTGTGAATATTCCTTCTTTCTGTTTTGTTTGGTTGCTTTCTTTTATACCTCACAAAATCTAAGTATTCAGTAAGTCAGTGCTCATAGTTCTTGAATTTTATTTTTACACTCTCTCAGTAAGGTTTAACTCAATTTCTGTCTTGGATGCAAAGGAACCCCATTGTAAAAAGGTCTAGATGGCTATTTTCTCATTAACTGACAAGTTCTGTGACTTGTCTGTGCTTAATGTCCATGATCCAGGATGAAGGAGACCATAGAGTATTCTTTGGCATTTGGAAATAGGCTCATCTTCTTTTTAATGACACATGCAAATATTACCAACTCTTAAGTATACACTTCTAAGTATGTACTTTTTCAGCCCATTGAAAAAAATTTAGAAATCAGAAAATCTTAAGGAATCACAAAATATTTAATTCACAGGATGTTTCTATTTAAGGTTGGCCTACTTGATTGCAAGCTCTTGGCAGCCAGGTTTTGCTTATTAATCCAAGCCTGTGCATTTCATTCTTTCTTTCTGGAACAAAGCAGTATCCTGACATCATAATGCTAACAAAATGTATAAAACCCCAATAATACCTGGTCTAGGAAAGTGATCAGAATATATGTCAGGTGGATCCATGACAAGAGGAAAAATGCAGAAAATTTTATTTGTCAAAAGTTTGCGTTCTAATTTTAGCTCTCAAGCAATCCATTAGTAAATGAGGCACAAAAGACTTCTTTTGTCCAGTTTGTTTATTTACATTTTCATTTGTAAAATAAGAGAAACCTGCCAAATTTCCAGGATCTGTAGTGAGGTTCTGCATATGATAAATTGTATTAAAGAATTTATAAATATATAAAAATATGGCTCAAATGTGTCACAAATAGAAAAATATGCAACATTATATATGTAAATGTTATATATACACATACCTATGAACTGGTTTCAATAAAAACATCATATGTGTGTAAATATATATACAAAAGAATAAATTCCTAGAAGGAAAGCAAATTTGTTATAAATAAAATAGTTACAAAGTTCAACGAAAGAATCTTCAAAGTAATACAAATCAAAAATAAACAGAACAATTTATATGGCCAGGTGAATAAGATTACCACCAAAGGCAGGAAGGCTATTAGTGCATAACTATGTCATAAATAAAAATGAAGTTTCAGTACAAAAGTGCAGCTTAATTCAAATTTTGAAAGCAAAGAACCTCGTAAAATTCGATTAGAACATGGAAACAATTGTATCCTTGCATCACTTTTGATCTGAATATGTATGTGTTCTACTGACTATTTGTTTTTATTTTTAGCAAAAATGAGATTTTTAGAGTTTACGCTCAGACATGGGGAATTTTAGTATTAGTTTTTCCTATACAGTTAAACATAAAGTCACATAGATGAATAATCTATCAAGGCCTATTACTTTACCTTTTGAGCAGATTGCTTCTCACATGCAAGAGTTTTGAGTAGGTACCATTTTGTCTTGCATTTACAATTGATGAATATATAATACATTTGCATGTTCAGAATTCACAGTGATATAAAATGGTATAAATACAACAGCAAGTTCACAACTTTTCTTGAACCCATTAGAGTGCTGAGATTGCAAGGTGACTAACTGGCCCCCCAAAAAAGTTCTGTAGCTTGCAGGAAAACACATGATATGAGCAGTGGCTTGCCAGAACAAGATGCAGCTGGACAATAAGGATCAAGCTGTTGTTGTGGCCAAATCAGTGAAGACTGAATGTGCACTGCCAGAGGGTGAAGGCCCTGGGAACTGCAAATACTGGGGTAGTCTGCCAACTGAGGACTCAGAAAATGTCATATTTCAGAGATTCAGAGAAAGTTTCCCTTTTGATGCAGAACTAAAGGAGGAAAACAGCAGCTGCTGCAGGAGCATCACAAAGCTCAACTGAGATATTTCTTCTCTATCTTTCCTACAAAACCAAGAACCTTACCCTATGCCAGGGATGGGTGGGAGTGGGAGAGATGAGCACCCACTGGTACTCTTTGACCTCTGGTGATAAAGCACTGCATATTGGGCAAAGAAATAGGAAGTAAAAAAACCTCAAGCCCTGGAGGAATGGCATAAAGATGTACTGGACTCATAACTACAAAGCAAGTTACAGGACTGAGAACTGGGGACACAATACCTAAAATAAAGACTTACTTGAGAACAACCATGCCCACCCTAATGCCCTGCCCAAAGCACATACACCAGGAAAAGAAACATCAAGTAACAATTTGCAAAAAAAGATCAGATCTTCACTTAGGCCTAGTGTAGAGATAAGACCAAAAGTTAGCATGGAATAGGCAATTGAAAGAAAAAACCCTCTGAAAGCCCCTACCCTAAACACAAATGTCATTAGAAGAATATGAGACAGATGGTACCTTGAGAGTAGCCATAGCAACAATAAGCCTGAAAACCAGATTTTAATAAATAAATAAATTTAATAAATAAATAAATAAATTTAAGAAATAAATTTCTTCCCGCCAAAGTCCTAACAGAAAGAAAATCATACTTATTTCCAAGCATAAAAACTATTTACTTTAATCTCTCCCTACACAAGATATTCATCTTCCAGGAATACATTAGGAAGCATACAAAAAGGCAAGGGAAAAAAGCACATTCCTAAGAAACAGAGCAATCATTAGAGCCAAACTCTTACATGACACAAGTATTGGAAGTATCTGAAAGGGGATTTAAAAATGCTTATGATTAATATGTAAAAGGCTGTAAGGGAAAATGTGAACAACATGCAAGATAGGGGGTCAAATTCAGTAGAGACATGGAGATTATAAGAAAGATTTAAATAGAAATACCAAAAATTCAAAGCACAATGACAGAGATGAAAAAAATATCTTCAACAGGCTTAAGAGCAAACTGGGCACAGTCAAGGAAAGAATCTACATACTTGAAGGTGGGTCTAAAGAAATCACCCAAGATGGAATGCAGACTATGAATAAGGAACCTACAGAAAGTAACTTTGGAAAACAACGTTTTGACTGGACAATTTAAGGCTTTGGACACAAAAAAACCTGTAAAGAAACATTGTAGTCTAGTTGGGAAATGTGTTTTAGACACATATTATCAAACTGCTTTATATGAATTTTGCTGCTGCTGCTGCTAAGTCGCTTCAGTCGTGTCCGACTCTGTGCGACCCCATAGATGGCAGCCAACCAGGCTCCTCTGTCCCTGGGATTCTCCAGGCAAGAACACTGCAGTGGGTTGCCATTTCCTTCTCCAATGCATGAAAGTGAAAAGTGAAAGTGAAGTCACTCAGTCGTGTCCGACTCTTTGCGACCCCATGGACTGCAGCCTACCAGGCTCCTTCACCCATGGGATTTTCCAGGCAAGAGTACTGGAGTGGGGTGCCATTGCCTTCTCCGACATGAATTTTAGGTTTGAACAAATACATAAATTGCAGATTTCTCGCTGTTGGAGAAAAATGAGGGTGCATGTTGAAAAGACTCCCTTCATGGATCACAGCCTTGTCATGATTAGGGGGCTTGCAAAACTCAATGAAGCTATGAACCATACTGTGCAGGGTCACCAAAGATGGATGGGACATAGTGAAGAGTTCTGACAAAACATAGTCCTTTAGAGGAGGGAATGACAAACCATTCCAATATTCTTGCTTTGAGAACCCATAAAGAAGGCCAAGTGCTGAAGAATTGATGCTTTTGAATTGTGGTGCTGGAGAAGACTCTTTAGAGTCCCTTGGACAGCAAGGAGATCAAACCAGTCAATCCTAAAGGAAATCAACCCTGAGTATTCATTGGAAGGACTGATGCTAAAGCTGAAGTTCCAATACTTTGGCCACATGATGTAGAGTCAACTCATTAGAAAAGACCCTGATGTTGGGAAAGATTGAAGGAAAAAGGAGGAGGGGGCAGCAGAGGATGAGATTGTTTGGATGAACATGAATTTGAACAAATTCTGGGAGATAGTGAAGGACAGGGAAGCCTGGCATGCTGCATGCAGTCCATGGGATTGCGAAGAGTCGGACATGACTTAGCGACTGAACAACAATACCATGTTGAAAGCACACAGAATCCACAATTGAAAAGAACTCTCAATGACGAAGGCCAAAATAATTAAGGCAACAATGTAAATAATCATAGTAGTAGTAGTACAGGATTTTATAGGATTTTAAGACCAAAATAAAACAAATGTCCATGAATCTGGAGACCTTCAGTTTTCAGGCCAACATGTAAACTTGTTGGAAATCATTAGTCCTACACTTATAATAAGAAAAGTGCTAAAGAAATGGAAAATTCATGACTTTCTTAGATGCATCAGAAACTAAGTTCACATGACAAGCTGCATTCCCAAAGTCCGAAGAGATAAAGTACTTGATATTTGCTTACCTGAAGCAGAAAGTGTCAGCCAAGCATCATTTATCTAGTAAAAATTGGGTATTGCCAGAGGCGGCAGAGACTATCCCCAACTTTCACAGCTTTTCCTCCAGGAATACCAATATGTTTTCCTTGGAAGACCTGAGAAACCTTCTCAAGAGTCTCTGACAGGATGAGGTCCTCCCAGACCCTTCTTTCTAAATAAAGACCTAATCTCTGGGATAAAGGACATCACCAGAGAGCAATTCTGAGAACTTAGTTTGAAGAAAGGAAATCCACCTTAACTCTAGCTTCATCCTGCCTTCCCATCTCACCTAAAGGAGGAAAAAAGCCAAAGTTAACATGAAAGATGGCTTCAAATAGATATACTGGAAACACTGGGATTGGAGAGGGGATCGGAGGCCTGGAAACACAAAAGCCCTAGTCCTGGGAGAGGATCAGAAATACTTCATAGGGCAAACCTCTGAGACACAGGCCCATTGTAAAACTGAGACTTAATCTGAAGATGAAAGAACATATTCTTTTCCTTCATTACCTGTCACAACACTAACAAACCTCCAGAAATAATAACAATGGATTGAAAGTTAAAAACTGCAAGGCACAGATTCTCTTTAAGAAGAGCACGTGAGGAAACTGAAAGGTAAGAGGGAAAGGAAAACAAGACCACTAGAACAAGTCAAAGCCTCTGGTGCCTATAACTAAAACAAACATTAAATGTGTCCCAACTCTTAGCCAGATTACCATAAATCTCATACTGATAGCCTGTTTATCTCAGTAACTATTACCCTGTACAGTATGTCTGATCTCAACAAGGCATGCCAGAAGGCAAGAATAAATACCATCTAAAAAAAACAAAACAAGCATCAGAACCAGACACAAATATAAAAATGTTGCAATTATCTCACAGGAAATTTTAAATAACAATGACTATAATATGATAAAAGCTTTCAAGGAAAAGTAGATGACACATAAGATCAGATAGAATACCAGCTGAGATAAGGAAACTTAAAAAAAATTAAAGGGAAATAAGAAGAAATAAAAATGCAATATTTGAAATGAAGACTGCATTTGATGGGCACATCAGTAGACTGATAAAAAAAAAAAAAAGCAGTGAGATTGAACATAAATAAATAGAAATTTCTCAAATTCAAGTGCAAAGAGGAAAATAAAGAAAAAAGTACGGGATATAACAGAACAGTTTAGAATAGAACAGAATATCTAAAAATTGTGGAGCTATATCAAAAGCTGAAGCATGCATGTAATTGGAGTATCAGAAAGAAGAGAAGAGACTGGAACAGATGGAATATTTGAAGAAACAATAGTTGAGAACTTTTAAAATTAATGATGGATACCAAACCACAGAACCAGGAAGTTTAGAGAACAGCTATGGGATAAAAACTCAAAACACTACAGACAGGCAAATTATAGTCGAACTGAGAAAGCCAAATATAAAGAGAAAATATTGAGGAAATCCAGGAATTGGAAAACACTTTCTATACAGAGGGACAAGGATAGAATTACAGCAGACTTCTCATTTTTAAAAAATAAATGCAAGCAAGAAAATAGTGAACTGAAAAGTTCAATATGCAAGCTGGGAAACCAGGAAAGCCAGTGATTGTAATTCAGTATAATTCAAAGGACTGAGAACCAGGAGTGCCAATGTCTGAGGGCAGGAGAAGATGGATTTCCCAGCTTAAGCAATGAGGACAATGTTGACCTTCCTCTGCCTTTTTGTTCTGTTCAGACACTCAACGAATTAGATGACGCCCACTTGCATTGGTAAGGGTGAGCTTCTTTACACAGTCTACCAATTCAAATGTTAATCTCTCCCAGAAACATCCCCAACAGACGTACTCACAAATAATGTCCTAATAGCTATCTAGACAATGCTTAGATTTGACACATAAAACCCTCACACCCAGGGTAGTGATCTGAGCCCTTATTTTTTTCAAGACTAGCAGGTCTCTTAGACTTCCAAGATGGCTCAGTGGTAATGAATCTGCCCACTGATGCAGAAGCCGCAGGTTTGATCCCTGGGTCAGGAAGATCCTCTGGAGGAGGAAATGCCACCCCACTGGAAAATTGCATGGAAAATTCCATGGACAGAGAAGCCTGGCAGGCTACAGTCCATGGGGTCACAAAGAGTCAACATGACTGAGCGACTGAGCACTCATGCAGCGGTCCTTTCCCTCCTCTCAGTGTTGGAAATGCCATCAGTGTCCTTGCTGCATTCATCCTCCAGCCTACCTTCACTCCAAAGCCTCAGATTCTCTCCTCCTCATGCTTCCTGCCTGCGAAAGACTCCACTGACACAGCCTTTTAAAAATAAAGATTTAAAAAACAATAAGAAGAGGCGGTCCTAAGATGGCAGAGGAATAGGACGGGGATACCACTTTTTCCCCCACAAATTCATCAAAAGAACATTTGAACGCTGAGTAAATTCCACAAAACAACTTCTGAATGCCGGCAGAGGACATCAGGCACCCAGGAAAGCAGCCCATTGTCTTTGAAAGGAGGTAGGAAAAAATATAAAAGATAAAAAGAAAGACAAAAGAGGTAGGGACGGAGCTCCATCCCGGGAAGGGAATCTTTAAAAAGAGAGGTTTCCAAACACCAGGAAACACTCTCACTATCGAGTCTGTGGCAAGCCTTAGAGCCACAGAGGGCAACATAATCAGGAGGAAAAATAATTAATAATTAAAACCCACAGATTACGTGCCCAACACTGACTCCCCCAGCAGAGAAGCAGCACAGACGCCTGCATCCGCCACTAGCAAGCGGGGGCTGGGCAGGGAGGCGCGGGCTGCATTGCTTAGAGTAAGAACCAGGCCTGAAGGCTCCGAGGGCAATCTGAGGGAACTAACATGTGCTAGCAAACCAGACTGTGGGATAGCTACCACAGGAAAAGCCCTAACCTAAGAAACCACCAGGCCTGCGCACAAAACAAAGGACTGAACAGAACTGGCTGGCTGCAGACCACCACCCTCATGTGACAGGCAGCCAGAGCTGGAAGGGGTCAATCGCAGCCCCAGAGAGGCATTATCTACCAAACTTCAAGCAGGCCTCTCTGCTAACCAAGACTTCTTGGGGTTCTGGACAGTCAACATCCGCCTGAGAAGGTGCGCCGGTTTTACGCCCAGAAAATCGAGCAGCAGGGACGGGGGAGGCGAAAAGTCGCAGCGACTGCGCTCACCTAACACCTCATCACCTGAGCTGCTTGGACCTGGGAAGGGCACAAAAGGCAGGCCCAACAGAGTCTGCACCTCTGAGGACTACCTGAGTGCCTGAACCTGAATGGCTTAGACCTGGGAAGTGCATACAACCCAGGGCTGGCCTCAGACAGTTCCCGGCAGAGCAATCTAGAGCCTAAGCAGTGTAGACAGGGAAGGCACACACGCTGTGAGCGGGGCCAGGCCCAGTGTGGCCGAGACACTGCGAACACACGCCAGTGTTATTTGTTTGCAGCATCCCTCCCTCCCAACAGCACAACAGAACAAGTGAGCCTAAAAAAGTGTCCACCACTGCCCCCTTGTGTCAGGGCAGAAATTAGACACTGAAGAGACCAGAAAACAGAAGAAGCTAAACAGAGGGAATTGCCTTGGAAGTGACAGGAGTAATAGATTAAAACCCTGTAGTTAGTACAGACTACATAGGAAGCAGCCTATAGATCTTGAGAAATATAAGCCGGATCAAGGAACTATCCGAAAATGAACTGACCCCACACTGCCCACAACAACACCAGAGAAAGTCCTAGATATATTTTTACTATTTTTTACTATCATTCTTTAATTAAAAAAAAATTTTAAGTCCTCTATTACTCCTTTAATTTTCATTTTTATAACCTACTATTACTTTGCAAAAAAAAAAAAAAAAGAGAGAGACCCTTTTTTTTGAGCAAACTTCATATATATATATTTTATAATTTTTGTAACTTTGTTTTTTTTCTTCATTAATATTGTATTTTTGAAAATCCAACTTCTACTCTAGACTTTTAATCTTTGCTTTTTGGTATTTGTTATCAATTTTGTACCTTTAAGAACCCCATCGTCAGTACCCGTTTTTACTTGGTAGCGAGATTACTGGCTTGACTCCTCTTTTCCTCTTTGGACTCTCCTTTTTCTCCACCAGGTCGCCTCTATCTCCTCCCTCCCCCTTCTCTTCTCTACCCAACTTTGTGACTCTCTTTGTGTGTTCCCAATGGTGGAGAACACTTAGGGAACTGATTACTGGCTGTATCTGTCTCTCTCTTTTTGATTCTCCCCTTTATCCTCCTGGCCACCTCTGTCTGCTTCCTCCCTGTTCTCTTCTCTATATAACACCGTGAACATCTCTGAGTGGTCCAAACTGTGGAGTGCACATCAGGAAGTGATTACTGGCTAGCTTGCTCTCTCTTTTGATTCTACCTCATCTCATCCTGGTCACCTCTATCTCCCTCCTCCCTCTTCTCTTCTCCATGTAACTCTGTGAACTTATCTGGGTGTCCCTCACTGTGGAGAAACTTTTCATCTTTAACCTAGATGTTTTATCAATGGTGCTGTATAGATGGAGAAGTCTTGAGGCTACTGTAAAAATAAGACTGAAAACCAGAAGCAGGAGGCTTAAGTCCAAATCCTGAGAACACCAGAGAACTCCTGACTCCAGGGAACATTACTCTAGAGGAACTCATCAAATGCCTCCATACCTACACTGAAACCAAGCACCACCCAAGGGCAAACAAGTTCCAGACCAAGACATACCATGCAAATTCTCCAGCAACACAGGAACTCAGCCCTGAGCTTCAATATACAGCCTGCCCAAAGTCACTCCAAACCCATTGACATCTCATAAATCATCACTGGACACTTCATTGCACTCCAAAGAGAAGAAATCCAGCTCCACCCGACAGAACACCGACACAAGCTTCCCTATCCAGGAAACCTTGACAAGCCACCCATACATCCCCACCTACAGTGAGGAAAATCCACAATAAAGAGAACTGCACAAACTGCCAGAATACAGATCAGATCAGTAGTTCAGTCATGTCTGACTCTTTGCGACCCCATGAATCGCAGCACGCCAGGCCTCCCTGTCCATCCCAACTCCCGGAGTTCACTGAGACTCACGTCCATCGAGTCAGTGATGCCATCCAGCCATCTCATCCTCTGGCGTCCCCTTCTCCTCTTGCCCCTAATCCCTCCCAGCATTAGAGTTTTTTCCAATGAGTCAACTCTTCACACGAGGTGGCCAAAGTACTGGAGTTTCAGCTTTAGCATCATTCCTTCCAAAGAAATCCCAGGGCTGATCTCCTTCACAATGGACTGGTTGGATCTCCTTGAAGTCCAAGGGACTCTCAAGAGTCTTCTCCAACACCACAGTTCAAAAGCATCAATTCTTCGGCGCTCAGCCTTCTTCACAGTCCAACTCTCACATCCATACATGACCACTGGAAAAACCATAGCCTTGACTAGATGGACCTTTGTTGACAAAGTAATGTCTCTGCTTTTGAATATGCTATCTAGGTTGGTCATAATTTTTCTTCCCAGGAGTAAACGTCTTTTTAATTTCATGGCTGCAGTCACCATCTGCAGTGATCTTGGAGCCCCCCAAAATAAAGTCTGACACTTTTCCCACTGTTTTCCCATCTATTTCCCATGAAGTGATGGGACCAGATGCCATGATCTTTGTTTTCTGAATGTTGAGCTTTAAGACAACTTTTTCACTCTCCACTTTCACTTTAATCAAGAGGCTTTTTAGTTCCTCTTCACTTTCCACCATAAGGGTGGTGTCATCTGCATATCTGAGGTTATTGATATTTCTCCCGGCAATCTTGATTCCAGCTTGTGTTTCTTCCAGTCCAGCGTTTCTCATGATGTACTCTGCATATAAGTTAAATAAGCAGGGTGACAATATACAGCCTTGACAAACTCCTTTTCCTATTTGGAACCAGTCTGTTGTTCCACGTCCAGTTCTAACTGTTGCTTCCTGACCTGCATACAAATTTCTCAAGAGGCAGATCAGGTGGTCTGGTATTCCCATCTGTTTCAGAAGTTTCCACAGTTTATTATGATCCACACAGTCAAAGGCTTTGGCATACATAGTCAATAAAGCAGAAATAGATGCTTTTCTGGAACTCTCTTGCTTTTTCCATGATCCAGCAGATGTTGGCAATTTGATCTCTGGTTCCTCTGCCTTTTCTAAAACCAGCTTGAACATCAGGAAGTTCACAGTTCACATACCGCTGAAGCGTGGCTTGGAGAATTTTGAGCATTACTTTACTAGTGTGTAAGATGAGTGCAATTGTGTGGTAGTTTGAACATTCTTTGGCATTGCCTTTCTTTGGGATTGGAATGAAAACTGACCTTTTCCAGTCCTGTGGCCATTGCTGAGTTTACCAAATTTGCTGGCATATTGAGTGCAGCACTTTCACACCATCATCGTTCAGGATTTGGAATAGGTCAACTGGAATTCCATCACCTCCACTAGCTTTGTTTGTAGTGATGCTCTCTAAGGCCCACTTGACTTCACATTCCAGGATGTCTGGCTCTAGGTCAGTGATCACACCATGGTGATTATCTGGGTCATGAAGCTCTTTTTTGTACAGTTCTTCTGTGTATTCTTGCCATCTCTTCTTAATATATTCTGCTTCTGTTAGGTCCATACCATTTAACAGCAATATAAACAAGATGAAGAGACAGAGGAATACCCAGCAGGTAAAGGAACAGGATAAATGCCCACCAAACCAAACAAAAGAGGAAGAGATAGGGAATCTACCTGATAGAGAATTCGGAATAATAATAGTGAAAATCAGCCAAAATCTTGAAATCAAAATGGAATCACAGATAAATAGCCTGGAGGCAAGGATTGAGAAAATGCAAGAAAGGTTTAACAAGGACCTAGAAGAAATAAAAAAGAGTCAATATATAATGAATAATGCAATAAATGAGATCAAAAACACTCTGGAGGGAACAAATAGTAGAATAACAGACGCAGAAGATAGGATTAGTGAGGTAGACGATAGAATGGTAGAAATAAATGAATCAAAGAGGAAAAAAGAAAAACGAATTAAAAGAAATAAGGACAATCTCAGAGACCTCTGGGACAATGTTAAGCACCCCAACATTCGAATCATAGGAGTCCCAGAAGAAGAAGACAAAAAGAAAGACCATGAGAAAATATTTGAGGAGATAATAGTTGAAAACTTCCCTAAAATGGGAAAGGAAATAATCACCCAAGTCCGAGAAACCCAGAGAGTCCCCAACAGGATAAACCCAAGGCAAAACACCCCAAGACACATATTAATCAAATTAACAAAGATCAAACACAAAAACAAATATTAAAAGCAGCAAGGGAAAAACAACAAATAACACATGAGGGGATTCCCATAAGGATAACAGCTGATCTTTCAATAGAAACTCTTCAGGCCAGGAGGGAATGGCAGGACATACTTAAAGTGATGCAGAAAATAACCTACAGCCCAGATTACCGTACCCAGCAAGGATCTCATTCAAATATGAAGGAGAAATCAAAAGCTTTACAGACAAGCAAAAGCTGAGAGAATTCAGCACCACCAAACCAGCTCTTCAACAACTGCTAAAGGATCTTCTCTAGACAGGAAACACAAAAACAGGGTATAAACTCAAACCCAAAACAATAAAGTAAATGGCAACGGGATCATACATATCAATAATTACCTTAAACATAAATGGGTTGAATGCCCCAACCAAAAGACAAAGACTGGCTGAATGGATACAAAAACAAGTCCCCTATATATGTTGTCTACAAGAGACCCACCTCAAAACAAGGGACATATACAGACTGAAAGTGAAGGGCTGGAAAAAGATATTCCACACAAATAGAGACCAAAAGAAATCAGGAGTAGCAATACTCATATCAGATAAAATAGACTTTAAAAAAAGGCATGAAAAGAGACAAAGAAGGACACTACATAATGATCAAAGGATCAATCCAAGAAGAAGATATAACAATTATATATGCACCCAACATAGGAGCATGGCAATATGTAAGACAAATGCTAACAAGTATGAAACGGGAAATTAACAATAACACAATAATAGTGGGAGACTTTAATACCCCACTCACACCTATGGATAGATCAACTAAACAGAAAATTAACAAGGAAACACAAACTTTAAATGATACAATAGACCAGTTAGACCTAATTGATATCTATAGGACATTTCACCCCAAAACAATGAATTTCACCTTTTTCTCGAGTGCACATGGAACATTCTCCAGGATAGATCACATCCTGGGCCATAAATCTAGTCTTAGTAAATTCAAAAAAACTTAAATCATTCCAAGCATCTTTTCTGACCACAATGCAGTAAGATTAGACTTCAATTACAGGAGAAAAACTATTAAAAATTCCAACAAATGGAGGCTTAACAACACGCTGCTGAATAACCAACAATTCACAGAAGAAATCAAAAAAGAAATCAAAATATGCATAGAAATGAATGAAAGTGAAAACACAACAACCCAAAACCTGTGGGACACTGTAAAAGCAGTGCTAAGGGGAAGGTTGATAGCAATCCAGACATACCTCAAAAAACAAGAAAAAAGTCAAATAAATAACCTAACTCTACACCTAAAGCTACAAGAAAAGGAAGAAATGAAGAGCCCCAGGGTTAGTAGAAGGAAAGAAATCTTAAAAATTAGGGCAGAAATAAATGCAAAAGAAACAAAAGAGACCATATCAAAAAATCAACAAAGGCAAAAGCTGGTTCTTTGAGAGGATAAATAAAATTGAAAAACCATTAGTCAGACTCATCAAGAAACAAAGGGGGAAAAATCAAATCAATAAAATTAGAAATGAAAATGGAGAGATCACAACAGACAACACAGAAATACGAAAGAGCATAAGAGACTACTATCAGCAATTACATGACAATAAAATGGACAATTTGGAAGAAATGGACAAATTTTTAGAAAAGTACAACTTTCCAAAACTGAACCAGGAAGAAATAGAAAATCTTAACAGACCCATCACAAGCACGGAAATTGAAACTGTAATCAGAAATCTTCCAGCAAACAAAAGCCCAGGTCCAGATGGCTTCACAGCTGAATGCTACCAAAAATTTAGAGAAGAGCTAACACCTATCCTACTCAAACTCTTCCAGAAAATTACAGAGGAAGGTAAACTTCCAAACTCATTCTATGAGGCCACCATCACCCTAATACCAAAACCTGACAAAGATGCCACACAAAAAAAGAAAACTACAGGCCAATATCACTGATGAACATAGATGCAAAAATCCTTAACAAAATTCTAGCAATCAGAATCCAACAACACATTAAAAAGATCATACATCATGACCAAATGGGCTTTATCCCAGGGATGCAAGGATTCTTCAATATCCACAAATCAATCAATGTAATACACTACATTAACAAATTGAAAAATAAGAGTCATATGATTATCTCAATAGGTGCAGAGAAAGCCTTTGACAAAATTCAACATCCATTTATGATAAAAATTCTCCAGAAAGCAGGAATAGAAGGAACATACCTCAACATAATAAAAGCTATATATGACAAACCCACAGCAAACATAACTCTCAATGGTAAAAAATTGAAAGCCTTTCCTCTAAAGTCAGGAGCAAGACAAGGGTGCCCACATTCACCATTACTATTCAACATAGTTTTGGAAGTTTTGGCCACAGCAATCAGAGCAGAAAAAGGAATAAAAGGAATCCAAATTGGAAAAGAAGAAGTAAAACGTTCACTGTTTGCAGATGACATAATCCTCTACATAGAAAATCCTAAAGACTCCACCAAAAAATTGCTAGAGCTAATCAGTGAATATAGTAATGTTGCAGGATATAAAATCAACACAGAGAAATCCCTTGCATCCTTATACACTAACAATGAGAAAATAGAGAAATTAAGGAAACAATTCCATTCACCATTGCAATGAAAAGAATAAAATACTTAGGAATATATCTACCTAAAGAAACAAAAGACCTATATATAGAAAACTATAAAACACTGGTGAAACTAATCAAAGAGGACACTAATAGATGGAGAAATATACCATGTTCATGGATCAGAAGAATCAATATAGTGAAAATGAGTACACTACCCAAAGCAATCTATAGATTCAATGCAATCCCTATTAAGCTACCAACAATATTTTTCACAGAGCTAGAACAAATAATTTCACAATTTGTATGGGAATACAAAAAACCTCGAATAGCCAAAGCAATCTTGAGAAAGACAAATGGAACTGGAGGAATCAACCTGTCTGACGTCAGGCTCTACTACAAAGCCACAGTCATCAAGACAGTATGGTCCTGGCACAAAGACAGAAATATAGATAAGTGAAACAAAGTAGAAAGCCCAGAGATAAAGCCAAGCACCTATGGACACCTTATCTTTGACAAAGGAGGCAAGAATATACAATGGAGAAAAGACAATCTCTTTAACAAATGGTGCTGGGAAAACTGGTCAACCACTTGTAAAAGAATGAAACTAGAACACTTTCTAACACCATACACAAAAATAAACTCAAAATGGATTAAAGATCTAAATGTAAGACCAGAAACTATAAAACTCCTAGAGGAGAACATAGGCAGAACACTCTCCGACATACATCACAGCAGGATCGTCTATGACCCACATCCCAGAATATTGGAAATAAAAGCAAAAATAAACAAATGGGACCTAATTAAACTTAAAAGTTTCTGCACAACAAAGGAAACTATAAGCAAGGTGAAAAGACAGCCTTCAGAATGGGAGAAAATAATAGCAAATGAAGCAACTGACAAAGAATTAATCTCAAAAATATACAAGCAACTCCTGCAGCTCAATTCCAGAAAAATAAACAACCCAATCAAAAAATGAGCCAAAGACCTAAAGAGATATTTCTCCAAAGAAGTCATACAGATGGCTAACAAACACATGAAAAGATGCTCAACATCACTCATTATCAAAGAAATGCAAATCAAAACCACAATGAGGTACCATTTCATGCCAGTCAGAATGGCTGCTATCAAAAAGTCTACAAGCAATAAATGCTGGAGAGGGTGTGGAGAAAAGGGAACCCTTTTACACTGTTGGTGGGAATGCAAACTAGTACAGCCACTATGGAGAACAGTGTGGAGATTCCTTAAAAAACTGGAAATAGAAGTGCCATATGACCCAGCAATCCCACTGCTGGGACTACACACCGAGGAAACCAGAAATGAAAGAGACACGTGTACCCCAGTGTTTATCACATCACTGTTTATAATAGCCAGGACATAGAAGCAACCTAGTTGTCCATCAGCAGACGAATGGATAAGAAAGCTGTGGTACATATACACAATGGAGTATTACTCAGCCATTAAAAAGAATACATTTGAATCAGTTCTAATGAGGTGGATGAAACTGGAGCCTATTATACAGAGTGAAGTAAGCCAGAAAGAAAAACACCAACAGTATACTAACACATATATATGGAATTTAGAAAGATGGTAATGATAACCCTGTATGAGAGACAGCAAAAGAGACAGAGATGTATAGAACAGTCTTTGGGACTCTATGAGACAGGTCGAGGGTGGGATAATTTGGGAAAATGGCATTGAAACATGTATAATATCATATGTGAAATGAATCGCTAGTCCAGGTTCAATGCAGGATACAGGATGCTTGGGGCTGGTGCACTGGGACGACCCAGAGGGATGGTATAGGGAGGGAGGTGGGAGGGGGGTGCAGGATGGGGAACACATGTACACCAGTGGTGGAGTCATGTTGATGTATGGCAAAACCAATACAATATTGTAAAGTAATTAGCCTCCAGTTAAAATAAATACATTTATATTATTAAATAAATAAATAAAAAATAAGAAAACAATCCTCAAGGGACACTGGAAAGCAATCCAGTTCTCATGCAAAGACAAAAGATTTTTCAAGAAAGTGACAAGAGAAAAATGCAGTTAGAAGGGGAAAAAAACAGATAACTATTTTATTAAGCAGGAGAAGGCAATGGCAACCCACTCCAGTA
This sequence comes from Bos grunniens, assembly GCF_055505025.1. Taxonomy (NCBI): domain Eukaryota; kingdom Metazoa; phylum Chordata; class Mammalia; order Artiodactyla; family Bovidae; genus Bos; species Bos grunniens. Next base: position 48,213,756 of record NC_141172.1, on the reverse strand, counting down.
CTCTTGCCTGGAAATCCCCATGGATGGAAGAGCCTGGTAGGCTGCAGTCCACGGGGTTGCCAAGAGTCAGACACGACTGAGTGACTTCACTTTCACTTTCCACTTTCATGCATTGGAGAAGGAAATGGCAACCCACTGCAGTGTTCTTGCCTGGAGAATCCCATGGACAGAGAAGCCTGGTAGGCTGCAGTCCATGGGGTCGCACAGAGTTGGACACGGCTGAAGCGACGCAGCAACAGCAAAAATTTTATTAAGCTACTTTGCAGTATCTTTTCCAAAGAATCATACTCGTGTTTCAAGTACTACAGAAGACTGCCAAATAAGCATAAAACTTAGCCAATTTTATGGTTCTTAAACTACCAGAATGGAGCATATTTCATTTGCAGGACACCTCAAAACAACTGTCCTTCTTGTGGTTGAAAAGAACACTCAGATAAGCTGCATTTTGGAAGGAGGGTGGAGAGCAATGATTCAAACTCAAAGCCATCATATAGTAACAAGAAACTACCTTCAAAGAACAGATGCAGTTACCTATAGGGAATTTGTTTTATTAAGGCCCCAGTGGCTCAGGGGTAAAGAATCTTCCTTCAATCCAGGAGACACAAGGTCAATCCCTGGGTCTGGAAGATCCCCTGGAGAAGGAAATAGCAACCCACTCCGATATTCTTATCTGGGAAATCTATGAACAGAGGAGCCTGGAGGACTGCAGTCCATGGGATTGCAAAAGAGTCAAACACAACAAACAACAGCAAAGTAGGGAGAGCCTTTAATTAATGATTAAATATTAAATATTAAGCAGTGATGCTTTAGAACTCAAGGTAAAAGCAGTCATACTGAAGAAGTATTTGTGTATCCTTTTCCAGAGACTGACAATAAATTTAAAGTCTCCCTTTTCACAAGGCTTTACTAAATTTTCATTTAACATTTTAGACAGGTTGCAATTCAATTTTTTTCAAATACATTTAAATCATGACAGTAATCTAATTTGTATCTGTAAGTATTTCAGTGAAGTCACTGTAATTATTTAATAGTATGCAAAGTCACAATTTAAGGTTGGTTTTCTACATAGGTATTTTTAAAGTATTGAAAACATGATAAAAATTTACAATTAATTTCATAAATAGTGATATAGAACTATTAGATTTTCTGTTAGGGAAATCAGACACTGGGGATTCTCTTTTCTGCTTTCTCCTCATTTTGTTTGTTTTTCTCCAGGTTGTATTTTTTAATGGCTGGAGAAATGGGGAGAGCAGGCGTAGTGGAGAGGGAGTGAAGAAGTGTGTGTGAAGGGGGAGACTTCATTGTACAGAATGGTCATTAACTGTGATGCAAACGCCAATGTTTCCATGGAAACCTCTGTCCACTACAGAATATACTAGAGCAATTTTTGAACCATTTGTCCATTTGATTAATTATGTCTTTGTGCCGAAGGCAGCTTGGCTTGATTGTCTCATCATGTATTAGAGAAGCTACTGCTCTAACAAATGGGCCTATTGTTTTGGGCCTATTCATCTTAGTGCATCCCTGCAAGCTGATAGACATTTCAACAAAATGACTGTCCCTTAATGAGCTGCAGCCTGTCAGAATTGTTTAGGGCTTCATGTGAGGTGCAGACCATGGTCATGACAGCCTCAGTTATTATGACAATGAGTAGGATGTCTATAAAAGAGTCTATATAAATACAATGACCCTCGTTTTGATATAACATAGTTGCTTTTTAATTATCAAACTTATGTATAGTATAGTCACAAAATACTTCTGAATTTTGTTCCAACATGAGCTATAGAGTTTTCTGACAAACTAAACCAACATGACCACCAAATTAAAAAACATAAAATGTTTTTCATAATTTAAACAATGGTTCTTGATTTCTAGTTATCTGAAGAAATATTACACAATTATGGGAACTAGCTAATGAAAGCAAAGCTAACATTTTTATTATATTCTAATGATATTGAGGTTGAGATTTTAGCCCTCTAAAATGAATAAAAGCTAACTTTATTTAAACAAGTAGTCCTCAAAAAAAAAAGCAAAGCAAAACAAAACAATGCTTTAGAAAAAAACTTGAGGACACATAATACTTAAAAACAAATGAATATATATATATTAGTAAATGAGACAGATAGACATTTCTAGCACCCAGACTATGTGTGAGATTTTAGAATAATAACCTACTCTGGGTTCAGAGTACGCACCTGTTGATTTGCTCTGAAGACTTGAGAATATTGTCACCCCAAAATCCAAGGGTCTTTCACAGAGGTCAGTACTTAATAATGATGTGTTTTCTTGTCCATAGTAAATTGTAATAATTCTGCTTAAAAAAGAAAGAATATATTGGCAATTTCGATTTCATGTTTGCTCAAAGCAAGAGTGAATTCTCCCTCAGAACAGATGAATGCACTTTCTCAGAGGGATGGTGTGCCAGTCACAGCCAGAGTCAACATGCCTGAAACATCCCCTTTGCCAAAAGTTAATTATGACACTTGAGAAAAGCTTCCTATATGTTTTTAAATTGTGTATTTCAGTTTTACTTCTCTGTGCAAGGAGCAGTGATGGAACATCATTGTGTATGGTCTATGCTTTCACTATTTCTCCATACAGAATCAATGACTGTGTCCTTAACATTCACAGATGGAAACCACCATCCTGTAGCTACCAACAGCGACACTTAATCAGTTAATAACTGAGGATTAAACTTAATTCAGATTAATTTGTATTAGTATAGAGTTTTTAAATCAATTGCTTTCATATTAATTTACATGTTGTCTAGACATGACATCATGTTGATTCTTTGTGTGGTTCAACTACTAATTACAGACTTTGAGGGTAACAGATGCAAACTTTTTGTTTAAAGCTTTAAACATAAATCAGGGCTAGGGTGGTGGTCCAATTTTTTAAGTTGGAATTTTTTTTAAGCTAGGTACAAAACTACATGTTAAAGTCTGAAATGAAAATAATTTAACCTGCTTAACATGGAAATGGCTTCTGGTAAAGATGAAAAGGAATAGATTTAATTGCTGGGAAGATAAATTCTGAAAACAGAAGAAAATTGTTCAAGATTAAACCAATATCCCCAATGTTAAATTGATATGTGAGAGACTGAAACATTATTAAAATAATTGGTAGTTACAGATTTCAGTTTGCATTTTTATCTGTTCCATTTAGAGTCTAAACTTCACATAGTGGAGTAACTGTTCTGTGAAAAGGGTTTATTTAATTTTGGCAATTCATTTAATTCTAGAATATTTTGAACTTCTCGTAGTTTAATGGTCTTAATTTTCTTAATAGAGCAGGGAATTGTGGTAAAAAGTAAACAAACTAAAATAAATAGAAAACATTTCCTTCTTTTCTCTCTAGGATCCAAAAATGAAATCAGTGGCCTAGGTTTGAGTTGGAGAAACATTATTAAATTTCATTCATTTACATTAAAAATTTCTAAATAAAATTCATTTACTTAAAAAATTTTAGAGCATAATTCATTTACTTAAAAAATGAACTTTTCTTAAAAAACCTGAATCTACTAAAGAAGCCTAAATCTTAAATATGCTTTCCTTATTTGGATGTTTAAATAGACAAATCCAACAGAATTAATCATTATTTTGACTTTTAATTTTCCTAAATTGGCTTGAAAAATGAACTTTCCCATGTTTAGAATGTAATGTTACAGTTACCTGGTTTCTTTAAATGAATATCAGTTGTATAACATACTGTTTATAAGTCCATTTTTACTTATTGGGATGTCCATTTTAATCCCTCCAAAAATAGTACTATTTACATGCTTATGAGATAGTCATTGCAAGAAGAGAAAAAGACTTGATGTTATGTCAAACTGATTCACATAGTTGCTATTCTTGACTGTAGTGGAAGGATTAAATGCCAGTGATGTTGTATTTTTGCTATATTAATATTACCCTTAAAGCATGACATTTCAACTCAGCTAAGTATTTCTACCATTTTCTGTAATTTATATGGAAGACTGTCCCTACCTTTAAAATCCTGGAAATTTTCACCTACATGGAGCTATCTTTAACTGTTAGGTTCCAAATAGGAAAAGGAGTATGTCAAGGCTATATATTGTTACCCTGCTTGTTTAACTTATATGCAGAGTACATTGTGAGAAATGCTGGGCTGGAAGAAACACAAGCTGGAATCAAGATTCCCAGGAGAAATATCAATAACCTCAGATATGCAGATGAAACCACCCTTATGACAGAAAGTGAAGAAGTAAAGAGCTTCTTGATGAAAGTTAAAGAGGAGAGTGAAAAAGTTGGCTTAAAGCTCAACATTCAGAAATCTAAGATCATGGCATCTGGTCCCATCACTTCATGGCAAATATAAGGGGAAACAGTGGAAACACTGGCTGACTTTATTTATCACTGCAGATTGTGATTGCAGCCAAGAAATTAAAAGATGCTTACTTCTTGGAAGGAAAGTTATGACCAACCTAAACAGCATTTTTCAAGAGGCAGGTCAGGTGGTCTGGTATTCCCATCTCTTTCAGAAGTTTCCACAGTTTATTGTGATCCACACAGTCAAAGGCTTTGGCATAGTCAATAAAGCAGAAATGGCAAGATAAACTCCTCCATTATTTTCAGTTCTTCCGTTTCTGAAACCTCTGGGATGACTCTTGTCTTACAGCTAGGGCAGGAAAAAGAAATTGATTCTGGACCGAAAAACCTTTAGATCTTTCCACAATCCTCTTCCCCATCAAAGGCGGTTTTCCCAACTGCCTCTTGTGCCAGTTCCAGTCCACCACGAGAGGGAGTGCCAGAACTGAATCTTCTGTTACGTCGTCAGATCTTCCCTTCTTTAGGAAGTCTTCCCCTGCCCACAGCTGCCAAAAAGATGCAAAAAGTAGTACTTGGAATAAAAAGACGCGTTCCCGGAGTACAGCCGAGGGGACGTTGGTTCAGGTGTGAATTAAAGACAAGAGGTGAATTAACTCACAGTACTTGACCGAAGCAAAGAGTGAGGAGTATGTGTCTCAGGCAGTCTTGTAGTCTTGCAAACTCCTGCATTCAGCACCTGGACTTGGAATATGACAGCGGCTTTGTTACCACAACGCTACAGCTTAGATTTTACAGACAGTACAAGAGAGGCCGCGGACAGAAGAATGAGGAGAAATGTGAGCGCTCCTGTTGTAGCATCTCTCACATTAAATTATTTGCGCATAGAGGAGAGTGCAAGGGAAGCTGCGCACAACCTGTGAAACAGATTTGCTTTTTCTAAAATGTTCCAGTTTAGTTCAGTCACTCAGTCGTGTCCGACTCTTTGTGACCCCATGAATCACAGCACGCCAGGCCTCCCTGTCCATCACCGACTCCCGGAGTTTACCCAAACTCATGTCCATTGAGTCGGTGATGCCATTCAGCCATCTCATCCTCTGTCGTCCCCTTCTCCTCCTGCCCCCAATCCCTCCCATCATCACAGTCTTTTCTAATGAGTCAACTCTTCGCATGAGGTGGCCAAAGTATTGGAGTTTCAGCTTTAGCATCAGTCCTTCCAAAGAAATCCCAGGGCTGATCTCCTTCAGAATGGACTGGTTGGATCTCCTTGCAGTATAAGGAACTCTCAAGAGTCTTCTCCAACACCACACTTCAAAAGCATCAATTCTTTGGCGCTCAGCTTTCTTCACAGTCCAACTCTCACATCCATACAGGACTACTGGAAAAACCATAGCCTTGACTAGATGGAACTTTGTTGGCAAAGTAATGTCTCTGCTTTTCAATATGCTATCTAGGTTAGTCATAACTTTCCTTCCAAGGAGTAAGTGTCTTTTAATTTCATGGCTGCAGTCACCATCTGCAGTGATTTTGGAGCCCAGAAAAATAAAGTCTGACACTGTTTCTACTGTTTCCCCATCTATTTCCCATGAAGTGATGGGACCGGATGCCATGATCTTCATTTTCTGAATGTTGAGCTTTAAGCCAACTTTTTCACTGTCCTCTTTCACTTTAATCAAGAGGCTTTTTAGTTCCTCTTCACTTTCTGCCATAAGGGTGGTGTCATCTGCATATCTGAGGTGATTGATATTTCTCCCAGCAATCTCAATTCCAGCTTGTGTTTCTTCCAGCCCAGCGTTTCTCACGATGTACTCTGCACAGAAGTTAAATAAACAAGATAACAATATACAGCCTTGACGTACTCCTTTTCCTATTTGGAACCAGTCTGTTGTTCCATGTCCAGTTCTAACTGTTGCTTCCTGACCTGCATTTAGGTTTCTCAAGAGGCAGGTCAGGTGGTCTGGTATTCCCATCTCTTACAGAATTTTCCACAGTTTATTGTGATCCACACAGTCAAAAGATCTGGCAAAGCTTTCATAGTCATTTCTAAAAAGCAACACTTCATAGTTTTCTGTCTCCAATGGTCCTCTAATATACTTGTAGAAGGAGGGCAACAGAAAACCAAGAATAAAAATAGCTGAGCTCTCCACAATTGGGCTTCCTGCTTACTTTCCCTGTTCAAAGAAAAAAGGAGACACCATCTTGCCATAGAGGCTTCATAGACAACTGGGTTTCTCCAGTGACAGTTGGCATTTGATGCCCCATGTCTCTTGGTTCTTCTTGTTGCCAATGGTCGGCCCGGCGATGGTGGTGAAATGGGAGCAATTAATCTGTACATGAGGGAGGGCTTCCTTTAACAGTTGAAGGGTACCTTCTGGCGCGATTCCAAAGACTTGTAGTGTTTTTAATATGGGAATTTCTCCAAGTTCGTGTAGAGTTTCAGGTATTATGTTATAGCACCGACTGAGTGATAGGTATTGGAGGTAGTTGAGTTGGTAAAATTCTGGAAAGCAGTCATTTTTCAGCATGACACTATCACTTAAGTCTAGGTGGACAAGATTGGGACATCCTCCAACTAAGGTAGAGACATCTGGTCTCTGCAAATTCTTTCGGTACCCACTCAGATTCAGCTGGGTGATGGTCTCTGACACATGTGCAGCAGCCACCTGTACACGCTTTTCAGTGAAATCATAGTACCAAGAGAGGTTCAGTTCATCCAGTCTGGAACAGCTGCTCAGCAAAGTCTTCAGGGCAGATTCAGAGAATCTAGAACATCCAGAAAGTTTTAGTCACAGTAAATTTGTGTTCTGAGCAAGATTATCAACAATGGGATCTGAAAGTTGGAGGCCTTCCAGGCTGAGATTCTGCAACTTGGAGCAGTGAGACAGAAGGCTTGCATGGTAGACACATGGATCACAGAGTTCTACAGGTCTAGGTGCTGTAGAAGAAAAGGGCCGAAACGTTCAACTAACGGTTGTTCCATAAATGATCGTGGACTGCGGAAGGCAACCACCCCTCAGGACAAGAGCCGACCAATCACATCTGGGTAGAGGTTTCCAAAAGATGCTCAAATTCCCAAACACAGTCTAACCTTTCCATACACCTCTCATTGGGTGGTCTTCAGTTCTTAGGAAGTTGACCTCTGAATGTGTCATTTAAATTATCTTGGCTTCATTTGTCATTTTTCTTCTACGTTCCTTTTTTTTTTTTTTTTTTTTGTAGAACCAGGAACTCATCTTGAGGATTGATCCTGGAACTGTCTTAAACAACAGTAGAGGGATCTGAATAATCTCTTCTTTTAACTTCAGAGTGTTATAACAACAAATAAATATCCTATGCAAATAAAGTTGAATATGCTAGGAACAAAACAGGTGAAGATATCTGAAAACTCTGAAGTGTCATGTCTTTTGTTAGCACTCCCATATCACGTTCTCATGAAACCTATTGGAATTAGATCAGTAAGATGACAGTAAAGGATTCAATATGGAATATTCGTTTTTTTTGTAGAAAAGTACATCATCTGCAAGTAGAGTCAGATTTCTTTCCTTCTTTTCCGTTTTTTGGTTTTGTTTTGTTGTTTGTTTGTTTGTTTTGCCTTTTATTCATGTTTTCATGCCTTATGCCACTTAGAACTTCCAGCACTATGTTGAATGAGGGTGGTGAGAGTAGACATTCCTGCCTTGTTTCCAATAGTTGGAAGAAAGTACTCCCTCATCTTCACTATTAAGAATAACAAAAGCTGTATTTTTTTTAGATCAGTTGAGGAATTTCCCCTCTATTTGTACTTTTCTGAGAGCTTTTATCATAAATGAGTATTAAACTTTGTCAACTTTTTTTCTGGACTGAATGTGATGCTGCAATTTTTCTTCTTTAGCCTGTTAATATAGTGGATTATACTGATTGATTTCAAAATATTGAACTAGACTGGTATCCCAGGATACTTGGTCATGGTATATAATGTTTTTATGTTTTGTTTACTTATATTTGGTAAGATTTTAAAGATTATTATGTCTTTATTTAGGAGAGCTACTGATCTTTTTTTTCTTTCCTTTTTTTATTGGGGAGTAGTGGCAAGAGAAGGCAGGTACATCCTTTGTCTGGTTTCGGTATCAGGGAACCAAACTTCATAAAATGAATAGAGAGGTATACCCTTCTCTTCTGTTTTCTAAAAGAGATTAGAGAACTGGTGTTAATTCTTCTTTAATGTTTGTAGGATTTTACATTGAAAATATCTGGACCCTGAAACTTCTTTTCTAGAAGTGTTAAAATTACAAATTAAATTTTCTTAGTACTTATTATGCAGAGTACGTCATGAGACACGCTGGGCTGGAAGAAGCACAAGCTGGAATCAAGATTGCCAAGAGAAATATCAATAACCTCAGATATGCAGATGACACCACCCTTATGGCAGAAAGTGAAGAGGAAATGAAGAGCCTCTTGATGAAAGTGAAAGAGGAGAGTGAGAGAGTTGGCTTAAAGCTCAACATTCAGAAAACTAAGATCATGTATCCGGTCCCATCACTTCATGGGAAATAGATGGGGAAACAGTAGAAACAGTGTCAGACTTTATTTTTGGGGGCTCCAAAATCACTGCAGATGGTGATTGCAGCCATGAAATTAAAAGACACTTACTCCTTGGAAGGAAAGTTATGACCAACCTAGATAGCATATTCAAAAGCAGAGACATTACTTTGCCAACAAAGGTCCGTCTAGTCAAGGCTATGGTTTTTCCAGTAGTTATGTATGGATGTGAGAGTTGGACTGTGAAGAAAGCTGAGTGCCAAAGAATTGATGCTTTTGAAGAGTGGTGTTGGAGAAGACTCTTGAGAGTCCCTTGGACTGCAAGGAGATTCAACCAGTCCATTCTAAAGGAGATCGGTCCTGAGTGTTCTTTGGAAAGAATGATGCTAAAGCTGAAACTCCAGTACTTTGGCCACCTCATGCGAAGAGTTGACTCATTGGAAAAGACTCATGCTGGGAGGGATTGCGGGCAGGAGGAGAAGGGGACGACAGAGGATGAGATTGCTGGATGGCATCACCAACTCGATGGACGTGAGTTTGAGTGAACTCCAGGAATTGGTGATGGACAGGGAGGCCTGGCGTGCTGCAATTCATGGGGTTGCAAAGAGTCAGACATGACTGAGCAACTGAACTGAACTGATAGGGATATTCAGTTTCTCTAATTCATATCAGGTGAGTTGTGGTTATTTACGTTCTTTGAGGAATTAGTCAATTTTGTATAAGTAAGTAGAATTATGTGCATTATGTACATTAATAAGTAGAATTCTTTGGACCATGTCCTAAGTATTGTTTTGAAGTTCACAGCATCTGTAATAATGTCCCATATAATTTCTGACATTTTATGTGTATAATGTCTATTTTTTCCTTGTCAGTGTTGCTAAAGATTTATCAATTTTATTGAACTTTACACAGAACTAGCTCATAGCGTCATTGATTGTTTTTTCTACTGTGTTCCTGTTTTTAATTTAATCGATTTCTTATCTTCAGCATTTCCTTTTTCTGTTTTCATCAGACTTCTTTTGCTCTTCTTTTTCTCTGTTCTTGAGGTGGATGCTTAGATTGTTTATTCAGATTTTTATTTTTTTCTAATGAATGCATTTAGTGCTATAAATTTTTGTTCTCAGCACTGCTTTAGCTATGGACCACAAAATTTGATGTTTATCAAACATGATATGAAATGTTTGATATTTCATTCATTTAATTATTTTCTATTTTTTCTAATGCTTTTTTTTATTTGTGGACTACTTAAAATTGTGATTTAATTTTCAAGTGTTTGAAGATTTTCTTGTTATTTTTTTCTATTATTGATTTCTAGTTTGATTCCATTGTGATCAGAGAGCACATTTGGTATGATTTCAAGTTTTAAACTTTGTTGAAGTTCATCCTATGGCTTGAGATATTGTCTGTCTTGGTATATGTTTCATGGGCACATGATTTCTACTGTTTTCTACTGTTATTGGGACTTGTTATGTTCTATAAATATCAATAAGATCCTGTTGATTTATAGTGTTGTTAAGCTCTTCTAAATAATTGCTGACTTTCTTTTTAGTTGTTGAAAAAGGAGTGTTGAGGTCTCCAATTATAATTGTGAATTTGTTCACTTTTTCTTTCAGTTTTCTCAGGTTTTGTTTTACATATTCTGCTGCTTAATAGCATTTGATACATACATAATTGTGACAGCTGTGTTTTTCTGGGTGGAGTGGATTGATCCTTTTATCATCATATAATGTTCTTTTCTGTCTATGGTAATTTTCTTTGCCCGCCTGCAATGTGGGAGACTTGAATTCCCTGGAGAAAGGAATGGCGGCCCACTCCAGTGTTCTTGCCTGGAGAATTCCATGGACAGAGGAGCCTGGCAGGGGAGTCCCTGGGGTAGCAAAGAGTTGGACATGACTGGGTGGTTTTCACTTCACTTCACTTTATTGTTTGATATTAAAATGGCCATTCTTGTATTCCTTTGATAAATGTTTGCATTTAATATCTTTCTTTCATCATTTTACTTTCAGTCTATACTGTTGCACTTAAAGTGATGTTCAAGGGCAGGGAGGGTTCTTCGTTACTACTAGGTGGAATGGGAGTTTCCAATCCTCTTTGGGCTCCACTGGCATCATGGTAAGAGTGGCAATGGTAAACAGTCCAACCGTCCTCTAGACCTTCTTTGACACTATTCTAGTGGACAGAGGACAAGGCAGTCACTTTGTTACCATCTAGCAGGGATGAAATTCTCTATTTGTCATTCTAACATCATCCCAGTGGAGATGTTGAATTGCCTTATGGCAGCCTTACAGGTGTGGAAGTCGAGGTTCCACAGTCTTTGTTGGTGTCATTGGAATCAGGCCACATTTTTTTTTTTTGGTCTGGTGTTCAGCTGCAATAAAGTGGTTATTGTCTAAAAGGTTTGTTTTGCTAGGCTATTCCTTTGGTGAAAGAGAGCAGGCTTTTGCTATAATTTTTTTGTCAGTGCTTTTTGGTATTTCTTTGTTGCCCATTTTTTCAGCTTTAAGCTGGGATATATGAGACAAGAAGAAAATCCAGGATACTGACCACTGCTTTCCCTCAGTTTCTGAGGTCCCTGAAAAACTTACCATCTTCTTTCCATATTTCAGTGTCTTTTTATGTTTCTCTTATGTAATACGTCCAGACGTTTGGTTGAACTTCATGATAATTTTAAAAGTATGCCTACCCTGATGCTGGCAAAGATTAAAGGCAAAAGGAGAATCAGGCAGCAGAGGGTAAGATGGTTAGATAACAAAACCAACTCTCTGAACATGAATTTGAGCAAACTCTGGGAGATAGTGGAGGACAGAGGAGCCTGGCGTGCTGCAGTCCATGGATTGCAAAGAGTCAGACATGACTTAGCAGCTGAACAACTAAGGACAGTACTCTGTCTTACCAAGAAGTGGAAGTCTCTGGTATACATATTAAAAGATATAAACCTAAAATGTATAATTTGTTAAATTTTTAAATATTCTAATCATAGCTGCTGCTGCTGCTAAGTCACTTCAGTTGTGTCTGACTCTGTGTGACACCATAGATGACAGCCCACCAGGCTCCCCTGTCCCTGGGATTCTCCAGGCAAGACACTGGAATGGGCTGCCATTTCCTTCTCCAATGCATGAAAGTGAAAAATGAAAGTGAAGTCTCTCAGTTGTGTCCGACTCTTAGCGATCCCATGGACTGCAGCCTCCCAGGGTCCTCCATCCGTGCAATTTTCCAGGCAAAAGTACTGGAGTGGGTTGCCATTGCCTTCTCCAAATTCTAACCATAGATAAATACATGAATATAAGCTAGACCTGGATGTTTCTTGAATCCCAGTAAATTATTTGTCAGGTTTTAAATAATAAAGATTTTTTTGGTACATATTTTATAATGTGTATTATACTATCTAAATTCTTAGATAGATATTATACTATCTAAATTCTTAGATAGATATTATACTATCTAAATTCTTAGTCAAATAGTCCCAAATCTCAGTGACTTACAAGAGCAAACTTCTTTCTCTCTTACAAAATGGTCCTCGTTTCTATGGTTCTACTCTAACTGTGTTAGACTTACATTTTCTTGTTTGGAGCTATGAATCTGCTCATTTTTTTTTTTCTTTTTTTCTTCAGTCTGGGTTCAAGGATAAAGGAACCTCCCTCAGCATACACTATTCTTTCATGGCAAGAGCAAGAATGAGAAATTGACAGACAGACACAAAAATAGTGCACTGTTCCTTTTGCTCATATTTTAGTGGGAAAGTCAGTCATGTGTCCAAACCTAAAACCAACTGGGTAGAGAAATATACCATTTCCATAGGGGACAGGCAAATTGATTTCGCGTATGTTATGAAATATAGAATATGTCAAAAATATTTTCTATTAAAGATGCAAACATCATCTAGGCAAAAAATAGCTCTATAATACATTGTGAAATTGTTCACATATGCTTTAAAACATAAAAACAAATAGTAATTAACTTATAATGGTATGTCAGTTAGGTTACCAAAAACGTTAGTTATCAACTTAAATTTCAAAAAATAAATATTATAAAAGCTATCTTCAGGGTTGTACTTTTCAGCCTACTAATGTTTTACTTTGCATCCCTAAATCTCCATTAGAATATAGGTACATCTATAGTGACAGATATATCTCAATATATCTATATATTCCATTGTTTCTTGAAATCTTGTATTAAGGGCAGACACAGAATTATTCATAAAACGATAGCAAGAGGGAAAAAAAGGATTTTTAGGCAGCTGGAGTGAGAATAAAAGTTAGAAAGAAAATGTTCGCTACTGGGAACTATTTTAAGTAAAGGATCTGGGGCAAAATTTTACATAGCTGCTTCTTTCTAAATGAGAGAATTGATTTTTATCCCTGCAAATTCAATAGTGAGCTCATATGAGTTCCACATAAAGAATTTCAACTTAGAGAAAGCAACACAGTGTTTTGAGAAGTAAATTAGTTTGTTTATTTAGTTTATTTTAGTTACATATTTATTTAGTTACATATCTTGATATTTTTTGATAATTTCAAGCAGATTATACTAATTACCTAACCTGATTCAAAACCAACTCAAATAAATTTAACTCAACATTGCTTAATACTTTTTATATTCAAGGTTCTCTAGATAGTAAATTTGGAAAACTCAACAGTGGCCACAGAAGTGGAAAACATCCACTCCTGTTTTCATTCCAATCCCAAAGAAATGCAATGCCAAAGAATGCTCAAGCTACTGCACAATTGCATTCATCTCACGTTAGTAAAGTAATACTCAAAATTCTCCAAGCCAGGCTTCAACAGTACATGAACTATGAACTTCCAGATGTTCAAGGTGGATTTAGAAAAGGCAGAGGAACCAGAGATCAAAGTCAACATCCGTTGGATCATCAAAAGAGCAAGAGAGTTTCAGAAAAACATCTACTTCTTCTTTATTGACTACGCCAAAGGCTTTGACTGTGTGGGCCACAACAAACTGTGGAAAATTCTTCAAGAGATGGGAACACCAGATCACCTGGCTTGCCTCTTGAGAAATCTGTATTCAGGTCAGGAAGCAACAGTGATAACTGGACATGGAACAACAGACTGGTTCCAAATCAGGAAAGGAGTACGTCAAGGCTGCATATTGTCACCCTGCTTATTTAACTTATATGCAGAGTACATCATGCAAAATCCAGGCTGGAAGAAACACAAGTTGGAATTGAGATTGCTGGGAGAAATATCAATAACCTCAGATATGCAGATGACATCACCCTTATGGCAGAAAGCGAAGAGGAACTAAAGACTCCCTTGATGAAAGTCAGGGGAGAGTGAAAAAGCTGGCTTGAAACTCAACATTCAGAAAACTAAGATCATGGCATCTGGTCCCATCACTTCATGGCAAATAAATGAGGAAACAGTGAGAATTTTTTTGGACTCCAAAATCACTGCAGATGATGACTGCAGCAATGAAATTAAAAGACACTTGCTCCTTCAAAGAAAAGTTATGACCAACCTAGACAGCATATTAAAAAGCAGAGACATTACTTTGCCAACAAAGGTCCATCTAGTCAAAGCTATGGTTTTCCAGTAGTCATGTATGGATGTGAGAGTTGGACTATAAAGAAAGCTGAGTGCTGAAGAATTCATGCTTTTGAACTGTGGTGATGGAGAAGACTCTTGAGAGTTACTTAGGTTGCAAGGAAATCCAACCAGTCCATCCTAAAGGAGATCAGTCCTAAGTATTCATTGGAAGGACTGATGCTAAGGCTGAAACTCCAATACTTTGTGAAGAGCTGATTCATTTGAAAAGACCCTGATGCCGGGAAAGATTGAGGGCAGGAGGAGAAGGGGACAGCAGAGGATGAGATGGCTGGATGGCATCACTGACTCAATGGAATGTGTTTGAGTAAACTCTGGTAGTTGGCAATGGACAGGGAGGCCTGGCGTGCTGTGTTCCATGGGGTTGCAAATAGTCAGACATGACTGAGCAACTGAACTGAACTATAGATAGTAATTGAAAACACAAATGTCTGACAGGTAATCAAATTGGTACATAGTAGACCCTCAAGGAGACTTAACCAATTTATATATTGTTTAATTAATCTAATAGAAAAGTTGAGACAGATGTCCAAATAGATAAAATGTTAGTCAATATATCATATCTCTGCTAGATATATGAGAAGTATTAATGGAGCTTCAAGCAAGAGCAATTATATGCTTTCAGTGGATAGGAATATATAGGAAAGAGAAAACAAAAAGGTATTTTGGGGGAAGATTTGACATAGGCTTTAAATTTTTAAGTACAACTCTAGCAATCAAGTGCGGGAGATAAGTGGAAGGAGGCTTTAAGATGGTGGTATAGGAAGTTTCTGAATTCAGCTCCTTCCACAGACAGAGCAAGTCTACAACTGTAAATGGAATGTGTGCAGTGTGTACTAAGTTGCTTCAGTCGTGTCCGACTCTTTGCGACCCTATGGGCTGTAGCCCGCCAGGCTCCTCTGTCCATGGGATTCTCCAGTCAAGAATACTGGAGTGGGTTGCCATGCCCTCCTACAGGGGATCTTTCTGACCTGGCAATGGAACCCACATCTCTTTCGTCTCCTGCATTGGCAGGCAGATTCTTTACCACTAGCGCCACCTGGGAGTAATTTCCCCAAAAGAGACCTGAAAATTGAATGAATAGAACCTCCAAAACAAAGGATAAAAGAAACTTGAACTTTTGCTAAATTAAAAAAAAAAACAAAAAACAAACAAACAAACAAAAAAACAACATTGATATAGGCTTGACAAGGAAAAACCCATACCCTGGCCTGGCAATTCACAATCAGGAGAGATCACAAAGTTATGGATCTTTTCTCTGAGTGAGCAAGGAATTTGAACTCTACATCAGGCACTTGAGTTCCCCAAACACCTAACTTTGAAAAATCAATGAGGAATAAGCTTAGGAAAACTACAGAACTGCAGGGAAGAAAAAAACCCACTGTTAAAGAGCTCATGAGCAGGCACACACAACCCAAAAACCAGCAGTGAAGCATGTGATTGAAAAATGCATGGGACTTAGGTGAAAGGAGCATACGTAACTAATCTTGAAGCATCTGCCAGAGACTCAGAAAACAATTGAGACATTCTTTGGGGACTAAGTTACTGGCAGGTGTTATTTATGCAATCTCAGGCTATCTTATTACTAATAGTGGGTTGTCATTTCCTTCTCCAGGGGATCTTCCTGACCCGGGGATTGGACCTTAGGTCTCCCACATTGCAAGCAGATTCTTTACCATCTGAGCCAAATACTGGCATAGGAGAGGACCATTTTGGAATTCTCCACCATTGACACCAGTGAGCATACTCTGCTGAGAGACTCTACAACTGTGGTTTAGCTGGTCCAGTGATAACCCTGCCCAACAGTGCCCCATGACAGCCCCTGTTGGATCCTTCAACCAGCCCAGGGCCCAACACTCCCTGTATGTGTCCCACAACAGTTGCAGCCCTAACACAACAGGAGGGAAAAACAGCACACATTGGGGACACCTCCTTGAGTGCCTGGCTCTGGTAGCCAGGCAGGATAGTGTTTCTGAGCTCCACAGTTTGTCCCCTCAATAAAGTAACTTCTTCAAGACTAGGAGAGACAGGTTATACATTTAATGCATGAAAACAAATGCAAAGAATTAGGCAAAATGAGGAGACAAAGGAATATGTTGCAGTTGTAAAAAACAAGATAAAACTTCAGAAAAAGAGCTAAACAAAATGGAGATAAGCAATTTACCTGACATAAAGTTTGGTCATAAAGATGCTCACCAAACTCAGGAGAAGAATGCATGAACTCAGTGAGATTTTCGATAAACAGAGAGAACATATCAGAAAGTACCAAACAGAAGTTATAACTGACCTGAAAAATAAAAAAAATACTGGATGGGTTCAGTAGCAGACTGTATGAGGTAGAAGAATGAATCAGTGATCTGGAAGACAAAACAATAGAACTCACCCAGAGAGAACAGAAAAATGAAAAAAGAATTTAAAAAGAAGACAGCTTAAGGGACTTTTGAGACAATATCTGCAGAATAATACTTGCTGTGCTGTGCTGTGCATAGTCGCCCAGTTATGTCCAACTTTTTGTGACCCCATGGGCTGTACCCGACCAGGCTCCTCTGTCCCTGGGGATTCTCCATGCAAGTATACTGGAGTTGGTTTTCATGCCATCCTCCAGGGAATCATCCAAACCCAGGTTTCGAATCCAGGCCTCTTATGCTGAGCCACCAGGGAAGCCCAAAAATACTGCAGTGGGTAGCCTCTCCCTTCTCCAGGGGAACTTCCCAACCCAGGGATCAAACCGGGACTCCTACAGTGCAGGCAATTTCTTTACCAGCTGAGCTACCTGGGGAGCCCATCTTATACCATACACAATTCCAAATGGATTAGAGACTTCAATGTGAGACCTGATAGCACAAAATTCTTAGAGGAAAATATAGTAATTTAATTGACCTTGGACCTAATGACACTTTTGTGGCTCTGAATCCAAAGATAAAAGAAACAAAAGCAAAAATAAATGGGACCACATCAAAAGTTTCTGCACAGAGAAGGAAACATTAACAAAATGAAAAGATAATCTACTGAATGAGAGAAGAAATTTTCAGATCATATGCTTCATAGGGGTCACTATTCAACATATATAAAAAACTCATACAACTCACAAGATAAACAACTGGATTTTAAAATGTGCAAAGAGTCTGAACAGACATTTTTCCAAAAAGGACACACAGATGGTCAACAGGTACTTGAAAAGCTGTTGAACAGCACTAATAATTAGGAAAATACAAATCAGAACCACAATGAGATCTCACGTCACACCTGGTGGAATAACTGTTATTGAGAAGAAAAAAAATATATAGTAAATGTTGGAGAGCTTGTGGAGAAAATGGAATATTTATACATTGTTATTAAGACTGTAATAGTGCAGCCACTATGAAAAACAGTATAGAGAGCTTCAAAAAATTAAGAATAGAACTACCATATGCCCCAAATATTTTACTTCTGGATATTTATCTGAAAAACATGAAAATACTAATTCAAAGAGATATATGCACCTCTATGTTCAATGCAGCTTTATTCATAATAACCAAGATAAAGAAATAAGCTAAGTGTTTAGGATCAATGGATAACATTTATATATATATAATGGAATATATATATTTATATATATAAAGGAATACTACTCGACCATAAAAAAGATGGAGACATGCCATCCGTAACGACATGGGTGGACCATGAAGGTATTACGCCAAGTGGAATAAGGAAAGAAGAAAAACACTGTATGATTTTACCCATATATGGAATCTTAAAAAACAAATAAAACAAAACATACTCATAGATACAGAGAACAAATTAGTGGCTACCAAGGGAGAAGGGACTTGGGGAAGATAAGTAAGAAGCAAGATTCTAAGCAAAAGATACTAATATGAATATAGCTACAATAGAAGAAGATGAGAAGACTCACAGGGAGACTAGTTCTCTGTATTAGTCATCTTGGACTACCATAACAAAATACCACAGGCTGGGTGGCTTAAAGGGCAAAAATTTATTTTTCCACAGTTCTGAAGGCTAGATATGCAAGATCAATTTGTCAGTACATTTGGTTTCTAGTGAGGCCTCTTTTCCTGGCTTGTTAATGCCTACCTTCTTCCTGTATCTTTATATGACCCTCCCTCTCTATCCTTGTGGAGTGAGCTCTGGTGTCCCTTTCTTTTCATATAAGGATACCAGTCTTATAGGATTAGACCCCAGGATGTGACATCATTAATTACCCTCCTTTAAGGTCCACTAGACTGGAAGAAACACAAGCTGGAATCAAGATTGCCGGGAGAAATATCAATAGCCTCAGATATGCAGATGACACCACCCTTATGGCAGAAAGTGAAGAGGAACTAAAAAGCCTCTTGATTAAAGTGAAAGTGGAGAGTGAAAAGTTGGCTTAAAGTTCAACATTCAGAAAATGAAGATCATGGCATCTGGTCCCATCACTTCATGGGAAATAGATGGGTAAACAGTGGAAACAGTGTCAGACTTTATTTTTGGGGGCTCCAAGATCACTGCAGATGGTGACTGCAGCCATGAAATTAAAAGACGCTTACTCCTTGGAAGGAAAGCTATGACCAACCTAGACAGCATATTCAAAAGCAGAGACATTACTTTGCCAACAAAGGTCCATCTAGTCAAGGCTATGGTTTTTCCAGTGGTCATGTATGGATGTGAGAGTTGGACTGTGAAGAAGGCTGAGCACCGAAGAATTGATGCTTTTGAAGTGTGGTGTTGGAGAAGACTCTTGAGAGTCCCTTGGACTGCAAGGAGATCCAACCAGTCCATTGTGAAGGAGATCAGCCCTGGGATTTCTTTGGAAGGAATGATGCTAAAGCTGAAACTCCAGTACTTTGGCCACCTCATTGAAGAGTTGACTCATTGGAAAAGACTCTGATGCTGGGAGGGATTGAGGGCAGGAGGAGAAGGGGACGACAGAGGATGAGATGGGTGGATGGAATCACTGACTCGATGGACGTGAGTCTGGGTCAACTCTGGGAGTTGGTGATGGACAGGGAGGCCTAGCATGCTGTGATTCATGGGGTCGCAAAGAGTCGGACACAACTGAGTGACTGAACTGAACTGAACTGAAGGTCCTATCTATAAATATAGTCTACTGGGCTTAGGGCTCCAACTTGTGAATTTTCAAGGGACATAATCCAGTTTATAACAGTCCCCAAAGTGGAAATTTTTCAAGACAGGCTGAGAATTTGGGATTTAGTTCAGTTAGAATTAGGAAGCCATTGACACAAAAACCTGGGTTAGGAGCGTGACTTTGAAATTTTCATACAGATTTCCTTAAAATTGGTAGAACTTCTTGATTACCTTCTAGTAGGCCTGGAGTTATATATGACAAAGCCTGTTGTTAAGATTGAAAAATAATGATTATTCAGATATGTATGGAGTTTCATTTTAGATCAAGGAATAAAAACATTTTAAATAAATCTTCATTTGTGATAGAATATAAATATACTTTTGTTGTTGCCCAGTCACTAATGTAAACTCAACTACTCATTCCAATCGAAATATTTGGCATAGTAAGATTATCCCATTACAATTCTGAGCTGTAGTTCTACATGCCTGCACAAATTCAGAGCCTCTTTAAAATACTTGAAACTAAATAAGCCACTTGAACTAGACATACGTTCTATTTTATAATTACTATAAAAATATGAATAGCAATCAAAAAATAAATCAGAGTTTCTGCCTTTGCTGACTGAATATGGTTTTAAGTTGACTCTTTTACTGCTTTACAAATGACTAAAAAACTTTTGTCATTTCATTCATTTTTGACTAGAGAAAATTAGACATGATTTATGGAAATTTAAAATAAGGCAATAAGAAGTGGAATGATAAAAACACAATCTCATTAATTCACAACTTAAAAATTCTGCACTGGTGGAGCGGGTGCTCTAGAGCCACAACTCCTGAAGCCCGTCTGCCCTAGAGCCCATGCTCTGCAGCAAGAGAAGCCACTGCAGTGAGAAGCACAAGCACCACGACTGGAGACCAGCCCCCACTCTCTACAACTGGAGAAAAGCCCACACAGCAACGAAGACCCAGCACAGCCAAAAAACAATTCTGCCATCAAAAAGGGAAAATATTTTGAGATTTTTTTCTCAGAATTTCCAATATTGCCTACATAATCCAAGTTTGTCACATAATTAAATATTCTCTGGCCTTATATTTGTGAACTCAGTGCTTATGTTCTTAATTGTTACTTAATTGTGTATATTTTCTTATCTAGTATAATAGATAAGTGATGAAGACATATTAAAGTCTTTTCTATCAAAATTTGTTAAAGAAAATGCAAAGGTAATTCATACTAGCCATAATTTTTAAAAACCCTAAAAGAATGTTTTTATAATTTACCATTTCAGGCTGAATATTGAAGAATAGCGAAGGATATTTTATCATATATGAGTTCTGAGTAAAACATGGCAATGTAAGGATATTCATTCCTTCAACAACAATGCAGAAGACTGATTCTTAGGGAGAGGAACAACATAATGTATGCTAACTCTGGTTTACCAGTTTTGGTGGGCTTCCAAAAGTAAACATTACATTGAATAGTAAAGACGTCTCATTTGAATGAAAATGGATAGCAAGTTATTGTAAATATATATAGTTGCAGGGTTTTGTAATCTCCCAAATAATAAACAAAAACATTTGGTGAGAATGTGCATATTAAAAATCTAAGGAAGATTATATTTTTAAAGTCAAGCTATCTCTTTATGTTCTCTGTTTTCATACACTGAGTCTGTTTACATAGCAAGGAAAGGCTGATGATAATTTTTTATCAGGTGGAGCAGAGCCTGTCAGAGAAAGGTAAGTATGCCTAGCCTGAGTTATATTGGAAGAGTGATAATTTGCCTAGAGACCTAGAAAGTAACTTGAATTGTTGTTTTCTAGCCTTGGGGAATAACTGATGGGGAGACTAGTTATCAACTAGTATCAACAAAAAATTAATCAGTTGATCTTAGAAAGAAATGGCAAGTTTTATTTGAGCCAAATTTGAGGAGGAGGAGGACCCAGGTTTGGTCCCTGGGTCAGGAAAATCCCCTGGAGAAGGAAATATTAACCTGATCCAGTACTCCTGCCTGAGAAATCCCATGGATAGAGGAGCCTGGGGGGCTACAGTCCATGCAGTCAGAAGAGTACTTAGCAACTAAACCACCACCACCACCACCCAGAACGAGTATCTAAGAAAGCTCTGAGAACTGTTCTGCTACTTAGAAGCCAAGACACAGATATATAAGTTTTCTGAGACAAAGGACTGTACATCAAAGGACATATTATTGACAGTCTGCACAATCCAGATCTAAGTGTCATCATGGTAGGTCTGCTGCTGCTGCTGAGTCACTTCAGTCGTGTCCAACTCTGTGCGACCCCATGGACAGCAGCCCACCAGGATGCCCCATCCCTTGGATTCTCCAGGCAAGAACACTGGTGCCATTTCCTTCTCCAATGCATGAAAGGAAAGGTGAAAAGTGAAAGTGAAGTCACTCAGTCATGTCCGTGGTAGATCATGTGACCCTTAACAGTATCAAGAAGGAATACTATCTTTTAAGAAGTTGTCTTGTCAATGCTAGAAAGCTGCTGTTTATGATTGAGCAGATATTGCTGCTGATGGGGGAGGTTTGGGTGATGCGTAATACAGATGTACAATGCACAGGTGGAGAGAGAGGTCACCTAAGGGCAGAGACATTTTTATGTGTAAATTTTTCTTGTCTTGACAAAAAATATGAATTTTACTTTACACGAGACAACTGAAGAAAGAGTAGAATGGGTCAGGTATTGTTTTCCCATCTCAGTCACTAAGACCAATAGCCTCACCTGACTACAATTTTCTACTGTTTTCTTCTCTATTCCAAATTCACAAATGAGAAAACTAAGGCTCGGGGAGACTAACTTATTTTTACTAAGATCATTTAGTTTCTGCATGGTAAAGATGTTTTCTTCATTATATCTTGCCAAGCAATTTTTAATCTGCCATGATGATAGCTATATGACAAAAAGTGTTTCTTTTCATGAAAAGGATACTTTTACCATGTAACAGTTTAAATTCTAAAAATGCATTACTTACTTTGCTCTATGATTTTAGAACTTCTAATTTTAACGGAATATAAAAAGAAAAATAGAAAAAGAATAACCATTTAAATGGACCTATCAAATTATAACATGAATATGTACAATGTATCATGTTTCATGTATTGTATTATACTATAATGATATATAATTATGTCAGGTATAACATACTTTTTTAAATAAGTTTGTCTGTACAAAATATTACCTGAAAACTGGGTTTACCTCTTGGTAGGTGTCAAGCCAAAAGACACAACCAAGCCAAAGAGTGGGAAAAGGAAAGATTTATTTCTTGCAGCAAGTAAGGAGAACATCAGGGATCTTTCCCAAAGTAGTGTCCTTGAACAGCAATATTGTGGAATTTTTAAGCTAGGTATATATGCATACTCATATAAAGACTTGGCCAGTGCATGCATATTCATGAAGGGTCTTGGGCACAGAAAAATTCATTATAGAATTGGGGCAAGGATCAACAGAGCCCAGAATTTGTAGACTGAGAAATCCATCCTCCACCTTTATTCAGGGCCTTTGTTCTTGCAGAACTCAAAGATACACATCATATTGTTATGCATATCCCTTCAGGAAGAACTAGGACTTTTATCACTGACCTATTGTTTCTTGACTGCTTTTCCTTTGTTCCTGCCTTCCCTCGCTTCTCTTAAGATCCTTAATTACTGAGACCCATTCAAATACAAGGATTATGGGCAGGCTCAGATCACACAATGACTTAGGCCCAGAATGGCTTCTCTTTTGTCAAGAAATCCATGCCTGGTTGTCTTTCTCTGAAGACCCCCTATCCTGTGTACTTAGAGTATCTCAAAGGGGAGAGAGTGAAATTGGGAAAAGAATGTTTCTAGAGATTAAAGTGCTGGATTCATAGGGTGACCTTGGGAGAGATTGGTCAGTGTGTAGCCCAGAAAATTGCTGAAACTATTGGAAGTCTTTAATATTAGGATTTATGAATCCCTGTGAAATTATTGTTTGCCAGTTCACTTGCTGTTGTTCGATTGCTAAGTCATGTCCAATTCTTTGTGACCCAGTGGACTGTAGCACACCAGACTTCCCTGAACCTCACTGTCTCCTGGAGTTTACTCAAATTCATGTACATGGAATAAGTGATGCTGTCCAGCCATCTAATCTTCTGTCATCCTCTTCTCCTCCTGCCCTCAATCTTTCCCAGCATCAGGGTCTTTTCCAGTGAGTTGGCTCTTCATATCAGGGGGCCAAAGCACTGGAGCTCAGCTTCAGCCTCATTTCATCCAGTGAATATTCAGGGTGGGTTTCCTTTAGGATTGACTGGTTTAATCTCCTTGCAGTTCACCTGTGGTCTTATCTAAACTAAAAAGGTCTAAATAAACTGGGGAAAAAAGAATGAGGAGTTTAGATGGTGTGTGATAAACATAATTTTCTATGGCACCCTTTACATATCTTGTGTATCTTGTGATTTAGGATACACTTTGCAATTTGTGGTTTCCATTTCAATTCTCATTTTCTTCCACAGTCACTATGCCAGCGAAAGTTCCCCCTTTCTCAGGACTGAAAAAAATTTATAGCTGAGTGATCACTTCAAGAAAATTAGTGGAGGTGATGGAATTCCAGTTGAGCTATTTCCAATCCCAAAAGATGATGCTGTGAAAGTGCTGCACTCAATATGTCAGCAAATTTGGAAAACTCAGCAGTGGCCACAGGACTGGAAAAGTAAATTTTCATTCTGATTCCAAAGGAAGGCAATGCCAAAGAATGTTTAAACTATAGCACAATTGCACTCATCTTACACCCCAGCAAAGTAATGCTCAAAATCCTCCAAGCCAGGCTTCAACAGTATATGAACCGTGATCTTCCAGATATTCAAGCTGGATTTAGAAAAGGCAGAGGAACCAGACGTCAAATTGCCAACATCTGTTGGATCATCAAAAAAGCAAGAGAGTTCCATAGAAACATCTATTTCTGCTTTATTGACTACGCCAAAGCCTTTGACTGTGTAGATCACAACAAACTGGAAAATTCTTCAAGAGATGGGAATACCAAACCACCTGACCTGCTTCCTGAGAAATCTGTATGCAGGTCAAGAAGCAACAGTTAGAACTGGACATGGAACAACAGACTGGTTCCAAATCAGGAAAGGAGTATGCCAAGGCTGTATATTGTCACCCTGCTTATTTAATTTACATGCAGAGTACATCATGAGAAATGCTGGACTGAATGAAGCACAAGCTGGAATCAAGATTGCCGGGAGAAATATCAATAACCTCAGATATACAGATGACACCACCCTTATGGCAGAAAGCAAAGAAGAACTAAAGAGCCTCTTGATGAAAACGAAAGAGGAGAGTAAAAAAGTTGAATAAAAACTCAACATTCAAAAAACTAAGAACATGATATGCAGTCCCATTTCTTCATGGCAGATAGATGGAGAAACTTTGGAAACAGTGAAAGACTTCATTTTCTTGGGCTTCAAAATAACTGCAGATGGTAACTGCCGCCATGAAATTAAAAGATGCTTCCTCCTTGGAAGACCAACCTAAGCATATTAAAAAGCAGAGACATCACTTTGCCAACAAATGTCCATCTAGTCAAAGCTGTCATTTTTCCAGTAGTCATGTATGGATGTGAGAGTTGGACTATAAAGAAAGCTGAATGCCAAAGAGTTGATGCTTTTGAACCATGTTGTTGGAAAAGACTCTTGAGAGTCCTTTCGACTGCAAGAAGATCAAACCAGTCCATCCTCAAGGAAATCAGTCCTGAATATTCATTGGAAGGACTGATGTTGAAGCTCAAACTCCAATACCTAATGGCCACCTAATGCGAAGAGCTGACTCATTGGAAAAGACCCTGATGCTGGGAAAGAATGAGGTCAGGAAGAGAAGGGGATGACAGAGGATGACATGGTTAGATGGCCTCATTGACTCGATGGACATGAGTTTGAGCAAGCTCCGGGAGTTGGTGATGGATGGGGAAGCCTGGCGTGCTGCAGTCCATTGGGTAGCAAAGAGTCAGACACCACTGAATGACTGAATTGAACTGATAAGTCATTTAAATTTCTTTGAGTCAGTTCTTTGTTTTGTATAGTAATTTTAAAGCTGATGTTCAACAAACTCCTTATGTTTCTGAATTTGAAATACTGAAGTCTAGAGAGTAACTTTAAAACATCTGTGTCAACTCAAGCTTTAATTATCATCACATCAAATGACACACTGGAAAAATTGTATAAATGCAATTTTTAAGTATAAAAAACAGATAATGCCAAATTCTTATTTTCCAAATATTCACTAAATTTTTAAAAAGAAATTGCAATATAAAATCATAATAGCTTTCAAAGATGGTGAATTTGGTATTAAATTTACTCATTAAATTAGAAAAAACTAACTATAATGAAGCTGTTGTTTTAAATGAATGTTCATCACCTTTGCCAGGTATCAGAAGAATCAAGACAACCACAATGGAGTAGAGAACAGGCATGTTGGCTGGAAGGTCCAAGATCAAGTTTCTGGCAGCATTCAAATTCTGGTGAGAGTTCTCTTCCTAGCTTGCATGTGGCCACTTTCTCTCCATGTCCATCCTTACAAGGTGAAGAATGTGAGCTCTGATATCTCTGATATATCTCTAATATCACTTCCTCTTCTACTAAGGCCATCATCTCTATTGGATAGGCCTCATTCTTCTGATATTTAACCTTTATCACCTCCTCACATGCCCTGTCTCCAAACACAGTAATGTTGGGGGTTAAGGCTTCAACACAAGAATTGTAGAGGGGGTGGGACAATTCAGTCAAGCACTACTAAACCCCAAAGAAATAATTTACTTTCAATAAAACATTATATTCTGTACAAATGCTTTATACAGAATATGTATCTCATGAAAAACATAAATCTACATAAAAGAGAGGGAATTCTATTGTCTTCATAGTGCAGCCTTTTCTCTTTTCACTGAAAAGAGATGCTCTGTGAGGAGAGTGACAAGTTCCTTGAACTCGAGTTGTAAAATCTACCTCTTCTCTTTGTCCTTCCAACCTCTGACCTCATCACAGATCATCATGGTAGGATGCCTGATGGGGTTGGCTTTGAGTGATGTGACCCTCAGCACTTCCTTAAATATGAACATAAAAAGGATCAACATCTAGCAGTTTAAAGTGAAGTCAAGTAAACTCCAAAAAAAATTTTTTAAATAATATAAAAAGACAATTTAACTTAAAATTTTACTCAACAATTTTTCAAAAAAAAATTTTTTTTTAAACTTACCAAATCTAATTTAAATGAACATATTCCTGGATCATTTACTATCAATAGCTAGTTATTAGCTAGAAACAAGTTTCCTGGTTTTCATCCCACTTCAAATCATGTAAAAGTTCCACTATGAGAAAATATGAATGGCTAATTTGATTTCCAAAATCATTGTTTCATTTATTTTATTCATGGGCTTATTTTGAATAAGCTTAAAACATCTAGTTTATTGCTTCTACATGCAGCTATATTTTTAAAAAAAAGTTCATGTTGCATTTTATTAATTCAACTTTTAGTTTTCTTTTCATAAATAGGAATTCTCCAAATACCAATGTATAATCTTTCTATTTGATCCAAAATAGGTTAAAACAAAACAAAAAGTATGTTTTAATTTCCACTGCTTCCTTCTAAGTGGAATTATACATATTGTTTTAGCATGAACACATTTCTCTCCTCTGTCCCCTTTTTTTCCCCAATAGCAAGAGTCAATTCCAAGCTCTTCCCTTTAGACAATTCATATTAATACCTTAGTGTATGTCTACATGTATTTTTTTCTCCACATTTTGGTAATCTTTATAGACCATATATGTGAATATATATACTCATACACACATTTTCAGAGTTGGGTTTTTATAATTTTTACTTTTGTTTTACATTATCCTGAACAACTCTACCATATGTATTTTTATGTATAAGCTCTTAAAGTTGGATTTGGGGGTTAGTCTCTATAGAAAAGCTTTCTAGGAAAGGAATAGCTTTCTTAAAATTTTTTTTAAAAAACTGTAGATTTTAGCAGATTCTCATATTGCATATTAATATAAGGACCTCAGAAACAAAACACTAAATTAGGTAAATCATATTACAGTTCTACCAGCAATCTAAGACAATACCTTATACCTCATATCCATGCCAGCATTAAGTTTTACAGCATTTTAAAATGTTCTCAGATTAAATCATTGTTATATTGATTTCTATTTTACCAGAAACTAGTGGATTTCCTTTTTCCCAAGTTTGCTAGTCATTTGGTTTTATTCTTGGGACACTGTGTATTCATATCTTCTATCCATTTTTATATTGCATGTTTTGTCTTTTTCTTGTTAATCTGTACAAACTCTTTGTGTTTTACTGAACTCATTGCCTGCTATTTGCATTGTCTTTTTTCCAGATGTATCATGTCTATTGATCTTGTCTGTTATTTTGTTTTGCCATACAAATGGCTTAAATTTTATTTAGTAGAACTCAGAGTTCTAGGTAGTCTACATTTATAGTATTATACATTCAGTCCATCAGTTCACTTACCAGGTCATGTCTGGATCTTTGACACCCCATGAACGGCAGCATGCCAGGTGCCCCTGTCTATCACCAACTCCTGGAGCCTACTCAAACTCATGTCCATTGAGTCAGTGATGCCATCCAATAATCTCATCCTCTCTCATCTCCTTCACCTCCTGCCTACAATCTTTCCCACCATCAGGGTAATTTCAGATGAGTCAGTTCTTCCCATCAGGTGGCCAAAGTATTGGAGTTTCAGCTTCAGCTGAATATTCAGGATTGATTTCATTTAGGATAGACTGGTTGGATCTCCTTGCAGTCCAGGGGACTCTGAAGAGTCTTCTCCAACACCTCAGTTCAAAAGCATCAATTCTTTGGCACTGAGCTTTCTTTGTAGTCCAACTCTCATATCCATACATGAGTACTGGAAAAACCATAGCTTTAACTAGATGGAACTTTGTTGGCAAAGTAATGTCTCTGCTTTTTAATATGCTGTCTAGGTTGATCATAGCTTTCAGTATTCTAAGGCCAAATTTGCCTGTTACTCCAGGTGTTTCTTGACTTCCTACTTTTGCATTCCAGTCCCCTATAATGAAAAGGACATCTTTTTTGGGTGTTAGTTCTAAAAGGTCTTGTAGGTCTTCATAGAACCGTTCAACTTCAGCTTCTTCAGCGTTACTGGTTGGGGCATAGACTTGGATTACTGCGATATTGAATGGTTTGCCTTGGAAATGAACAGAGATCAGTCTGTCATTTTTGAGATTGCATCTAAGTACTGCATTTTGGACACTTTTGTTGACCATGATGGCTACTCCATTTCTTTTAAGGGATTCCTGCCCGCAGTAGTAGATATAATGGTCCTCTGAGTTAAATTCACCCATTCCGGTCCATTTTATTTTGCTGATTCCTAGAATGTCGACATTCATTCTTGCCATCTCCTGTTTGACAACTTCCAATTTGCCTTGATCATGGACCTAACATTCCAGGTTCCTATGCAATATTGCTGTTTACAGCATCAGACTTTGCTTCTGTCACCAGTCACATCCACAACTGGGTGTTGCTTTTGCTTTGGCTCCATCTCTTCATTTTTTCTGGAGTTATTTCTCCACTGATCTCCAGTAGCATATTGGGTACCTACTGACCTGGGGAGTTCCTCTTTCAGTATCCTATCATTTTGCCTTTTCATACTGTTCATGGGGTTCTCAAGGCAAGAATACTGAAGTGGTTTGCCATTCCTTCTCCAGTGGACCACATTCTGTCAGACCTCTCCACCATGACCCGCCTGTCTTGGGTGGCCCGACAGGGCATGGCTTAGTTTCATTGAGTTAGACAAGGCTGTGGTCCTAGTGTGATTAGATTGACTAGTTTTTTGTGATTGTGGTTTCAGTGTGTCTGCCCTCTGATGCCCTCTTGCAACACCTACCGTCTTACTTGGGTTTCTCTTACCTTGAACGTGGGGTATCTCTTCACGGCTGGTCCAGCAAAGCGCAGCCACTGCTCCTTACCTTGGACGAGGGGTATCTCCTCACCACCCCACCTCCTGGCCTTGGGCAGTGGGTAGCTCTTCCCGGCCGACACCCCTGACCTCAGACCTGGGATAGCTCCTCTCAGCCGCTCCTGTGCCATCGCAGCCTGGTACTCTCAGCCGCTGCCCCTGACCTTGGATGTGTGGTAGCTCCTCTCGGCCACCACCCCTGGCCTCGGACGTGGGGTAGCTCCTCTCAGCCGCGGCGCCTGACCTCAGACATTGGGTAGCTCCTCTCGGCCGCCACCCCTGACCTTGGACGTGAGGTAGCTCCTCTTGGCCCCGCTTTTGTGAGGTTTGTCGCAGGGACCTGCCCCACAGTGACGGCCAATTCCCTATACTCAGCCCTGTACTCACTCCCGCAGTGTCTCCCGGGAGCTTCTTGGAGCCACACGCTCTCCCAGTAAAAATTAGAAGTGGGATATAACCCCAAATCTCTCTTCCACTGAACTCTTTCACTTTAAACAGTTGATTCTGTATCTCTGTTTACTTGTCCAAAGTGAGAAAGAGCAAGAAATAATTAGGAGGTTCGAGATTTGTCTTCATTGCCCCTTTAGTGCATTTGTACCTTTCAGTGTCTGTTTCTCTTTTTTATTTCCTGAGGACTCAATCTGCTCCTCTTCCCACTTGCCAATGGCAGTGCTTCATACTCTCATCAAGCTCATTCTCACTTCAGTTCAGTTCAGTTGCTCAGTCGTGTCCGACTCTTTGCGACCCCATGAATCACAGCACGCCAGGCCTCCCTGTCCATCACCAACTCCTGGAGTTCACTCAGACTCATGTCCATCGAGTCGGTGACGCCATCCAGCCATCTCATCCTCTGTCGTCCCCTTATCCTCCTGCCCCCAATCCCTCCCAGCATGAGTCTTTTCCAATGAGTCAACTCTTCGCATGAGGTGGCCAAAGTACTGAAGTTTCAGCTTTAGCATCAGTCCTTCCAAAGAAATCCCAAGGCTGATCTCCTTCAGAATGGACTGGTTGGATCTCCTTGCAGTCCAAGGGACTCTCAAGAGTCTTCTCCAGCACCACAGTTCAAAAGCATCAATTCTTCAGCTCTCAGCTTTCTTCATGGTCCAACTCTCACATCCATACATGACTACTGGAAAAATCATAGCCTTGACTAGACGGACCTTTGTTGGCAAAGTAATGTCTCTGC
Organism: Bos grunniens; assembly: GCF_055505025.1. Classification (NCBI taxonomy): domain Eukaryota; kingdom Metazoa; phylum Chordata; class Mammalia; order Artiodactyla; family Bovidae; genus Bos; species Bos grunniens. Next base: position 48,183,163 of record NC_141172.1, on the reverse strand, counting down.
TCTTCAATATGCTATCTATGTTGGTCATAACTTTTCTTCCAAGGAGTAAGCTTTCTACATGTTCTATATCAAAATATAGATTGATACATAATTTTACACTCATTTTCAATTTTCAATAATACAATATCCTGAGAAATAGGTATTATTATTGCATCAATGTTACAAAAGAGGCTTTATGACTTGTCCAAGATAGTCAAATCAAAAATTAACAAAGCCATGAGTCAAACACAGGCTTTCTGATTATAAATGCACGTGCTTTCTGCTGTTCCTTATTCATATATGACTATTTGCTTATGTCTGAGTTATGATGATGATTATCAATCAATCATTGCAGAATTCTCCAAAGTTGAACTGATGTGAGTCAACTTTTAATAGATTTATTTGATAACAGAAATAAATGTGTGTGCATGTGTGTAAAGCAATTCTCTATACCTCAGCAAATACTTTTAAGATGTTATCCCTAACAAAAAATGTTGCATTTCAAAAAGAGATCAAATAGGTTTAAATGTAGAAATACTTCAAGTGCCAAAAGAGTGTGAGGAATCAGAGTAAAAACGTGAGGTTAGAATTGCTAATTATAGAAGAAACGCCTTTACAAGGGCCACCTATAGCTCTCAAAATGTCACTGGTACTTATAATTTGACATGTCAGATAGTCCCTGACTTTATAATTTCATATACTCAAATATAAGCTAATACATATCTTTTATACAGAACAGAATGCACTCTTCTATGGCAAAGTATCTTATTTTTATTAAATTTAGCATATAAAAATGCATAGTGCTGAATTAAATTTACATTTCAAAGAAACAATGAATATTATTTTAAATATAAGAATGTGCTGTGCAATATTTGAGACACTTATAATAATGAGTATTCTTTTTTTCTTTGAATTCAAGTTTAACTGGATATCTTGTGCTTTATCTGGCAACTCCAATTTCTATATATCTAATACTCACTACAGTTTAAAAAATACTCATATTGATGTTTAAGACAATAATAACCACTAACAGCTAAATAGGATCTTCACTTTGCATAAAACCATTTTTGTTTAAATTGTGGTAAAACACATATAACATAAAATTTACCATCTTAACCATTTTTAAGTATATAGTTCCAGAGTGTTTAGTATATTCACACTGCTGTGCAACCAACCTCCAAAATTCTTCTCAACATGCAAAACTGAAATTCTCATCCCCATTTAGCAACTCACCATTCCTGCCTTGATCCAGCCCCTGTCAACCACCTGGGTCTACTTTCAATCTTTATAAATTTGATCATTTTAGGTACCTCATGTAAGTGGAATCATATAGTATATTTTTCTGTGACAGGCTTACTTCGCTTAGCATAGTCTCCACAGGGTTCATCCATGTGAATGGATGAATCTCTTAGCTATAACCTGAGTTTTTTAAGGCCAAATAATATTCCAGTTTTATTTATTCATTTATATGACTAGGGACACACAGGTTGTTTCCACCTTTTAGCTGTTGTGAATATTGCTATAGGGTTGGTGTATTAGTCCCTTCAGGCTACTGTAAAAAAAATACTATAGACCAGGGAGCCTATAAGCAACAGAAATATATTTTTCATAGTTCTGGAGGTGGGAAGGCAATGGCACCCCACTCCAGTACTCTTGCCTGGAAAATCCCATGGATGGAGGAGTCTGGTAGGCTGCAGTCCATGGGGTCGCTAAGAGTTGGACACGACTGAGCGACTTCACTTTCACTTTTTACTTTCACGCATTGGGGAAGGAAATGGCAACCCACTCCAGTGTTCTTGCCTGGAGAATCCCAGGGACGGGGGAGCCTGGTGGGCTGCCGTCTATGGGGTCGCAGAGAGTCGGACACGACTGAAGTGACTTAGCGTAGCATAGCATAGCATAGAGGTGGGAAGTCTGAGGTCAAGGTGCCAGTGTGGTTACATGAAGACCCTCTTCCAGGATGCAGACTTTTCAGTGTTTTCAGATATTGGAAGAAGCTGGGATCTTTGTGAGGTCTCTTTTATAAGATCACTAATCCCATTCATGAGGATTCTACCCTCAACCTATTTATCCCACAAAAACCCTACCTTCTAATACCATCACACTAGGCATTAGAATTCTAATATATGAATATTGGAAGGACACAAAAATTCACACCATAATGATTGCTTTCTTCTGAGGCTGTTCTTCTTGCTTGTAGATGGCCATCTCCCTGTAACTTCACATAGCCTTTCCTCTGCACACATCTGTGTCCTAATTTCCTCTTCTTTCAAAAACACCAGTCATACTAGATTGGGACCAAATCATTTTAATTTAATCACCATTTTAAAGGCCCTCTATCTCAATACAATCACATTCTAAAGTACTAGAGATTCAGAATTCAACATATGAATTTGGAGAAACACAATTTAGTCCATAATAAGTGTTAAACTAGAGGTGAAACTGCTGTATCATATGTAATATTATTTTTAATTTTTTGAAGGAACTCCATATATTTTTCATATCGACTGCACCATTTTGCCTTCCCACCAACAGTGCACAAGCCTTTCCTTTTCTCTACATCCTTGATAATACTTGTTAAATTTGGTTTTTAACAGTAGACATCCTAATGGATTTGAGGTGGTATCTCCTGGTGGTTTTGATTTGCATTTTCCTAATTTTGAACATCCTTTTCTGCACTTGTAGGTCATTTGTATATCTTCTTTGCAGAAATATTTTATCAAATACTTTACTCATTTTTTAATTGAATTGTTTTATTGTTGAGTTGTAGTTCTTTCAGTATTTTTGGATATTAACTCCTTATCAGAAGAAATGATATACAAACTTGTTTTTCATTCTGTAGATTACCTTTTAACTCCACTGATTATGTCCTTTGAGGCACAATTTTTTGTTTTTGTTTTAACTTTGATGTAATCTAATTTATCTATTTTAATTTCTGTTGCCTATGTTTTGGGTATCATATCAAAGAAACAGAAACCATTTCAATGTCCAATGACGTGAAGTTTTTCTCTTATGTTTTCTTCAAAAGTTTTATAGTTTTAGCTCTTACATTTAGTCTTACATTTAGGTCTTTGATCCATTTGGAGTTAATTTCCATATATGATGTAAGGTAAATGCCCAGCTTTATTCTTTTGCATAAGAATATTCAGTTTTCCTAAAACTATTTGTTGAAAAGACTTTCATTTCTCCATTGAATGGTCTTGGAACTTCTATCAAAAATCATTTGACCTTATAAAGAAGAATTTATTTCTGGGCTCTTATTCTATTCCAAAATGATCTATATGTTGATCTTTACTCTAGTATCATACTGGTTTGATTACTATAGTTTGTAATAAGTTTTGAAATCAGGAACTGTGAAAATTTCAACTTTGTTTTTCTTTTTCAAGATTTCTTAGTTATTTAAGCTGCTTTGAGATCCTGCTGAATTTTAGGATAAATATTTCTATTTCTGAGGGAGAAAATGCCATTATATTTTGATAGAGATTGTATAAGTCTATTTTTGATGGCTGCTACTGCTAAGTTGCTTCAGTTGTGTCCGACTCTGTGTGACCCCATAGACGGCAGCCCACCAGGCTCTGCCGTCCCTGGGATTCTCCAGGCAAGAACACTGCAGTGGGTTGCCATTTCCTTCTCCAATGCGTGAAAGAGAAAAGTGAAATCGAAGTCGCTCAGTCGTGTCGGACTCTTAGCAACCCCATGGACTGCAACCTACCAGGTTCCTCCGTCCATGGGATTTTCCAGGTGAGAGTACTGGAGTGGGGTGCCATTGCCTTCTCCTTTTTGATGGCTAGTTATTCCCAATACACTTCTTACAAATTAGAGTCATTTCTAATTTTATTAGTTTGACTTATTTCTTGGTGGGAGGTAGAATGATAAAGACATTATCCTGCAGCAAGAAGTAGCACTTCTGAGAAGCTAGCATAAAGAGAAAACAAAAGACTTGGTATACAAGTCACAAAAGCCAGGGAAAACTGAGTATAAATGTGTATAGTTTGCTGAGATTGCCATTACAAAATATCACAGAGAGAGTGGTTTAAATCAGAAATATATCTTTTCATTCTTCTAGAGAGTAGACAGTCAAGATCAAGGCATCTTCAGGACTAGTTTCTGGTGAGGTCTCTTTTCCTGATGTGTATATTGCTTTGTCCTAAGATGGCCTTCCCTCTGTGTTTGAGAGAGGGAAAGTTTTCACTCATGTCTCTTCTTTTTTTAGAGAGAGACACTAGTTCTATTGGATGATAGCTCCATATGACCTCGTTTAAACTTGTGACCTCCTTTAATCTTACTTACTTAAAGACCTTATCTTGTAGTCACATTTTGGACTTCAACATGTGAATTTGGGGGTAGGGAAATTTGTAACTACGTGGATTGGAAATTATGGAGTAAGAATAGTATGTCACTAACAGATAGTGACAGCCTCTTGTTGAAATGGCCACCTGTGTTCCTTTGTATAGAACTGGCAAGGTAGAGGTGTAACAGGTTCCCAGAGTCTAGTATCAAATTAATAGAGTTTATGTAGTGTCCAAAGTTGTGAATGAAAAGACTAGCTTCACTCATTCAGTGGCATTATAAAAGCTACACACAATACATCTTTGCTTTTAAAAATAAACAAGTAGGATGGAAACATTTACATATCCAGATAGTCAGTTTATATTTGAAAGAGTGGGTTCTAAGGAAATGAGTGAGATTATAGTATTTTTTTCATTTCCTTTAGTTTAGAATAAAATATTTGTAAATCTTCCTGAAAAATAAAAACACTGTCTTTATTTATATAGCAGTGAAAAAATGTGAGCCAGTATATAAATCACATGGATGCCAGAGTGATGATTTACTTTTAAAATAAAATTGCTCTGCATGCGTGCTCAGTCGTGTCCAACTCTTTGTGTCTCTATGGACTATAGCCAGCCAGGTTCCTCTGTCCATGGGGTTTTGCCAGCAAGAAAACTAGAGTGGGTTGCCATTTCCTTCTTCAGGGGATCTTCCCAACCCAGGAATCTAACCCAGGTTTCCTGTGTCTCTTGCATTCCAAGTGGATTCTTAACCACTGAGCCACTGAGCCCTAAAATTGCTCTGCTGCTGCTGCTAAGTCGTTTCAGTCGTGTCCGACTCTGTGCGATCCCATAGATGGAAGCCCACCAGGCTCCCCCTTCCCTGGGATTCTCCAGGCAAGAACACTGGAGTGGGTTGCCATTTCCTTCTCCAATGTGTGAAAGTGAAAAGTGAAAGGGAAGTCGCTCAGTCGTGTCCGACTCTTAGCGACCCCATGGACTGCAGCCTACCAGGCTCCTCCGTCCATGGGATTTTCCTTAAGTTCCAAAAAACTAAAGCAGAAGTTTAAAACAATTAGATGAATTATTTCAAATTTTTGAGTGACCCTACAAATGATTGAAATTTCAAAATTCTTATTTAAATCACAAACTGGCATTTTTACCTTGATAAAATGTGAGAAAACTATACCCTTACATCCTAGAAACATTAGTATCTTCTAAAATTATATCAAATAGCTCTGTTATTTCAAGCAATACAATATAAATCAGAACTCTTCACAGGTTTTCAAACAGCTTTTAAAAACTCCCATTTTCTTCACCAAGATTATGATTTTAAAATAGTATTTACCAATTCTTTCTTTAATAATATTAAGTTCACCATATTACAATTTATGTTATGTATTTATCTAATTACTTATTGTTTTCTTGTTTATTCTTTTTAAAACATTAATAACTTGAGTTTAAATCATTACCAATGATAATTTGGAAATTATGTAAGCCTGAAGTGAAGTGGTTCACTATTTGCAGTGATAACATTTTTGAAAACTCTCTGATAGTAAATTTCAGCTTCACTATTTTTGGAGGCAAGTTAATTTCCATCTATTCCTCTGCCAGAGGTAGCAAATTTTAGGCAAGGGCAGATGACTTGCAAGTAGGACATTATATAACGAGAGTATTAACATAAGAAGACGGAGAATTACAACCATAATGTGATTTAAGACCCAGGAGATGTTCCAGATTTATCATGTCCAGTGTATGTGACTTTGGGGAAGTAATTAAATTAATTACCCTTGATTTTCCTTTTAACTATTGACGTGGAAATGGTGAAATAAACTAAATAAAATAAAATTTTGAAATGATGGTAATATTTTCCTATCTATTCAAAGGGATGTTTTAAGGACCAAATGGCTGTGAAAATGCCTGGCATGGAGAATTTAAAATAGAATTTATTGAAGAATATTGTATAAAAACTTTACATGTGTTTTAAAGACACATGGAGTTATAATTATAATTTTTGGTTAAGATAATTTTTGTTCCTGAAAAACATTTTGATGTATATGAGAAGCCAGTAAGTTTCATCTGGCATGCAGAAATGATGTCTTTTTCAGTTTTGCCAAATGTTCAGTATTTGAAAATCTGATATTCCTTCATATCAATCATCCAATATTCAGCAATTCTTCCTTATATGTATATATAATATATATATAGGGATATATTATATACCACTGTGTGAGTGATATGGAAATAGCCAGAGCTACCACCTCTCTTTGATTTAATATTAAATAAACATACTAGTTACAGATAACTAGGACTATATTTTATTAGATTTTAAAAAATAAATAATAAAATATATACCAGGAGACAGAAAAACTTGCATCCTTATCTCCCTTTTCTGACTCACGCTTCTTGTATGACTTTGGACTGCTCATCTGACCTTTTAGACATTTGGCACATCTCTTCAAAAATGGGGGAACAGATCTTGATTCATATCTCTAAAGTTTCATATATTCACTCATATATTAAGATGCTTAAAATCAGTATAAAATATCTGTTAAAATGTTAAAAGAAATCTTTTACAAATTTAATTCCTTATTTCTTGTATTAAAGAGACTATATCATCCAACAAGAGGTACTCTTGTGTTAAATATTCATAAAATAAGTAATTTCTATATTGCCTGTGGTACATCAGCCACAAGAAAATACAATGTTATGAATATAAAGAAAATTAAAATAAGCAAAAAGTGCATTTTAAATTTTCAATTAGTTATTTGATTACACAGTGTACACTCAGAACATATTAAATCTGCTAACTATCTGACAAGTGAATTTACAAGGTGAGATTAGCTCTGTACCAGTGACATGATTTTGATAAAGTAAGTGATTAAGTTCCTTATATTTAGTTGAAGTGAAGCTGTTCTGAAAATAGTAGGTGGGACCATTGTAACTTACACATAAATTATTTTGTTTATAATAAAATGCAACTGAAGCAAGATAAGGCTGAATCGGTTATCAACATATGATCTCACTTCTCTTGGGCACTAATTTCTGGAGGGTAATTAGCAAACAGAAATGTTTTAATTTGAATTGGCCAAGTTTCTAAAACCAGATCATGAATGTATGTGGTCAAACGGCAGTCCCTGTGATCAGGAATTATGTATTCTAATTCTGCTTTAGCTAGTATTTTAACAAAAGTTGCATATCCTATCTGCATTTTGTATTTTTTTCAGAATTTTTATCAAAATGATAAGACCAGGGGAAAAAGCTTACATAATCAATATTCTGATGTTGGCATTATAAGAAAACAGGTTTGGAGAAAAACAAAAAATGGAGAGACATGATATTTTGCCTGATTTTTGCCATTTCTATCTGAATGAATAGTTTGTTGTCTCATTCTCGCATGATCAATAACTTTGTTGTTTAATCACTAAGTCGTGTCCAACCCTTTGGAACCCTGTAGGCTGCCAGGCTCGTATGTCCATGGGATTTCCGAGGTGAGAGTACTGGAGTAAGATCACTGGAATCTTTGCGACCCAGTGATTGAATCCACATCTGCTTCTCCTGCATTGGCAGGCGGATCCTTTACCACTGAGCCACCTGGAAAGACCGATTAACCACTAGATAATCTTGTGGGGCCCTTCAACCCCTCATTTTACAAGCCTTCATCATCTTTGAAATGAGGGAACTCATTTCTGGATTATTATGAAAGCAAATAAGTTAATAAATGTTACATGCTTAGCATAGTACCTAACACATGGTAATTTCTTGAAAAGGATAAAAGTTAGTATTAATAGCAGGCACTGAATAAACATCAGTTCTTTTCACAACCCTTATTATCTAATCTCCCAAATTTTAGTTTCTCTACTTTTTATTATATTAAATATTATATCAGTGGCCTTTAAATTTACCAGCAATGAGTACATATGATGGTACTTTATATGTGGCCATGATCCTATTATTTAAAAAAAAAAAAAAAAATCCCAAGAATATCTGGAGGACACCAACATTCTATTAATTAAATGCGGATTGAACCATGAACTAAAGAAAAAGAATCTATAAGATTAAAGAAATAGATGTTACACTAACCAAAAAAAAAAAAAAAAAAAAGAGGTTAAAGTAAGCTTTCAGCCTTTGTAGTGGCCTTTCTTAAAAACTAAGCAGTTATTGGCTATTTTGTCCTATGCAGGTATTTTCACACTGAGGTCTCATAAGGTATATATCATTTAGCAAGTGTAAATGTAAATGCCTAATACATTGTTTTTAAACCTGCTTTGATGAGGTAGAGACTGGAGTGGCACAAAGAAAAGAAAAGTGAAAATTTTTGTCTTACTCTCTACCTAAGATGAAAATCGATCAGTTACAAAAACCATTTTCCCAGTTACACAGTTAAGATTTTACTTTGACCCTCACTTAAAAAAAAAAAAAAAATTCCTAAATAGTCTTGTTGGTCATTAAAACCCTGTACATTTCTGCTTAAAATCCTTCTAGGGGTTTCCTTGGAGAAGGCAATGGCACCCCACTCCAGTACTCTTGCCAGGAAAATCCCATGGATGGAGGAGCCTGGTGGGCTGCAGTCCATGGGGTCGCTAGGAGTCGGACACGACTGAGCGACTTCCCTTTCACTTTTCACTTTCATACATTGGAGAAGGAAATGGCAACCCACTCCACTATTCTTGCCTGGAGAATCCCAGGGACGGTGGAGCCTGGTGGGCTGCCGTCTATGGGGTCGCACAGAGTCGGACACGACTGAAGTGACTTAGCAGTAGCAGCAGGGGTTTCCTCCTCAGGATGCAGGATGGAAGAGTGTTCAGATTCCTAACTTTTCACCAAAAGTATTTTAGAATTACAAAAAATATACCCCCGCCAAGGAAAACAAAAACAACAAAACTTTGTTAGTTTCATAAGAAAGAAAAGGAAAAGCCCTGGAATAGAACATTTGAAAAACTCTAAATGATAGATTAGAACTGATAGACAACAGAATAGAGGCAAAGAAAATATAAAAGATGTCTACACAATGCAGCATTTGATGATGTCATTACAGTCATCAGAATGAACCTATCTGAAGATATGGAGACCTGACATCACAGTGAACTTATCTGCTGTGTTAACTCCGGAGCAGCCAGCAGATTCTGGAGAACAAAGAGGAAATATCAGGCAGGTCACTAAATATACCCATTGCCTCAGTTTCCAGGGAATAATTATATCTACCTTTGTAGTTATGGTTAGTATGCTGCTGCTGCTAAGTCACTTCAGTCGTGTCCGACTCTGTGTGACCCCACAGACGGCAGCCCACCAGGCTCCTCTGTCCATGGGATTTGCCAGGCAAGAGTACTGGAGTGGGGTGCCATTGCCTTCTCCATGGTTAGTATAAACGAGTTAATAGGCATAAAGTTGGCTTCCCTAGTGACTCAGACAGTAAAGAAACTGCTTGCAAAAGACTCAGATTTGATCCCTGGGTCAGGAAGATCCCCTGGAAATGGGCATGGCAACCCACTCCAGTATTCTTGCCTGCAGAATGCCATGGACAGAGAAGCTTGGTGGGCTACAGTGCATGAGGTCACAGAGAGTCGGATATGACTGAGCAACTAAGCATGCACACACAGTATTACCATAGATACAAAGCTTTTCCTGCCGTGTGTTTCTAAATTTCTAGGCAGTTAATATGTTGGTCAAAGCAGTTATTTACTCCTATTTTATTGGCAAATGATAAGAATATAGAAATACTACTAAATTTTATAAACCACTATTTACATATCAAAATGTATTTATCTACTTGAATTATCGTGTCTACTAAATACATTTTGTTAATCAACATTTTTGTTTTTTGGTCTAGTTTATGGAGGAAAAGGGGACGACAGAGGATGAGATGGCTGGATGGCATCACCGACTCAATGGACGTGAGTTTGAGTAAACTCCAGGAGTTGGTGATGGACAGGGAGGCCTGGCGTGCTGTGATTCATGGGGTTGCAAAGAGTCGGACACGACTGAGTGACTGAACTGAACTGAATGGATATTAATGCTATCACAACATTTTTTTTTAATTGGAGTATAGTTGATTTACAATGTTGTATTAATTTCTGCTGTATAGCAAAGTGACTCAGTCATACATATGCATATATCCACTCCTTTTCAGTTTCTTTTCCCATATAGGTCATTACGGAGTACTGAATAGAGTTCTTTGTGCTATACAACAGGTCCTTATTAGTTATCTATTTTATAAATAGCAGTGTGTGTATGTCGATCTCAGTATCCCAATTTAAGCCCCTCCTGCCTTTCCACCCTGGTAGCCCTAAGTTTGTTTTCTACATCTGCGATTCTGTTTCTGTTTTATAAGGAAGTTCTTTTGTATCATTTTTTTTTAGATTTCACATACAAGTGATATCATATGATATTTGTCTTTCTCTATCTGACTGACTTCACTCAGTATGACCACCTCTAGATCCATCCATGTTGCTGCAAATGGCGTTATCTCATTTTTATGGCTGGGGTATATTCTATTGTATATAAGTACCATGTCTTCTTTATTTGTGTCATCTATCTATGGACATTTAGATTGCTTACATGCAGCTGAATAGTATATAATGATATAACTGTATATCTAGAAAATTTTCACTGGAAAATGTTTCAGCATCTACAGATTTTCACACTTACAGTAATTATTTTTCAAGTAAAATTTTAATTGATAATTTTTAAATATATAAGATTTAAAACTACATATCAAGAATAATTTATATATAAAGATGGAAAAAATAACACTTAAATTTATTTAGATATTCCTGGATAATGTGTAAATCCTGGTTAGATTGAATAGGTTTCTTGACTATTTTTATCATAATAGTATTAATAGTAATAATAATAAAATACAATAAGGAAATGGAACAAAACACAAAATTGAAATAGCATACAACAAAGACTTATAACCACCCAACAGTAATTACAAAAAGTTGCGGGAGTTTTCTGGTGGTCCAGTGGCTAAAATTCTATGCTCCCAGCTCCCAGTAAAGGGGGCCCGGGTTTGATCCCTGACCTGGGAACTAGATCCCACATGCCACAACTGAGACCTCACGTGCCACAGCAAAGATGAAGAATCCCACATGCTGCAACTAAAACCCAGTACAGTCAAATAAATAAATAAATAGTTTTTAGAAATGAAAACGTTGCATGTTTAAGGGAACACCCTGTCAGACCTAGTCATTGCACCCCAATATTTTCTGTGCACCCCAATATATCTGTGTGACAGTAAATTTAAATAGTAGTAATCCCCAATCAAAGTCATATTATATGCAGTAGCAGTCTATATAATGTTTCTTAATCTGTGAATGACAGAATATCTGATTGATATCATAAATTACTCATGTGGGCATTGTGCTTCTATCCTTGTTATGAGTAGAACTGCATTCCCCAATATACATTTGTTGTAGCACTGAACCCCAGTAACCCAGAATGTGACCTTATTTACCCATAGGGTTGTTGAAGGTGTAACTAGTTAATATAAGGTCTTATTTAATGTAGGATGGACCCCCTAATCCAATATGACTGATTCCCTTATAAAAGGAGAAAATTTGGATACGGAGATGTACCTAGAGAGAGAATGCTGTATGATGATTAGAGTAGGCTGCCCAAACCAAGGAAATGCCAGAGACAGGGAGGGAGGCCTGGAACATATCCTTTTCTAGAGCCCTCTAAAGCAACATGACCCACGTAAGACTTCTAGCCTCCAGAACTGTGAGGCAATATATTTCTGTTATTTAATCCACTGTGGTATTTTGTTATAACAGACCTAGAAAGCTAACAGAACCCTTGAAAGATTAAAAGGGACCAACTTACAACCCTAGGTTTCCTTTGTGGCTCAGCTGATAAAGAATCTGCCTGCAATGCGGGAGACCTGGGTTCGATCCCTGGGTTGGGAAGATCCTCTAGAGAAGGGAAATGCTACCCACTCCAGTATTCTGGCCTGGAGAATTCCATGGACTGTATAGTCCACGGGGTCACAAAGAGTCAGACACGACTAAGCAACTTTCACTTCACACTTACAACCCTACATAAATAAGAAGTTGGGAAAAAATGAATCAAACTATTTAAAACATTGAAAAATGGTATTTTATTGTAAAATAAAGGTTACTCTACGGCTTCCCTAAACAAGTTTAAAAATCTTAGAAAGAGTCAAAATTATTTATGAGTATCTTGCTGCCTGTGCCATGGTCAATAATAGAAATAAAATAGCACCCTAGAAATTACTCAACTAACCCAAAGATGGACATTTACAAAGGAAAGACAGAACAGAAGGGAAAAATAGAAAACAACTACCAAGAAAGTAGACTTCAATTCAAACATTTCAGTAATCACATAAAAAATAAACTGTTTAACATCCTAGTTAAAAGATCTAAATATGTTGATGAGAAATAACCTTTAAATATAAGGATACAGATGATAGTATACATTATGTTAAAGTATGGAAAAGGCTATACCAAGCAAACACTAATCATAAAAAGCTGACTTTAATTTATAGTGATAACTGACATTCTAAAAATAATGAGTATAATTACCAGAGAATAAAGGACAATTCATAATGATAAAAGAATCAATTTATAAAGAAGACATGAAAATCTTAAAAGTTTCTGCATCTGATTGGAGAGTTTCAGAATTCGTGAAGCAAAAACATAATAAAAATGAATTAGAAATGGCCACAATTATACTTTGAGAATTCAACACTTATCTAATAATTAATGGAACAAACAAGAAAAGTGAAATAAATAAGCCTAAATATCCATTCAGTCTACTTGATCTAATTGGCATTTATTGAACACAATGCCCATCAACAGCATAATACACAAGTACACAGGCAACAATCACTGAGATAATCTGTATGCTGCTTCTGCTGCTGCTGCTGCTGCTAAGTCGCTTCAGTCGTGTCCAACTCTGTGCGACCCCATAGAGGGCAGCCCATCAGGCTCCCCCGTCCCTGGGATTCTCCAGGCAAGAACACTGGAGTGGGTTGCCATTTCCTTCTCCAAAAACTGTATGCAGGGCCATAAAACACATATCAGTACTCATATGGAATATTTTGACTATAACAGTATTAAACTAGGAACTGGTAATAGAAAAATATCTGTAAAAATAATAACTATTTGAAATGTAACTAGCACAATTCTAAATACTGTTGCTGTTCAGTCACTCAGTCATGTCTGACTGTGCAACCTCATGGATGCAGCATGCCAGGCTTCCCTGTCCTTCACTGTCTCCCGGGTTTGCTCTAACTCTTGTTGATGGAGTCATTTATGCTATCCAACCATCACTTCTTCTAACGTCCTCTTCTCCTGCCTTCAATATTTCCCAGCCTCAGGGTCTTTTCCAATGGGTCAGCTCTTCCCATCAGGTGGCCAAAGTATTGGAGCTTCAACTTCAGCATAAGTCCTTCCAGAAGTTTGTCATCATTGCTTCTTGGCAGGAAAGCTATGACAAACTTAGAGTGTGTTGAAAAGCAGAGACATTACTCTGCCGACAAAGGTCTCTATAGTCGAGGCTATGGTTTTCCCATTGGTCATGTAGCCTAGTAAGAGCTGGACCATAAAGAAGGAAGGGTGCCAAAGAATTGATGCCTTCAAACTGTGGTGCTGGAGAAGACTCCTGAGAGTCCCTAGGACAACAAGGAAATCAAACCAATCCTAAGGGAAATCAACCCTGAATATTCACTGGAAGGACTGATGCTGAAGCTGAAGCTCCAATACTTTGGCCACCTAATGCTAAGAGCTGACTCATTGGAAAAGACCCTGATTCTGAGACAGTTTGAGGGCTGGAAGAGAAGTGGGTTACAGAGCATGAGATGGTTGGATGGCATCATTGACTCAGAGGACATGAGTTTGAGCAAACTCTGGGAGATAGTGAAGGACAGGGAAGGCTAGCATTCTGCAGTCTATAGAGTCACCAAGAGTCAGACACAACTTAGCAACTGAAGAACAACAGTATCTCATAATCTTTGATCTCTCATAAATTCAATCTATGTGAGTCAGCCTCTTCCAGGCTTTGAGACACTTGTCACCTTTGAGACACTGATAAAACTGAGAAGCCTTATTATAAGTAACTATGCAGTGTTTTGCCTGCATCTCCTTGTTCCCCATTTTCTACCTAACTAGACTTTACTCAATTCTCTTTAGAAAGTTAACAGCATATGACCTAAGAAAATATTTAGCTGAGGTTTGGAACTTACTTATATATGACATTTTTCAACTATGGGCTAGCTTGTTTTACTTGCAAAAGGAAAAGTCTTTTATAAATGGTCCTAAAAAGTGTAAGCATATTTCCAAAGGAACTGGAAATTGTGTGAGCCATTCTTGCTGTTCAGATAGATGAAATCATATTTATATCTTTAGAATGTGTATTATTTTCCCAGCTGCTCAGAAAAATATATGATTTAAAGACATTTAATTAACACTTACATCTTTGGTCAACTCACTACAGGGACAAGGACCCAATTTTTGAGATAAAAATAATCTATTGAAGAAATATGTTTCTTTGAATAAGACCTTTAGTGCAGTGCTTCTAAGAAACATAGATTTTTTTTTTTAATAGCTGAGCTATAGAGTCTTAGAAAAAGAATTTATAGTGGAAATGCTGACACAACTTTAGCTCTTGTATGGTGGTGTGAACTTGCTGCTATAATAATTAAGCAATTAGGCATGACAGAAAGTGTGAGTTTCCTGAGATAATCACACCCCTGGGGCATTGCAAGTCATGATCCAAAGATAAGTGTTTTTAATCTCCCAAGGGTGTGATTATCAGATGATAACCACACCCTCCGGAGAAGACTTATGACTCATAACAAGTCTTTAAGGGAAAAAAATGATTATGCTGCTATATGCAGATGAAGCTAGCCATGGAGACCACAATGCGTTTGCCACAATTTAATTAAGAACTGCAAAATGTACACCACTTTAATGGTATTGAGCATTGATCCCAGATATTGAGCATTGATCGTTTATTTTCTCACTGTTATAAAATATAGAGATAAGAAAGGCTTCTTATCTTAACTTCTTAACTTCAGAAAGAAATGAGTGATTGATTAAATGAGTCAGCAAGATCATATTACCAAGCCTATCTGCTGACTAGGTCTTATCAAGTTTATCCTAAGACAGAGTCTCTCATTACCCAAATTACTCACTTTGAGTAACTTGGTCACTTTAGAATAATCAACATCTTTATATTAATTAAGAGTATTTTGTATCTTAGCCTCCATTCACCGTTCATTCATTCATTTCATTCAGTACCTAATAAGCACACAGGAACCAACTATGCTAAAGCTATAAAAAGCTAAAGGCCTGTGTTCTGATTATGGTATTGTTGTTGTTTAGTTGCTTTAGCATGTTTAGTTGACATGCTAAGTCATGTCCAATTATTTGTGACCCCATGGACTATAGCCTGCCAGGCTCCTGTGTCAATGGGATTTCCTAAGCAAGAATGCTAGAGTGGGTTGCCATTTCCTTTTCTAAGGGATCTTCCTGATCCAGGGATCAAACCTGCATATCCTGCATTGGCGGGTGGATTCTTTATCACTGAGCCACCTGGAATTATGGAGTTACGTCATATTATTTCTGATTTATGTCAAATTTATGTTGTATTTCTGAATTTTGTCATATAATTCTGATTATGGAATGCAGTCATATAAATTATTAATGAAGAAAGTGCCAGTATAGTGGTGACTAAAATGTGCTAAGAGAGCAAAGAGGAAGTAAGTCATCTAGCTGGAGAAGAATAAGGCTTCATTGAGAGAAACTATTTGATCTAAATAAAAATTACAGTAGCTATTACATATTAAACATTTACTGTATTATCAGACATCGTGTGATCATTTTACTTTCATAACTCATTTTAATATTCACAATAGCTGCATTGAGGTAGACAGTATTTTGCTCCTGTCAGAGATGTAGAAACTAATTCTCAGAATGGTTATGTGTCAAGCTCAAGGTCAGATAACTAGTTGATATACTAGAACTAGAAAAATGGGATTGGCTCTAGAACATGTAGTAGTAACCAGTAGACTCTATTGCAAAATGTAGCTGCATCCTTATTTATTTGAGTCCATGTGAGGTGAAGCATTCCAGGAAGAGGCAGTCAGCAATGTGAAATAGGGAGACTCATAAGGGCACAGCATATTCCTTAAACATTCTCTCCAGCTAGAGTCTAGGAGATGCATGGGCCGAGAGAGTGATAGAAGATGCTGGAAAATTCAAGTTTGTGTTTAATTGGGTCCAAGCCACAGAAGAGCTTCAATGCTTTGCTAAGCAGTTTGCAAGATTGTCCTGAATGACCCTACCTCATTGATTTCAAGATCAGTCAGACGGGTCAGCAAACAGTAAGGATTCCTTCTCTCACTTTTAGCTACCAAAGTCAGAAACATTTCCTAGGAATGCCTGTGGTTAGGAAAGCCATTATAAAAGAGAGATGAGTCAGACAGGTTTAGTATTTGCCCTTTGTAAAGTTAATTTCCAATTGTAGTTTTGCAAAGCCCATCTTTGCAAACTTGGACATCTTAAAGTTTTCAAAGGGAGTAGAGGCATTGGGAAGACAAAATTAACCTTAATTTGAAAACTAAACATAATGAGCACTGTACACTCAGGATATGGAAACTGCTGCTCTAGAACCTAATTATCATAAAAACCCTGTGAGGACTAGGCTTGTAGCCATGTGGAGAACTATGGAAATAAATATAGGGAAAAAAATTATATAAATAAACAAGAACTGATATTCGCAAAACACCAGAGTCTCTGGGAGATATAAAGCTGTATAACACAAGGAATCCTTCTTTGAGGCGTCTGTGATCTGTTTGTGAGACAAAGCATGAACAAATTTCTGGCGAAAGAGCGATAAGTGATATAGTTTTATCTCATTAACTATTCCTTGGAGTTTAGATGGAAGCCTACTGGTTGGCTTTTGAAGTAATAGAAATTTTATAGTCAGTGGAGGAGAAATCTTTTATTTGATGTCTAACATGGACCTTCACTTACTATAACTTGGATAACACTGTATTTTAAATCAGTCAGGCATGATTTTAATTCTGCTTCACACCTATCACCTGTTTGAATTGTTATCCATTTTTTGACTTTTGAATTTCACTTTTCATTATGTAAAATATAGTCAATAGTTTCCAAATCACAAGATGGCTGAGAACATATGAAACAGTGTATCGTATTTAGTTTAATGGCCAGCACATGAGACGCCTTCATGAAACATAGCTATAATGATGATGATCATAATGACAAGTTATGCCACAGTTAGGGCTTCCCTGGAGGCCCAGATGGTAAAGAATCTGCCTGCGATGCAGGAGACCCAGGTTCAATCCCTGGGTTGGGAAGGTCCCCTGGAGAAGGGAATGGCAACCCACTCCAGTATTCTTGTCTGTAGAATTCCATGGACAGAGGAACCTGGTAGGCTACAATCCATGGGGTCAAAAAGAGTGGGACAAGACTGAGCAACGAACACTTTCACTTTGATGTGACAGTTACTGTGGTAGATACTAAAGAATTAAAGAGGAAGGAGAAATAATCACTCTTCTGAATTTGGTAATAGTTTCCCACTGCTTCTGGTTCATACGTGCTTCAGTATCCTTTGTTGTTCTGTTCACATGTCAACAAATAGTCCCCTTGTTAATTGTTTAATTAAGTACTTTAGAATATGGCTTCTATTCTTTGCTGGGACTCTGATAATATACTCCCTACTAAGCTAAGTCACTTCAGTCGTGTCCGACTCTCTGCGACCCCATAGACGGCAGCCCACCAGGCTCCCCCGTCCCTGGGATTCTCCAGGTGAGAACACTGGAGTGGGTTGCCATTTCCTTCTCCAATGCATGAAAGTGAAAAGTGAAAGTGAAGTCACTCAGTTGTGTCTGACTCTTTACGACCCCATAGACTGCAGCCTACCAGGCTCCTCTGTCCATGGGATTTTCCAGGCAAGAGTACTGGAGTGGGGTGCCATTGCCTTCTCCAAATATACTCCCTAATATGGTTTAATATAAAGTGTACCTTAAAAACTATAGTGTTCTCGATTGCTTATATTTATTAAGACTGCCACTTTAGGATGATACGTGATGTTTACCCTGGGAAGTTTATTTCCCTCTCATACTTATGTGGCCTACGAGAGATTGTCTGTTCCCTGGCTATCAGATTCCACCAATGGTCCTAAGTAAGCTGAATGGATGAGGTTCTTCATGGGAGCTTCAAAAACTATTCAGGTTGGCAAAAGCAACTCCAAGGACTTCTCTTGATTCTCCTTCATGGGGCCTTTCTTCTCCATCTGTGGAAATGGACATAGAGTTAACATTCTGAAGGAGAGACATTACATTCAGATCTTAACCCTACCACTGTCCCCATGGCAAATTCCTGAAAAACATCAGCTCTCCTTACTCAAGTGAAATCTGCCCATGATTATTCTCTGCTCTTTGTCTGCTACTTGTGTTTCTTCAGTGCTTTCTCAATTAAATGTCCCTGAAAGGAAGATATGACAAGGCCAACTAATGGATTACCTTAAAGGAAACATTTTAGAAGATCTAGTAAATTAATATATTTGAGCTCTTAGAGTTCTCACAAAGTCACTGGGAATCACTTTAACAGCCAAGTTTTTGGAAAGACAATGTAAAGGCTGTGCAAGTCATGAGCAAGTTACTCAGCTAGTCTGCAATGTGGTTTCAGATCAGGTCAGTGGCTCAGTCATGTCTGAATCTTTGCAACCCCATGGACTGCAGCACACCAGGATTCCCTTTCCATTGCCAACTCCTAGAGTTTGCTCAAACTCATGTCCATTGAATCGGTGATGCCATCCAACCATCTCATCTTCTGTTGTCCCCTTCTCCTCCTGCCTTCAATCTTTCCCAGAATCAGGGTCTTTTCAAATGAGTCAGCTCTTCGCATCAGGTGGCCAAAGTATTGGAGTTTCAGCTTCAGCATCAGTCATTCCAATGAATATTCAGGACTGATTTCATTTAGAATTGACTGGTTTGATCTTCTTGCAGGCCAAGAGACTCTCAAGAGTCTTTTCTAACAGCACAATTCCAAAGCATCAATTCTTCAGTGCTCAGCTTTTTTATGGTCCAACTCTCACATTCATACATGACTACTGGAAAAACCATAGCTTTTAGACAGACCTTTGTTGGCAAAGTAATGTCTCTGCTTTTTAATATACTGTCTAGGTTGGTCATAGCTTTTCTTCCAAGGAATAAGTGTCTTTTAATTTCATGGCTGCAGTCACCATCTGCAGTGATTTTTGAACTCAAAAAAATAAAGTCTTGCTCTGTTTCCATTATTTCCCCATCTATTTGCCATAAAATGATTGGACCAGATGCCATGATCTTAC
Organism: Bos grunniens; assembly: GCF_055505025.1. NCBI lineage: Eukaryota > Metazoa > Chordata > Mammalia > Artiodactyla > Bovidae > Bos > Bos grunniens. The sequence continues at coordinate 48,163,577 of NC_141172.1, read as the reverse complement.
TTTTCTGAATGTGGTTTACTACTGTGTAAAATGGAAAAACTACCTAATTCACAGGGTTTCTGAGAGATTAAACAGAAAAACAAGTAAAGAACATATCATCATGTTGGCCCTGGATGTTCAACGATTTAGAGCTGCTGTTATTATGATTACAGTTTCAATGATATAGTATTTCATTAATCTTTCATAGGGAATCTTCTTGGATGTATCTTAATTAAACCGTTGCTGTCTCAATCATTGGGTTGAAGTGAGGAAGGCTAGTTCCAGCTTGTATCAGTTGCTAGCTTTAAATAAGTCCTTGGAATATGTTACTCATTCTTTTAAGAACTTTATTTTTATTATCTCATCCACTGATTAAAAAAAATGTTTCAGGTAGGTTGTCTTATTCTCCTTTTATACATAAGGAAACAGACACAAAGAGGTTAAGTGATTTACCTGTGTTCATGTGGTTAGTAAGAAGAGAGGTGGGATTTGACCCCAGGCAGGCTGACTCCAGAGCCAAAGTTCTTAAAAGTCACATTTCTACTTCCCAAGACCTCTGCAGGTCTTTTGAGAAATAGGAGTTGCTATACTGCCCAAGAACAATGGGCACAGGAGTCAAAATTACTAAATTGAGGGGTTTCCCTGGTGGCTTAGTGGAGAAGAATCCTCCTGCCAGTTTACGAGACATGGCCTCCGTCCCCGGTGTGGGAAGACCCCACTTGCCAGAGCAACTGAACCCATGCACTGCAACTACTGAGCCTGTGCTCCAGAGCCCAGGAGCAGCACTACTGAGCCCACATGCCACAACTGCTGAGCCCATGGTCCACAAGAAGAGAAGCCACCACAGTGAGAAGCCTTTGCACCACAACTACAGAGCAGCCCCTGCCTTCTGCAACTAGAGAAGAGCCCACACAGCAATGAAGACCTAGCATAGTTGGGTCTAAATTTAATAAATAAATAAATAAATTTATTTAAAAGTTACTAAATTGAAAAAGAAAATGGCTATTTAAAATTTTTTCTAGAATATTCCAGAGGAAAATATTAATTATTATTTAATCACTGTTCTTGGGTAAGTAGACACCATTATGTAGTGGCTGTTAACTAAATCTTTACTTCAGTTCAGTTGCTCAGTCATGTCCAACTCTTCGCCACCCCGTGAACCACAGCACGCCAGGCCTCCCTGTCCATCACCAACTCCCAGAGTCCACCCAAACCCATGTCCATTGAGTCGGTGATGCCATCAAACCATCTCATCCTCTGTCATCCCCTTCTCCTCCTGCCCTCAAACTTTCCCAGCATCAGGGTCTTTTCAAATGAGTCAGCTCTTCGCATCAGGTGGCCAAAGTACTGGAGTTTCAGCTTCAGCATCAGTCATTCCAATGAATATTCAGGACTGATTTCATTTAGGATTGACTGGTTTGATCTTCTTGCAGTCCAAGAGACTCTCAAGAGTCTTCTTGAACAGCACAGTTCCAAAGCATCAATTCTTCAATGCTCAGCTTTCTTTATGGTCCAACTCTCACATTCGTACATGCCTACTGGAAAAACCATAGCTTTTATTTTATTTTATTTTATTTTTAAAAACCATAGCTTTTAGACAGACTTTTGTTGGCAAAGTAAAATGTCTCTGCTTTTGAATATGCTGTCTAGGTTGGTCATAACTTTCCTTCCAAGGAGTAAGCGTCTTTTAATTTCATGGCAGCAGTCACCATCTGCAGTGATTTGAGATTCCCCCCAAAATAAAATCTCTCACTGTTTCCATTGTTTCCCCATTTATCTGCCATGAAGTGATGGGACCAGATGCCATGATCTACGTTTTCTGAATGTTGAGTTTTAAGCCAACTTTTTCACTCTCCTCTTTCACTTTCATCAAGAGACTTTTTAGTTCCTCTTCACTTTCTGCCATAAGGGTGGTGTCATCTGCATATCTGAGGTTATTGATATTTCTCCTGGCAATCTTGATTCCAGCTTGTGCTTCTTCCAGCCCAGCGTTTCTCATAATGTGCTCTGCATATAAGTCAAATTAGCAGGGTGACAATATACAGCCTTGACGAACTCTTTTTCCTATTTGGAACCAGTCTGTTGTTCAACGTCCAGTTCTAACTGTTACTTCCTGTTGCTTTCTTTAGTACAAAGCATATAATAAGAAAACTATTATTTTTTTCAGATATGATATTAGGAAATATGAGAAATAGTATACATTCAAAGGAATTTCAAATTACTTCAAATTGCTAAATTAAAGATGAAATCTTTCTTATCTATTTAATGATAAGGAAGTGTGATTGGAGGGTGGAAAAAGACAAATATTTTGTGGACGATTATGGAATACGATGCTGTATATGCTTTCAATCTATTGTCTTTTTGAATTCACCCACATATGGATTAAATGTGTGTATTTGACTATGCAATTTTTCACACTTAGAAATACATTAATATATACTTTAAAATGGTAAACTTTGTGTAAAAGAATGTGAATTGTATCTCAATTTTTAAAATAATGCCAAAAAAACTATTCCTTTCGAGCCCTTAGATGTGAAAGTCAGGACAGGTCACAGGAACAAAATTATCAAGATAGAACTTGAAAAATTAGGCCTCAGGAAAGTGGAACCAGGGATACCCTCAGGAAAATGTGTCCTGGGAAGAAATGGAGGGCTTTATACAAAGAATTACCATGGACATAGCTCAGATCCAATCACTTATCTTTCTTGTGTCATTCTGCTTAAGAATTATATTCTTGGATAAAATTTATTTGACCATCATTTAGTTCTAGAAGGTGGAAAATAATCTACACTGACAGTCCCACTTTAACTGTATGCAATGGAAGAGTCATTTGCCAAAGAACTCTTACCAAATGAATAAATTTACCTAGAAACAGGTCATCCAAAATAACCAATGTCACCCAGAGCCACCAATCTACAGACGTTATAGTTCTACATAACTTGCCAGTACAGGATAGAAGTTAAGAGCTAACCTATTTACATTCAAATTTTGACTCCTTCTTGTATAAGCCATGTCATCTTGGATAAATTATTAAACTTCTTTTTACTTCAGTTTCTCCATTTGTGAAATCAGGGTAATAATATTGCTTATCTCTTAGGATTGAAATATAGCCCAATATCAGGTACCCAGTAAGGAATTTATACTTGTTATTATCATTGTTATATAAATAATATACACTATGCACATAAATCTATCCATTACAAAGGACCTATTTAAAAGTTTAGAAGATTATGGAATAGCAATTTCATGTCAGTAGATGATAATAAAACAGAGCAATATAATTGCATTTATTTTAAAAGTAGTAATTTTGCCCTAAATCAGATTGCACTCCTCAATTTATGAAAATTAGCCAACATTTCTTGTCACTCCATGGAGAAGTAATATTTAAAATTATTCTCTTTTATTCCCTTTGGAGAAAGTCCATAACTAAATTCAACATATTTACCTTTTTATTTATTTTGTGAGCTGAAGTTGATAATAGTCCAGAAGGCAAAATTTATAGCATCTGCATTTCCACAATCATTTATATCCCAAAGAATGCCACACATATATGTATTATGCATTATAAGATTTAGTTGGGACTTACTATATTAGCCTAGCAACAATAAAAATCCATAATTTCACTAGAGTCATTAATCATTCTTGGTCTTTTAACAATAAACTCAACAGAATGGGTTGTCATATTGGAGTCAAGTTTCAAATAAACATGATCAAATAAGCAACACAAAAGTAAGCCAAACACAGTAGAGGCCTGTATTTTTTCAGTAAATTTATTCTGTTGACTTATTCTTTGTTAAGTTTAGTGGAATCTTTACTTCTGTTCTTGAGAACATAGTCTCCCTTGGTGGCTTTCAAATTCTTAGCCACAGCTAAAGATTGTAAGTGCTCTTGCTGAAACAAAATCTATCACCTAGCTCTAGATTTGGAGAATGAATAAAAATATGGCCATATCCACTTTTTCTGCCTCCCCACCACTGTACCCACAGAGACAATCAGCACCTCCAGCTAATGTCTCCTCCCATTCAGAAAGGCAGCATTTGCAGAAGATGCATGGAGTGGCTTTAGTTGAGCTACTTGCAACAGTCAGGGTTCAAGTAGTGAAACAGAACCACTATGAATATTCTAGAGTAGGGAATTTATTATAAAAGTTTGGTCTTATACAAAGGAATATTAAAAAGTCTACAAATCAGCCCCAGCCTGGGAAATGAAATGAAACAGAATAAATCCATGGAGACAAATAGGTCTTCCCAAACACTTATACAAAAATAAACCCTCAATCTTTGAAAAACTTGACATGCATTCCAAAATTAAAGGTTAATTTTAAAATAGAATCTAGTAGCTCTAAATAATAATAATAATTGAAAAAATTTCTTAAAAAGTTATAACTAGGTGGTGATTAAAATTCAAATCTGAATATTCTTTCAAAGTTTTGCCACTACGAATAAATTTGGCGAATGCAATTTTTCCAAGTCTTCACTAGGTTACAAGTACAGATGGAGAAATGCAATGGTAATAGGACTCTGGCTCTTGATAGCATCCTGCCATATCACTCATGCAGTCCTCCACGAAGTCCAATGATCTTCAATAGACTCATGGTTTATACACAAGGCTTCCACCAGGTGCTACTGCGTCTCTGACACTTGTACACTGGACTTTGTTGTGTCTGACTAGTATTGGCCTTCTTCCTCCAAGCATCTGGGGAGATTGACACATCCAGTGGATTCCCCCAGCTGCTTTCCAGAAGACCTGAAAGAAGCCATGGAAAACATCAGGTGCTCTAAAGAGAAGAATATCCTCCTCACTCCTATTTTGTCTTTAAGGGTAGTTCTCAAGCAGGGATAACTGTTTTCATAGTTCCTTGTAAAAACTTGTCTTTCTGCTCAGGTCTATAGTTCTTTTTCCATACTGCTCAGATATCAGAAAAAGTGGACAGACTTGGGAACTGACCACATGGGGCCTCTCCATTCCATACTCCTGGCACCCACTTTGCTAACGATGCTTACTTCTCTGAAGCAGCACAATCCACTAGGAGTGGAATGTGAGTTGAGGTGTAGTTTGAAATTTTAGTTTTTAAACTGTTCAGGTCAGGGCAGGTCAAGTCGCTCAGTTGTGTCCAACTCTTTGCGACTCTATGGACTATTCACTTTTCCCTAAAAATGTAAGAGGAACAGATGAAATTAATTTTAGTAATACATTTTATTTAATCCATTAAATCCAAAGTATTGTTTTAACATTTAAAATATTAAAATTATTAATGATACGTTTTACAGATTTTTTTTTTACTAAATCTTTGAAATCCAGTGTCTGTTTTATACTTTCAGCACATCTCAGTTTGGACCAGCCACATTTCACGTGTTCAGTAGCCACACATGACTACTTAGACCATACTGAACAATGTAGTTCTAAAGAGCCAGAAATACCATTCTACCTTAGGTAAATGCTAAAAATATATTGTTTTACCATCAAAACTATGATTTATGTAGGTTGAAATAGTTGAGCAGTTTCTTGGAAAGTAAAAGTAAATAATTATCTCAATGTAACTTTTATTCATTAGGTAAACAGATTCTCACTTTCTCACTCATACTATCATCTTTGATATCTATAATTAACATTAATACATTAAATTCAAGGTTCCAGATTCATAAGAGAGATATACCTTTAGCTATAAGAAGTAGCTGGTTTCCTTGGTGATTTTCTTTGAAGAGTGGAATTTAAAGTTCTTCCAACTCAAAATTTCTCAATAAATATGTCAAAAATGACAGTATTCTACTAATGCTAAAATATTATTTCTTGAGAAGTTGCTCCATTGACCAATCTCAAATGTGGACACCTAAGTTTTATTTTTAGACATTTATAATTTGCTCTGTATGAGCTTAACCATCTATTTAAATCCCCAATCTTATGACTAGTTGCGAACAAATTTTTTTCCTTGAAAAAGCTTCATAGATAAAAAAGAATTATAAATTCAATGAAGCAGTGAAGTCTTTAAAGGCACACTTTCAGCACCACTTTACAACTGTGTTTGTTGCCAGTAGGTCATGCTGAACCTTGATTTGTTGTCTTCCTATGCTTCTATATAAGTTACAGATGGTGGAGTGAAGAGAAGGTGTCAATTCAAAGACAGAATTTCAAACTCTTCAGACAAGAAGTGATTCTTAAAATAACTTATATTTGGCTTTTTATCCCTTGTTCATTTCATTTAAGGAGGATGAAATCCCTGCCCTTAGCCATTTAGCACTTGTTCAGAGCATTATGTGGAAGAATTTGTGGAAAGCAGCAGAGATGCCTCCTCTGGCCGTATGATCTGGACCTTACAATTCAGTCCAGAAAAATAAGCATCCAGAGTAGTTTCATTCATTTCCTACTCATACATGGTTTACTTGCATCATGCAAAAAAAAAGAAGACTCACACTGCCAGCTCTCTCTGCACTAAGGAGCAGAATATTTGCATCTTTGCAGATGATTTTAACAGTCACTAAATAGCAGGAAAGAGTGCTTACTTCAGCAGAAGATGGGAACACAAAAGCTGGGTACCTTTGCCAGCGTGCACCTGGGTGGTCAGGACATTGGCCAGTAATTACCAGCCAGTTCAAGAGAATGAATTCTAAATGAGAGAATGAAAAGACCAAGCCCTTGGGGATTGGATTTTCAGGCACAATTAACATAAATCAAAGGTTTAGCTTGGCCCAGAATATAGGAGGAGACATATTTCAAGCTTTTGCTGTGTAAACTTTAAAATATCTGCAAAAACACTTGGCTTGATTTCCTCCCAATTCTTTCACAGCTGTAGTCTGCTATTATTGCTATCGTTAATAATAACAACAGTAATATTTTCCATAGTACCTTTCTCCCTAAGTCTTTAGGACATCAGACGAGAGCTCCCAAATATTATAAATAACATTTAACTAATAAGCATGGCAAAATGTCAAATTAGGGAACAAGAAGAAGACGTTAGCTTGTGATAGGAAACACGGCAGAAAGAGATATTGTAGAACAAAGCAAAATAGAAATAGCAAAAGGAGATCTTATCTGCAGATCACAAGTAAGCATATCAAACAAGTTCACATTTCTTTGGCCAAGATTTTCTGGAAAAATGTGGACATGTTATGTGTTAGTTGTATTTGAAAGTGACCACAGAAGACTTTTCAGAATTAAAAGAGGTAACTGCTTTTATTTCCTCTTACAAGTTCAAAACTAGGCCAAGTACTGAAGACACTATAACCATAAGGTAACCCGGGAAGGAATTGAGTACTAGAACTCTTCACATGAAGATGAAACAGAGGTCTAAAAACAGATAAAACAGATGGAAAGACAACATTTCTTTGAAGAAAGTCATTGCAGCTTGTATTAAATGGTGTTTGCCTCAGTCATGTGAGATTGACTATTGAGATGCTACCTGCTTTTGTCCTTTTCTTTTTACACTTACAAGGTTTATTCTGTGACAGATAACATTTCAGTTCAGTTCAGCCACTCAGTTGTGTCTGACTCTTTGTGACCCCATGGATTGCAGAATGCCAGGCTTCCCTGTCCATCACCAACTCCTGGAGCTGGCTCAAACTCAGTCCATCAAGTTGATGATGCCATCCAACCATCTCATCTTCTATCATCCCCTTCTCCTGCCTTCAATCTTTCCCAGCATCAAGGTTTTCTAATGAGTTAGTTCTTCGCATCATGTGGCCAAAATATTGGAGCTTCAGCTTCAGCATAAGTCCTTCCAATGAATATTCAGGACTGATCTCCTTTAGGATTGACTGGTTGGATCTCCTTGTAGTCCAAGGGACTCTCAAGAGTCTTCTCCAACACCACACTTCGAAAGCATCTATTCTTTGGTGCTCAGCTTTCTTTATAGTCCAACTCTCACATCCATACATGACTACTGGAATTATATATGACATTTATTGGGTGGTTACTCAATGACAGGCAATTTTCTAAGTACTTTAGGCTATTAATTTAATATCACAGCCTCATGGGATAAGTGGCATATAAGTACCCAGCCCAATTTTCAGGAGAGAAAACTCAGGTACTGAGTTACCCAACACCACATGGCTAGCAAGTTGTGCAATTAGAGCGTAAGTCTAAACAGTCTGACTTCAGGGTCCATTTTTAAACTACTACACTATATTGATCAAAATGTTAATGGAGTTTCCAGGTACTGAGAAACTGATAGTTTGCTGTAACCTTTTATAGATGCTGCATTAGAGGAAACAAGTTAAAACAGTCTATGCTGGTCTCTCTCTCAAAGAAATAAAACTCTATCTACTATCAAGACCAAGTGACATCCCAATTTCTTTCTTCTCCATATAACCTTTGCCAATGTTTCCTCTTCTTTTTCCATCAATCTTGAATCCTGCTTCACATCACAGTATGTCTACATTCATATGAACTCTTGATGCTATTCAGTTGTATTGAGTCATATTAAGTGTTAATGGTAAATTGAACATATACTTCTTAAAAAATAAAACAATAATGTCTAAAATCAAGTAGAAATCATATGTAATAGCATGTAAAATAATGTAAAGTCTTATGAGAAATACCTGTATTGGGATTTTATGCTCTGACATCAAATAAGACTATAATTCAAATAAGGTTTACCCAAGTATTGGCATCATTTGACCTAGCCTACATCAGCTTATTTTCACATCCTAAATTGTCTTATTGTTGGACTAAAATAATTATCATCTAAGAGATAAGAAAAGTCTAATAGAAGTTTGGAACTCCCACAATCAATACTGGTTGCCAGAAAGTCCCACTGGGGAACAATGAAAAATGTACTTGCTAGATTTCTAACAATAGGTCAGGTTATTGCCATGGCATTTCTGACTAATGCAGGTGCTTCTGAATTGTGCATTGAAATATATGCTGTTCTTTCTGTAGGGCAGTTGTTTTTGTTTCTCTGGGTTTTTTTTTTTTCAATGTTATTTGGGAAGAATAGGAATTAAAATTAACAGCTTACAGCCTATGTTTTGATTTCCTTTTTCTGGGTAAGCTTCTTCATTAACAATAATTTAAATGATTGTGCTGCCTTCTTACTGTATCGAGATTTTCTGCTTGGTCCAGCTATATAGAAATATAAGAAATCAAGGACAGGAAAAGTTGGGGTAATTAAATATCTTTCCAAATTTATTCAAAGCTACCTAGAAATGGTGATTAAATATTACCAAAGAGAATGTTAGAATGTGCCTGTCTACATCATGAAAATATTAAATACAAAACTTTGGAGGTTGACTCTTGTCTCCTTCAGAAATACTACCAACCAAAAAGAAATAGATTAGTGATTCAATAAATAGCTTGAAAAAGTTTTTACTTTTCTTTAGGCATTGTGGAGTCAGTAAAGGGTTGGGAAGTTTGAGTCATAAGTTAATTTTGGAAAATTCACTTTGGTGGAAGATGGATTGGAAAAGTCTCACAACATGGTGACAAGTTATGAGTTGGTTGTACTAATCCAGGCATTGTCAGTGAGGGTGATTTTGCCCCACTGGGCATAGTTATCAACATCTAGAGACATTTTTGATTCTCACAACTGCCAGTGGGGGATGCTTCTAGCATCTATTGGGTAGAGGACTGAGATGTTACCAAGCATACTACAATGCATAGGACAGCCTGCCAACAGCAAGGAATTATTCAGCCCAAAATGTCAATACTATTGAAGTTGAGAAATTCTATAGTAGTTCATGCAAAAAACAATAGAGTTTGACCCCAAAATGTGAAATATGAAAACAGAAATATTGTTAAAATATATAATCAGTAAAGCTTAATGACTAATTAACTGTTAGTGAGAGAAAGTAAGTGCTCTTTTAATGGATATTAGAGGCTTTCCATGTGGCATTAGTGGTAAAGAACCTGCCTGCTAGTGCAGAAGACATAAGCACCTGAGTTTAATCCCTGGGTACAGAAGATCCCTGGAGAATCCCCATGGACATAGGAACCTGGCAGGCTATAGTCCACAGTGTCACACAGACTTGGGCATGACTGAAGCAATATAGCACATATGCACATAATGGATATTAGACACGCATTATGGAGGCTGTGTGGGTAAATGGTATTTCCATGCAAAAGAACAAAAAAATTTAGTATCAGAAGGAGTCTCAGTTGTAAGAGGTAGGTTGGAAACAGCACATTGAATTTGATGTGCTTGTGAGAGTTAAATTTACCAGTCTATCAGAATAGAAGTCTATTCAGAAGATACAGATTTGTAAGATATCAACAGATGGCAGTGAGAGTTGTGGGAATAGATAAGATGCCAATGAGAAGGAGCATGGGAATGGAAAGATGAAAAACATTGAGGAAGGGTGGAATGGGAAGGCATGGTTAGACACTGAGAAGACATATTTGGAGATCTGGAAGGAGGACATATTCAGTTAGTATAGCTCTGCTAACCAGGAATAGCTTCAACTTTAAGCATCTATGTCCTTCCTAAGTCCTTTTATTATTAATAATTATTAACCACACAGGAATTCCTTTTATGTGAAAGGGAGAAGGTGAGGAATGTAGAATTGCTATTAGATGGACATTTAAAATTGTATATTCCAGAGAAATGAATGTGAAAATCCTTTAATAAATGAAAACACTTGCTACCAAAACTTCAGCAACAACTTCTAGCTGGCAGTAAAATTTTTAGAGTAATTATAATTTGTAATTCAGACTTGATAAAGTTTCATGATTGAATGCTATGTTTTAGTAACTTTTTAAAAAGCCAGTCCTGTTTTTAAATGCTAACTTACTCTCTCTAAGGGAAATCTCCATAAATTATTGCATAAAAGATATAGAATCTGATAAAGTATTCAAATACTATTCTGTAACTCTGACCCAAAATTAATTTTCCAGTCGCTTTAGCAAAATAGTCAGGAAGTAATTAAGAATGTGACAACGTATCTTGAATTAACATATCTTGAAATAATAAATATCATAGTAAAAGATTGATTTCAACCCGTAAGAAATGTGTAAGCTGTATTCAACTTCTGTCACAGATAGTCTCTATTTCTTAGCAACATTGATTTTACCTAAATTTATTCTCTAATAAGTCATGTGATATTTATTAACCAAAAATAGGTTAGCGTTATTATATATTACTCATATTTAAAAATGAATGAGCATCAAATTTGTTATTTTAAGCATCACACCTGTTACACATATTCTGTATCCCCACTCTTATTTCCAAATTCTGAAACATAAGTTTAAACAACTGAGTTTGATCCTTAGTGGTAAAAGCAGAAAATAACCAGTGTCAAAGTACATTAATTCAGTACATTAATTAATTAAGTAAATTAATTCAGATAACCATTATATCTACTACTGTGGGCAAGAATCACCTAGAAGAAATGGAAGAGCCATCATAGTCAAAAAGAGTCTGAAATGCAGTACTTGGATGCAATCTCAAAAATGACAGAATGATCTCTGTTCATTTCCAAGGCAAACCCCCATTCAATATCACAGTAATCCAAGTCTATGCCCCAACCACTAATGCCAAAAAGGCTGAAGTTAAACAGTTCTATGAAGACTTACATGAAGATGTCCTTTTCATCATAGGGGACTGGAATGTGAAAGTAGGGAGTCAAGAGATACCTGGAGTAACAGGCAAGTTTGACCTTGGAGTACAAAATGAAGCAGGGCAACGGCTAACAGAGTTTGGCCAAGAGAACACACTGGTAATAGCAAACACCTTCTTCCAACAACACAAGAGAAGACTCTACACATGGACATCACCAGATGGTCAATACCAAAATCAGATTGATTATATTCTTTGCAGCCAAAGATGGAGAAGTTCTATACAGTCAGCAAAAATAAGACTGGGAGCTGACTAGGGCTCAGATCATGAAATCCTTATTGCAAAGTTTTACTTAAATTGAAGAAAGTAGGAGAAACCACTAGACCATTTGGGTATGACCTAAATCAAATCACTTACAATTATACAGTGGAAGTGGCAAACAGACTCAAGGGATTAGATCTGATAGAGTGCATGAAGAATATGGATGGAGGTTCATGACATTGTATAGGAGGCAGTGATCAAGACCATCCCCAAGAAAAAGAAATGCAAAAAGGCAAAATTGTTGTCTGAGGAGGCCTTACAAATAACTGAGAAAAGAAGAGAAGCAAAAAGCAAAGGAGAAAAGGAAAGATATACCCATTTGAACGTAGAGTTCCAAAGAATAGCAAGGAGAGAAAAGAAAGTCTTCCTCAGTGATAAGTGCAAAGAAATAGAGGAAAACAATAGAATGGGAAAGACTAATTTTCTCTTCAAGAAAATTAGAGATAACAAGGGAACTTTTCATGCAAAGATGGGCACAATACAAGACAGAAATGGTATGGGCCTAACAGAAGCAGAAGATGTTAAGATGAGGCAACAAGAATACATAGAACTATACGAAAAAAGATCTTAATGACCCAGATAAAGATAATGGTGTAATCACTCACCTACAGCCAGACATCCTGCAGCGCAAAGTCAAGTGGGCCTTAAGAAGCATCACTTGGAACAAAGCTAGTGGAGGTGATGGAATTCTAGCTGAGCTATTTCAAATCCTAAAAGATAATGCTGTGAAAGTGCTCCACTCAATATGCCAGCAAATTTGGAAAACTCAGTAGTGGCCACAGGACTGGAAAAGATCAGTTTTTATTCCAGTCCCAAAGAAAGGCAATGCCAAAGATTGCTCAAACTACCACACAATTGCACTGATCTCACATGCTGGCAAAGTAATGCTCAAAGTTCTCCAAGCAAGGCTTCAACACTACATAAACAGAGAACTTCTAGATGTTCAAGCTGGATTTAGAAAAGGCAGAGGAACCAGAGACCAAATTGCCAACATCCATTGGATCATCGAAAAAGCCAAAGAGTTCCAGAAAAACATCTACTTCTGCTTTATTGACTATGCCAAAGGCTTTGACTGTGTGGATCACAGCAAACTGTGAAACATTCTTAAAGAGATGGGATTACCAGACTTTACCTGCCTCCTGAGAAATCTGTATGCAGGTCAAGAAGCAATAGTTAGATATGGACATAGAACAATATACTGGTTCCAAATTGGGAAAAGAGCACATCAAGGCTGTATATTGTCACCTTATTTATTTAACTTATACGCAGAGTACATATTGTGAAATGCTGGGATGGATGAAGTACTAGCTGGAATCAAGATTGCTAGGAGAAATATCAATAACTTCAGAAATACAGATAATGCTACTCTTATGGCAGAAAGCCAAAAGGAACTAAAGAGCCCCTTGATGAAAGTGAAAGAGGAGAGTGAAAAAAACTGGCTTAAAACTCAACATTCAGAAAATGAAAATCATGGCATCCAGTCCCGTCACTTCATGGCAAATAGATGGGGAAACAATGGAAACAGTGACAGACTTTATTTTCTTGGACTCCAAATCACTGCAGATGGTGTCTGAAACCATGAAATTAAAAGATGCTTGCTCCTTGGAAGAAAAGCTATGACCAACCTCAGTTCAGTTCAGCTCAGTACAGTCGCTCAGTCATGTCCGACTCTTTGCGATCCCATGGACCGCAACACGCCAGGTCTCCCTGTGCATCACCAACTCCCGGAGCTTATGCAAACTCATGTCCATTGAATTGGTGATGCCATCCAATCATCTCATCCTCTGTTATCCCCTTATCCTCCTGTCCTCAATCTTTCCTGGCATCAGGGTCTTTTCAAATGAGTCAGCTCTTTGCATCAGGTGACCACAATATTGGAGCTTCAGCTTCAACATCAGTCCTTCCAATGAACACTCAGGACTGATCTCCTATAGGATGGGTCTCCTTGCAGCCCAAGGAACTCTCAAGAGTCTTCTCCAACACCACATTTCAAAAGCATCAATTCTTCAGTGCTCAACTTTCTTTGTAGTCTAATTCTCACATCCATACATGACTACTGGAAAACCAGAGCCTTGACTAGACAGACTTTTGTTGACAAAGTATTGTCTCTGCTTTTTAATATGCTGTCTAGGCTGGTCATAACTTTCCTTCCAAGGAGTAAGCGTCTTTTAATTTCATGGCAGCAGTCACCATCTGCAGTGATTTGAGATCCCCCAAAAATGAAATCTCTCACTGTTTCCATTGTTTCCCCATCCATCTGCCATGAAGTGATGGGACTGGATGCCATGATCTTAGTTTTCTGAATGTTGAGTTTTAAGCCAATTTTTTCCACTCTCCTCTTTCACTTTCATCAAGAGACTTTTTAGTTCCTCTTCACTTTCTGCCATAAGGGTGGTGTCATCTGCATATCTGAGGTTATTGATATTTCTCCCAGCAATCTTGATTCCAGCTTGTGCTTCATTCAACCCAGTATTTCTCATGATGTACTCCACTAGACAACATATTAAAAAGCAGATAGATTACTTTGCCAACAAAAGTCCATCTAGTCAAAGCTATGGTTTTTCCAGCAGTCATGTGTGGATGTAAGAGTTGGACCATAAAGAAAGCTGAGCACCAAAGAATTGATTCTTTTTAAGTGTGGTGTTGGAAAAGACTCTTGAGAATCTCTTGGACTGTGAAAAGATCAAACCAGTCAATCCTAAAGGAAATCAGTCCTGAATATTCATTGGAAGGACTGATGCTACAACTGAAACTCCAATACTTTGGCCACCTGATGTGAAGAACTGACTCATTGGAAAATCCCCTGATGCTGGGACAGATTGAGGGCAAGAGGAGAATTAGTTGACAGAGGAAGAGATGATTGGATGGCATTGTCAACACAATGGAAATGAATTTGAGCAAGCTCTAGGAGATAGTGAAGGACAAGGAAACTTGGCATTCTGCAGTCCATGAGGTCATAAAGAGTTGGACATGACTGTGTGACTGAATGACAGCAACAATAAACTAGTTAATATTCACAAAATACCTAGATAAGTTCTACCTGAGTATTTTCTCTTATCATTCTCAGTTTAAAAAATAAGACTTGCCTAAGAGACTAAAACAGCCATGCATGAAGGCAACAAAGTAGGAAATAAAGAGAAAACTAAGAAAGAAGAACAGCAACAGAGAATGTGCTGCTGCTGCTAAGTCACTTCAGTCGTGTCCGACTCTGTGCGACCCCATGGACTGCAGCCTACAAAGCTTCTCCGTCCATGGGATTCTCCAGGCAAGAACACTGGAGTGGGTTGCCATTTCCTTCTCCAATGCATGAAAGTGGAAAGTGAAAGTGAAGTCGCTCAGTCATGTCCGACTCTTAGCAACCCCATGGACTGCAGCCTACCAGGCTCCTCCATCCATGGGATTTTCCAAGCAACAGTACTGGAGTGGGGTGCCATTGCCTTCTCCCAACAGAGAATGTAATGGGAGCTTAATAATGTTATTAGAAGTCACTTTCATGGAAATTTCTAAAGTTATTTTAAAACATTTATAACAAATCTGCATTTTCTTCCTAAAGATTTATACCAATGTTTTGAATAATAGAGAACACTCGGTATTTCTCCTCACAATTGCTTCTTCTATGAGAACTTATATCCTCAAGCATGGCATTCTGTATAGATTCTCCTTTCTGAGCCACTTATCTGGAAATACAAAAAACTTGATATTAGCATTGGCTTTCTTTGGATGGTTATGAGGTCAGCAGTTTATGATTAGTGAAGAAATATTTATATTTATACAGTCAAAGTCTCTTTCTCTCTCTCCTTCTACCATCTGGTATATATGGGTAATATTTAGGAAGATTTGACAATGAAACCATATCCCACAAGGAAATTTTTTCAATATATGAGTACTTTGCACAAAATGTAGACTTCCCTGGTGGCTCAGATGGTAAAGTGTCTGCCTACAATGCGGGAGACCCGGGTTCAGTCCCTGGGTTGGGACAATCTCCTGGAGAAGGAAATGGCAACCCACTCCAGCATTCTTGCCTAGAAAATCCCATGGATGTAGGAGCCTGGTAGGCTACAGTCTATGGGGTCGCAAAGACTTGGACACGACTGAGTGACTTCACTTCACTTTGCACAAAAGAAAACTATAAAGTCAACTACAAAGAGAGATAATTCTCTTGCATAGAGGGAGATGTCATTTGAGTTACCTGTAAGCATCCTTCAAGTAGGTGAAATTCTATAGAGAATTCTATAGAGAACAGTGAGTCTGGTGCTCACTGGGGCCATTCCACATATTTTGAAAATCAGCTATGATCCGTGAAAGGCAGATTAAGAACAGTAATCTTAAAATCAAATCCAATAAATTCTATTTCAGAAATTCAAAGAGGGAATATTCTGAAATGAAGTCTTTGAGGAATTATTCATAATAGCAAAAATTTCAAACAAATCTCTAATAAAGAAGGAATGGCTAGGTAAATTATGGATAGTTGATCATAACATTATTTCTAAAATGTCATATTACAAAATAGTTTGTATATAATATGATTTCTGTATTATTACTTCACTTATATAGAATTAGTCTTTTAAAAAGAAAATAAATGAATTAAAAGTATTAAAGCATAGATGGCGCTAGTGGTAAAGAATCTGCCTGACAATGCAGGAGACCTAAGAAAAGTGGTTCTATCCTTGGGTCGGGAAGATCCCCTGGAGAAGGAAATGACAACCCACTCCAGTATTCTTGCCTAGAAAATCCCATGGAAGAGGAGCCTGCGAGCTACAGTCCATGGGGTCTCAAAGAGTCAGACCCTACTGGCCACACACACACACACACACACACCCTCCTGGAAAAAATATCATGGAGAATTTTCAGAATCAAACAATAAAGACAAATAGAAGTTCATCAAAAATCATCTGCTTAAGATCACAAAGTGTTCAAAAACAAGTTAATTGAAAGTGTTCTGATTTTTTTCATCTCATTGATAATTTTGTGAATTATGGAATCATTTCATAAGTGTCAGCACTTGCATGGCATACTTGACTTTTTTTAGCAGTTTTTTTCTTTTATTTTCCCCTTCGGTCTTTTCTGTTTTATTTGATCCTAAATTCATGATTACAAACAACTATTCAATTTCCTACTTTCAGTGAAATATTTAAAAATGTTTTTTCCAAAAATTAATTTCTAAATGATATTTTCTGTCCCAGTGGATTTTGTATATATCTGAATAATGTTAACTACAATTTTGCATTTAATCTGCTTTGATTCTTTTTTAGAAAGTTCTTTTTTGCTTCAATATCCACATTTTAATGAATACTTTATCTACAATAAGACACAAAGTAGACATTTTGTTCTCTATTTTTAACTAATTATTTTGTGAGGTGATTAGTAACACTTGTTTTTTACCAAGATATATTTTGAACAGGTGTTATAGATAATCTTATTAAGAGATATTTTAAAAATTCATTTAAAATACTTTCTGCATTATCCACATTTTTATGATGAGCACCCATTAATGTAACAAAACTTTGTTTAAAAATAAAGTGAGGTCAGTGAAAAGAAAACTCATTGCAATAGATAACAGCCAGTAAGACTCCCTATTTAAAAAAGATTTGCTACTGAAGCTACACTTAAAATTTTCTCGTTATTAGATTAAGACAGTATAGAAGATTTGTTATAGAGAAAGAACTGCTTTTCTTTTCCTTCAGTACCAATATTTTTTCTTAAGAATCAAGGAATTTCCACTCTCATCCAAAGGGAGTTAAGGGGATTGGAAATATCCTCCCATCTGGAATTAAAATAAAAAACCAAACAAAATAAATAAAACTAGGGTGTTTAAACAAGGCAGATCAGGCAGTCAACTATGGTGGTCTCTAAGATATGGGAAACAAAGGAGGTTAGCTCCACGGTTACACAAATTTACTGTCTTGAGAGAGTTTCCAGGCTGCAGCAAAGGGACAAAAGACAGTTGAGAAGATGGAGCTGACATTTCAGGGAGGCTGGAGCTGCTAGGATTTGCAGGACAGATACTTGAGAAAGTTGCAGAGAGTCCCAGAGATCTACAGAGGGTGCCTCTGGAGTCTTGAGCTGAGGACTGAGCAGTGCTCAGGGACAGATCGAAATGTAGATAGACACATGAAAAATAGTTTTTGAAAACTTCAACTAAATCATCAAAAGATGAAAACTATAACATCTGAAATGAAAAATACACTGGATGAGAACAGCAGTTTACATATTGCAGGGAGAAAAGGTGAATTAACATAGCATTGGACACTATCCAAAATGAAAAACAGAATAAAAATTACAGAAAAAATAATAAACAGAGTGTCTGTGAGCTGTGGGATCATGTCAAATAGCCTAATGTATGTGTAATTAGTCTCCAAGGAAGGGTAGGTCAAGGAGACTGAAAACCAGAGATTTGAACTACAGCCATTATTCAATGGCCCAAAATCCGAAAAAAAAAAAAATTTTGAAATATTCTATTTTTCAGCCCCAGAATTTCCACTTTGTCCTGTTTTATATCTTCTACATCTCTCCACATTATATTTATTGTATTTAATTCTTGAACATGTTTATAATAGGTAGTTTTAAGTTGCTGCTGCTAATTTTATCATCTCTATCATTTATAAATCTGTTTTTATTGTTTGATTTTTCTCCTGGTAATGGTCATGTTCTTCTTACCTCTTTGCATCCTTATTAATATTTCACTGGACTCTAGACACTGTAATATTATATTATTGAATGTCTGGTGTGTGTTGCTTTCTTTCAAAGAATATTGACATTTATTTGGGAAGTAGTTAAGTAATTTGGATCATCCTAATATTTTACTTTGTGGTGGGTGGTTGCTTTGGTGTAGCTTTACTCTAGAGCTACTTTCTTTCTTGTCTTAATTTTTTAATTATTGATTTATTTATTTAGGCTGCACTGGGCTGTGCGGGTCTTCCTTGTTGCATGCTGAGTTTCTTTAGCTGCGGTGAATGGAGGCTACTCTCTAGTTGCAATGTGCAGGATTCTCATTGCCATGGCTTCTCTTGTTGTAGAGCATAGGCTCTAGAGTGTGTGGGCTTCAGTAGCTGTGGTTCCCCAGATCTAGAGCACAGAACCAGTAGCTGTAACACATGGCTTTAGTTGCTCCATGGCATGCGGGATCCTCCCAGACCAGGGATCAAACTTGTGTCTCCTGCATTGGTGACAGATTCTTTACCACTGAGCCATCAGGGAAGCCCCTTTATTAATTTTTATTGGAGTATAGTTGGATAGCACCAAAGAATTGAGGCTTTCGAACCGTGGTGCTGGAGAAGACTCTTGAAAGTCCCTTAGACAGCAAGGAGATCAAACCAGTCAATCTTAAAGGAAATCAACCCTGAATACTCATTGGAAGGGCTGATGTTGAAGCTGAAGCTGTAGTATTTTGGTCATCTGATGCAAACAGCTGACTCATTGGAAAAGTCCCTGATGCTGGGAAAGATTGAGGGCAGAAGGCAAAGAGGGCAGCAGAGGATGAGATGGCTGGGTGGCATCACTGATGCAATGGACATGAATTTGGGCTAACTTTGGGAGATGGTGAGGGACAAGGAGGCCTGGCGAGCTGCAGTCCATGGGGTCACAAAGAGTCAGACATGACTGGGCAACTAGCCAACAACAACCACAACATAGTTGCTTTACAATATTATGTCAGTTTCTACCATACAGTGAAGTGAATCTGCCATATGTATACATTACATAGATCTCTTTTTTTGCATTTCCTTCCCATTTAGGTCACCACAGAGCATTGAGTAGAGTTCTTTGAGCTACACAGTAGGTTCTCATTAGTTGTATATTTTATACATAGTATCAATAATATAAAGCTAAAAGTGTGTGCGTGCTCAGTTGTGTCCAACTCTTTGGGACCCCGTGGAATGTAACCTGCAGGCTCCTCTGTCCATGGAATTTTCCAGGCAAGAATACAGGAGTGGGTTGCCATTTCCTACTCTAGGGGATCTTCCCAACCCAGGGATCGAACCTGCATCTCTTACATCTTCTACATTGGCAGGCAGACTCTTTACCACTGGCCACCTGGGGAGTCCATCAATATTTATGTAAATTCCAATCTCTCAGTTTATCCCGCCACTTTTCTCCTTGTTGTCCATACATTTTTTCCTCTATGTCTGTCTCTATTTCTGCCTTGCAAACAAGATCATCTATACCATCTTTCTAGATTCCACATATATGCTTAATGTATATTTTTTTTCTTCTCTTTCTGACCTAATTCACTCTGTATGACAATCTCTAGCTTCACACACATCTCTACAAATGACCCAATTTCATTCCTTTTTATGACTGAGTAATATTCCATTGTATATGTGTGCCACATTTTCTTTATCCATTCCTCTGTGAATGTTGAAAGGCCCTAGGGCTACTTTCATCCAACTATTAAAGTATTACTCTTCAGGAATCTTTCTTGAATGCCCTGAGTATTCAGCAAGATACTCTCCAACCTGCCTTGTTGTAACTTACATATCCCCCAGTCCTGTGTAGGCTCTGGTAATTGTTCATCTTGTACATATCTGATGGTTCTTTACCAGCCTGATGTAATTTCATTCTATGCTTGTGCAGATTAATATTCAGCAATAGACTCAACGTGCCTCCTATGCTGATTGCTGAAGCTACTCCCTATGCATCTTTCTTCTCTTTTCATACTCTGTCCCATTTGTGGGACACCATATTAGCCTTCCTAAGCTCTGATTTCTAATATCTCATTTTCAGTGAGACCAATGTGGTCTACTTGAGAGCCCTATCTTGGGTCACGATCGAGAATATGCCTCCAGGCAGAAAGCCAGGGAAATCATAGTGCCCATCTTGTTTATTTCCTTTTCTCAAGGATAACAGTCCTAGGCTGCCTATTGCCAATATATGAAAACAGCTCTTTCCTTTATTTTACGTAGTTTTCTAGTTGTTTGTGAGAGGAGGGCATATCCAGGAGCAGTTACTTGCAGAGCAAAACATCGAATTCAGAATTGCTTTTTATAAACTTATTATTGAGCAGAAATAAAGGAAAAACTGAAAAATTTTGGATACAAATGGCAAATAGTAGCAGTTGCAAAAATATCATTTAATAGTTTTATGAATGACCTTAGCTCAGAATTTGCCTGCAATGCAGGAGACCCAGGTTCGATTCCTGGGTCAGGAAGATCCTCTGGAGAAGGAAATAGCAACCCACTCCAGTATTCTTGCCTGGAGAATCCCATGGATAGAGGAGCCTGGAAGGCTACAGTGCATGGGGTCACAAGAGTCAGACACAACCTAGCAACTAAACTACCATGAAAAAAAATATACACAGTGACATCTTCAACTTTATCTGTGTTACTACAGATTTTAAGAGTTTGATATGTTCTGCTGACAGAAATGTTAGAACTATTTTGTCTTCATTCTAAATAACCTTTCATGGTGCCATGATGGTTCTCACTTTCCTTCTCCCTCTCTTTTAGTCCTTTCAAAATTATCCACAATATTATGCCTGTCACTTCATATGTATCAATAGATAGGGAGGGGTATAAAGGAAGAAGATGCAATAAGGCAAGGAAAACTTTGATGACTTCTAACACCTAAAATTGAGAAAAATAAATGAGTCAAGTACCAGGACCATGGATAGCAACACCAGTCTTGTAATTCACATACACTCTGAATATCATAGTCACAGAAAATAAATATTGAGTCTCTTCCTCCTAGATGTCCACCCCATACTCACCTAATCCCAGCACATAAAAGAGGAACTGTGGTAATAACAGTCGCTAAAAATAATAACAATAATAAGGCAAATGCCTTAGTATTGGAATCTGAATTTAAGATAGAGAAGAACCAGCAGAAATTTTCTTGATATAGAGAATACCTATTCAGGCACTTATGTTTCCTTTGTTTACCTTTAGCATTTAAGGTAACATGAGTTCTGTGAGTTTAACAATTACAAAAAGGAAATTTTGTTTTTCTTTTTCACTTGCATTTTCATTAAAGACAGTGATTTTAAACTCTGGCTACACATTAGAATTACCTGTGAATTTTTAAATATATATGTATTTCCTTACCTTTCCTTTGTGAAGATTCTGATTTCACTGAGCTGGGTGAGACTCAGGCATTGGTATGTTTTTTTAATCCTCAGGTGATCCTTAAAATTACATAGGTTTGAGAGCTACCCGAAGTGTGTTCCATGAACTAGCAACACTGGCTTCAAGTGAGAGCTTTTCTGAAATGCAGAATCTCAGGCCCTGCCCAAGATGTACCAAATCTATATTTTAACACCTACTTAATTCATATGCACATTTAAGTTTCAGAACATTCTTTGTTGACAAAGATATATTTCTTGCCTTTAAATAATTCTGACTGTAAATTGGGAGCATTTAGACCTGTGATAATTCCAAATTAGGCCTACAATCACAAGCAGATGCTCTTTTTTTAAAAAAATGCAGATTCCTAGGCTGCAATCCAAACCTGTTTAACCCGCTCCTCCAAGAACAGGGCATCTGTGTGTTTATGTTCCAGGTGGTTTTGAAAATTAGAGAAGTTTGGGAAATAAAATAATGGCCGTAGTTTTCAATATTTTCCTTCTACTTAGAGTCCTTAGCAGTGAAGAACAAATGCTGATATAAAACTAATAAATAATTGTAGAGACATATGTTTTCTTACACAGAATTCCAGAGAGTTGTGACAAAAACAGTTTGATAGAAATTTCATAGTTTTCTGTTAAGTTTTATGCTTCACATATTTTTGCTGTAGCTACCATGAGGAAAAATATACATACCTGGCCATTTAAATGTTCTGTCCCTTTAGAATTTTAGGCCATTTCTATGCAATGCAGGACACAGTTTAATAGAGGCTGCAGAGTAATGGCACCCCACTCCAGTACTCTTGCCTGGAAAATCCCATGGATGGAGAAGCCTGGTAGGTTGCAGTCCATGGGGTCGCTGAGGGTCGGACACAACTGAGCAATTTCACTTTCACTTTTCATTTTCATGCATTGGAGAAGGAAATGGCAACCCACTCCAGCATTCTTGCCTGGAGAATCCCAGGGACGGGGGAGCCTGGTGGGCTGCCGTCTCTGGGGTCGCACAGAGTCGAACACGACTGAAGTGACTTAGCAGCAGGAGCAGAGTAAAATGGCAGTCTGACATGAAACTGTGGAAGAAAACTGACAGATGTAGTGAGTTTGAGAGTGGTATGATGCTGAATAGGCTATTTTGTAACAGAAAAAAGAGAGCATTTCAAAACTAGTTAACTTAGTTACAAGACTTTAACTAGGTCAAAAACTTACAAGTGTTTGTGAATACTTTTAACACTGTAGAGACTGTCAAAAATTTATCACATTGTTAAATCTTAGGTGTTTGAATTATGGAGTCAGAAAATTCCTGGCTGAAGAGATGGAAGTAAATGAAAATACACTGAAATAGGCAAATTTTCTCTATACAAATATGTTTTGTAAAAGTTTTTAGCACTTGCTATTAAACTATAAATTTATTAATGGTTAGAAGTCATGAAATCTCTGCATCGTTATGTCTTCATATTCAGTTTATCCAGACACAGAGCGTAAGATTGGAGTTAAAGAAATCTGATATTGAGTTTCAGCAAAATCACTTAATATGTGCTGTTTATCAGACAGCTTCAAGTTTCTGAGGCCCCATTTTCTCATCACTAAATGGGAATAACAGTACCTCTCTTGTTAGGACAGCCATATATCTTTACTTTGTCTCACTCGTGGACACCCATCTGACTACGGTAAAACCTTTAGTTGTTGTTCAGTCTTTAAGTCATGTCTGACTTTGTGTGACCCCATGTACTGCCACACACCAGGCTTCCCTGTCCTTCACCATATCCCGGAGTTTGCTCAAACTCACGTCCATTGAGTTGATGATACCATCCAACTATCACACCCTCTGTCGCCCCCTTCTCCTCATGGCTTCAATCCTTCTCAGCGTCAGGGTCTTTTCCAATGAGTCGACTCTTCGCATCAGGTGGCCAGAGTATTGGAGCTTCAGCATCAGTCCTTCCAATGAATATTCAGGGTTAATTTCCTTTAGGTTTGACTGGTTTGATTTCCTTGCAGTCCAAGGGACTCTCAAGTGTCTTCTCCAACACCACAGTTTGAAAGCGTTCATTCTTAGATTCTCATCCTTCTTTATGATCCAACTCTCTCATCCATACATGGATGAGAACTTCCATACTGGAAGAACTTTGATTATCTGGACCTTTGTTGGCAAAGTGACGTCTCTGTTTTTTAATGTGCTGTCTAGGTTTGTCATAGCTTCTCTTCCAAGGAGCGTCTTTTAATTTCATGGCTGCAGTCACCATCTGCAGTGATTTTGGAGCCCAAGAAAAGAGTCTGTCACTGTTTCCATTTTTTCCCCATCTATTTGCTATGAAGTGATGGGACTGGATGCCATGATCTTAGTTTTTTGAAGGTTGAGTTTTAAGCTAGCTTTTTCACTCTTCTGTTTCACCCTCATCAAAAGGCTTTTTAGTAGCTTTTCGCTTTCTGCCATTAAAGTGGTATCATCTGCGTATCTGAGGTTGTTGATATTTCTCCCGGCAAGTGATTTTAAAACATAGTAATTTGTACATCTCCAGTGGGATATAGCCCAAAGAGAAAAACACTCAAAGATCTTAAACTGTTTTTAGTAGTTATATTGTTTCTGTATCCATTTGTGTGTGTCCATATTTGACATACAAATCATTTAAACACACACATATTAGGATGAACAAAAAATACGTATTCTACTGTTGTTATGATCAAAGAGATTCACTCAAAGAAAAAAGATATGTAAACGTAAAACTAATAAAGTCAAATTAATATTGGAGTTGAAAATTTGAATATGATCTCATGGTGTATTTTATCTTTAATTTTTTTCTAAGATCTGTCCAGTGAGAAAATCTAGAAATACATATCAATACAGTAGCCATGAGCATCACTAGCTCTTAAATTAAGATCTTTAAATATCATTTCTCCAAAAGGAGCCAAAGTTTTTGAAAAATTGGATACTTCCAGGTGTAAGGCAAGAAATGTACAAGGAAGGCATGAGACCTTATCATAGCAGAAGGAGTGGACACATTTGGGTCATGTCGTCAAAACTCAGTATTCAATCTGAACTGGTTCAACTGGCCAAAAAAGGGTCAATTTGAACAACAGCAATATATTAAAATAATATAAATATGTTAAAATCTATTATTTCATAATAATACCCAATTAGAAAACAAATCTATTCTTCTGAAAATCCATAAATAAGGGAGAAGATTTATCATATATTTCCTGTATAAATTCACCTCTATATTAACAGCTTAGATAATAAAATTACTTTATATAGACATATCCCAGCAAATAAATGAAAAAAAAAAAGTGTAAAATTAGCTTATAGCCATTTTGCAACCCTTAATAAGTAATGGATTTAGTTTACAATCACTAGCAGTAGCTGTATATGCATGATCAGTGATGTCAGACACTTTGCAACACTGTAGACTGTAACTCACCAGGCTCCTCTTCCATGACATTATCCAGGCAAGAATACTGGAGTGGGTTGCCATGCCCTCGTTCAAGGGATCTTCCCAACTCAGGGATGAACCTACATCTCCTACCTTGGCAGGTAAATTCTCTACTGCTGAGCCACTGGGGAAGCCCATCAGCAATAACTAAAACTACTAATTATGGTTGGAGACCATTATTATGGCACTTCCCTGATGACTCAGCTGGTAAAGAAGCCTCCTGACAATGCAGGAGACACAAAAGATGCAGATTTGATCCCTGGGTTGGGAAAATTTCCTGGAGAAGAAAATGGCAACCTGCTCCAATATTCTTGCTGGAAAATTCCATGGATAGAGGAGCCTGGAGGACTACAGTTCATGGTGTGGCAAATGACTTAGCATGTACACGCAATACACACACACACACACACCCATTATTATGAATGTACCAGGCTGACAAAACCTTAACCTACTAATCACTTATAATAATTCTAAAAAAGAGACAATCAGAGACTGTGACTTTTGATATGATGCACTATGAAATATAAACGTCACATATGAAGTATTCCTGCCACAATATGAACTCCTATTCCTTGTAATCCCTAATTTAACTACCAGGCTTCAGAAAACATATGAGTCAAAGGAAAATGTTAAAAGATGCCATTATAGAGGACATGCAATTACAAAATTTCAGACTGAGGGACACTATAGATCAAATAGAAATATAGTAAAAACAAGTGATAATAAATGCTAATGGATTAATAATTAAGTCTGAATGCATTGTACTGTTCTCTCTAATTTTAAATCTATTTGACATTTTTCAGTAATGACATTTAGAAGAAAAAATAAGAGGCATTTGAAGCTCTCATATTTAGGAACTTTTGAAGAGGACCTTAGGTGGAAGCAACAGGCCAGTTAGGAGGTCACTGTAATGAGGCAGAAGAGAGGTGATGGTGATTTATGCCAAAAGGGCATAGTGGAGACAATTGAGAACTGAAAGGGTTTTATATATTTAGAAGTAGAATCAATAATACTTTTAGTTGATTGGATCAGTGGCTGAAGGAAAGAAAGTCATTAAAAATAGGTCCCAGGATTTCTGTTGGAAATCTGGATCAGTGGTGATATCTTTTGCCAAGATTGACAAGACTTGGAAGTGGAGGACAGCCACACGGAAGATTGAGGTGAGAAGTGGTCAAGGTGCTTTCTGGCGCATTTTAACTCTGAGACATTTATTACACACCCAGATGAAGAGGCCAGTCCTTGAGGAACACATTACAGAACCATCAACATACAGAGAATATTTAAAGGCATAACACTAGGTAAGGACAAATACAGAGAGAATGGAAACAGGGAAGAAAAGCCAGGGAGAGCCCTGAAGGAACAGCAACATTACATGGCATGTAGAGTAGAAGAAACAAAAGAATCAGGGAACAGGTAAGGCACAGAATGAAAACCAAAAATGCAGCTTGGGTTTTTTTGTTGTTGTTGTTTGTTTGTTTGTTTTATTGAGTTGTACTTTACAACTAATTTAGAGAAAATATTCTAATAACTGGACCTACTAACATAAAAGAACTCTGCTTTTTCAAAACCAGCCTCCAAAGGCAGAGCACCACACAAGTGTCTATTTAATGATGCAAATGTGAAACTCTTGATTAGAAATAAAAACAACCAAAATCAGAACAAAGAAGTCTCTTGGAATACAACTAGGTAATTAACATGCTTTGATAACTTGATAGAAAGGCTGAACATGACAGAAGTAGTTCCCATTGGGGCATATATTTATTTATATCCGCTTATCTAAAGTCTTAGCCAACAAATCTAAAAACATTGAGCATTGAATTTCCCTTATATTTTCTGAATTCAGTGAGAACTGATTAACCCATTTAGAAAGAGCTGAACCTATCTTTATATGTAGCTAATTATGTTCTAATGCATACATTCAGCAATGCCATGAGGCTGTCCATCTGCAAACTGCCAGAAATAAGCTGTCCAAATTCAGAGAACTGCTTATTTTAAGGCTTAAAAATGACACTGATTTAAAGATTGCTTTTGCTGATTTGATAAACTGTAAGTTGAAATAATTACATTAATGTAAGACATTGTCATGCCAACAATTTTTTTTTGAAAAGATTAAAGGAAAAACATAATTGCCTTTAGCCTATATGTGTTAACCGAATATAACTTGATTTTGAAAGTCAATTTCTGACCACCTTCAAAGTGCTACACTAGAATAAAGTGAGTGGAAAAGAAAGTGTTAACTGTTAACTTCCCCTGGGTGAATGATACTTTCTAGGACAATGTATAAGAGTAAGAGATTCCAAGGATTGGGAAAGAAATGCCATTTTTAGATGGTCTCCTGCAGTGGTCTCTTTACCAAGAGTGGGTAAAAATAGCAAAGAAATAAGGACACAGTTCAAAAGTTTGTAGGATAGTCAATTCATACAAATGACCCTCATGGGAGGCGAGACTATACCAACAGACAGGGAAGAATCATCAATGAAGAACCCAGGAAACAGGGAGAAGCACAAGACCATGAAGCTAGGCAGAGGAGAGGTAATTTTGAGAGTTTCAAACCCTTTCTAGGGGAGGCCTTTGACAAAAGGCTCAGCCTGGTATCTCAGGGGGCTCTAGAGGATCAGAAGCTATCAGCAAGCCCATTGCCCTCTCTGGGCAATCAATCAAGTTGGCCTGATCCATGCTCTCAGTGGCCCTCCTCTCTTCCTCTCAGTTTTCTGCCTTCAGGATTAGCCCTTTAGTATTTTCCTAGTGTTTCCAAAATTAAGAAATATATAGATTGTTTCATTCTTTCTCAACTTTGACCAGAGTTTTAATCTTGACTTCATTAGAATACCATCTATTGGTCACCACCAAAACCAGCAGTAATAAAAATAATTCCTACAGAAGTAAATCCTTACTTAACAGATTTTTATTTTAAACTAGGCTTGACTTTTGTTTTTCATTTTAAGGAAAAGTTTTTGGCAACAGGTGGATCTAACCTGGGTTCTGTATGTTTAAACAGTTTTGACAACTTCTTTGTGTCTTTTTATAACACATGCTGAGTGGGAATGGATCAGGGCCAGTCCTAAAATACAGACTGAGCAGCTCTTGGAATTTCAAAGACAGTACCATCATAGCAAGGTTTCTAATAAGATGAGCATAAAATAAGAGAAATATTTTATTTATTATTTTTTAAGTTTTATTCATGTAAAGACTATCTTTAGACATAAGTAAATCAAAATAGGGCATGTTTTGAGTTTAAACAAACATTGCAATTTAAAATAACAGTTTTCCAGCTTATGAAACAACTCATCCTAGAGTTCCTCAAAGTGAACTCAATAATCAGCAATAGTTTTTCTTTGAAAAACTCATGAATTATGATGGCTAAAAAATAAATGACAGGCCAAGATACAAAATAACTTTACTTTGAATTTTTGGGTTCTTGTCAAAGTATTCTTGACTATTTCTGAACCATTAAAGCTTAGAATAGTTTTTACTGCTGAAATAAGTGATAGCCCTTGTTCTGAGTGATAATCTGACAAAAAATATATATGCCTAAAATTTATAAATCAGATCCATGACATTTCAAGTAAGTGGAAAATGAAATTTTGCTGTTTTTAAGGATATTAATGTTGCTGCATAGGTGTTTGATGGCCAACAAAGGGGTGGTGAATTTCTAGGACTTTTGGCCTTGAATAGAAGACCCTGAACTGACCTTGGGTTACTTGAACTGACAAATTAATGCTAAAACAATTATTTTCAGTAAACCATCATGAACCTCACACAGAAGGTAAAAATGCATCAGAGTGTAGCTCCACAAACAGCCTGGCATCATCAAATTGCATCTAACCTTAGCAAGGGTTTTAGTCCCTTAATGCTTTCGCCTCCACACAAGTAACTTTAGAAATAGAGCTCTTGGATGCATTAGAGCAGACCTTTCTCCTCTCACTGAACACTTTATTTTGCTTCATTTAGTGATCCAGGCATTGCCACTTTACTCCCATCGCAGTGTTTTCTGTATCACACTATTTTTTTTTCAGATGCATCCATCTAAACCATCCAAATCCGAACATGTTAGCATTTCCGAGCAGCCACTCTGGGAAGATTTTTACCCTGACCTTTCCTTTTCTTGACACTGGCTTCATCACAGTTTCCATTTCCAGGTTTATTTTTGATATCATAGATGTCGCTGTAATGGCCAACAGCCTTGCCTTTAGGTTTCTCTTCTCAACTCTAGAAATCATTCCTCCTCTAACAATTGATGGAGTGAAAAACCTGTGAGAATACAGGCTTTGGTGTACTGAAAATTCTCTCTGCTTATTGTATTATGTGAGTACTGAAAGGTCAAAATATAGGCTTGCAAGCAAAACCGTCAGCTAAAACCCTGCCTTTTCTATAAAATTCTAGCTTTCCTTTTTTCTGTTTCTCTTACACATATCCAAAATTACACACATAGATAATTTTTTACATTTCATTAAAAAGCATTCCTCTGTAAAATTTTCTTTATTCAATAATACACAGTAAAAAAGGACTTGGTGAAAAACATGGGAATAACCTAAATAGCCATCCACAGTAGATTGTGTAAATTAAGTGTTACACTCATGCATAAAATACTATACAATATGAAAACAAAATGTGCTACATTTTCTTTTAATAAAATATATTAACTAGAATAAACCAAAGGAGCATACTTGAATGTATAGTAAGTCACATATTATAGAAATAATTATGTAGGTATTTATATACATAAATAGTCTGACATATGAATTACAAGTATTTAAACAAATACATAAGAAACTATTCAGTTACTTTTGGGAAGTAGGTATAGGGAACATCAGTTATAGGCAACTTGAGGGTTTTTTTTTTTTTTTTTTTGAGGGGAGTTGAGTTTTAGGTTTTTTTTTTTTTGTATCCTTAATCACTTTATTTTTTTCTTAATTTTATTTTATTTTTAAACTTTACAATATTGTATTGGTTCTGCCATACATCAAAATGAATCCACCACAGGCATACATGTGTTCCCCATCCTGAACCCTCCTCCCTCCTCCCTCCCCATACCATCCCTCTGGGTCGTCCCAGTGCACCAGCCCCAAGCATCCAGTATTGTGCATCGAATCTGGACTGGCGACTCGTTTCATATATGATATTATACATGTTTCAATGCCATTCTCCCAAATCATCCCACCCTCTCCCTCTCCCACAGAGTCCAAAAGACTGTTCTGTACATCAGTGTCTCTTTTGCTGTCTCGCATTCAGGGTCATCGTTACCATCTTTCTAAATTCCATATATATGCGTTAGTATACTGTATTGGGGTTTTTCTTTCTGGCTTACTTCACTGTGTATAATAGGCTCCAGTTTCATCCACCTCATTAGAACTGATTCAAATGTATTCTTTTTAATGGCTGAGTAATACTCCATTGTGTATATGTACCACAGCTTTCTTATCCATTCATCTGTTGATGGACATCTAGGTTGCTTCCATGTCAAAAAATGGGCCAAAGAACTAAATAGACATTTCTCCAAAGAAGACATACAGATGGCTGACAAACACATGAAAAGATGCTCAACATCACTCATTATCAGAGAAATGCAAATCAAAACCACTATGAGGTACCATTTCACACCAGTCAGAATGGCTGCGATCCAAAAGTCTACAAGTAATAAATGCTGGAGAGGATGTGGAGAAAAGGGAACCCTCTTACACTGTTGGTGGGAATGCAAACTAGTACAGCCACTATGGAGAACAGTGTAGAGATTCTTTAAAAAACTGGAAATAGAACTGCCTTATGATCCAGCAATCCCACTGCTGGGCATACACACTGAGGAAACCAGAATTGAAAGAGTTTTTTTTATTTCAGTTTTTTCTGTCTGACCTCTTTAGTTTTGTTTGCTTTACTCATTTATTACTTGTATTAGAAATAAGATTAAGATGAAGGTTTATGGATTTTTTTAAACATTCCAACTGATACCTCAATTCCATAATTATCGAAAAAAATGGAGGCAGACACAGGATATAGGGTGGTGTTGTGCAAATAAGCTCAAGAACTTTAGATTTTATTGAATATGTCATTTTATGTGTAAATCACTCATTGAATGATACCTAATTTGCCTCATCTGTAAAATGTGAAAAAGTAGCTACATCTATCACAGCTTTCATTTACCACTCAATGTTGTGATGGAAATAAAGTAGATAAAGCTCTTTGCAAAACTTGCAGAGCTATAGTATACAGGTGTGAAATTTTGTGATAGAGATCATGTTCACTTTCAGATCTCACATTAATCAAATCTGACTTTATCCTAGGAGTTTCACATAAAAGAACGGTCTTCTATGATATATCAGTGGTAAAGAATACGCCTGCCAATTCAGGAGACACAAGAGACCTGGATTCCATCCCTGGGTCAGAAAGATCCCCTGGAAAAGAAAATGCCTACCCACTCCAGTATTATTGCCTGGAATATCCCATGGACAGAGAACCTGGTGGGCTACTATCCATGAGGTCGTGAAAGAGTCAGACATGACTTAGTGATTAAATGACAACATAATAGAATAAACTATATTAATTAAAAAAACTGTAGTTAATAGAGATGCATAACATTGTAATGCATTCACTCCTCATAGATATTTCTGCTTCAGTTCAATTCAGTTCAGTCGCTCAGTCGTGTCTGACTCTTTGCGACCCCATGAATTGCAGCACACCAGGCCTCCCTGTCCATCACCAACTCCCAGAGTTCACTCAGACTCATGTCCATCGAGTCAGTGATGCCATCCAGCCATCTCATCCTCTGCCGTCCCCTTCTCCTCCTGCCCCCAATCCCTCCCAGCATCAGAGTCTTTTCCAATGAGTCAACTCTTCGCATGAGGTGGCCAAAGTACTGGAGTTTCAGCTTTAGCATCATTCCTTCCAAAGAAATCCCAGGGCTGATCTCCTTCACAATGGACTGGTTGGATCTCCTTGCTGTCCAAGGGACTCTCAAAAAGTCTTCTCCAACACCACAGTTCAAAAGCATCAATTCTTTGGCGCTCAGCTTTCTTCACAGTCCAACTCTCACTTTCATACATATCTACCTATAATAATGATAACAAAATTTATTGTTAACTGAAGACAAAGCATGGTCCAGAAACTTAATGATGCTATGTTTGTTGTTTCTCAAATCACATTTTTAGGTAATTATTATTAGTATGATTGTTTGGGTAAACAAATGAGGTTGGATGATGTTAATTTTCTTGTCCTAGGTCACAGAAGTAGTAACTGAAGTCTGATTATGACTCAAATCTGTTCAAATCCAGAGTCTAATCTTTTCAAATCCTAAACTATCAGGCACTGTACTAGCTTAAGCTAAATTTCAACCCACTGGAAATAGTACTGGCTTATGATCCAGCAATCCCACTGCTGGGCATACACACTGAGGAAACCAGAAGGGAAAGAGACACGTGTACCCCAATGTTCATCGCAGCACTGTTTATAATAGCCAGGACATGGAAGCAACCTAGATGCCCATCAACAGATGAATGGATAAAAAAGCTGTGGTACATATACACAATGGAGTATTACTCAGCCATTAAAAGAATACATTTGAATCAGTGCTAATGAGATGGATGAAACTGGAACCTATTATACAGAGTGAAGTAAGCCAGAAAGAAAAACACCAATACAGTATACTAACACATATATATGGAATTTAGAAAGATGGTAACAATAACCCTGTGTATGAGACAGCAAAAGAGACACTGATGTATAGATCAGTCTTATGGACTCTGTGGGAGAGGAAGAGGGAGGGGAGATTTGGGAGAATGGCATTGAAACATGTATAATATCATGTATGAAACGAGTCGCCAGTCCAGGTTCAATGCATGATACTGGATGCTTGGGGCTGGTGCACTGGGACGACCCAGAGGGATGGTACTGGGAAGGAGGAGGGTGGAGGGTTCAGGGTGGGGAACACGTGTATACCTGTGGCGGATTCACTTCCATATTTGGCAAAATGAATACAATATTGTAAAGTTTAAAAATAAAATAAAATTAAAAAAATAATTTCAACCCACATCCACCTCTCTACCTGCTGTTATCTTAAGCAACACCACCAACCATAATGTCTACTCTAAGATCACTAATCTTTTTTTAGTCAGACTATAAAGTAGAAGACTCTACCTTTATGGAAATCTGGTAGTTCTTTTAAGGGATATTATTCATGCTCTGTGAGCCAAGTTTTTATGAATTTACATGTTTGTACCATCTTTCAAAGATGGGACATGACTTTAAACTCAGAGATGCTAATTTTGCCATCATAGCCACAATTCATGTGTCCAACACAAATTTTTAAATATATAATACATTTTTGTATTACAGTACATATGGAATGATAGGCAGCTTTAAAACTCATTCTTTTCTAAAATATTTAATGATACTGAAAAAAGTTCATGATGATGCAATGTAAAGTTGGAAATATGTGTGTGTATAAGATGCAAAAAGACGACTGCTAGGGAAATCATCAGATTATGAGCATGTGAGTACTGGTTGTTTCTGTTTTCTTAATATTGTGATATGTATTTGATATTTACAAAAATAAGAATACGTTATTTTTGTAATTTAAAGGCTTTTTAAATTTAAAATAAATAATACCTAATCATACCAAACTTTTCATTCTTAAGTTGCTTTATGCTCTTTAAGCTAACATCTAAGCATACAACTATGCCACCACTCCTACTAGACAAAATGAAACTAAAACCAAGTTTAATGTGTAAAATCTTTATCTTATATTTCTTGACTGTTGGTCCCCTTGGTTTTTCAAGACCAGAGATTTCTGATGTTGCATTTCTTTTATAAATATTTAAGAACCATAAGACTCAGTGAATGTTGGAAGATATCTCTAAATGCCTAAGATGGCTTCCATTTTTAACTTGACTGTATTTCCAGATCATTATTATGCTGCAATAAACTCATTTTTGTGTCTCTGACCACATATGCAAGTAAACCTAAAACATGCAACAGCTTGATCCAGCATTGCTGTGTCAGAAGATGTGGTAGATTTTAGGTTCAGACACCATTTAGGTACCATCCAAGATAAGGCACCCGGCACACTCTCATCAGAAGCATGAGAATGTTTCCCACATCTGTTAGCATTTAATATCAATCTTTTCAATACCTGTCATATGACAGATAAGTTTTTTTATATCTGTTTTAATTAGTATTTACTTGATAATGAACATGATTTATTACAGTTTTACCAGTCTAAAAATTGATGTATACTTTTAATGTGGATACTGCTTTATCATTTTGTTCCTCTTTTTCCTGTTAAATTGTTGGTCAAAAAAAAAAGGAGGAGGGGGTTGTGAAGTAGCTGAAGGCAATTGTGGATGTGAGATTTGGAATAAGTGACTTTCCCCAACCCCCTCCCCATATGATAAGAAGTAACTTCACAATTGTGGGGTTTCCTGTCAAAGCTACATCCTCAGTATCCCTTGACCCCCAAAAACCACCTGCATCTTGGAGTAACTTGAAGCTCCTCTGCTTCTGCCACTCTGCCCCTCTGGGAACCCTGGGATGAACTGAAGCAGAGGAACAAAAGCCCAAGATGGACTAGGGAGGGAGGCTGGTCAAGGACCCAGGATTATCAGTGGTGGAGAAAGATCTTATAAATCAAAGAAAATTGAGATGTTAAAATGAATCCTACAAGTGTCAGTTTGAAACAAGAAGTAGTAGTATATACTCACAGTTTTTCATGGATACAGATAGATAGTAAATAACAAGTTAATCTTTATGAATCATATATGATTGTTGTTATATGTGTGTCTGTGCACATATGTATACAAATATATGAAAACTCATATATTGGTATATATGTGTGTGTATTCACATATGTATATACATATATAATCTTTTTTTGAACGCTTTGAAAATGTTAAAAAAAAAAAAAAACTTAGCCCATTAGCCATACACAATATGCTTTGGGTAGATCCTTGCTTTAGACCCAGAAATAACACTTAACTTCTGCTCTTGATCTGTTCGTAGGAACTAGTCACATTGCCCCTGCTGGATGCAGAAGTAGGTAATGCACTTGACTTACATACACATTAAGAGAACCAGGTTGATCCAATTCTCATCAGTTCTGCCCTCAACACCATTTCCTCAGGCTTTGCTTAGAATTCTTTTTGACCTTGGCTTACAGAGTACATCATGAGAAACGCTGGACTGGAAGAAACACAAGCTAGAATCAAGATTGCCAGGAAAAATATCAATAACCTCAGATATGCAGATGATACCACCCTTATGGCAGAAAGTGAACAGGAATTAAAAAGCCTCTTGATGAAAGTGAAAGTGGAGAGTGAAAAAGTTGGCTTAAAGCTCAACATTCAGAAAACGAAGATCATGACATCCAGTCCCATCACTTCATGGGAAATAGATGGGGAAACAGTGGAAATAGTGTCAGACTGTATTTTTTGGGGCTCCAAAATCACTGCAGATGGTGATTGCAGCCATGAAATTAAAAGACACTTACTCCTCGGAAGGAAAGTTATGACCAACCTAGATAGCATATTCAAAAGCAGAGACATTACTTTGCCAACAAAGGTTCGTCTAGTCAAGGCTATGGTTTTCCTGTGGTCATGTATGGATGTGAGAGTTGGACTGTGAAGGAGGCTGAGCGCTGAAGAATTGATGCTTTTGAACTGTGGTGTTAAGAAGACTCTTGAGAGTCCCTTGGACAGCAAGGAGATCCAACCAGTCCATTGTGAAGGAGATCAGCCCTGGGATTTCTTTGGAAGGAATGATGCTACATCTGAAACTCCAGTACTTTGGCCACCTCATGCGAAGAGTTGACTCATTGGAAAAGACTCTGATGCTGGGAGGGATTGGGGGCAGGAGGAGAAGGGGACGTCAGAGGATGAGATGGCTGGATGGCATCACTGACTCGATGGACGTGAGTCTGAGTGAACTCTGGGAGTTGGTGGACATTCAGACATGACTGAATGACTGATCTGATCTGATCTAATCTAGGATAGGATCACTGGTTAAAGATGTGGTATCTGGGGCTCCTGACATCCATGTTACTTTTATTCCTGTCACTGAGTGAAAAGGGAAATGATTAATGGCAAACTAGTAGCAGGAGCATCAGAGGACATTCAGTTCAGTTCAGTCACTCAATTGTGTCCGACTCTTTGCCACCCCATGAACTGCAGCACGCCAGGCCTCCCTGTCCATCACCGACTCCCGGAGTTCACTCAAACTCATGTCCATTGAGTCGGAGATGCCATCCAGCCATTTCATCCTCTGTCATCCCCTTCTCCTCCTGCCCCCAATCCCTCCCAGCATCAGAGTCTTTTCCAATGAGTCAACTCTTCACATGAGGTGGCCAAAGTACTGGAGTTTCAGCTTTAGCATCATTCCTTCCAAAGAAATCCCAGGGCTGATCTCCTTCACAATGGACTGGTTGGATCTCCTTGCAGTCCAAGAGACTCTCAAGAGTCTTCTCCAACACCACAGTTCAAAAGCATCAATTCTTTGGCGCTCAGCCTTCTTCACAGTCCAACTCTCACATCCATACATGACCACGGAAAAACCATAGCCTTGACTAGACAGACCTTTGTTGGCAAAGTAATGTCTCTGTTTTTGAATATGCTATCTAGGTTGGTCATAACTTTCCTTCCAAAGAGTAAGCATCTTTTAATTTCATGGCTGCAATCACCATCTGCAGTGATTTTGGAGCCCCAAAAAATAAAGTCTGACACTGTTTCCACTGTTTCCCCATCTATTTCCCATGAAGTGATGGGACCAGATGCCATGATCTTCATTTTCTGAATGTTGAGCTTTAAGCCAACTTTTTCACTCTCCACTTTCACTATCATCAAGAGGCTTTTTAGTTCCTCTTCACTTTCTGCCATAAGGGTGGTGTCATCTGCATGTATGAGGTTATTGATATTTCTCCCGGCAATCTTGATTCCAGCCTGTGCTTCTTCAGCCCAGCTTTTCTCATGATGTATTCTGCATATAAGTTAAATAAGCAGGGTGACAATATACAGCCTTGACATACTCCTTTTCCTATTTGGAACCAGTCTGTTGTTCCATGTCCAGTTCTAACTGTTGCTTCTTGACCTGCATATAGGTTTCTCAAGAGGCAGGTCAGGTGGTCTGGTATGCCCATCTCTTTCAGAATTTTCCACAGTTTATTGTGATCCACATAGTCAAAGGCTTTGGCATAGTCAATAAAACAGAAATAGATGTTTTTCTAGAACTCTCTTGCTTTTTTGATGATCCAACGGATGTTGGCAATTTGATTTCTTGTTCCTCTGCCTTTTCTAAAACCAGCTTGAACATCTGCAAGTTCACGGTTCACGTATTGCTGAAGTCTGGCTTGGAGAATTTTGAGCATTACTTTACTAGTGTGTGAGATGAGTGCAATTGCTGTAATCTAAAAGTTAACCTGCTTTCCTGTTCAATTTCTCAGTTACTTCAGTGATTGAGGATCTTCCCTGTAGCTCAGATGGTAAAGAATCTGCCTGCAATTCAAGAGACCGGAGTTCGATCCATGGGTAGGGAAGATCCTCTGGAGAAGGGAATGGCAATCCACTCCAGTATCCTTTCCTGGAGAATTCCATGGACAGAGGAGCCTGGTGGGCCACCGTCCATGGGGTCACCAAGAGTCAGATACGACTGAGCAACTAACACTACTACACTACTACTCAGTGATTGAAGGAAGAGGGTGAATGAATAAATCGTTTCAAGAATCCACAGGTCTTAATTCATACCCAAGAGGGCAACGAGAGTGTTTCCTGCCAGGTGTGAGGAAGGGATTCTAGTGGAAGTGTTAGGGAATCAGGGTAATAAAGCAGCTTTGAACTTTTATTCTCTTTTTGTGTCTAGGAACAGGAGGGAACTCAACAGATTTTGTATAACTGTGGCAAATAAATCCTCACCTACT
Organism: Bos grunniens; assembly: GCF_055505025.1. NCBI lineage: Eukaryota > Metazoa > Chordata > Mammalia > Artiodactyla > Bovidae > Bos > Bos grunniens. The sequence goes on along the minus strand of NC_141172.1, from coordinate 48,125,421 downwards.
GAATTCAGCAAATGTCAATGTTAAGTGAAAAACAACAATTCTAGATAATAATCTCAATATATGTGCAGGGATAAATGTCTATAATAAAAAAAAATCAGCTGAACTATTCATAAATAAATTCATAATTATTCTAAAGGAATTAGCAAAAAATTAAATGCCTATTTGTTACTGTTTATTCACATCTTAGTAATTTCATTGATGAAAATAAATTTTTAGAATAGTATTAGAACAATTAACCCGAGGGGAAAATATTTGGAGAAACTGACAATTACTATATGGTTGTTCTTTTAAAAAATGTCATTTTTTTTCTGCCAGAGGAACACATTTTTGCTATTTTGTGCTATGCTGTCACAAAGTACTTTGTACTTACCCTGCAAGCCTCAATAAATATCAGCTGAATGATCTCCAGGGGAGATGACTTTAATTCCACCTCTGTTTCTAATTTCCTCACCAGCCAATTTTTGATAAAAAAGGTTGAGCTTTAATAATCAGGACTATAGTGACAGGAACATTTTACTGCCTTCCATAGACAAATTGGGGAATTTTTTTTTAAAGAAAGACACAGTGCAGCTTCTTAGAGCTAGATCTTTGCTACATTCTGCTTGCTTTGAGACTGTGAGCCTAAACCAACATTACTTTTTGAGAAAGTTCTGGATAACTGAACTCATATTTCTCATACAGCTTGCTATCCATCCTTCCAGTTCTTTTTGTTTTCAAAAGAACTTTCTTTTGGTTTCAACTTCAGAAAACCCCAAGATGTCCATGTAAAAGTTATGCCATAAAAGATGTTGCTTGAGGGCAGGGACTGGCTCTTCCATGCATTTGTAATGCTAACATTTTCTCATGCAGTGGTTTTCACACAATGAAGGCATAATAAAATGAATACAATTTATTTTCTTATAGGAAATGTTTCAGATTAAATCAGTACACACGGTTGTGTATGTACTAAGTTGCTTCAGTCGTGTCCTACTCTTTCTGACTCTATGGACTGTAGCCCTCCAGGCTCCTTTGTCTATGGGATTCTCCAGGCAAGAATACTGGAGTGGGCTGCCATGCTCTCCTCCAGGGGCTCTTCCCAACCCAGGGATTGAACCCACATTTCCTGTGTCTCTTGCATTGCAGGCAGATTCTTTATCCATTGAGCCACCAGGGAAGCCTGTACATAGTTAAAGTACTGCAACAAATATCTTTCCCATTCTTAAGAGTCTCTTGAACAGCAAGGAGAACAAACTAGTCAATCCTAAAGGAAATCAACCCTGACTATTCACTGGAAGGATTGATGCTGAAGCTGATACTCCAATACTTTGGCCACCTGATATAAAGAGCCAGCTCATTGGAAAAGACCCTGATGCTGGGAAAGATTGAAGGCAAAAGGAGAAGAGGGCAGCAGAGGATAAAATGGTTTGATAGCATCACCGACTCAATGGACTTGAATTTGAGCAAACTCTGGGAGATGGTGAAGGACAGGGAAGCCTGATGTGCTGCAGTCCATGGGGTCACAAAGAGTAGGGCACCATGTAGAGACCGAACAACAAAAAATACATAGATATATACATGTATAGATAGATAGACCTCAGTAAAGATAGAAAAGTAAACTTTATTTAGACAGACCATAAAAGTCACTGAAACAAGAAGATGTCATCATGGGAGAAAACAGTAAAACTTGTAGTTTTTCAGTTCAGTGGTCCATGTTCAAATACTAACCCCACAAGATCTCCCATCTGACTGCCTGGAAGGTATTGGAGTTCAAAGATACCAAAAATGTGACAAAACAGAAGAAAACACCTCTAAAATAAAAACACAACAGAATTACTAGGCGTTTTCTGGATAAGTTAGTAAGTTTCAGATTTCTCTACATTTATTCTGTTGTCATTGTTCAGTCACGCAGTCTGTCACAATGCTGGAGTGACCTGGAGGCTGTGAACTCCAGGCTCTGTGAGGTGGAACTGAATTCAGAGGCCAGAAGATCTCAGGAGAAGGAGAAAAGCAGCCTGATAAACAAAGCTTCCAACTATAAGGAGCTGAAGTTGCCTCGGCAGGAGAACCGCCAAGAACATTCTACTGTCTGTGGCCATCTTCCTCCTCCCGGACCTTGTCTACGCCTACTGGGCCCTGTGAGCCTGAGATTTCTCCAGTCAGTGCAGTCTTCCCCTCAGTTCTATGATCATAGCCAAGCAAGCCCCTCAAGCCTCAAGAGGACCAAGGTAGAAAGGCCATTTTCTGACCCAGACATTTACTTTATTTGTTGACAATTCAGTTTTGTTTGCTTGATTTGCATTTTTCTACACAGATATAAGTAAAGAAAGCAAAACACCTTTGCTAATCCTAATCAGGAAGTCACATCATTTTTTTCATGATTTAAGTGGGCTAGAGATGGCAGTTAAACTCTGCATCATTTTGGTACCTTAAAATATAGCAACTATGTCTTTTAAAACCTTGAGGAAATTCCAAACTGATGAAAGTGATGTAAAGAGGTTGATTAGGACTAAGACTTAAAAAGTTTTGCTGTTAAGTTCATGTCTCAAGACAAAATCGTTAGTTAGAGAACTCTGGTCAGGTATCACTATAATTATAATTTATGTGAATTAACTTATATCTACATAATACCTATTCCTTGGAGTTCTTGGTATCTAAGAATGATGAAATGGGACAAAGACTCTCTAGATACTTATTTCTATATATATATTGATAATGTTTAAGAAGTGTTTGATACTAGCCATTACTTGCATCATTCCCATGAAAAACTGCTTAATGATGGCTTTAGTATGCTTCTACAAGCTTGTCAAGAATCTGAATTTAGGACAGTATTGAACTTTCTACAAGCTGTTGGTATATATTACTTTTATTCTAAATGGGTATTTTTCCAATGAATTCTTAATTTCTGACATGTCTAAAGATTTTAAAATTACAGGTTTTTACCTCAGCAAACAGTTCTATCCATAGATAGATGAAAATATTCCAAGAGGGAAACAGGAAATAGTTTCTAAATGGTTAGGATCTGACTGCATATTTGCAACTGAGTACTTAATTGAGTGAATCATATGATATCAGCATTCCTTATATCTACATAGAATAGACTTTCATTCATCATATTTTTAGAGATACAAACTCCTTCCACCTTTTTAAACCCCTATAGAACATGAAGCTTTCTGTTCAAGGCTTCTATTTAAAGCCTTTTCTTTATTATGTTCCTACAGGGATTTCAAGGGTTGTTTCTAGATCTCTTTCTTTCCTCTTCAATTTTGAAAAAAAATTCTACTGGAGTTTCTATTTTTGGGCATCACCAGATGTCCAAACCATTTAAGACATGGCCTCTAAATCCTTGACAGCTATTTGAGGGTTGTCAGTATGTTCTCAATTCATTGCGGTTTAGTCTAAGTTTGTCTTGTGTTTTGCTGTGGAAAGAATAAAACAAACATCTAAGGGGTGTCAACAGGGTGCAAGTCACAAGACTAAGTACCAGAGGGGACAATAAAAATAAAACTTGTTCCTGCTCTCTAGGAACTTAGACAAACAGAAGAGGGTATAACTTGTTACCCTTTTTTATAAAGCCTAAGAAACTGACCTCTACAGTTTGGCTTAACTCGCTTCTTTCCTTTCTGAATTTCTGCTAGTCCAATCAATGACTGAATTCTGTAGTTGTACGTTCATTATTTCTATTTTATATTAAGGTGAATAAACCTCAAGACTCCTTTTAACCCACTTGCCTCTTACCAAAGCCACTTAGTGCTCTGTTTTGTAGCCAGTATTCTAGCTAAGCAAATCTATCAAGGCTCTCTAATCTAATACTTAACCAAAAAGCTTACGGGTTGTTCACTACCACTTTTCTACCATATTTAGTGTCAGTAGTAACTATATGCAGGTCAGAAGGCAACAGTTAGAACTGGACATGGAACAATAGACTGGTTCCAAATAGGAAAAGGAGTTCGTCAAGGCTGTATATTGTCACCCTGCTTATTTAACTGATATGCAGAGTACATCATGAGAAACTCTGGGCTGGAAGAAGCACAAGCTGGAATCAAGGTTGCCGGGGGAAATATCAATAACATCATATATGCAGATGACACCACCTTAATGGCAGAAAGTGAAGAGGAACTAAAAAGCCTCTTGATGAAAGTGAAAGAGGAGAGTGAACAAGTTGGCTTAAAGCTCAACATTCAGAAAACGAAGATCATGGCATCTGGTCCCATCACTTCATGGGAAATAGATGGGGAAACAGTGGAAACAGTGTCAGACTTTATTTTGGGGGGCTCCCCAATCACTGCAGATGGTGACTGCAGCCATGTAATTAAAAAACGCTTACTCCTTGGAAGGAAAGTTATGACCAACCTAGATAGCATATTCAAAAGCAGAGACATTACTTTGCCAACAAAGGTCCGTCTAGTCAAGGCTATGGTTTTTCCTGTGGTCATGTATGGATATGAGAGTTGGATGTGAAGAAAGCTGAGCACCAAAGAATTGATGCTTTTGAACTGTGGTATTGGAGAAGACTCTTGAGAGTCCCTTGGACTGCAAGGAGATCCAACCAGTCCATCCTAAAGGAGATCAGTCCGGGGTGTTCTTTGGAAGGAATGATGCTAAAGCTGAAACTCCAGTACTTTGGCCACCTTATGTGAAGAGTTGACTCATTGGAAAAGACTCTGATGCTGGGAGGGATTGGGGGCAGGAGGAAAAGGGGACAACAGAGGATGAGATGGCTGGATGGCATCACTGACTCGATGGACGTGAGTTTGTGAGCTCTGGGAGTTGGTGATGGACAGGGATGCCTGGTGTGCTGCGATTCATGGGGTCACAAAGAGTCGGACGCAACTGAGCGACTGAACTGAAATATATGTACCCCTCTTTCCCAATCCTGGTCTGATTGGGGTAATTTGTTCAGACTGATAAGCACAAAACTGTAAAAAAAAATATTTTTATTGCTAATTTTTTCCCCTGTCACAAGGATTCAGAGCAAATGATTTCATGTTTACCTTAATTAAGCTAATTATCATAAACAAAGGAATGTGACCATCTTTGGACTGGATTACACGAGCATCAACCTACTCATTTTCAAGAAGTAAGTCCTAGGTCAGAAACATCCCCTGGCAAAGGAAATGGCAATCCACTCCAGCATTCTTACCAGGAAAACTCCATGGACAGAGGAACCTGGAGGGCTATAGTCTATGGGGCTGCAAAGAGTTGGACATGGTTGACCACATCATACTCAGAAGCTTATAAATATGGAACTTTGACATGTGAGTTGTATGCAGTTGCAATAATACTAGAGTCTTGCCTGGAAAATCCCAGGGACGGTGGAGCCTGGTGGACTGCCATCTATGCCATCTATGGGGTCGCACAGAGTCGGACACGACTGAAGCGACTTAGCAGCAGCAGCTATAGAGAAAGGATATTCATGAGGAACAGTGATACATAGTAAGAATTATTAATATTAACACTATTACTACTAACTAAAACTATTACTGAGTTTTTATCGTATGTCAGATGCTAAGGTAGGCACTTTATCTAGTAAAAGACTTTTAGTTGGGTTTCAGGACAAAAGTCTGAAGTGTTCAGTTCAGTTCAGTTCAGCTCCTTCGCTCAGTCATGTCAGACTGTTTGCAACCCCATGGTCTGCAGCCACGCCAGGCTTCCCTGCCCATCACCAGCTCCTGGAGCTCACTCAAGCTCATGTCCATTGAGTCAGTGATGTCATCTAACCATCTCATCCTCTGTCTTCCCCTTCTTCTCCTGATTTCAATCTTTCCCAGCATCTGCTGCCGCTGCTGCTAAGTCGATTCAGTCGTGTCCGACTCTGTGCGACCCCCTAGATGGCAGCCTAACAGGCTCTGCCGTCCCTGGAATTCTCCAGGCAAGAACACTGGAGTGGGTCGCCGTTTCCTTCTCCAGTCCATGAAAATGAAAAGGGAAAGTGAAGTCGCTCAGTCGTGTCTGACTCTTCGAGACCCCATGGACTGCAGCCTACCAGGCTCCTCCGTTCATGGGATTTTCCAGGCAAGAATACTGGAGTGGGTGCCATTGCCTTCCCAGCATCTGGGTCTTTTGAAATGAATCAGTTCTTCATATCAGATGGCCAAAGTACTGGAGTTTCACCTTCAGCATCAGTCCTTCCAATGAATATTCAGGACTAATTTCCTTTAGGATGGACTGGTTGGATCTCCTTGCAGTCTAAGGGACTCTCAAGAGTCTTCAACACCACAGTTCAAAAGCATCAATTCTTCAGCATTCAGCTTTCTTTATAGTCCAACTCTCACATCCATAAATGACTGCTGGAAAAACCATAGCCTTGACTAGATGGACCTTTTTCGGCCAAGTAATGTCTCTGCTTTTTAATATGCTGTATAGGTTGGTCATAGCTTTTCTTCCAAGGAGTAAGCATCTTTTAATTTCATGGCTGAGTCACCATCCTCAATGATTTGGGAGCCCCCCAAAATAAAGTCTCTCATTGTTTCCATTGTTTCCCCATCTATTTGCCATGAAGTGATGGAACCACATGCCATGATCCTAGTTTTCTGAATGTTGAGTTTTAAGCCAACTTTTTCACTCTCCTCTTTCACTTTCATCAAGAGGCTCTTTTTAGTTCTTCTTTAAAGTGAAAGTGAATTCGCTCAGTCATGTCCGACTCTTTGCGAGTCCATGGACACCAGGCTTCTCTGTCCATGGGATTTTCCAGGCAAGAGTACTGGAGTGGGTTGCCATTTCCTTCTCCAGGGAACTTCCCAACCCAAGGATTGAACCCAGGTCTCCCACATTGTAGACAGACGCTTTACCGTCTGAGCCACCAGGGAAGTTCTTCTTTGCTTTCTGCCATAAGGGTGGTGTCATTTGCCTATCTGAGGTTATTGATATTTCTCCTGGCAATCTTGATTCCAGCTTGTGCTTCTTCCAGCCCAGCATTTCTCATGATGTACTCTGCATATGAGTTAAATAAGCAGGCAATATGTGGCTTTGACGTACTCCTTTTCGTATTTGCAACCAGTCTGTTGTTCCATGTCCAGTTCTAACTGTTGCTTCTTGACCTGCATACAGATTTCTCAGGAGGCAGGTCAGGTGGTCTGGTATTCCCATCTCTTTCAGAATTTTCCACAGTTTATTGTGATCCACACAGTCAAAGGCTTTGGCATAGTCAATAAAACAGAAATAGATGTTTTTCTGTAACTCTCTTGCTTTTTCAATGATCCAATGGATGTTGGCAAATTGATCTCTGGTTCCTCTGCCTTTGCTAAAACCAGCTTGAACATCTGGAAGTTCATGGTTCACATACTATTGATTTCTGGCTTGGAGAATTTTGAGCATTACTTTGCTAGCGTGTGAGATGAGTACAATTGTGCAGTAGTTTGAGCATTCTTTGGCATTGCCTTTCTTTGGGATTGGAATGAAAACTGACCTTTTCCAGTCCTGTGGCCACTGCTGAGTTTTCCAAATTTGCTGGCATATTGAGTGCAGCACTTTCACAGCAACTTATTTTAGGATTCGAAATAGCTCACTGGAATTCCATCACCTCCACTAGCTTTGTTTGTAGTGATGCTTCCTAAAGTCCACTTGACTTCGTTTTCCCAGATCTGGCTCTTGGTGGGTGATCACACTATCATGGTTATCTGGGTCATTAAGATTTTTTTTTTTATATAGTTCTTCCGTGTATTTTTGCCACCTCTTCTTATAATCTTCTGCTTCTATTAGGTCCATACCATTTCTGTCCTTTATTGCACTCATCTTTACATGATATGTTCCCTTGGTATCTCCAATTTTCTGCAAGAGGTCTCCAGTCTTTCCCATTCTATTGTTTTCCTCTATTTCTTTGCTTTGATCACTGAGGAAGTCTTTCTTATCTCTCCTTGCTATTCTTTGGAACTTTGCATTCAAATGAGTATATCTTCCCTTTTCTCCTTTGCCTTTATCTTCTCTTTGTTTCTCAGCTATTTGTAAGGCCTTCTCAGACAACCATTTTGCCTTTTTGCATTTCTTTTTCTTGGGAATGGTCTTGATCGCTGCCTCCTGTACAATGTCATGAACTTCTGTCCATAGTTCTTCAGGCACTCTTGCTATCAGATCTAATCCCTTGAATCTATTTGTCACTTCCACTGTACAATGGTAAGGGATTTGATTTAGGTCATAGCTGAATGATCTAGTGCTTTCCCCTACTTTCTTCAATTTAAGTTTGAATTTGGCAATGAGGAAATCATGATCTGAGCCATAGTCAGCTCCCATTCTTGTTTTTGCTGACTATATAGAGCTTCTCCATCTTTGGCTGCAAAGAATATAATCAGTCTGATTTCAGTGTTGACCATCTGGGGATGTCCATATGTAGAGTCTTCTCTTGTGCTGTTGGAAGAGGGTGTTTGCTATGACTGTTGTGTTCTCTTGGCAAAATTCTATTAGCCTTTGCCCTGATTCATTCTGTACTCCAAGGCCAAATTTGCCTGTTACTTCATGTATTTCCTGACTTCCTTCTTTTGCATTCCAGTCCCCTACAATGAAAAGGACATTTTTGGGGGGTGTTAGTTCTAGAAGTTCTTGTAGGTGTTCATAGAAATATTCAACTTCAACTTCTTCAGCGTTACTAGTCGGGGTACAGACTTGGATTACTGTGATATTGAATGGTTTGCCTTGGAATCAAACAGAGATCATTCTGTCATTTTTGAGACTACATCCAAGTACTGCATTTCTAACTCTTTTGTTGACTATGATGTGTAAGAGTCTGAAGTGTCTGAAGTGTAAGAGTTTATAAAAGTAGATCAGGGTCAGAGTAGGACATTCAACCTCAGTAGTCACTCAAGGCTCCCCCCCACCCCCAGGTTTAATGTTCTTCAGGAGACATAGTGAAACTGAATAATTTTATCTTTGAACTGATATTTGGAAATTGAAGCCCAAGGGAAAATGGAGTATATATATGAGCAGAGGAAATAAACACTGTGGTTTCTTTCTCATTCACGTATAACCTTTGCAATGCCCAGGGAGTATAGAATCTAAGTGAATCCACAATGTGCTTAAGTTTATTGGAACTCAAAGTACAATATAAGTGTGAGTTCACTAAGACTAAGGGAGGCACGGACAGCCCAAGAGAGCCCATGCTTTTTGGTCAACCTAGAATTTACTTTAAGTGCACAAAAGCGGCAATGGTATTCTAAGAAACACAAACTACCACGAACTCCATTGAATCCTTTTTTCACTCATGATACTTCTCTTTATTTGCTCATCACTTAACACTGACTGAGAAGGATGAAAAGGAAGAAAAGGGAATGGCAGAGCACACACACTCAGTGTGTGCTGAGTCACTTCAGTCGTGTCTGACTTTTAGCTGTCCCATTGACTGTGTACCATCAGGCTCCTCTGTCCATGGATTCTCCAGCCAAGAGTACTGGAGTAGGTTGCTATTTCCTCCTCCATCGATCCTTCCTTACTCATTAGTAAGCCAAAGGTAAATGGCATTGACAAAATGTGTGTTTATCAAAAAGTGAAATAAAAAAGAGTTGAGTTAGTTTTGTGCAACATTTCTATTCTTCTGATGTAAGCATATATATGAAATGCAAATTGTGTAATTTAATTAATTATGCACATAAGTTAAATGCTCTTATATTTTCCTTTAAAAGTGGCATTATAAACAATATAAAGATGAATGTTACAATTTGCATTAATATTTTAACATTTTTTTCTTTACTTGGAGTGATATTAAATAGCAAACAAAAGTATTGTAAGTCTAGAGACAGACTGAGGAAGAAAAGAAAAAAATATAGTTTAGTCCTTTTAGTGACATTTTTCTTGTTGTTTATCATGGAACCCAAATTTCCCTTTTGTATGGGATCCCACAAGCTGGCCCTGCCAGGGTTGATATGGTGCACTTCTTGTCAGGAACCCTGGTTCCTCTGTCCTGTTGCTCCATTACTTGTGGCCTCTGCTGTAATGGTTCAAGATGCAGCATCAATTCACAGCACGCATGATGGCAATACAGATGAAGGTAAAGACCACATATGCTTTCTCTTTTTGTAAGTTTAAAAGAAAATGCCCACATGATTCTTCTGCCTTCTTTTATAAATCAGAATGCAGTCATAAAAGCACAAATACTGCAAGGGAAGCTGGGTAAAGGAAGTCCTTGGTGACCATGTATTCAGCTAAAATTTTAGGTTATATTATTAAAGGAAAAAAAAGGAGGGGGTGGTGGGGAGAATGGATGTTGGTACACAACTAGTTGTATCTACCACACATGAGAAATAAAAAAAAGAGCCAATGAAGAATTATCAGTGGTAAGGCTGCATGAGGTTGGGCGTGTGGTAAAAGTTACACTGTGAAGCACAGAATGTCTATCGAAAAGAGAGAGAAAGAAAAAGAAAGAGAGGGAGAGAGAAACTATATCAGTAAGTATATATGTTAGATAAAATAGTAGAAGTAAAAGGACAGTAATTATTTGAAGAAAATTATTTTAAAAAAAAGGAGCCTAGACCGTGGATGCCCGAAGACCAAAAAGGTGTTTATGTGAATTGGGCATATTACTTTATTTAACTTATTAATTCCTACTTCATAGCATTTCTTCTAAGGATTATCACTGTGTCCAAACTGCTTAACAGTCTGTTATGTATTAGATACTAATTCAATCTTCATTTTACTTAATTTTTATTTTAAAGACAAAAATCTCTTTATTATTTTTATTATATTGTGCTTTTTATCAATGGTAGATGCCTTATTTTGAAAAACAGTATTTTTAAGTGAAACGTAAATATGAATATCAGTGCATCACCATAAATTGATATTAATTCTAATAATCTGATACATTACAATTATAAATATCCATATATATAAAACACACAAATTTTAAAACAAAGCATTTCATTTTTTTATCTTAGCTAGTCAAACTATAGCAAGGAAAAATTAGTAGTCTTGAGATAATTTTTTTCACATTTAAATCATCATATCTAGCAGCTTTGAATAATCCCTGTATTATATTAGATAATTTCTATCTCTGTTGTTAGCCTGCTCCTGTTCAGATTTTTTGAATTCATTTTATTTTTATTTTCCACATCCAGTGTAGTGCCATGTATATTTGATAAGTCATATTGTACAAAATCATATAAATACATTTAATAAAAGACTGAACTTGAATTACCTTTCAGATAATTAACTTGAATAAACCATCTCAGCATTCTGAAGAACTAAATAATTAACTAGGTCTGTATTATTATCCCCATTTTATAGATGGAATCATAGGTAAAAAGATATTAAATAATTTGCTGCAGAGCATAGATTTAGCCAATAGCAGAAATAAATTGTGAGTAATACAATTTCCTTTAGGAGAAAAAGTTCAGCAGAAATTTCTGCTACATCTGTATTCTATATAGAAAACTAAATTGAAATTATTACTACTCTCATTATTAATATTCATTAAGTATCAAAATATGCTAGGTACTATAATATACATGAAATGAGATAAAACCCCCTAATCCCAGCCCAACTATATATCTAATCCTCCCAACTTATTACTAGTACATCCAAATGGGTGTTTTATCACCTTAATTATTTTTAAGGAATGACACCAATAGCAAAGACTCTTGTGAGTTTAATTGCTAAAGATAATACATCTCATATTCACCCAAGTAGTATTAACTTTTTCTCTCATTATAAGAATAAAGTCAATATTTGAAAATGCATGATATGCCTTAAAAACAAACAACTAAGGACATTATCTAAAAACTGGACAGCTCTATTAGTCAAATCATTAATTTGGGTTGTTTTTACTTAACATGAGTAAATTTCAGTCATAGTTTTTAAAATGTATTCTTTTTTGTAAATTTCTGTAAATTTTTAAATTTTTGTAACTACACTTCAGTTTTTATTGAAGTGTAGTTATTTTACAATGTTGTGTTAGTTTCTACTGTGGAAACTAGTACATCAGTGGACATATCAGTCCACTGTATATGTAGAGTGGATCAGCTATCCATATCCATATATATATCCATATATATCCATATATCCCATTGCTTTTTCACTTCTTTCCTGTTTAGGTCGCCACAGAGCACTGAATAGAGTTCCCTTGCTATACCTTAGGTTCTCATCAGTCATCTATTTTATACATAGTATCAATAGTGTATATATGTCAATCCCAATCTCCCAGTTATCCCACTCCGCTCCCACTTTCCCCCTTGGTATCCACATAAAAGTAGAGAAAATGTACTCTTACTCTATATGGATAAGGCATTGTGCTAGCCACATTGCACTCACTGTAAACAATTGTCACAAAGCATCTGTGAAGTATATATTATCTGGTATATACAAGTGGGGAAGAGCAGACTCTGAAAGTAAGGAAATAAACCTAAAACATGTAGTTTGATGGAAAATGGCCCAGCTGGTCTTTAATTCAAGTAATTCCTAGTTCTTTCTATTCCAACACAATTACTCTCATATTTTTATATAATTTTGACTAGTCTGAAAATAAAATATGCTTAAATCCAAAAATATTTGTACATTGTCCACTTCTATTTTAGTTTTAATATTATTAAAATAAATTATTTATTTGCATATAGTTTTAAAATATTATTCTGTGTTTTCAACAGACAAATTCTTTCCTTTTTTTCTGCTTTTTATGGAGTTACTATCGGAGAAGGCAATGGCAACCCACTCCAGTACTCTTGCCTGGAAAATCCCATGGACGGAGGAGCCTGGTAGGCTGCAGTCCCTGGGGTCGCTGAGAGTCAGACACGACTGAGTGACTTCACTTTCACTTTTCATTTTCATGCATTGGAGAAGATAGCAACCCACTGCAGTGTTCTTGCCTGGAGAATCCCAGGGACGGGGGAGCCTGGTGGGCTGCCATTTATGGGCTCGCACAGAGTCAGACACAACTGAAGCAACTTAGCAGCATGGAGTTACTATTTTTTTCTTCTTTTCCCTTCTGTTGGTTTGTAAGTTATATATTTGTTTGCTTCTTTTTACCCGTTATCCCAAAATGCTGTAAATGTACATACTGTGGTATAAGTAAAAAGTTTATGCTGTGTCTCTTCATAGCAAATCCAGGTCTCTTCATCTTCTGTATTAATATACCAGGATTTATTTAATGGTCTTATATTGATTACTATAGATTATTTATTCAGTTCAGTTCAGTTCAGTCGCTCAGTCGTGTCCGACTCTTTGCGACCCCATGAATCGCAGCACACCAGGCATCCCTGTCCATTACCAACTCCGGGAGTTCACTCAGACTCACGTCCATCGAGTCAGTGATGCCATCCAGCCATCTCATCCTCTGTCATCCCCTTGTCCTCCTGCCCCCAATCCCTCCCAGCATCAGAGTCCTTTCCAATGAGTCAACTCTTCGCATGAGGTGGCTAAAGTACTGGAGTTTCAGCTTTAGCATCATCCTTCCAAAGAAATCCCAGGGCTGATCTCCTTCAGAATGGGCTGGTTGGATATCCTTGCAGTCCAAGGGACTCTCAAGAGTCTTCTCCAACACTACAGTTCAAAAGCATCAATTCTTCGGCGCTCAGCCTTCTTCACAGTCCGACTCTCACATCCATACATGACCACAGGAAAAACCATAGCCTTGACTAGACGGACCTTTGTTGGCAAACTAACGTCTCTGCTTTTTAATATGCTATCTAGGTTGGTCATAACTTTTCTTCCAAGGAGTAAGCGTCTTTTAACTTCATGGCTGCAGTCACCATCTACAGTGATTTTGGAGCCTAAAAAAATAAAGTCTGACACTGTTTCCACTGTTTCCCCATCTATTTGCCATGAGATGATAGGACCGGATGCCATGATCTTTGTTTTCTGAATGTTGAGCTTTAAGCCAACTTTTTCACTCTCCTCTTTCACTTTCATCAAGAAGCTTTTTAGTTCCTCTTCACTTTCTGCCATAAGGGTGGTGTCATCTGCATACCTGAGGTTATTGATATTTCTCCCGGCAATCTTGATTCCAGTTTGTGTTTCTTCCAGTCCAGCGTTTCTCATGATGTACTCTGAGTATAAGTTAAATAAGCAGGGTGACAATATACACCTTGACGGACTCCTTTTCCTATTTGGAACCAGTCTGTTGTTCCATGTCCAGTTCTGACTGTTGCTTCCTGACCTGCATACAGATTTCTCAAGAGGCAGGTCAGGTGGTCTGGTATTCCCATCTCTTTCAGAATTTCCCACAGCTGATTGTGATCCACACAGTCAAAGGCTTTGGCATAGTCAATAAAGCAGAAATAGATGCTTTTCTGGAACTCTCTTGCTTTTTCCATGATCCAGCAGATGTTGGCAATTTGATCTCTGGTTCCTCTGCCTTTTCTAAAACCAGCTTGAACATCAGGAAGTTCACAGTTCACATATTGCTGAAGCCTGGCAAAGGCCAAATTTGTTTTGTTTCATCAGCACGATTTTTAAAAATTGAGTCAATATTTTAAACTTAGGAAACGTTCACATAAAATGTTGCTTTCTTTGAAATAATTCCTTGGAAAACCTTTAACTAATCTTATACAGACTATAATCTTATAATAACTAATCTTACATGTAGAAAGATTGAGGGTAGGAGCAGAAGGGGGCGGCAGATGATGAGATGGTTGGATGGCATTATCCATTCAATGGATGTAAGTTTGAGCAAAATCTGGGAGATAGTGAAGGACAGGGAAGCCTGGCGTGCTGCAGTCCATGAGGTTGCAAAGTCAGACAGGACTGAGTGATTGAACAACAACAATATGGACTACAGGCTTCCCTGGTGGCTCAGCAGTAAAGAATTCGCCTTCCAATGCAGGAGATTCAAGAATTGAGGGTTCCATTCCTGGGTTGGAAAGAACCCCTTGAGTAGGAAATGGCAACCCATTCAGTATTCTTTTCTGGGAAATCCCATGGACAGAGGATCCTGGCGGACTACAGTCCATATTGTCAGACATGAGTCATGAGTCAGTCATGAGTCAGTCCAAAGTCACACATGAGTCAGTCCAAAGAGTCAGACATGACTTAGTGACTGAACAATACATGTGACTACACCTACTATTGTATGACAACTTTTTTCTTTCCTGAACCGCCTCATGATATTTTTACCCAACTCTCTAGGATCTTCTCTTATTGATGGCTAAAAGCTTTTGATAGAAAAAAAATTAGCTTTCTAGTCTTTTATTCTATGAATATCTTTCCTAGTTTGTTCTTTGAATTTTGTCTTTCTTCGTTATTCAATTAAGGTTTAATTAATATGTACTCAATTTTTTTAAGTCTAGATTCTGAATTTCATACCATTGTTATCCCATTCTGGACTCAGTATTATGAACACAGCCATTCATATTCTCCTCTTGCATTTTTATGATTTCACTTTTGAGGTTAATTTTATATTTAAGGCAAAGAGGTAAGTAGAGAACTGAACTGAATTATTTACCCCTCCCCATAGTCGATTGTTTTTTGTTTTTTTTTTCCTTCGTGACTACAGGAACATTTGTGTCAATAATATGTATTGAATATTTCATTTTCCCCCTTTGATTTGAAATTTCATCCCCATGGGTTTCTTAACTCTACCTTCTGTTCTTACAATCTATCTGACTATCTCTATACTAGTATCCGGAGAAGGCAATGGCACCCCACTCCAGTACTCTTGCCTGGAAAATCCCATGGACAGAAGAGCCTGGTAGGCTGCAGTCCATGGGGTCGCTGAGAGTCGGACACGACTGAGCAACTTCACTTTCACTTTTCACTTTCATGTATTGGAGAAGGAAATGGCAACCCACTGCAGTGTTCTTGCCTGGAGAATCCCAGGGATGGGGGAGCCTGGTGGGCTGCTGTCTATGGGGTCACACAGAGTCGGACATGACTGAAGTGACTTAGCATAGCATAGCATAGCATACTAGTATCATATTCTTTTAACTCATATCTGTAAATTGTGGTAAATATCTAGTAAAGGCAAATATTCATTTATATGGTTCTTTCTCAAGATTTTCTGTGTGTTCCTCTACATGAAATGATGTCATTTTATCAAGCTTTATATTAGAAACAAATAGGCAACCAATAGCAGCAACAACAGTTAGTGCCTAATTGTAAATGTATCAAATAACTTAACATGCAGAATGCAGAAATATCTTTAAACTCTTGATACTTAATGTTTCCTCAGTTACCTAATATATTTACTGCAATTCCCAAAAAAACACCACAACTCCAATGGAAACCAGTTTGCTTTTTGCTTTGAGAAGGGTGTGCATGAAATCAAGTCTTGCTATTTGAAGACAACTAAGATCTATGGCAAACACAGTAGCAGTTTCTTCCTAACATTATATTTATTTTTTAAAATTCTTATTTTTTAGTAAGAGGATATTATTCCTATTTCCCAGATCCACTGAATTTGCATCTGTGAATCTGGCGAATTTACCTCAAAAGTTTTCGGTCTCTGTAAGAATTACATCTGTCTCAGAACTCATTAATCTGCCTCAGACTGCTCATCACCACCTTTTCCTGCTCCATAATCCTACCAGTCTCTTTTACCCTCAAAAGAGACTGTATTTCACTGTTAGGGGGGGAAAAAATTGATTCTACTTCTTTAGCACTTTAAAATACTCTTTTCAACACTGACACATCTTTTAATTCTACCTTGAAATGTTTGGGATTTAGACTCTGGTTAGAGTGGTATAGTACAGACAGATGGATGGTAGCATTACGTATGTTGTTCCAATGGAGAGATCTGAGACTTATTTATACTTTGAATGAATTTCCTGTAGCCAGGTAGGTATATATGTCACTACATAGAAAAACCATGCTTTCGGAAAAGCCCTTGAAGACGTTTATGAGTACATATAACAAATATTAGGAATGCTTTTTCTTAATATGTGCTGTGAAAAGCTAGAAAATAGTTACATATTTGTAATAAAATGTAATCTTATTAACAGTTAAAACTGTAACTTTGTGCTCCATCCTGTTTTCAACAAAAGAGTCAAACAGAATAGCTACCAAGATAGCCACTTTTGCTCAACATCACCCCATGTAGTCCACTCACATTTTCCTGATTTAAAACAGTTACTGAAAGAGACCTCCAAAAGAGATTATATTTCATTGTGAAAAAATTTTATTCTACTTCTTTAGCACTTTGAAATACTCTAGTCAACACTGACACATCTTTTTGATCTGTTTGCATTTAGATCAACACATAATTTTTCTTCCTACCTACTAAGATTTGCTCTGTAAAAGAAAATATACATTATATGCATCTGAACACATTAGCAAACCTTTATAAAGTCAAGGTGAACATTTGTATATGCAATTTCACTTCTCAAACATGTTGAAACAGAGGAGATTTTATTTTTAAAAAAATTTTTTTGACAGTATAATTTTTTTAATTTTAATTGGAGGCTAATTACTTTACAATATTGTATTGGTTTTGCCATACATCAACATGAATCTGCCACAGGTATACACATGTTCCCCATTCTGAACCCTCCTCCCACCTCCCTCCCCATATCATCCCTCTGGGTCATCCCAGTGCACCAGCCCCAAGTATCTTGTATCCAGCATCGAACCTGGACTGACAATTCATTTCTTATATGATATTATACATGTTTCAATGCCATTCTCCCAAATCATCCCACCCTTGCCCTCTCCCACAGAGTCCAAAAGACTGTTCTATACATCTGTGTCTCTTTTGCTATCTCACATACAGGGTTATCATTGCCATCTTTCTAAATTCCATATATATGTGTTAGTATACTGTATTGGTGTGAAACAGCAGATTTTAAAAGCAATCATAAATGCCTAAGTTAGGAAGACAACAAATGTTCTTTTCTTGAGGAAGTGATAACTCAAGGGATTAATGCTCACCTATAAGTCACCAGGTTGAATGCAATCCAGGTGGATATTGATTGGAAGTTGCTGCCATCTGACAGCTACTTTGTGACCTACTGCATTCGGTTGTTGGTTATAATCTTAATAAAGAAGAGTCAACATCCTAAATGCTGCCACTACAACTAGAATTAATTGGTATCCTTCTTCACAGAATATTGGGTTAAAATGGTATAAATTCATTCTCTCAACCTAACTATGTGGAGAAAAATAAGGGAAGTAGAAGGTGCCATTTTCTATTATGAGAGCAATAGGAGGCCACAAAATGAAGGAAACCACCTCTCTGAGCCTGCATCCATCCATTAATTCATCAAATGTTGGGCCACATGCCATAGTCACGAGAGAAAAAGGAAACAGGAAAATGAAGCAGCTGCAGGCTCTATTTTTGAGCGCTGATAATCTTGTAGGGGAGATAAAACAAGTACAGAGACAACTGCAGAACAAGGGAGAAAGATATATGTGACATAAAAAAGAATAAGTAAAATGTTCTGCCTATCACACAGAGGAGGGAGTGAAAACTTATACTTGTGTGTTGTGAGGTGGGGGTTTGAACAGATAGAGAAGGAAAGGGAAACACAAAATGAACCGAGAAGTCCATTCTTACCCACCCTTCTCATAAACCAACAATTCATTCAACTCGTTAATTCTTACTCTTTGTGCTATTTAGCTCACGTCATCAAAAAATCATTATATCACTAATTTGACAAGCTATTTTAAAAGTATACCTCACATTATTAGTTATGGCCTTCTAAAAATAAAAATGTAAATCACACTGATTCACATTTTCATCCTAAATGATCTTCTAAAAAGAATAGAAGCCAGTTCACATAGAAGCCAGATCCTATTGAATATAAAATTATAATCTTAAGCCCTTATATCTAAAATATACACAACAAAATGAACATGTATGAAATGTAATAAAAGTAATTTCAGTCCACATCACTCAATTTCAGCAATGATATTTTGAAAAATACTAGTGTTGTGAAAAAAAATCAGAACGGTAGTTCATTTGCTTTATGTGCTACTCAGAACACTGTCATTGAATAGTTGACTTTTCCTCACCAGACTGAATAAAGTAATGTATTTCAGTTTGGAGCTAGAACTAAAAATTAGTTTTCAAAAGACTGTAGAAGATAGTTGAATGACTTTTTGTAATCAAAATGCAAAGACATTTTCTATTTAATAAACAATTAGCATAAAATTTAAGTAGCATTAACAAAATACCTTAAAGCAAATATCAGATAATAATTAATTTGTCTCCTGGATAAGAAGTTGGACTGTACTTCCATTGTGCAACTAAATTAGTATGTAACCAGAGGCAAAAGATATAATCTCTCAGAGATTCAGATTTTCATCTGTAAAATCAAGTGAAGAAGGGTTATACCATAACAGCAGCTTTTAAAATTTGTTAAAGAAATAGAATTCATTTTTTTACACACACACGTAAAATAACTTGAATCCAACAGATATACTTCAATAAATATGGTTTGTCAGTAGCTTAAAAGAAAAAGAGATTTTCCAAGTCCTGCACTTCCCCTAAGGTGTACTACTCTACTAAAACACTGCTCTAGTTGATATTAAGAGATCTTAAAAGGAAAATTATATTTAGTCAATATTAACAGAGCCAGGAATTATAGGAGAAATAGGATCACTTGAACCAAATAGCACAGCTTAATTAGAAGGTTTTTTAGGATATTTAGTTAAATAATATATGCAAAATACCTAGCATGGTGTTTGGCACATTCGTGGATACTCAGTAAGCAATTGATCCTTCTCTTCCTTCTTCTGAATATACCTCAATCCTATCAATCACTTCTCTGTAATATCATAACTTATGCAAGATTTTCTACTTTTATAAACAATAACAGCTTTCAATGAAAGGAGTAAATTATGCATTCTCAAAGGAAGCAATATTGCCCCCAAAGTGGCAAAACTTGATTCTTGATGGGTGAAAACAATCTTTTCATTAAGGCACTGGCAGATTCTGCATCCAGTATGAGCATCTTCCTGCTTCACAGATGGCTGTCATTTCATTGTGCCCTTGCAGTGCAGAAGAGGCAAGGAAATGCTCTGGGGACTCATCACTTCATGGCAAATAGATGGGGAAACAGTGGAAACAGTGTCAGACTTTATTTTTTTGGGCTCCAAAATCACTGCAGATGGTGATTGCAGCCATGAAATTAAAAGATGCTTACTCCTTTGAAGGAAAGTTATGACCAACCTAGACAGCATATTGAAAAGCAGAGACATTACTTTGTCAATAAAGGTCCATCTAGTCAAGGCTATGTTTTTTCTAGTGGTCATGTATGGATGTGAGAGTTGGACTGTGAAGAAAGCTGAGCACTGAAGAATTGATGCTTTTGAACTGTGGTGTTGGAGAAGACTCTTGAGAGTCCCTTGGACTGCAAGGAGATCCAACCAGTCCATCCTAAAGGAGGTCAGTCCTGGGTTTTCATTGGTAGGACTGATGCTGAAGCTGAAACTCCAATACTTTGGCCACCTGATATGAAGAGCTGACTCATTTGAAAAGACCCTGATGCTAGGAGGGATTGAGGGCAGGAGGAGAAGGGGATGACAGAGGATGAGATGGTTGGATTGCATCACTGACTCAATGGACATGGGTTGGGGTGAACTCCAGGAGTTGGTGATGGACAGGGAGGCCTGGCATGCTGCAGTTCATGGGGTCGCAGAGTCGGACACGACTGAGAGACTGAACTGAACTGAATTCCATTTATGAGAGCTCCATGCTCATTATCTATCCAACTCCCAATCTTCCAATCAAGTACTATCACATTAAGGATAAGGTCTCAACATCTGAATTTTGGGGAGACACAAACATTCAATCTCTAGGAGTCAGGCAGGACAAACTCTAGAGATTACAACAATGATGAATTCTATCTACACAAGTTCATGTCTGAGACCTAAAGAAAATTTTGGTGCACTCTATAGGAATATATTTTCCCTTTTTCTTACTCTTGATGAATGAGTTCCCATAGAAATTTTTTTGTGGTACAAACTCCTGAGAGAGCATTCACATTAAAAAAAAAAGAGAGAGAGAGAAAAGTCACTTGATTGATTTAAAAAATAATGATCAGACTTAAACAAAAAACATAATCAAACTTCATAGTATTGTACATAATTATGTTATAAAAGCTCCCATGTATGGGTGTACATACAATAATGAATCACCTTTGAGCAGCATTTACAAAATTCATGTCTTGTCTCAAACTGTTTAGGGAGCTTTAAATTGAAGAACTAGTAAATGAAGACAAAAGTGTCATTCACTTAATTATTTTATATGGGTACCATTTTACCTGCACACAAGAGAAAAGTAATGTCTTGTCTGAGATACAATAACTAGTTGAAGGATATAAGGATCATTGAACAATAAATATGGACTTAAAAGTGGAAATATAGGGAATAGAAAATATATTTTAGGCCCCCCAAATTCTTTGAACTTATCTAGAAGATAGTTCTTCTATAGTATGGATCATAAAATAAGGCTTAAAGAAGTAGACGAATGAGTTTATCACCTCTCAAAATACAAAATGAATTAGCAACCTGAAATGAAAAAGTGGCAACAGATGGTTCCGAATATAGAAAGAAAATATCCCAAATTGGTGGGGCATAAATCCCTTAAAGGTGACAAAGAAAAGATAAGAATAAGTCTCATTTGCTTTTTTATCTCATAATATTGTTCCATTCATTTCTTCTACTAATCTAAAATGTGATGAGATTTGAATGAAGCAGTACCCAGCATGTTAAATGTACGCTTCTAACATTTTTTTTTCTTGATATTTGTTACCAAAAATGTAGCAAGCATTCCTAAAAAAATAGAGAAAAATTACTTCTGTACCAGCCATCATTACCTCGTGGTGGATAAATCTTCTGTCTAGATATATTAATACAATTTATTGGATGTACAGAAAAGTGAAATAGGTTTACTCACAGGTGTAATCATGAACATTGACACTGATCTATGATGTGCACCTGGTGTGATATTCACAGTCCTCTCCTTCTGGGATGACAAATCATAAGTTTATCCTATAATTTACAACAAGTCAATTACTCCCAGTCCTGTCAGTACCATTAGCTCAGTGTATGATAGGCTGCACACACTGTACACTGACAATCAGCCTTCTGAGCACAAGGGATCTGTGAAACATACCTAGTAAACGGAGTTGATCTTAAGATTCTTTCAGGCTATAACAGGCTTCCCTCGTAGTTCAGTCAGTAAAGAATCTGCCCGAACTGCAGAAGACCCGGATTTGATCCCTGGGTCAGGAAGATCCCCTGGAGAAGGAAATGGCAACCCACTCCAGTGTTCTTGCCTGGAGAATCCCATGGACACAGGAGCCTGGCAGACTACAGTCCATGGGGTCGCAAAAGTCAGGCTCGACTTAGCAACTAAACCACCACCAACCTATAGCCTGCACTCTATCCCTTTTTCATTAAGTATTTAACTTTTTCACAAGAAAATCTATGTCTGTATTCTCAACTAAGGCCAAAGCTGACTATCCATGTCTCACTACTCTCTTCACTATAATGAACTAAATAGAAACAATCTGTACTGTCTCCCCTCCCAGCTCAGTCTTTGTTGGTGGAAGAGTTGTAACCACCTGCTCTGACTTAAAAGGAATGAAAATGTTTTTCCTTCAGCACTCTGTTCTACAGTAATTCTGCACTTTCACAGCACATGTTCAACAAGACATTAGCACCTCTATCTGACAGTCTCTTGTTTGTGTATGCATATTTGAATGGTCACACTTAAGTAGAGTTTAAGATCCAACTTATCATTCTTAGCCTACTTATAAACTGTATGAATTTGGAAAGAGTATTTAATTATTTCTGTCAACTTCCTCACCAATGTATGATAATACTACTGGGGAATACATTTTTAAAAACTCAGCTCTGAACCCAAGTTTAATGAGAACTTTATTTACAATTGAGAAAACACTGGAAATTAGTTGGAAATAAGGGATTACAGTCCATAGGGTCTCACAGAGTTGGACATGACTGAAGAGATTTAGCAAGGACCCAAGGGATTATTAAGTAAATGGAATTTATAATAAAAGACATTTAACAAGAAAATGATGTGCCTTACAGCAATAATAAAATCATCATAATATGGTAGACCGCTTAGAGCAGAATATTCAGTAAACATTTAAAGTTTTGTATTTGTTAACATTTTCATATATAGAGATGAGTAGTAATTTGGCATTAATAACTATTCTTGTAATGATCATGAAGGAAAAAATAAGACAACAGAGAGTCTGATGTGAGATTAAGATGACTAATATTTTTTTTCTATTGTTACTAACTGTGAGAAGAGTAACTACATTTTCATTGAAGTGAAATAGCATTTGAGCAAAATATTTTCTTATGAAAGATTTTTACTTCTAGAATTTCCACATGTATTCTAAATTCATATGAATGTGTTCCTTGGAGAGGAATATTGAGATATATACTCAAGCATCTCAAGCAAGAAAAGGGAATTCACATAGTGCAATAAATACTAAATAGATCAATATACATAAATCCTGTTATTTTTTTCATTTTTTATCAGGAAGGTTTCAGCTCAAAAACTGTAAAAATGAATGACTTATTGAAAAATTGAAATTTGTGTCATACTAAAAGAGAACCCATAAATTGAGGTGCAGTACTTTTATTAATAAATATAAGATTAAAACTCTAATAAATGGTTAAATAGCTTCAAAGACTAATTTAATAACAGTGACTTGAATTAGATTATATTCTTTCAATTCCATTTTGAATAAAATATAACCAAGCCTAAAATTTTGGCATTCCTGAACTACTGATGGACAATATAGCAGATAACTGACATCTCCATAGATGGAGAAGCTAAAAACCTTTTCCATCAGATAGGATAGGCTATCTCTCAGATATCCTACCTGAGAGAGTCAATTCCTAGGTAGGTTGATAAGAAGTCCGGGGTCCCCAAGGAGGAGAAAGCAGTCTGGGGCTCTCTAAGTGGAGATAGGGATCTGGAATTCTCAAGAGGAAGAAAAGACAAACACTGTTTTTTCCTCTACATTCCTTGCTGCTGCTGCTAAGTCGCTTCAGGAAATGGGTTGCCATTTCCTTCTCCAATGCATGAAAGTAAAAAGTGAAAGTCTCTCAGTCGTGTCTGACTCTTTAGCGACCCCATGGACTGCAGCCCACCAGGCTCCTCCGTCCATGGGATTTTCCAGGCAAGAGTACTGGAGTAGGGTGCCATTGCCTTCTCTGCTACATTCCTTAGACTTGGTTAAATAAAACATTTAGCCTGGAACTGATAATTACACAACAAACAGCTCAGTTTAAACTCTGTACTAAGGATTACATAACAATGTATCCTGCTTGAGGACAGTTTCTCCTTCCTGAAAACTCTCTGGCTAATCCTGTTATCTTAAAATGTAAATTATGGGAGTGGGTCTAGTAAGATCTTTACAACCTTCAGACATTCTTTTGATTTATTGTAATAATTAATTAAAAAATATATAACTCCCTTGCTAAAGACAGGGGGGTACTCTCCGTCCCCCTTCTGATGTCTATGTCAGAAGCTTTCTCTGTCCCTTTTCATATTTTAATAAAACTCTGCTACACAAAAGCTTTTGAGTGATCAACCCTGGTCCCTGGTCCCGAAGCTAAACCTTCTTCGAAGATCACCAAATCCGAATCCATTCATTGTAGGCTATCATCTTGGGGTTCGTCCAGGATCTTCAGGACAAGGTAAGAACGCTCAGAGCTCTAGACTCTCTGCTTTCTGAGTACACACGTTTTCTGCTTTACTTTAGTAATTCTACGGGGTGCTTGTGTGAATGAATGACACGCCCTGGGCGAAGCAAGTGATGGGCCCTGCTCAGTGGTTTTCTGGTGCCTCGTCGCAAAGGGTCGGACACGACTGAGTGACTAAACTGAACTATAATGTCTGAAGGGAGCCCCCAAAAGGGGAGCCTTGCCAGGGGTTTACACCGACCTGCCAATGCCAAGAGACCCCAACATCCCTGCGAGGGGAACAGCCAGAAATGGGCAAAGCATGTGGACTGAAGTTTCCTTTCTAGGTCACTTTTTCTTGGTCTCTTTGAGCATTGCATAATTGTGTGGGGAATTAGAACTACTAACATAATTTGTCAGAAATAGACTTTCAAGGGACTTGTGATCCTTGCTGTTACAGTGTACTTTTACTTAGACTCCATGTATGGAAGCGCTTAGCCTTGCTAGACTAGGCAAGCCTTGCTAGAAAGTTACTAGGAGCATATATGGACAAAGGTAGAACTCTAGCTCCAGGAACATCTCTCAGGCTAGAGGTTACTCTCTTGGCTGCCTGCCTCAGGGGCCAGTGACCTGAAACTGAGTCTTTGTTATGGCTGTGCCTCCTATCTATATGGATAGAAGCACTGCTGGTGATCATGAGGTTTTTGAGGACACAGATTGGGAATTGCAAAATGTGGTCAGATTGGAAGTGATATGGGCTTCTTTTGGTAGTACTAGCTCTTACTGGACCAGAGGAGGCTCTCAGATGGCTTTTGTCTCAACTCTTTAGATATTTCTTTCTGTGGAATCTGTGGGAAAGAACTGGAAGGATTGGTCCTAGTAGCTTGAGGACAAAAATCACTTTTTCCTCGCTGGCCAACCCTCCACCACCTCTTTTGCTATCACGTATACTGGCATGGTGACACTCAGAAGGGACATCTTGGTTGTTCATCCCTTTGTGACTCACCATTTCTACTGTAGTCAGGATTGTACTCAGGAATTGTACAGGCACACGTAACATGGATGCTTCCCCAGTAGTACTAGTTTGGGAAACATTCTGAAAAACTACTCTGCTCCACCCCAAGTGGCATTACAGAAAAGGGCAAATCAAACAAAGGTCTTGGTGGTATGGAACTAAATCAGTCTGGGATGCCATCAGGGCTACCCTTGGTGCATCTCCACTCTGCCTCTGTAGAACCAGCAGGGATGAGTAAGACACCTGCGTCGGTAAGGGACAGACTAAGTCCGATCAGGAAAGGAAAGCTTCTGTGCAAAGTCTGTCTAGACCCCCATCTAGAGCAGGGAAGGATGCTTCCAGTAGAAAAAAGCCACGGCTGTGGGTGTTGCTTTTTTCTCTCTTACAGATGGGAGCTAGCAGTTCCAGAACCACTCCTTTAAAATGTATTTTAAAAACTGGGACAAGTTCGATCCCTAGAATTTGAAAAGACACTCCTGATCTTCTTCTGTGATATTGATGAATGGCCACAGTATCCTTTGGAAGATGGGGAACACTGGCCTGTTGAAGGGCTCTTAATTATGATCAAGTTTTACAACTAGACCGGTTCTGTAGAAAATAAGTGATTGGGTAGAAGAGCCATATGTGTTACTCTTTATCTCTCTGTGAGACAAGCCAGGCTTATGTCATAAGGGTGCAGATTCAGGTGTGAAACCTTCAGCTACCTCCTGTCCTCTTACTTTGCCCCTGTATCAGGGGCTCCCAACTGAACAGGACACCCTTCCAGTAGGGGTTGCCTCAGTCTAGTAGAGGAGAAGGCACTAGCTACCCACTCCAGTACTCTTGCCTGGAAAATCCCATGGACGGAGAAGCCTGGTAGGCTGCAGTCCATGGGGTCGCTAAGAGTCGGACACGACTGCGTGACTTCACTTTCATTTTTCACTTTCATGCATTGGAAAAGGAAATGGCAACCCACTGCAGTGTTCTTGCCTGGAGAATCCCAGGGATGGGGGAGCCTGGTGACTGCTGTCTATGGGGTCGCACAGAGTCGGACATGACTGAAGCAACTTAGCAGCAGCAGCAGCAATCTCAGTAGACATTCAAACAGTACCAATTGCAGTTGAGACGATTTAGAGGACCCAAAAAGTACATAGAAGACTTTATGGGACTACCTTTACTTTATGACCTTACTTGGAGAGAGGTAATGTATGTCTTGGGACAGACACTGACTCCTGACTCAAAAACTCGAGTTTTAGGGGACTCTAATACTTTTGGAGATGAATGGCTTGAGTGTGAGGCAAGGGAAAAGAGGGAACATGAGCTAGCCCTCCTTCCTACTGGGAGCCAAGCAGTTCCCATAACAGAGTCACTTTGTTGGATGTATTTTTGCAGGACTCAAGTGAGCATGTGCTAAAACTTTATGCTAAGTTGGCTAACATAGAACAGGGAGAGAAGAAAACTTCTGGTAAATTCCTAGATAGACTATGGGAGGCTCTCCACAAATTTACTGATGTTGATCTTG
The DNA here is from genome assembly GCF_055505025.1 of Bos grunniens. Lineage (NCBI taxonomy): Eukaryota > Metazoa > Chordata > Mammalia > Artiodactyla > Bovidae > Bos > Bos grunniens. The sequence goes on along the minus strand of NC_141172.1, from coordinate 48,098,416 downwards.
AAAGTGCAGAAGGAGGAATGATCTTAAAAGATAGATGTCTTACTCAATCAGCTCCAGATATCTACTGTAAGTTATGGAAACAGGTGTTTGAACAAATCAGTCTTTGGATAATCCGTTGCAACTGGCTTAGATGTTATATTACGGTAGAGAATATAAGGAGGAAAATCAGAGACAAAAAAGAACCAGGGGAAAGACTGAAGCCCCAACAATGGCTGTTAGATCTGCTCTTGAAACATCCTGAGGAAAAATGCCCAGAGGAGCCCGGGTGAAAAGGGATGGACTTGCTATTACTGTGGAAAGGAGGAGCATCTCAAGCGGGATTGCCTTCAGGAATCTAAGCCACCCCAGGCTCCAGGTCTGGTCTAGGGGACCACACTGGAGAAGCGACTGCCCTCTGAGGTATAGGACCCAGGGGTCAGACTCTCAAGATAATCAGGACTGAAGATGTCTGGGGTCCCCATACAAGCTCCTGTCCTAATTACATCTGAGGAACCCCGGTATTAATAACTGTGGAGGGCCAATCAGTCAACTTCTTTTGGACACTGGGCAACTTTCTCTGTGCTCACTGAAGCCCCTGGCCTGCTTTCTTCCTCATCCACTACCGTAATGGGACTGTTTGGATGAGGCAAACATTATTACGTCAGTCATCCTTTGAGTGGCAACTGGGACTCTGTGCTGTTTTCTCACGAGTTTTTTAATCATGCCAGAGTCTCCCTCACCCCTTTGGGGAGGGATATACTGAACAAGGTCGAGGCCTCTGTTTTCATGAATATGGAACCAGCTTTTTTTAATGAACAAACTGTAAATCCCAGAGTGTGGACTGATGGAAAACTGTGAGTTGAGCACAAAATTCTTCTCCTATTGTTATCAAGCTCAATGACCCTCACTTATTTCCACATCAAAAGCAGTATGCACTAAAGCCTGAGGTTAAGGAATGGGCGAAATCTTACTGTACTGACTTCTCATGATGTAAGTGGGATCTTAAACTCTAAAATTCAGAGCAACAATGCTCCACCTTTAAAGCTGCTGTAACTCAAGGGGTGTCAAAAGTTCTAGGAATAGAATATCACTTAACACTGTTCCTGGAGACCCCAATCTTCAGAAAAAGTTGAAAAAGCTAATGACATTATTAAAAGACACCCATGTAAGGTAACTCAGAAACACAAGACAGTTGGTTTAAAGTTTTACTCGTAGCTTTAATGAGGGCTCGAACTGCCCCCCAAAATGGTACTGTCTCTAAGACAGACTGTTTTTGTGCACAGATATTGTCATAGATCCTGAAGCCTTAAAATTAATTATGTGACTCAGCTTTTAGCTTTTCAAAAGGCATTACCGGGAGGTTAACTCCCGACTCAGTCTTAGAGTCAAAAAAAGCTGCTCTTTGAGCCAGGAACTGAGATGGGCCCGAGAATCTAGGTGGGCTTGCTTCTGCTCACTCCAGAAGTCCTGAGTCTGCCATTTGACCCTAAATACAACACCTTCCTGTTCTGAACTCTTTCCTATGCTGCATTCCACAATCTGTCTAATTGCTGAGCCTGTGGAGCACCCCCCTCCCCCATCAACTGAAGGTTTAATGTGGTGGGTTTCTCCACTTCAAGGAAAGGGCTTTCTTCAACTCTGTGATGACATCTAACAATCCTAAGATGGACTGATGCAACTATGGACATAATGTAACTTTTAATTCTGATTAGGTTTTAACTTGGTTTACTGACTATATTGCCTCACATCTGTAACTGTAAAATGGGATTTGTTTCTAACTATCTGAATGCTTTTAAGTTACAAATGGTTGTCCAGGCTCCTACAAGTGCCACAAACTCCTCCAACTATTACTTGGTTCCCCTATATCAGAGACCCTCGATATGGCAGTTAGGAGAATATGTTGCCTCAGCAATTTAGAAATTGTGCCCCTCAATAGCAGGAAGTTGCTATGGAATGAAAACGATGCCCCTTTCCCTTGGCAACATAATTCTCCTAAAAGAAAAGGGGGGGGAATGAGAAAGTCAATTACTAGGCAGGTTGATAAGAAGTCCACGGTCCCCAAGGAAGAGAAAAGGGACTCTTGAAGCAGAGATAGGGGTCTGGAATTCTCAAGGAGGAAGAAAGGACAAACAATATTTTTTTTTTTCCCTCTACATTCCTTATTTTAGTAACATAAATCATTTAGCCTGGAACTGATGATTACACAACAAACAGCTCAGTTTAAACTCTGTTCAGTTCAGTTCAGTCACCCAGTCGTGTACAACTCTCTGCCACTCCATGAATCGCACCACGCCAGACCTCCCTGTCCATCACCAACTCCCGGAATTCACCCAAACTCATGTCCATCGAGTTGGTGACGCCATCCAGCCATCCCATCCTCTGTCGTCCCCTTCGACTCTTGCCCCCAATCCCTCCCAGCATCAGGGTCTTTTCCAATGAGTCAACTCTTCACACAAGGTGGCCAAAGGATTGGAGTTTCAGCCTCAGCATCAATCCTTCCAAAGAACACCCAGGACTGATCTCCTTTAGGATGGACTGGTTGGATCTTCTTGCAGTCCAAGGGACTCTCAAGAGTCTTCTCCAACACCACAATTCAAAAGCATCAATTCTTCAGCACTCAGCTTTCTTCACACTCCAACTCTCACATCCATACATGACCACTGTAAAAACCATAGCCTTGACTATACGGACTTTTGTTGGAAAAGTAATATCTCTGCTTTTTAATATGCTATCTTGAGAGTTCTTTGGACTGCAAAGAGATCCAACCAGTCCATCCTAAAGGAGATCAGTTCTGGGTGTTCAGTGGAAGGACTGATGCTGAAGCTGAAACTCCAATACTTTGGCCACCTCATGAGAAGAGTTGACTCATTGGAAAAAACCCTGATGCTGGGAGGGATTGGGAGCAGGAGGAGAAGGGGACAACAGAGAATGGGATGGCTGGATGGCATCACAGAGTCGATGGACATAAATTTGAGTAAACTCTGGGAGTTGGTGATGGACAGGGAGGCCTGGCTTGCTGCGATTCAAGGGATCACAATGAGTCGGACATGACTGAGAGACTGAACTGAACTGAACTGAACTAGGTTGGTCATAAATTTCCTTTCAAGGAGTAAGCATCTTTTAATTTCATGGCTGCAATGACCATCTGGAGTGATTTTCGAGCCCCCCGAAATAAAGTCTGACACTGCTTCCACTGCTTCCCTCTCTATTTCCCATGAAGTGATGGAACCAGATGCCATGATCTTTGTTTTCTGAATGTTGAGCTTTAAGCCAACTTGATCACTCTCCACTTTCAATTTCATCAAGAGGTTTTTCAGTTTTACTTCACATTCTGCATAAGGGTGATGGCATCTGCATATCTGAGGTTATTGATATTTCTCCCGGCAATCTTGATTCCAGTTTGTGCTTCTTCCAGCCCAGCGTTTCTCATAATGTACTCTGCATATATGTTAAATAAGCAGGGTGACAATATACAGCCTTGACATACTCCTCTTCCTATTTGGAACCAGTCTGTTGTTCTATGTCCAGTTCTAACTGTTGCTTCCTGATCTGCATACAGGTTTCTCAAGAGGCAGGTCAGGTGGTCTGGTATGCCCATGTCTTTCAGAATTTTCCACAGTTTATTGTGATCCACACAGTCAAAGGCTTTGGCATAGTCAATAAAGCAGAGTTAGATGTTTTTCTGTAACTTTCTTGCTTTTTCCATGATCCAGCAGATGTTGTCAATTTGATCTCTGGTTCCTCTGCCTTTTGTAAAACCAGCTTGAACATCTGGAAGTTCACAGTTCATGTATTGCTGAAGCCTAGCTTGAAGAATTTTGAACATTACTTTACTAGCGTGTGAGATGAGTGCAATTGTGCGGTAGTTTGAGCATTCTTTGGCATTGCCTTTCTTTGAGATTGGAATGAAAACTGACCTTTTCCAGTCCTGTGGCCACTGCTGAGTTTTCCAAATGTGCTGGCATATTGAGTGCAGCACTTTCACAGCATCATCTTTCAGGATTTGAAATAGCTCAACTGGAATTCCATTACCTCTACTACCTTTGTTCATAGTGATGCTTCCTCAGGCCCACTTGACTTTACATTCCCAGAGGTCTGGCTCTAGGTGAGTGATCACACCATCATGATTATCTTGGTCGTGAAGATCTTTTTTGTACAGTTCTTCTGTGTATTCTTGCCACCTCTTCTTAATACCTTTTGCTTCTGTTAGGTCCATACCATTTCTGTCCTTTATCGAGCCCATCTTTGCATGAAATGTTCCCTTGGCATCTCTAATTTTCTTGAAGAGATCGCTAGTCTTTCCCATTCTGTTGTTTTCCTCTATTTCTTTGCATTGATCACTGAGGAAGGCTTTCTTATCTCTTCTTGCTATTCTTTGGAACTCTGCATTCAAATGAGTATATCTTTCCTTTTCTCCTTTGCTTTTTGCTTCTCTTCTTTTCACAGCTATTTGTAAGGCCTCCTCAGACAGCCATTTTTCTTTTTTGCATTTCTTTCCCATGGGGATGGTCTTGATCCCTGTCTCCTGTACAATGTCATAAACCTCTGTCCATAATTCATCAGGCACTCTGTCTATCAGATCTAGTCCCTTAAATCTATTTCTCACTTCCACTGTATAATCATAAGTGATTTGACTTAGGTCATACCCGAATGGTCTTTGCTTTTGAATATGCTATCTAGGTTGATCATAACTTTCCTTCCAAGGAGTAAGCATCTTTTAATTTCATGGCTGCAATCACCATCTGCAGTGATTTTGGAGCCCAAAAAAATAAATTCTGACACTGTTTCCACTGTTTCCCCATCTATTTCCCATGAAGTGATGGGACCAGATGCCATGATCTTCGTTTTCTGAATGTTGAGCTTTAAGCCAACTTGTTCACTCTCCACTTTCACTTTCATCAAGAGGCTTTTTAGTTGCTCTTAACTTTCTGCCATAAGGATGGTGTCATCTGCATATCTGAGGTTATTGATATTTCTCCTGGCAATCTTGATTCCAGCTTGTGCTTCTTCCAGCCCAGCATTTCTCATGATGTACTCTGCATATAAGTTAAATAAGCAGGGTGACAATATACAGCCTTGACGTACTCCTCTTCCTATTTGGAACCAGTCTGTTGTTCCAAGTCCAGTTCTAACTGTTGCTTCCTGACCTGCATATAGGTTTATCAAGAGGCAGGTCAGGTTGTCTGGTATTCCCATCTCTTTCAGAATTTTGCACAGTTTATTGTGATCCACACAGTCAAAGGCTTTGGCATAGTCAATAAAGCAGGAATAGATGTTTTTCTGGAACTCTCTTGCTTTTTCCATGATCCAGCAAAGCAGAGACATTACTTTGCCAACAAAGGTCCATCTAGTCAAGGCTATGGTTTTTCCTGTGGTCATGTATGGATGTGAGAGTTGAACTGTAAAGAAGGCTGAGCACTGAAGAATTGATGCTTTTGAACTGTGGTGTTGGAGAAGACTCTTGAGAGTCCCTTGGACTGCAAGGAGATCCAACCAGTCCATTCTGAAGGAGATCAGCCCTGGGATTTCTTTGGAAGGAATGATGCTAAAGCTGGAAACTCCAGTACTTTGGCTACCTCTTGCGAAGAGTTGACTCATTGGAAAAGACTCTGATGCTGGGAGGGATTGGGGGCAGGAGGAGAAGGGGACGACAGAGGATGAGATGGCTGGATGGCATCACTGACTCGATGGATGTGAGTCTGGGTGAACTCGGAGTTGGTGATGGACAGGGAGGCCTGGCGTGCTGTGATTCATGGGGTCGCAAAGATTCGGACACGACTGAGTTAGAACTGAACTGCACTGTACTGAATGGTCTAGTGGTTTCCCCTGCTTTCTTCAGTTTAAGTCTGAACTTGGCAATAAGGAGTTCATGATCTGAGCCACAGTCAGCTCCCGGTCTTGTTTTTGCTGACTATATAGAGCTTCTCCATCTTTGGCTGCAAAGAATATAATCAATCTGATTTTGGTGTTGACCACCGAAACTTAAACTCTGTACTTAGGATTATATAACAACAATGTATCCTGCTTGAGGACAGTTTCCCCTCCCTGAAAACCCTCTGGCTAATCCTGTTATTTATATTTTAAATATAAATTATGGGAGTAGGTCTATAAGATCTTTGCAACCTTCAGACATTCTTTTGATTTATTGTAATAACTAATTTAAAAAGTATATAACTCCCTTGCTAAAGACTATCAGGGGGGCACTCTCCATCCTCCTTCTGATGTCTGTGTCAGAAGCTTTTCTGTCCCTTTCTTACTTTAATAAAACTCTGCTACACAAAAGCTCTTGAGTGATCAAGCCCGGTCCCTGGTCCAGAAGCTAAATCTTCTTCAGAGATCATGAATCCAACACCCATTCATTATAAGCTATCACTATTCATCTTTTTTAAGGCCAAAACCAAACCAATGCTGCAAATGAATACTGTCATTATGACATTTACATGTCAGGAATTATTACACAGTTTCATACTAAGTTTGTTGAACACTGTTTATCCATTTTAAGCATGTTCTAGTTCAAGTAACTCTTTGCTAGAGAAAGAAAAAAACAGACTATAAAATAGTGGCAAGATAAAGCCCACTGGTAAACTTCAAAAATGCTATAATTGTATCATTAGAAAATTTATAGTAGATGCTTTTTCTAAAGTATTCCAAAGTCTGTATCTGGTAACATATGTTTGAAACTATCAGACTTATTAGTCAGTGGTCTTCCTTATTTATTTTGTTGCAGTTTCAGACAAGCATATTTTATCATGGCTCACAAATTCATAGAAGTGAAAGATATTTTAGAAATCCTCTACATTAATCAGAATACTACAGGTAATGCTGTGGTAAAAATTACAAAAGAGAAAAAAAATAAAATAAAATGGACAACCAACAAGCACCTACGGTATAGCAAAAAAAAAAAAAATTACAAAAGAATCTCATTGCTGAACAGTAATCATAAGACTGTTTCCTACTAATTTCATTGAATTAGAGAATCATAAAAACTATGACTCTCAACCTGATTTGATAATGGTAGAGAACATTTTCATTTTTATTTTATTTTTTTGACTGTGGTACTAAAGTCGTAATCCAACATGATATTTTTGGAAGTGAAGATCATCTGAGATAATGATAACCTTCAGGTAATCCCAAAGTAGCTACCACAAACACAGGTAATTGTCATTATATGGAATAAGTAAATTAATAAATCTTCAATGGGGATAAGACAAAGATACCACCTTGTTTCTTCTACAAAATATGTTTTCTATATCCTAGAGTCAGACGGGGTCCTAGAAGACTAATAGAATAGCATTCAGCCCAACTTTCTTAACACTTACCACATGGTTTACTGGGAGTAGTAGATAAATATTATCGTTTCCAGACACAATGCAGGCTTATAGGTATTTAGAAGATTATAGATGTTTTGTTTAATCTGGACGCAAAATCAGTGGTTATGGTGGTACTTTCATTGTCTCTGCATGAACATTACAAAACTGTTTAGATTTGACATTAGTCTAAATAGGACAAGCTCAGTCAGTTCAGTTCAGTCGCTCAGTCATGTCCGAATCTTTTCGACCCCATGAATCGCAGCACGCCAGGCCTCCCTGTCCATCACCAACTCCCGGAGTTCACTGAGACTCACGTCCATCGAGTCAGTGATGCCATCCAGCCATCTCATCCTCTGACGTCCCCTTCTCCTCCTGCCCCCAATCCCTCCCAGCATCAGAGTCTTTTCCAGTGAGTCAACTCTTCTCATGAGGTGGCCAAAGTACTGGAGTTTCCAGCTTTAGCATCATTCCTTCCAAAGAAATCCCAGGGCTGATCTCCTTCACAATGGACTGGTTGGATCTCCTTGCAGTCCAAGGGACTCTCAAGAGTCTTCTCCAACACCACAGTTCAAAAGCATCAATTCTTCAGTGCTCAGCTTTCTTCACAGTCCAACTCTCACATCCATACATGACCACAGGAAAAACCATAGCCTTGACTAGACGGACCTTTGTTGGCAAAGTAATGTCTCGGCTTTTCAATATACTATCTAGGTTGGTCATCACTTTCCTTCCAAGGAGTAAGCATCTTTTAATTTCATGGCTGCAATCACCATCCGGAGTGATTTTGGAGCCTAAAAAAATAAAGTCTGACACTGTTTCCACTGTTTCCCCATCTATTTGCCATGAAATGATGGGACCAGATGCCATGGTCTTAGTTTATTGAATGTTGAGCTTTAAGCCAACTTGTTCACTCTCCACTTTCACTTTCATCAAGAGGCTTTTTAGTTCCTCTTCACTTTCTGCCATAAGGGTGGTGTCATCTGCATATCTGAGGTTATTGATATTTCTCCTGGCAATCTTGATTCCAGCTTGTGCTTCTTCCAGCCCAGCATTTCTCATGATGTACTCTGCATATAAGTTAAATAAGCAGGGTGACAATATACAGCCTTAACATACTCCTCTTCCTATTTAGAACCAGTCTGTTGTTCCATGTCCAGTTCTAACTGTTGCTTCCTGATCTGCATATAGGTTTCTCAAGAGGCAGGTCAGGTGGTCTGGTAGTCCCATCTCTTTCAGAATTTTGCACAGTTTATTGTGATCCACACAGTCAAAGGCTTTGGCATAGTCAATAAAGCAGAAATAGATGTTTTTCTGGAACTCTCTTGCTTTTTCAATGATCCAGCGGGTGTTGGCAATTTGGTCTCTGGTTCCTCTGCCTTTTCTAAACCCAGCTTGAACATCTGGAAGTTTATCTTTCATGTGTTGCTGAAGACTGGCTTGGAGAATTTTGAGCATTACTTTACTAGCATGTGAGATGAGTGCAATTATGCAGTAGTTTGAGCATTCTTTGGCATTGCCTTTCTTTGGGATTGGAATGAAAACTGACCTTTTCCAGTCCTGTGACCACTGCTGAGTTTTCCTAATTTGCTGGCCTATTGAGTGCAGCACTTTCACAGCATCATCTTTCAGGATTTGGAATAGCTCAACTGGAATTCCATCACCTCCACTAGCTTTGTTCGTAGTGATGATTTCTAAGGCCCACTTGACTTCACTTTCCAGGATGTCTGGCTCTAGGTGAGTGATCACACCATCATGATTATCTTGGTCGTGAAGATCTTTTTTGGACAGTTCTTCTGTGTATTCTTGCCACCTCTTAATATCTTCTGCTTCTGTTAGGTCCATACCATTTCTGTCCTTTATCGAGTCCATCTTTGCATGAAATGTTCGTTTGGTATCTCTAATTTTCTTGAAGAGATCGCTAGTCTTTCCCATTCTGTAGTTTTCTTCTATTTCTTTGCGTTGATCGCTAAGGAAGGCTTTCTTATCTCTTCTTGCTATTCTTTGGAACTCTGCATTCAAATGAGTATATCTTTCCTTTTCTCCTTTGCTTTTTGCTTCTCTTCTTTTCACAGCTATTGGTAAGGCCTCCTCAGGCAGCCATTTTGCTTTTTTTGCATTTTAAACACCTCACAGACAAGCAAATATTGTCATCAGTGGGCAGAATTAAAATCCGGCACTTGAATTCCACTCTGTCACAGTATGAGCAGTTGGCTAAAGAACTAAGAGATCTTATTAAGAAGTTAAGTGCATTATTTAAATGAAACTCCTATCATAACCCTCTCAGTCTGTAGCAACAATGAAATTTGCAAAAATGCTGCTCATCCCACTTTTTTTTTCTTGGTTAATTTTACCAGTGTTCATTAATTTTCATTCTAAAAGGCCAAAAGGCAAAAAAGTGCAAACAGTGAATTTCAGAAAGATACTCATTTCTCGGGAATAAAAGGATATCTGTTTCTCATTCTCCAAAGTCAATTGGTTGCAGAAAGGGGGATTCCTTTCCAGGGCCTGAAACTGGGCTCTTGTCTAACACTTGGAAATGAATTGTCCAAGGAGACACATATGCTGACAAAGCAAGAAATTTTATTGGCAAAGGGCACCCGGGTGGAGAGCAGTAGGGTAAGGGAACCCAGGAGAATAGCTCTGCCACATGGCTCGCAGTCTCGGGTTTTATGGTGATGGGATTGGTTTCCGGGTTGTCTTTGGCCAATCATTCTGACTCAAGAGTCCTTCCTGGTGGTGCATGCCTTGTTCAGCCAAGATGGATGCAAAAGAGAAGGATTCTAGGAGGTGGTCAGACATGTGATGTCTCCTTTAGACCTTTCCCGAACTCTTCTGGTTGGTGGTGGCTTATTAGTTCTGTGTTCCTTATCAGGACCTCCTATCATAAAACAACTCATGCAAATAGTTACTATGGTGCCTGGCCATTGTGTGGGCGGTTTCAGTCAGTGTGCTTCCCCTAACAAATTTGGAATCCAAAGTCATTATGGCATAGTGACAATATGTATGTTTATAATGGCAAGGGTATAATAATTCAAAAATATGTTAAGACATTTGAAAAACTACTGTGATTAACAGATGTTATTAAAATGTTGTTGACAGTGAAATACTATTTCCTTTCATAGTCACAGGCCCTGATAGTTCATATAGAATAATGGAATAGGTATTATGGAAGGTAGAGAATAAATAAGCTATAACATCAAGCATTAAATAAAATCTAGAAATTTCATGACTAATTAAACTTAAAAACAAACAGAAGTAACTAAATACCTACTTAATTCTTACCCACCTGTTTGTTGTTTTATTTTAACTAGAATGAAAAAAAAAAAAAAAAATCTTTTTCCCTGTAAAAAAGAGTTGAAGATGACTATTAGCTAAAATAGAATCTAAAAATTACAAATAGTCTGCCAAAACTGCATTTAGGGGTATTTTGTTTAGCAAAGGAGGGTGATATTTGACTTCAGAATGTGTCCCTTTTTTATTCTCGGCCAACAAGAGGCACAAAGTAGCTGGGGGAAGGGGGGAGGGGGCATGGAAGGAAAAGAATTAAGGGTGTTCTGCATGATAATGCCAAAATCTGACTTCATTGTGAAAGTGGCAGCCTTGTAAATTATGGCGGCAATTAGGAATACATTTCTCTTCCTCCACTAGGTTTAGAATGTACTGTCTCTGAGAATAAATGTTTGTCATTTGGGAAATGTGTTTGGGTGTAAGACTCAGCAGTTACCTTGTACATGCTGCTGGCTGCTGCTAAGTCGCTTCAGTCGTGTCGGACTCTGTGCGACCCCAGAGACGGCAGCCCACCAGGCTCCCCCGTCCCTGGGATTCTCCAGGCAAGAATGCTGGAGTGGGTTGCTATTTCCTTCTCCAACGCACGAAAGTGAAAAGTGAAAGTGAAGTCGCTGAGTCGGGTCCGACTCTGCGACCCCATGGACTGCAGCCTACCAGGCTCCTCCGTCCATGACATTTTCTAGGCAAGCGTCCTGGAGTGGCTTGCCATTGCCTTCTCCAACCTTGTACATAATGACAAATAAATACGCGCGTCTGAAACTCGTGCTGTTGGTGAAAACTCTAAGAGGAGTTGACTTGCAGAGCCCACGCGAGCCCTGAGAAAGGTGCTTACGTCCCCAGACTGTCCCTAGAGTGCCAGAGCACTACTGACTGAATACTGTGGAGAAAGGTACTACATCGTGAGGGTAGCAGGGGCTGCTTATTAAAGGAACCATGACGATAAAGGGTTAAGTTTCCCCAAAGGAAGATAATAACAATTTATAAAGCTCAGTGCAACTCAAGAAGAAAGGGAGCCTTTTATTGTTTGTTGTCATTGTCATTTTTGTTTTTTGAATGCGTACCTAAGTAAAGGAGAGTAAAGTTACCTCAAGTGAGGTAGGCATGTAATTGGACACATCTATGAGATTATGGAGCTGCTTTTCTCTTAAGTTATTAAGAAATTCCTATTTAGGATTAGTTTCCTTCCCAAAATTGTGTCTTTTTTGTTTTATTGAAGTTCGGATTTTATTTAAACTCATACCACTTTAGTTGTGCTTCTATAAAGAGAAATAGATAGGGAAGTGTAAAAGAAAAATAGCACTCGACTAGTTAAACAAGAGGACTTTATTCAAGGTTATTGTGGTAGGGGAGAAAGAGTTCTATAGTAGGGGAGAGACACTGAACACAACTCCACTGAAACAAAAGGCAGACAAATTTTGAAGCCCTGGGGAGATCTGGGGGACATTGTTTGAGAGGCTGGTCAATGTGATCAGGCCATCTATATTTGATAACTGGTGGTCACTGAAGTTAGTTTTTTTACCCTCCCACCGAGACTGGCACACAGGGGCATTGGCTTTCTTGATTATATTTCAAAGAAATGGCTCCCGGGTCCTTGAGAAAAGCATTCCTGGGTTGTAGAAGATTTATATCTCAAAGGAGCAAAGAAAGAAAAGTTAAAATCACAAGTTTTCTAAAGTAAGTGCTCTAAGTAAAGGGAGATCAGGTGCCTAGAGTTAAAAAGAAATCTTTCTAAAGTTGAGTCAAACTGAGGAGAACCTTAAGGCCATCTCAACAGAGGTAAAGCGAGGTGTGACACACCTTTACATACCTCTCCTTTTTTGAAGTGATTGAATCCAGGAGTTGCAGACAGAAACTAGCATCACGGTGAGCTTGTTGTAATGAGGCTGAAAGGAAGGAAGTACCAGAGGGTTGTGAAGTATTATTTCATCTGTACCCTAGAAGAAGGATAAAATAAATTCTTTTTTTTTTTTCTGAATATTTTCTAGCAGACATTAACTCTTGGAAAGGATATGGAAGAAAGCTGAGAATTAGGCTATAACAAAATGTATTCTCTCTTTCTGATAATGGAAATACAGTGGTGCACCACAGAGAGAAAGCAGTGTCTCCCAGGAGAGAGGAATATTTTATCATGAAGTTATTAACATAGATTGGCATATAGTTATAATAAAAAGTAGGAAAGCTTTTCATTGGTTTTATTATTGTGTTGAAATTATCTGCAGATGTGCATTCTTTATTACCTACACCAGAGACAGACTGCCCCACTCTTGGCTCCCCACTGAGAAATAATACAGACATTCACTCAAGAAACAGTTATTGAGGTTCTAGTTGCTTTTGATCCCTGTTTTGAATAGAAAGGATGAAAAAATGACCATGAGAAACTTCTCAGTAAGCTAACTGTATGAAGGATTACAGAGGAGGTAAAGTGTGGTTACAGTCTGGTATGGTAACTGTTATGATGACAGGTCAGTAAATCAGGAGACCTGGTGTTGGGGCAAGGAATAACAACTTTATTTGGAAAGCCAGGAGGTCAGAGAAGATGGTGATTAATGTCCTAGAGGACCATCTTACCAGGCTCTGAATGCTCTTTTCTTTTATACAACAAGGACAGAGGAGGTAAGGAGGTAATGTCCACTAAGTTGGAGCTTCAGGGTGTTATTTACAAAACAACAACAAAAAAGTTCAATATGTTTCAAACATTGTGATAGATGCTGTTAGACAGCAGAATTAGAAGCCTATTATTTCAGCCATCCATGCTTTAAAATGTGGCAATATTAAACTGAATTAAAAAAAATCATAACAAAAGTTCTAAAATTTTTCTACAATAAGACAAATTTAGCACAGATAATCCCCCAATAAGTAATCTCAAAGAATAAAGGCTGAACTCTTTAGAATAGCCAAGACATGGAAGCAACCTAAATGTCCATCAACAGATGAATGGATAAAGAAAATGTGGTACATGTCCACAATGGAATAGTACTTAGCCATAAGAAAGGGATGAAATAATGCCATTTGTAGCAACATAGATGGACCTAGAGGATATCCTACTAAATGAAGTAAGCCAGACAGAGAAAGACAAATATCATATGTTATCGCTTACATGTGGAATCTTAAAAAAAAAAAAAAATGATACAAGGGCTTCCCTAGCAATCCAGCAGTTAACACTCCACGCTTCCAATGCAGGGGGTGTGGGTTCAATCTCCAGTCAGGAAATGGCACATGGTGTGGTCAAAAAATAAAATTTAATTTTAGAAAGATACAAATGAACTTATTTACAAAACAGAAATAGACCTACAGATATAGAAAACAAATTTATGGTTACCAAAGGGGAACGTTGGAAGGGAGAGATGAAGTTTGGGATTAACACACACACACTAGTATATGTAAGATAGATAACCAACAAGGACCAACCATCCAACAATATAGCATAGGGAACTATACTTGATATTTTGTAACGACTTATAAGGGAAAATAATCTGGAAAATAATATAGATAGATAAATACATACCTGAATCACTCCCTGATGGCTCTATATGTCTGTGTGCTCATCTGTGTCTGACTCTGTGGCCAATGTTCTGTAGCCCACCAGGCTCCTCTGCCTGTGGAATTTTCCAGGCAAGAATACTGGAATAGGATGCCTTTTCCTCATCCAGGGGGTCTTCCTGATCCAGGGATCAAGCTCACTGGGAAGCCCTCCCTGGTGGCTCAGTGGTAAAGAACCTGGCTGCCAATGCAGGAGACATAGGTTCAATCCCTGGGTCAGAAAGAGCCCCTGAGGGAGGAAATGGCAAGCCATTCCAGTATTCTTGCCTGGGAAATCCCATGGACAGAGGAGCCTACACGCTATGAGGTCTCAAAAGAGTCAGCTGAGACTAACAACACAACTGTGCTATATACCTGAAACTAATACAACATTGTAAAGCAACTATACTTCAATAAAAACTTAATTTAAAAAAGAGTGAACTATCATATAAATGAATGAAGCTGCTTAAATGATGAGCAATTTAAAAAATGTAGTCCACTGCGATAAGAAGATATAGTAGACCATTCACAAGCCAAAAGAATATTGTTAACAATGTTAGAGCAAACCAGGCAGTAGGTGGGCATCTGTTTAATGGGATATCTCAGTTAAGTAACATAAATTATTGATCAGATGGCCAACTGATCTGAAAGAAAATCATTTTTATATATCATACTCCTCACATATATTCAATACAGAAAATATCAAAGCAACTAAGGTTATTGGCATATGTAAGTGATAAAAGAATAAAATAGCATGGGCCAGTATCCCAATTTTAGGCACTGCTACATTTAACGTCCATTTTTTAACTTTTCAATACCTTATCATTGTACAAAGGTATAATAACTTTATGTTGCCAAGGAATGATGCTTATGACCCAAAGAAATTTAAGCTAATATCCCAAGTTACGCTTCTAAATACCTTGTCCTTTCTGTTTCCTAAAATACTTAATACTCAAACAAGGTCAGTTCAGCCAGGCAAAATTTGTACTAGCTAAATATTAAAAAAAAAAAAAAGGAAATAGCGCATGGAAAATGAATTTAAATTTTAGAAAGATAGTGACATTTGCTATGTTTGTAAATTTATCAGCAATAACACAATAAACCATCCAAACCTATTAGATACCAAATTCTCTGATATGATAAATGACAATTGTTTAGTAGAGTTAACCTAAAGATTTTTTTAAACAGAGAGTAGGGCAATAACTTGCAGGTTTATAAGTGAAGAAAAAAAGATTGTAGCAATCTATGGTCTTTCCTTCTTTTCTTTTTTTTAAAATTCTCTCTCTCACTCTCATTCTTTTTTATAACTCAAATCTGAAATAGCAGAATGTTAAGAGCAGAATTTAGATGCTCATTTACATACATTTGCATCACTGGGGAAGACTTTTGCAACCAAATCAACAAATTAATACAATATTCTTCCTATATTATACTCTGCAATAAGAGGCTGTAATGTGTGATTAAAAAAAGATACTAGTAAGGGTCATTGAATAGAGTTACTGACAAATCAGTAAAAACAACTTTTATTAGAGCAAAGGTAACTCCTGTTTCTTCAGGTGTAACACATTGTTTGATGAGAGTTTTAATCCAATGTCAGATAAGTGTAACAAGGTGGAATTCTCAGGACAGAGGGAGAATCCAGCATTAAGGGAAATTCTTACCATCTTATGTGTGTTTGTGTGTTTACAGAGTATATATGCAGAGTGTGAAAATAAATTGCATACCAAAAGAATGTCTTATGCTTTATAGACTCTGAAATGGTCCTTGTTTTACTCCTCATGAAATAACCCTAAATGACACTTATGCCATATTAGTATGTTATATGCAAAAATATTTTCTAGTAGTATTAAGAAATTCATAGAAACCAAACTGATGCCTTGTTGCAATTCAAAGCAGTTTTTAGTCCAAATGACAGACTAAAAACAATACGCCATTAAATTCTTGGGACAACTATTAAATGACTCTGGATTTTAATTTTTAATACTAATTTTGAAATGTAATTGGTGAGGTTTCTGTTCAAATCACACAATAAACCCTGTTTCATTAGTCTCCTAACTTTTCTAAATGAGGAGGGCAGAAAGAAGACAGGGGAAGGGAATGGAAACATTGCCTTGAACATATAAATGGACGCTGGGGAACATTCTTTGAGTTCAGAAAGCAAGAATCAGAAATCCCTGACCCAAGAACGAAAATAGCACTTCACTGGAAGAAGAAAAGTGTTTGCAATGCAGCATTTTTATTAACAGAAAACTAATTAATAAAGCATTTTTATTAACAGAATGTCTCCTTTGTCCAATTTAATGGATCTGTGGGTAGCAGATGATTGAAGTGAAAGTGTTAGTTGCTCAGTTGTGTCCCAATGGACTGTAGCCTGCCAGGCTCCTCTGTCCATGGAATTCTCCAGGCAAGAATCCTGGAGTGGGTAGCTATTTCCTCCTCCAGGGGATCTTCCTGACCCGGGAACTGAACACAGGTCTCCACCTCTCCTGCACTGGCAGGTGGATTCTTTACCACTCAGTCACTTGCCTTCCAGGCTGGAGCAGTTAAGAACTAGTGTGCTTTCCTGACCAACTTCTTTCCTTCAACAGCAAGAGGGAAGCTCCTGTTTTTCATGTTGCCCGTGATGTGACGACAAGGAGGAAAAGCGCTGCTAGGCCACATTCCAATCTAATCGGAGAGGAAAATATATGTTTATTATGTTAAGTCACTGAGATTTCTGGTTTTTTTTTTCCTTCCTTGCCAAATACACTAGCTTAGCCTAACTAACATAGCCTGAAAACTGGAAACTGATGACATCAATCAATTCACAAATTCAGATATTTAAAAAACTAGATCTTTATTTTCTATAGTTTAATTTGTATTCAAGCCCTCTGCCCATCATGGTAGACATGTAAGAAATTTGAATATCAGTCTTAATTGAGGTTCATTCCCTCCTGCCCCCACAACTCTCACTACCTCTTATCCAAGTCCTGTATTTAAGCTACTTGGATTTACAGAGAGTAGAAGGCCCCTGGATCTTGAGTCCTCTATCACCCACGCTATGACACGGTGGCCAGACTCACAGCCCACACTTTAGGTCCACATGACCTCTCCCTATTTATTATTTATTTGTTGTTTGGCTGCGTTTGACTCTCCCCTGATTCTCTGCCAGAACCCTCTGCTCCTGGATCCTCCGACAGCGATAGGATTTCATCTTTGATATCATGGCGTGTCCCTGACACACACATGCCTCCTCTCCCACTACCTCTCCTGCTTGCCTCCACACAGCTTGGGAGGCATTTCTTCTTTGTCCAGGAAATGTTATTGTCTTCTCATAACTGAATGAAACACATTATCCATTCCCCAAACTATTTCCCTACACTACTCCAGGACTTACAATTTTGAAATTAGATACAAAGCCAACTGCTTGAAAGTGGGGAATGGAAAAGGGTAGAAATAGCAGCTGGGGGAAAAAAAATAAATAAACATACATTAGGATTTCTAAAAATGCTGTTTCTAAACAGTTCATGAATTGCTTCATTTTTCTTATTTCCTAGAAGGGATTTTTATGTTAAATGCATATGTTGACATTCATTTTGGCCTTAAAATATGTGTTTGTGTTATTCTCACTCAAGGCTAATTTACCCACTTACAATCCAGTCAAATTAATTATTTTCTCATTTCATGTAAATGGCCTCTGGAAATCGCTTATATCTTGGCTTGTGTTGCCCCTTCCCCATTCCAAATATATCTATATTCCAAGTCCAACTCAAAGGTTGGACTTCTAAAGACCCAGTGCTGTGCTATGCTTAATTGCTCAGTTACGTCCGACTCTGCAACCTCGGTGACTGTAGCCCGTCGGGCTCCTCTGTCCATGGGAATTCTCCAGGCAAGAATACTGGAGTGGTTAGCCATACCCTCCTCCAAGGTATCTTCCCAACCCAGGGATCGAACCCAGGTCTTCCGCACTGCAGGTGGATTCTTTATCATCTGAGCCACCAGGGAAGCCCAAGAATATTGAAATGGGTAGCCTGTCCCTTCTCCAGGGGAACTTCCTGACCTAGGAATCAAACCAGGGTATCCTGCATTGTGGCAGATTCTTTACCAGCCAAGCTATCGGGAAGCCCAAAGACCTGATATCCTGTGCTAACAGAAACAGCCCCTCTGTTTAAACAGAGCACTTTGCCATTTTGAGTGTGTGCCAGACTGAGCAACATTGAGCAAATTATACCCACCCTCTCATTTGTAAAAGATGGATAATAAATGTCTTCTCTATGATATTGTTGACAGGATTAAATAATCAGGGACTTAGATAGTCCTGGACTACAGTAGGCATTCCATAAATGACAGTCATTAATATAACAATATTAATAATATGAAATGATATGTTTTATGGTATTTATCTTTTAATTTCTCATTTTTTGAGCTTCTTCTTGTAGAATTTACTCTATCTAGAAATATATATTGCTACAACTCAACATAGCAATTCATAAATGGTTATTTGTTGAATAAATGAAAATCAGTGAATGAATAAATCAAGAGAATAGTTCAGTAATGTGGTTTAGCTCTGTGCTATGGTGACTTCAAAATGACAGAACTTAGATCTCTATCCATTGTTCCTGTGAGGTAGCCCCTTTTCAAAAGCATGATTAGCTGCCAATATATTTACTGTTTCCAGTCACTGCATAATCCTACAGTTTTGCAAGAAACCAGCCACCACCCTGAGATGTTCAGTTCCAATATCTTCTGCTTTATAGAACTGCTCACCATCAAGAATCCAAACCTCACAGATCCCCTTCATCCTGTTCTGTGTGTGTGTGTGAGTGTGTGTTTGATTTCTCAGATGCTCTTTGTGACTCCAGGACTGTAGCCCACCAGGGTCCTCTGTCCAGGCAAAAATACTGAAGTGAGTTGCCATTTCTGCCTCAAGGAGATTTTCCTAACTCAGGGATCGAACCCATGACTCTTGCATCTCCTGCATTGGTAGACAGTTTCTTTACCACTGAGCCACCTGGTAAGCCCTCACCCTGCTCTGCGCATTCCCTAATATGACCTCAGCAGCCATTTATTCCCCAGCTCCCAAGGCTCTGGGCTATGTTTTTGAAGCTTTCAAGCTATTATGAGTTAAGTGTGCCTGCATTTTTAACCCATTCTCTAAGTATTTTCTTTAACTTCTGGTTTGAACAGAAATGTAATTGTCCCATGAGGAAAGGGACCTTACACACCCTTTCAGTAAGGGTGGTTTTTTCCCCCCTTATTCATACATCATGTTCTTCAGGGAGATAATAAGAATATCTTTCATTGAGGTGGTCATTTAAAACAAGAGCATTTTTTAAAAATAAAGACAGGTACTAAAAATCATACTAAGACTTCAGTTATAAACTAGAACTCTCTTGAGTAGTTATCCACCATTGCCTCTTTCAAACTGTTTCTCTCCTTCATCCTTTAATAATTTCATTTTCTCTGACCTATGTGTCATGTTTTCACAATTCTTTCCCCTTTCTAGTTTTTCTCTTTCTTGAAACTACCAGTTTCTCTTGGTTGGAAAAAGCCCTGCAGCATAATTCATGATTCATTACGTAGCTCTCTCACTGCCTTCTTTTCTTCCACAACTCCTGTCCTAATCACAATACCTTTATCTTGACATCCTTATCTCCACTCATCTTTGCTTCAGTTCAGCCTCACAGTCCCCCTCACATGATCAGATACTAGGCCTGCTGCTGCTGCTGCTAAGTCACTTCAGTCGTGTCCGACTCTGTGCGACCCCATAGACGGCAGCCCACCAGGCTCCCCTGTCCCTGAGATTCTCCAGGCAAGAACACTGGTATTCACCAATAACACACATCAGCTACAAATATGACTTTCCAACATTATCCTCTTATTCTTTCAGATCACTTAGACTAGTATTCCTACTACAAAAATGATCTCCCTTTGTGAGAACTGGAATCCTTTTCTGCACTCTCCAAAAACCTATGATTACTTGTGCTTGCGTGCTGAGTCACTTCAGTCATGTCTGACTCTGTGACCTGGTTCTATGACTCAACATTCACTCTTCACAAGCATGCTTAACTAATTCAACCCTTCTTTCCCTCTATTTTATATACCTGAACAATCCCCAACTCAGATTAAATATAAAAATCTGTTCTACTTTGGTGCTTAGAAACCTTAGGAAATTGGAAAAAAAAATTCTTCTGAAAAGTCTTTCCTTAAATTTATGACCAAAAATCTCAAATGTACATTCAAATGTTCATTGTCCTACAATATATTCTCAGCACTACTCACTCTTTACCACGACTGTTTTAAAATTCTTTTTCCATAGATCTCACATAATTCTGTAACTGTCTCCTAAGCAATGGATGACCTTGCCATCAACCTCATACAGAAAATCTGTCCAATACTTCATTTTTCCTTTTCAATTCAGTTCAGCTCAGTCACTCAGTCATGTCTGACTCTTTGCGACCCCATGGACTACAGCATGCCAGGCTTCACTGTCCATCACCAACTCCCGGAGCTTGCTCAAACTCATGTCCATCAAGTTGGTGAGGCCATACAACCATCTCATCCTCTGTGTTCCCCTTCTCCTCCTGCCTTCCATCTTTCCCAACATCAGAATCTCTTCCAATAAGTCAGTTCTTCACATCAGGTGAACAAATTATTGGAGTTTCAGCTTCAGCATCAGTCCTTCCAATGAATATTCAGGACTGATTTCCTTGAGGATGGACTGGTTTAATCTCCTTGAAGTGCAAGGGACTCTCAAGAATCTTCTCCAACACCACAGCTCAAAAGCGTCAATTCTTCAGTGCTCAGCTTTCTTTATAGTCTAACTCTCACGTCCATACATGACTACTGGAAAAACCATAGTTTTGACTAGACGGACTTTTGTTGGCTAAGTAATGTCTCTGCTTTTTAATTTGCTCTCTAGATTGGTCATAGATTTTCTTCCAAGGAGCAAGTGTCTTTTAATTTCATGGCTGCAGTCACCATCTGCAGTGATTTTGGAGCCCCCCAATACAAAGTCTCTCACTGTTTCCATTGTTTCCCCATCTATTTGCCATGAAGTGATGGGACCAGATGCCATGATCTTAGTTTTTTGAATGTTGAGTTTTAAGCCAACTTTTTCACTCTCCTCTTTCACTTTCAACAAGAGGCTCTTTAGTTCTTCTTTGCTTTCTGGCATAAGGGTGGTGTCATCTGCATATCTGAGTTTATTGATATTTCTCCTGTGATCTTGATTCCAGCTTGTGCATCATTCAGCCCCGCATTTTGCGTGACGTACTATGCATATAAGTTAAATAAGCAGAGTGAGAGTATACAGCCCTGACGTATACTTTCCTAATTTGGAACCAGTCTATTGTTCCATGTCAGTTCTAACTGTTGCTTCTTGACCTGCATACAGATTTCTCAAGAGCAGGTCAGGTGGTCTGGTATCCCCATCTCTTTCAGAGTTTTCCACAGTTTGTTGTGATCCACACAGTCGATATACCCAATAATATTTGATAAATGGTTGAAAGGTGGGAAGAGAGAAAATTAGAGAAACTGGGTGGATGGCTTGTTCATGGATCTCTATGCCTATAAAATACATATGCCTTCTAGATATTATTTCTTTTCTTAATATTAAGTTATACATTTGTCTCAGAATGAGGAACATTGTAATTTTCTGGCTCAGTCTTTCTCCATATGTTCACTTGCCTGAATTTTGAGGGTTTTTTTGTGGGGTTTTTTTGGTATTTTTGTTACTTTGGGTATCACTATCTTACATTTCCATTAAAACCATAACTTCAAGTTGGTCAAGAAAATTCTAAGACCAAAAACAATTTCTGAAGCATTGTCTATATCACACACATTCTTTTAGGTAAAGGAGATAGAAAAAGTGAACAATCAAAATAGAATCCTTGCCTCTGCTGGAGTGGAGGAGATAGGCAAAAAACAGGAAAATGAATAAGTATAAATAATAAGTGACACATTAACAGGTTCAACGAAGCAAACAAAACAGGGGAATGTTACAATAAAGCAAGAGGAAGCTGGTGGTCAGGGAGGATCTCTCTGAAGTGGTATCATTTGAGTTGCGATGAGACTTGAATCATTAAAAAGTGCCAGCTATGAAAAAACATTATGCAGAATAGTACCAAGAGAAGGACGAGTAAGGGGAGGGAAAGAGGTTGGTTTTTAAGCTAGCAGAAATATTGCCATTTTGGAAGGGGAACAGTTGGTATATGTAGGTACATAGAATTAGCAAGGTAGATGAGAAAGCAGTTTGGATTTTATTTTAAATGCAATTGGAAGGCTTAACATGGCTCTGTGTTGGTGAGTGAATAATCACTCTGGTTGCCACTAGGATGGACAGTGAGTATAAAAATTGTCGTTAGGATGACAACCAGTTAGAAGGTTTAGAAGGTTGTTTTAATCATTTCAGGCAAGAGTTAGTGATGGGAATAATGAGATACAGTCAGAAAGGTGTTCTATTTTGAAGACACATTAGGCAGAATTATTGGTGGGCTAGATACAAACAGGGTGTGAAGAAAGAAATCAAAGATGACTCTAGGTTCATGGCTGAGTAACAAGTCGGGAGCTGATTCAGTCTGAAGAAGACTTGAGAGTGTATTTACTTGTGTTCAAGGTGGGTGAAAAGAATCAAGAGTTCTGTTTGACTCAAGTTTGCAATGACATTAATGCCAAATGAAGATTTCTGTTACAAATTTATATCACAAAGTTAGCAATAAGCATCCAATTTATGGAGATGATATGAATCTGGAAGCAGAAGTGATTGTGGTGAGAAAAATGTCAAAGTCCTCAATGTAGAGACTGAACAAGATCACTTAGGAGGAGGGTATAGATTATAGATAGGAGCATGCTAAGTCACTTCAGTTGTGTACAACTCTATGCAATCCTATGGACTGTAGCCTGCTAGGTTCCTCTGTCCATGGGGATTCTCCAGGAAAGAACACCAGAGTGGTTTGCCATGCCTTCCTCCAGGGGATCTTCCCAACCTAGGGATTGAACCACTGTTTCTTATGTCTCCAGCATTGGCAGGTGGATTTTTTACCACTACTGCCACCTGGAAAGCACTATAGACAGGATAGGAGAGGGCAGAAAAAAGAATCCATTGATGTTTCAATGTTTAAAATGGGCACAAAAGTCAAGGATCCAGAAACAGAAACAGGGAGTGTCCAGAAAGATAGAATGAGAACCTGACAAAAAAGTGATGAAAGCAAAGTATTACATAAAATATATTAAAAAGGGGGCATTAGAAAATATCAGTGGGGTTTTTCAATTTTAACAGAAGGAAAAATATGTGGAACTGTCTGGTAGGTTATGATGAAATGGTCTTGATGTCTTGAAGAAAGTGAAAGAGGAGAATGAAAGAGCTGGCCTAAATCTCAACATTCAGAAAACTAAGATCATGGCCTCTAGTGCCATCACTTCGTGGCAAATAGATGGAGAAACAGTGGAAACAGTGGCTGACTTTATTTATCTGGGCTCCAAAATCACTGCAGATGGTGATTGCAGCCATGAAATAAAAAGACGCTTACTCCTTGGAAGGAAAGTTATGACCAATGTAGACAGCATATTGAAAAGGAGAGACATTACTTTGCCAACAAAGGTCCATCTAGTCAAAGCTATGATTTTTCCAGTGGTCACGTATGGACGTGAGAGTTGGACTATAAAGAAAGCTCAGCACCAAAGAATTGATGCTTTTGAGCTGTGGAGAAGATTCTTGAGAGTCCCTTGGACAGCTAGGAGATCCAACCAGTCCATCCTCAAGGAAATCAGTCCTGAATATTCATTGGAAGGACTGATGCTGAAGCTGAAACTCCAATAATTTGTTCACCTGATGTGAAGAACTGACTCATTGGAAGAGATTCTGATGTTGGGAAAGATGGAAGACAGGAGGAGAAGGGGAACACAGAGGATGAGATGGTTGTATGGCATCACCAACCTGATGGACATGAGTTTGCCTAAGCTCCGGGAGTTGGTGATGGTCAGGGAAGCCTTGCATGCTGTAGTCCATGGGGTCACAAAGAGTCAGACATGACTGAGTGACTGAACTGAACTGATTGGGTATATATTATGTTTCAGATACTGTTTTAGTTGATAGAGCCTTGTGAAAGTTGCTTGGTCATGTCTGACTCTTTGCAACCCCATGGACTATACAGTCCATGTAATTCTCCTGGCAAGAATACTGGAGTGGGTAGCCTTTCCCTTCTCCAGGGGATCTTCCCAATCCAGGGATCGAACCTAGGTCTCCTGCATTGCAGGAGGATTCTTTACCAGCTGAGCCACAAGGGAAGCCCTGATGTAGCCTTACTGCTACTGCAAAGTCACTTCAGTCGTGTCCGACTCTGTGCGACCCCATAGACAACAGCCCACCAGGCTCCTTCATCCCTGGGATTCTCCAGGCAAGAACACTGGAGTGGGTTGCCATTTCCTTCTCCAGTGCAGGAAAGTGAGAAGTGAAAGTGAAGTCGCTCAGTCATGTCTGACTCTCAGTGACCCCATGGACTGCAGCCCACCAGGCTCCTCCGTCCATGGGATTTTCCAGGCAAGAGTACTGGAGTGGGGTGCCATTGCCTTAAAAGTAGATAAAACACACACACACACACATATCCATGCCTTCATAGAACTTACACTCAATTTTGATTATCGTCTCTCTAAGTTACTGGGATATAAACTTCAAGAAAGAAGGAACTGCATCTCTTTTGTCCCCAGCTGTACCCAACAACTGACACAGAGTAAGCGTTCAGTAAAATTTGTTAAAGGGTAAGTACTGTGTGCAGGTCAGGAAGCAACAGTTAGAACCAGACGTGGAACAACACACTGGTTCCTAATAGGAAAAGGAGTACGCCAAGGTTGTATATTGTCACCCTGCTTATTTAACTTATATGCATAGTACATCATGAGAAATGCTGGGCTGGATGAAGCACAAGTTGCAATCAAGATTGCCAGGAGAAATATCAATAACCTCAGATATGCAGGTGACACCACACTTATGGCAGAAAGTGAAGAAGAACTAAAGAGCCTCTTGATGAAAGTGAAAGAGGAGAGTGAACAAGTTGGCTTAAAGTTCAACATTCAGAAAACGAAGATCATGGCATCCGGTCCCATCACTTCAAGGCAAATAGATGGGGAAACAATGGAAACAGTGGCTGACTAGTTTTTTGGGCTCCAAAATCACTGCAGATGGTGATTGCAGCCATGAAATAAAAAGACGCTTACTCCTTGGAAGGAAAGTTATGACCAACCTAGATAGCATACTACAAAGCAGAGACATTACTTTGTCAACAAAGGTCCGTCTAGTCAAGGCTCTGGTTTTTCCAGTAGTCATGTATGGATGTGAGAGTTGGACTATAAAGAAAACTGAGCACCAAAGAATTGATGCTTTTGAACTGCGGTGTTGGAGAAAACTCTTGAGAGTCCCTTGCACTGCAAGGAAATCCAACCAGTCCATCCTAAAGGAGATAAGTCCTGGGTGTTCATTGGAAGGACTGATGTTGAAGCTGAAGCTGTAATACTTTGGCCACCTGACACAAAGAGCTGACTCATCTGAAAAGACCCTGATGCTGGGAAAGATTGAGGGCAAGAGGACAAAGGGATGACAGAGGATGAGATGGTTGGATAGCATCACTGACTCAGTGAACATGAGTTTGGGTAAACTCAGGAATTGGTGAAGGACAGGGTGGGCTAGCGTGCTGCCATTCATGGGGTCGCAAAGAGTTGGACATAACTGAGCAACTGAACTGAACTGAAATACACAATTGTAGTGTAACAATAAAGTATGGAGAAGGCACTGGTACCCCACTCCAGTACTCTTGCCTGGAAAATCCCATGGACGGAGGAGCCTGGTAGGCTGCAGTCCATGGGGTCCCGAAAAGTCGGGCACGACTGAGCAACTTCACTTTCACTTTTCACTTTCATGCATTGGAGAAGGAAATGGCAACCCACTCCAGTGTTCTTGCCTGGAGAATCCCAGGGACAGCTGCCTGGTGGGCTGCCATCTATGGGGTCGCACAGAGTCAGACATGACTGAAGCAACAGCAGCAGCAGTAGCAACAATAAAGTAAGGCAGGTAGACTGCCCAAACCCAGTGCCTGCATATTTTACAAACTTAATATTTATTTTGATTCATCTGAATCATAGTAAAACACTCACTGCCTTCTCTTATCTCCTCGGCAACTGAATGCAAGATGCTGCTCAACTGTTTTAAGCAATGTTATTTCTTTTGCTCCCAAATTTTATCAGTGTCATGAAAATAAACTTTTACATCATGAACACATGAAAAAGTTTTAGGAAGATTTTTTACAGCTTGGTCTCAAGAACTAGGATCACCTCAGTTCTACCCACACTGGCCCAAATGACACAGCACGCCTCTTTTTAATGAATGCCCAGGATAAAAAGCCACTTGCATAAACTCCCTAACCTGTTATTTAGAACACTTGGGACCCTTGGAACAAATGAACGATTGCCTATAGCAGCCAATAAGAAAGGTGCTCTCTGCCTCCCCATGAGGGACAGCTAGCTTCTTTGCCTCTGTAAACCAAGCCCACTGAGTAACAAATCAGAACAGATGACTTCAGAGCTGGCTAAATCACTGCCTTTATAGCAGCAAGCACCGCAGTGCACATAAAAGAAAGAACTTTGCCCAGACATTACCTACAGTGGAATTCTTTCCAAGTGCTTTTCCTAAAAACAAGAAAGAAACAACACAAAAGATTAGCCTAGTTGCAGAAAGAGCAGTAAAAGACTGTCAACAGAGTTCCCTCTCACAAGTTCCTATCCCCAGGAACCTGAGACTTGTGTTACCCATCCCTCAGGAGCCTCT
Source organism: Bos grunniens (assembly GCF_055505025.1). Lineage (NCBI taxonomy): Eukaryota > Metazoa > Chordata > Mammalia > Artiodactyla > Bovidae > Bos > Bos grunniens. The sequence goes on along the minus strand of NC_141172.1, from coordinate 48,071,524 downwards.
AGCGTCAGATCCACATGTGAGTCCCAGAACTCTTTCTCTGGCTATATTTGGCTGACTGGTTATTTCACTTTCTTTTTGCTCTACTCATCTTATTCTGTATACCCCTGTGAGGTGAAAACAATCCACATAGAACTAGACCATCTTACAGGACTCGTTATTTAATTTTCTCTTTCTGAATAATTCATAACGCATTTCCTGTGAGGTTGCCGCACATCCAGGTTTCCCATACACAATGTCTTCCTTCTGTGGAAGACAGGACAAGAGAGCTCTGAATTCTCATCATCTCTTGACTCAGAAATGGATGCCAGGTTTGAGTGCTTGTTACCAAAAGCTTCTGCTTCATTCAATCTAGTCTACGTATTGCCTGGCAATCATCCCACACTTATTTCTCCCTCTGAACCATTGCTCTTGTCTTAACTGGACTATTTATCTTCCTCTGTCCTCCCCATCCAATTCCACTCCTACCAACTGCTTGAGTCTATCCAGTTACTCTCTCATTCTCCTAAGTCTTCCAGTGATTTGTCTACCCACTTATTTGTCTTAATCTCATATCACCATGCTGTACTCTTATATCATTGTTACTAGTTTTTACCTAAATATCCAAGTAGCTATGTGTCCCATATTTCTAATAACCTAGGATACTAGTCGGGGTTCTCTAGAGAAACACAACCAGTAGGATGTATATATATATGTATGTATGTATGTATATATGTATGTATGTATGTGTATATATATATATATATATATATATATATATATATATATATAGGCTTCCCAGGTGGCACTAGTGGTAAAGAACTTGCCTGCCTGTGCAGGAGACATAAGAGATGCAGGTTCAATCCCTGGGCAGGAAAGATTCCCTGGAGGAGGGCATGGTAACCCATTCCAATATTCTTGCCTGAAAAGTCCCATGGGCAGAGGAGCCTGATGGGCTACAGTTCATAGTGTTGCAAAGAGTTGGACACAACTGAAAAGACTTAGCATGCATACCCAGAGAGAGAGATAAAAAGAGATTTTGCTTTTAAGGAATTGGTTTATGCAATTGTGGAAGCTTGGCAAATTGAAAATGTACAGGTTAGACCACTAGGCTGGAGACCCAGGGAAGTGTTGCAGCTCAAGTTCAGAGGCACTGGCAGAATTCTTTTTTGCTTGAAGGAGGTAGGTCTTGGTTCTATTAAAGCCTTTAGCTGATAGGATGAATGTCCTCTCCTCCCATTGTGGAAGATAATCTGCTTTACTCAGAATCTACTCATTGAATTATTAATCTCATCCAGAAAAAAAGACCTTCACAGAAACATCTGAATAATGGATTAATGTTTGGCCAGATATCTGGGCACTGGGACCCAGCCAAGTCCTTGTGTAAAATTTACCATCACACCCAGCAAAGCATTTATGTAAAATAAAAAGTCAGTGTGTTCAATGGATGTGTGAATGGCCATCTGGGATTAATAAAACAAATTCCTGCAGAGTTGGACACCTAGTCATCCTCTCAGCTTCAGCTTCCAACATTCTTTCCTCATTTTGTGCTTCCCAGTCATTGCATATGCCATGCTTCTTCCTGAGAGGGGGCTTTAGAATGTGCTGTACCTATGGTTCAGATGCTCTTTCCTTTTCACCTAACTCAACCTCATCTTTCATTCAATTGTAACTTTCCCAAGGAAATCTTTCCAAGTCCTTCAGACTAGTTTTCCCAATCTTGCGTTCTCATAGTACAGAATACAAAGTTTTGTAGCACTTAGTAAAATTTCGTTCACAGTTATTTATTTTACATTATTTGATTAATATCTGTCATTGTAATGTCTGAAAAATACTTCACTGTAAATTTCCTGAGAACACAGACTATGTCTATTTTTCCTCACGTATCTACCCTTAGATTCTACTAGAGTGCCTGGTACATCAAAAGTAATCAATACATTTTTGTTAATCTTATTAAAAGAATTAATTAACTTTCATTAAAATGAATTAATAACCAAGGAGATTAATATTGCTTCCCTTATAGAATGCTTCTTAAAAGGCAGATGGCAGCCACACAGTGCTGAACCAGCCAGATCAAAACAGGAGAAAAATCAAGCTATAATTAATTCTTTACATACAAGGCTAAGTCATCAGTCTATTATCTGTCTGAACCGCCTGCCCATGTTGTTACAGACACAGTCTCAGCATCAGAAGAGTAAAACTTTAGGGCCTTCCAATATGAGATAAAGACAGGCTCTTCCATTAATTAATGCACATGAAGAGTATGCTATTTGTAGTGAGAGAAAGAAAGAACAAAATCTTAAATTTAAAGTCGTTGATCACGGATATAGTCTTCAGGCATTAGTTGCTCGCTGATATATAATTAATTAGTAATGTATGAGCCAGTAAATATTTTGGAGTCAAATGTTTATCACTTTCAGAGTTGGATATTGTAATTAGAGTTTCACTCCAAAAAAAAATAGTAACTCTGAATACTTCAAACTGTTTGCATAAATCCTCTCTGTGTGCTTGTGCTTAGTCGTTTCAGTCTTGTCTGACTCTTTGCGACCCCATGGACTGTAGCCTCCAGGCTCCTCTGTCTGTGGGATTCTCCAGGCAAGAATACAGGAGTGGGTTGCCATGCCCTCCTCCAGGGACTTTTCCCAACCCAGGGATGGAACCTGAGTCTCCTGCGTCTTCTGTATCGCAAGCAGATTCTCTACTGCTGAGCCACCAGGGAAGTCCCAAATCATCTTTAGAAAAGTTTTACCCCAACAAAACCTGACTGTCAGTATAATTTTTGACCCACATTGAGACTGCTGCCTTTCTCTATTTCTCACCTCCTTAGAACTGAAAATACAAAGATTCACCTGCTTCATATTTACCCAATTTTGATAATTTTCATATACAAGGTAAAGCAGAATAAATAAAACATCTCAATGCCCTGCTCAAATATTTTGATAATCCCTCTCATACCAACGTTTTGTTCCCTTATTCAGATTTTATGTTTAAGTAACTATTTTACTGTTTATATTTAACTTCTGTGTCTCTTTCTTTCTTTAATTTATGAAGTGAGAACAATAAGAGTCTGTAACCCACAAGGCTATTCTGAGAATCAAGTAAAACTCTGTACCTAAAAGTCACGTGTTAACTAAATAGTATTCTTAAAATTTGAGATATAATTTACATACAATATTATATAGGTTTTAAGTGTACTACATGATTCAGTATATGTATATCTTGTGAAATGATCACTGCAATAGCATCTATCACTACACATAGTTACAAATTTTTTTTTCTGTGATGAGAGACACAAGTAAACAGTACTTCTAAAGTAGCTGTGCAACTATTACAAATTGAACTATTTAAATAATCCATTTGATATGTAATTATCATATCAAATAACTACAAATGTGCCTCTATGGCAACAATATTAAAAAATGCTGTGCCTAAAGGATCAGGCAATTTATACATATATGCAACCCCTATACTTCATGCCTGTCTTCATCCTGAATACAGTCTGCACTGCCCCAATGAGTATTTCTATAAAACAAGTTAATGTATAACTGATCAGTAGTAGAGGACTGAAGTCAGCTTAATACACAAGTTTGACTTGATCCATATGCTACCTTCCTGAGCATATTAATATTTCACTCCAGTGATAATACTGCAGCTAAAGACAAAGAATACTAACACTTTGAAAATAGGAAGCTGGGCAGAGATACATAATACAGTACAATATAAATGTCTTAAAACTAATCTAGCAAACATAGAATGAAAAACAAGTGTGTTTTTACTGTGCATAGATATTGGTAACTAGAGAATTCCTTCATATATTCCCCAAATCTGAACTCACATCTGTTTCACCTAAGCTCAGAAATACTTCTAATTTCCTCAATGAATCCGTTCAGCAAATCCAGTTAGTAATTCTGCAACTTTGGTGATAACAGTCATGCCGTTTAGTACTGAAAGCATAGGCTTTGGAAGGAAATAGACTTGAGAGCAAATTGTGGTCCTACCCGTTGACCAGTCTTGAGTGAATCTCTGGCCTCTAGAAGTGCCACTTGTTCATCTAGATCAGCAGTCCTCAGCCTTTTGGCACCAAGGACAGGTTTCCTGGAAGACAATTTTTCTCCCTACAGGATGGTGGGAGGTGGGGAGGGTTCAGGATGATTCAAGCACGTTGCATTTATCGTGTACTTTGTTTCTATTATTATTACATCAGTTCCACCTCAGATCATCATCCCTAGATTAGACCCCTAATCTAGATAATAGAGCTAATAATACTACCTGCCTTTGACTCACTCTGAGGATTAAATGACATAATTCTTGTAAAATATTTTATATCGTACCTTCTGCATTTAAACTATTGTTGAGACAGAACAAATATTAACAGTGTGTGTAGTCTTTTCTCTGCCAGTGAGTGTTGATTTACAGTTTCCTGCTCTTTGGCTTTTTCTATACGACAGAAAGTATTTGTGTGTTTTTAGGCTGTGGAAATGATTGCCCCACCACATGTGAGCAAAATTCAGCACACTGATTTTCATTCTATTTTGCTATGTTAAATAAAAAGTTTGACCTCAATTATCTGCATATTATGTGCATTTTGAAAATGAAAGTATTGCCTGATAGGAGTTGCTGTTCTAGATAATTATCTCAGCCCTTTACTTCATATTTGTGTTTAACCTTAGCATCTCAACCTTTCTTGCCATACTATGTCTTTAATTGTGACTATATTCAAGCATTTATTATTGATATTAAAACACCAAAGTGCAAATATCATTATCTTCAAGGAAATTCCAAAGCATGTCCCAAACCTGATGTTTAGATCTAAACCACTCAGCATGTTTGGCAAGATACTCACAACACAGCTATCTGTTTTTGGAATAAGTGCCCCTCTCCATTCTAGTTAATTGAAAACAACTCCAAATTGCCCTCCTGAGCATAAAGAACCAGGGATTAAGATATAGTAGCGGAAAAGTATCAGGGTTTTAAAGACTTATATAAACAACACAGTTGTTTGAGCGGGTGACAAATAAATTCAAGCTCCCCAGGACACACTTGTTTAGGATTTTCCCAATTAGGCATTTTATTTGATCTCCGGGTCTGGGTGAGCCACGATTCTCTAGAATTGAAGAGGAGATTAATGGACCAGAGACAATGGCTAATTCATCTCCAGGGCTTTGTTTATTGCTTGTCTTTGCTAATTTAATACTGTTATTTCCAAACTTAAATAAATCAAAATGAGAATTGGGCTAGGGCAGCATGTCTTGATGAGCTCCGCAATTGCAGGGCGATTCTTCACCACCCTCACCTTAACCTTAGGTGTCTTTTCTTGCAAATAATTCTCTCTTTTTGGAGAGGTGTAAATAGTGAGGGAATAATACTTTGCATATTATCTTGATTAAGTCTGCTCATTGGTGGCAGGGAGGATAGAGAATAACTTAGCATATTTACAAAGAGACTGAAGACACAGAAATTTCAAAGGGGTTTCAGTTGGGGGACCTGATTGCTCACAATTGCTTAGAGGAGAATGAATACCAATATGGGGCACAGATAAAAGAAAAAGCAGTTTTTTTCTTAATGATGGCTCTAGAATCTAAAATGAAGCACAGCAGGTTGGGAAGTCCTACAGAGATTTTAATTTTTTTAAGGTATCTCATATCTGTGGACTAACAAACTTTGTTTTCTAGTCTTGCATGCATTCACCTTTGAATTTGGGAAGTTCACTTTGCAAATGCAGTTTCAATAGAAGAAAACTGATGCTTTTTCTATTTTGTTGAAAAAGAAATTAAAATAAATTTTTACAGTACCTCAGATTAAAAGACATTAGCTAATTCTTTGAATATCAGCAAACTAACTAAGCAACATTAAAACAAAATGTTTAAAGAAAAGGAAGGGCACACATGAAAGCTTTAACTCCCAGTCCGTCACATTTTTTTGACCAGAGTGTGAATTCTGGGCTAAGATGTTGGCAGCTGAACACCTGAAAATTGTGATCTCAAGGTATCACACTTTTAGATCCATTTGCATTAATAAAAAATTTTTTTTTCAAGCTCAACTCCTTAAAAAACTTCTTAGCCACCAAGCACTGTCTTCAATCAATATGGAAATTTATGGCAAAGTCCTTAAAATCTGCTTCCTAAACATTGTCCCTTGTCATGCACAAATAGAATCTAAGCTGGGTTTTTTTCTTTTAATCATCTAGCAAGTCCCTCTATTTGCTTTTCACTAAGTCTAATAGTTATGCAATAATTGAAAATAATTTTAAAGCAGTCCATCTCTAATGAACGAAAGCACAACGACAATAATTAAAGTTTATTAGGTTTGTAAAGAGCTTAACAGATTATCTTGTCTAAAAGCACTTTAAAAATGTTTGTTTCCTGTAACATATGGGGCAGGGAGAAGCAGCTCCCCCTATAGCCACATAGCAAGTCCATAGTGAGTCTAGTCTTTTCATTACTTTGTGCAAAGGTTCTCATACAATCTTACTTGCAAAATTTTGTATCTTTTTCCTTTCATTTTATCTAACCACAGGGAGAACTGTCTGGGAATTGAACGTTCCTTTGCCCTGCTGTATCCTGAGTGCTTGGTCTGTACAAAGTAGGTAACATCTTGATGACACTTTAAAGAACAGTGGTTTTTATCTCTCAGTCCTGTTTCCCTTTTATAATCTTAACTTTCAGTTGAGTTCCTGTTTTTAAATTTTCCATTCTCAGGCAACATTCACACTTTATGAAAATAGCCATGCTTTCCAAGGGCTAATTGAAACTCTACAGCTTGTATTACATCTTTTAGCAAAATGATAAAATTACTTTATTTCAGAACCAAGCCATGGGGAATTTCGAAGTTATCAATTTTCCCAATTAAATAAAGCTTACAAACACTCATTTAAAATGCATCCCTTCTTCTGTGTACAGATATTTATTGCATACTTGATAAATTACAAATTATTATGGTGGTGGATACAAACTGTGTGAAAGATACGACTCAGATATGAAAACTTCCCTAATGGGATTTAGTAAAGATGATGATCTATTCTTTACACAAACAATTAAAAAAAAAAACAGAACTATCCATGCATTTTGAAAGGCATAGAAAATATGATGGGACTTTAGAATAAAAGTATTTAACATATTTAAAATACTTACTAGATGCAGGCATTATTCTAAGGAAGGACTTTACTTCCACTAAATTTTTTTAATCTGCACAACAACCATGCTGAGTAGGTATTATTATTTTTACCTTCTGTTTACTGACGAGGAAATTGAGAAATAGAAGTAAATAGTGGACCTTGGATTTCAACTGAGGCACAGTAAAGCTATCTAAAGAACCAACATGATGTATTGGCTTCCTTACAATAGTGAAATATTATAGCTGTTCTAGTCATAAATAAAACGAAAGAAAGCCATTTGTACTAAATCCACACTTCTATACATATTCTGTTTTCAGATAAATTATAAAATCACAAGGAAGTCTTTTCCTCTTTTAGAGTACCTGGGAAATAAAATACAAGGAAATGGCAACCCACTCCAGTGTTCTTGCCTGGAGAATCCCAGGGACGGGGGAGCCTGGTGGGCTGCCGTCTATGGGGTCGCACAGAGTCGGACACGACTAAAGCGACTTAGCAGCAGCAGCAGCAGCATTGTCTATACTCAACAGCAATTCTTTTCTAATCTAATGAATGATCTACAGCATTTGAATGCACACAAAAACACTTTAGAAGATGACAGTATTAGCAGAGAAATTGAAAGGGAAAAATTCTGTTACAGTTTGTAGGAAATTCAAAGAATGGCACATATCTGATGGGTCACAGCATCAAAAATACATGCATATCTGGAGAAAAATCAGTGCCCAAGTGATGTTTAAATAAATAAACAGAATAGGATAAAAAATGTATTAAAATAGGAACACATGGAGAAACAGAAAACTAAGAAGGGGCATTTGAAACTCTCTGCCAACATTTTGCTTTCTGTGGAAAAGTCATTCTTTAGCTGCTAACCAAGGCCCATAGATGGGGAGAACTGAGAAGCACACCCATTAGGACCAACATAACACTACAGCTAATCAACTATCTCCACAAACAAAAGCATGAGTGTTCAGAATCGCCCCTTTGTTATCCCTTTCATTTCTTTGCATATTCTTTCCAAGCTATCTCTTAATAATATTCAAGATGGAAATGTCAACTGTTAATTATATTACTAGCAATGGATCAGACTTAAATAAATTAGTAAGTTCTACATTCCAAATAATAATTGAAGGAAATGGCTCAGAAAGAGTGTGTCTTTTCTTTCCAAGGTCACATAATCAGGATATGGTCTATGAACTAATTTTTATTTCTATTTAGTGAAACAGATGCCTTGAGTAAGGACTTTACTATTCTATCACTCTTCACAGAATCAATAGAAACTACTGCTCCAACATATATTTTTGATTTCTGCTGTTTCTGAAACTTAGACAGTTAAGCAGGAATCATGGTTTGTATAGAATTTTGGATAAAATACATTTGTTCATTCAAGAAAATACTTGTGCTAGGCACTGATAAAACAAATATGAAATCAGGAGACAGCACATTCAAACTGAGCAAAAGAGAAGAAATTGATTAGGGACAAAGGATGATATAGTGCCTATAGTTAATAACTGTGGGGTGTTCTTTCCAGCCCTAGCCTGAAGGGCCAGAGTCTAGAGAGTCCTAAACACAACGGGCGATCTTTCAAGAGCCAGGGAATCAATACCAGTCTCACTGTCTCCACCATGTGACCTCCTGCTGGTACTTCTCACCAGTTGAACCCAAGCAGAAGACCCCTAGAGTACAAAGCAGAATGGAAAAGACAGAGATTGGACCTGAAGAACCTAGGGAAATATTTTCAGCACAAGCAGTCTATACCTTTCTTTAAGTAGCTTACTGGATAATGCGAAAAGACAGACGTATAAAAAAAAAAAATCAAGACAGAAAAGTCTTATCAGTACCATAGTAGTTGAACAGTATACTTGAGGCTCTAGGAAGCACTCAGTTCTCACATTGCCTCCTCTCTATCAATCCATGTAATATAAATTCAAGAACCAATGATATTGACTGTATGGGAAGGATCCAGTGAAGAGTGACAAAAGAAAAGCAATAATAAAGAAAAAGGCTAAGAACATAGGAAAATGTAATGTTTGGTTTCTACATGGAAAAATCCATCAGATTAATAAAAAGCCTCTCCTAAACTTCAGAGCAAACAGTATTCCGTTACTCACACCACAGTCTAGGGCAGAATATTCAAACTTCCCTACAAAGAAATCATTGATTAACAGAATCATTAACATTCAGAATGTTGGAAGGGATCTTAAGAAAAATCTTTTAGTTTTTTCTTCCTCCTTTTCATTCTCTTTTTACTTCTCACTTGAATTTTGAGCATATACTACGTAGTGTGCTCTTTATCGGAGAAGGTGATGGCACCCCACTCAAGTACTCTTGCCTGGAAACTCCCATGGACGGAGGAGCTTGGAAGGCTGCAGTCCATGGGGTCGCTGAGGGTCGGACACAACTGAGCGACTTCACTTTCATTTTTCACTTTCATGCATTGGAGAAGGAAATGGCAACCCACTGCAGTGTTCTTGCCTGGAGAATCCCAGGGACGGGGGACTGAAGCGACTTAGCAGCAGCAGCAGTGCTCTTTATACTGAAGAAAGAAATGGCAACCCACTCCAATATTCTTGCCTGGAGAATCCAATGGACAGAGAAGCCTGGCTACAGTCTATAGGGTTGCACAGATTCAGACATGACTGAAGTGACTTAGCAGAGCACATGCTGTTTATAAGGTGCTGGGAATAATGTGTCAAGCAAAGAAGACACATTCTCTGATATCATAAAACTTAAATTCTACTGAAAATAACTAACCTGTACCAAATAAACACAAATATAAAATACAGTGTGGTTAATCCTATAATGGAAAATTAGGGAGCAGCCAGAAACTGTTAAGAGAGAATAATCAACCTCAACTGGGAGTAAGAAATAGGATCAGGAAAAATCTCCCTGAGATAGCAGTGTTTAAGCTGAGAATTAATTAGGTGAAGTGGTAAGAAAAAAGAAAAGAAAATCAAACCTACATTTAAACTGAAAGAAATACAAAATCTGAACATTTCTATGAAATTATAGGGAATATTGATATTATACACTTAAGATAACTAAAAAAATAAATATGTGAATGACCTCTACATATAAGTTTTTCTGTTGGGAAAATTGAAAACAGTAGTCAATTTATAGAAATAAAGAAGCTAGGAAAAAAGGGAAAGATGAACAGTGAAAGATACTTTAATGATATTTGTAATATTTTCTTGAGATATCCAAGCCACAATACTAAAGCAAGTGGAAGATTTTCATTTCAGTCAGAAATTGAAGCAATTAGTCAAAGTGTGAAATCCATAATCATTTGTTGGGCTGCTTTTAAAAGTGTTTATCATCACATTTAGTAAATTTCAGTATCATAATTGACCATCTTCTTCTCTCACACATGGCAGGAAGAAGCGCACATGCTCCTTACTGATGCCACTAGAAGACACACGCACTGAACCCCAGGAGCAAAATTTAACTTTAATGCATACATAGGAAAATCACTTTACTCATAACTATGCACAAGTATAATTACTGAACAATGATGAAATGGCATGCAATTAAGTGGAATACCCAGGGATCAGCCAGGGTATAGTTACAGAACAGAGGAGACCAAAGGAATAGCTGCTTGGGGGATAGCAAAACCATGCATGAACAGTATTCCCTTTGCCTCCCCTGTTGACTTCTCAGAGGAGGCTGGGAATGTATCCTAACGGATTTAGTTGAAGAACTACTGTCTTCCCAAACAACCCTTTGTCTTCTCCTTCTGGTTACATCCAGATTCTCTCTAGTAGTATATGTTTAAGGATAAGAAACAAAACAAACAAACAAAAAAAATCAAAGTAATAAATTATAGGCTGGATTTGTTACAGCTCCTGAAAGTTGTATCTTGGTCATCACCATAAAAAGAGAAATTGACACAATGATATTATGTGTGAATAGATTAGATAGCTGTGCTATAAGGACGATGATCATATGCCCCAGTTTTCCCAAGACAGTCTCATTTTGTGCCTATTGCCTCAGCAGAATTGTTAACAGTATCCACTTTCATTTCCAAAGGTGTACCTACTTAGGTGATCAATTAGACAGTCACCCTATCAACAAGGATAGTATAAGTATAGTATATTGGGAAAATATGCTATTTGAGTAAACCATTGTATTCAAGGGAATAAAATTGAATTCTAATTAATAAATCTGCATTTTCTTTCTGCACTGCTTAGTGGCAAATACGAATAACACAAGGAGAGATATTGGAGTAAACATTTGATACCACCTTTTAAAAATTGAATAAAATTCCACTCTTACATTGGGAGAGTAACAAAGTTTTGTCCAGCAGTTTGAGAGATGAGTGCCATTTTTCAAAGTCTTAACTCAAGATTTTAACTTGTATCAAATCAATTGGGATCATTGTGCAATTCAGTTCCATCATTATACTGATCTTTATATACATTGACTTATCTATCTCTCTGAAGTCAAAGAAAGTCTCAAGTATGCTAATATATGACAAAGAAGGTGTATGGCCTTCTTATCCCCATGATATTTGGTATAGCATGACCTACTCTTCTTCACTCCACAACACTTGAATGGGCTTAATGCAATTCATGGGCATTTAAATCAAATAACCATAGAAGAAGAAAACATTATAGCCCACCACACCATTTTATTTTATTTGTATAGACTATACTTGATTTTTGTCTTAACATACATTTTCAAACTTAATTTCTGCAGTGAAATTTTTTGAAGATATTATTCACACAAGATTTCCCTTGAGAGCTGAGGCCATATTGGTATAATTCTCAGGATAAAATAGAAGAGAAGTACCATTTGAACAAAAATTACTGAATAAACTTTCAGATCTATCCATTCTTTGTCTTGGAAACCATCACAGCTGTTCTCTAACCAAAAAATTGATCAGAAGATTCAAGCTGGAGATTTGAAGTTTATTATAAAAACATAACTAAAGAGGATATCTGAAATGCTGTCTACCTATAGCTTAAGAAATAGTAATTGAGTCCTATACAGCAGTCATGCATTAGGAGAATTCAACATGGTGACCTAAGAGGAAAATAAAAACTTGATTTATTTAAGTAATATATTATCAAAATCTGTTTATTTCACCTGAGAAATCAATGGATTGGATGTAAATGGAAAGAGTGAGCTAAGTTTCTGCTGAAAGTAAAACCAAGAACAGAGTAAGACAAACAAAAGCGTAGCTAAGAACTCCCACCACAGGGGGTAACATTTATTTCTAGATAAATACGCCATGCTCTATGGATTTGACTCCAATACCTATTTATGTAGATGGAAAAAGAGAACAAACCAAATGTCCCCCTTCACCACTTCAAGGAGTAACTGCTGGGAAGAGGCAATTACAGTCAAATTGCTTACACCTTAAACCCCAGGTGCTCTAGACGGATGGACAACCCCTACAGTGTGAGTCTGTAGCTGTGAAACTCAGGGGAGTGGAGTAGGCAATGCCATAACAGATGTGTTTTGTGAAAGAGAAAGCAGAAAGACCTTCAAAGTTAGAAGACTAAAGGCCTGTGGCAGTGAGTGAGAGCCCTATTTCAACAACAGAAGTACATTTAAAAACAAAAAACAACAACAAATGCATTTGTCAAGGTAAAATAAAAATTCAAAGAAGGTTAAAAGATGTAGGAAAGGAAGAATACTGTATAAACTAAAAGGATGAGTCATTGTATGTACAGGTTTCCGGGCTGGACTGACCGTTACATATTCAGAAAGTGTTTTTGGAGAAACTGTAATGCACAAGGCTCTATGAGGAACCAAAGATGAATCAGGCACATAAAGACCTTGCCCTCATGAGTGGGCTTTGAAGAGGAAAAGGATAGCTAGCCTGTAAATAGGCAACATGGGAAAATAAATACTTGGCTGGACAACTTACTAGAAATTGTCTTCAAGCAAATATGCAGTGTTTGAGGACTCTGGCATCACACTTGCTGAGTTTGGATACCTGGTTCTACCACTAAGTAGTTATGTGACCATGGGCAGGAATTTAAAACTATAAAATGAAAATCATGAGTCTGGTCTTCACATGAAAAGGGTAGGGGTTAAATTAGATAGTGTACATAAAGTATCCAGTGCTTTGCTCAGCATGAACATGCAAATAGAAGTAGTTATGTTATTTCTGTTCTAAGTGAAGTTTGCTATCTCCTTAGGAGATATTGATTTTATTATTATTTGGAAAGATGAAGCTAATAATACCAACACATCTTACGGGATCCCAGTGTTGGGGAGGAAAAAAAGTTTTCCCTCTGCCCTTCTAGGTTTTTGGCTGAGACCTCCCTGTGATAAAACACATCTTGACAAGAGAAAAACAAACAGAAGTTTAATAACATGTATACTTCCTATATACATTCAAGACACCAAGGAAAACTCACTAGTAACTCCCCCAAATGGTTCAGGTTATCAAGTTAAATACCATCTCCAGCTAAAGACAAAAGAAGATGTTGAGGGCTGGGGGAGCCAGTTATGAAAAGTTAGCAGTAAAAGCACAGTTAACTAGGGTAAGGTTGGTATGCAGATTTACATCCTGGCCTTCTCCATGAATAAGAGTTTCTAGAGACTGGATCATCCTCTTCTTCCTGGTATAAAGAGGGAGACAACCTTACGAATGAAGATTTTTCTTTAAAATATCTCTTACAAAAGGGTAACTTCTACTCAGTTCTCAGCTTTTCCTGTGTCTGCAGTTTCTTGAAAATAACCAACTCAATATAATCCTTATGCCAAAAAGTATATTTTGGCAAATTCTGCTCCCTTTCACTGCTGCTGCTGCTGCTAAGTCGCTTCAGTTGTGTCCAACTCTGTGCGACCCCACAAACGGCAGCCAAGCAGGCTGCCCTGTCCCTGGGATTCTCCAGACAAGAATACTGGAGTGGGTCGCCACTTCCTTCTCCAATGCATGAAAGTGAAAAGTGAAAGTGAAGTCGCTCAGTCATGTCCGACTCTTCGCGACCCCATGGACTACAGCCCATCAGGCTCCTCCGTCCATGGGGTTTTCCAGGCAAGAGTACTGGAGTGGGGTGCCATCGCCTTCTCCGGGTCCCTTTCACTAGGAAGGTAATAAGTGACATATTACAAATAATTATCATGTTTTGCACATTTGAATTGCCTTATCAATATGGAAAAACATATGCACTTTACATGAATTCTTTTAGTGATAGAATTTTCCCAGTATTAGTTTCTATTGGATATAGGTTTTTCTCCACCAAGATGAACCCCATCTTGGATTTTTATAATAGGGTTTTCTTGTCTGCAAGGTTTCTATGCAAATCTCTAGTAAGGAAATCCCAAACCAGCCATGAGCTGGTGTACCTTGCCCTTTAATTGATTTCCGGATAGAGAGCACTGCCCAGGGAGTCATGGAACACACACTCCTGTAGAGTCATTCTCCTTTATCTAGATTACCCTTGATGTGTTATCAGGAAACCCTGCAGTGCTCTCTCTCTTCAGGGGATCATTTTTTCCTTTGGGTGGAGATGCCAGGGTTTTACAGATAACACAGTTGGGGGTTTTCATGGTCATACCTCTTATAATCACAAACTGAGAAGCAAAACCTGTCTTGCGGCTAATATAAGTCAGCCTCTTAAATTCTAGCAATAGCCTATTCAACACAATATATGCTTTTAAATAAAGCACTTTTTTTTTTTTTCCGTTTTGTTTGTCAACACACTGTTTGATGCTCAGGATGATTTACTCAAGAGCAAACACTATCAGATACCTGCGGTTTCTCTGTACTACCTCAGGGGGGCTTCAAAACCTGCCACCTCAGATCTCAGCACTTCAAAGAGTTTCCCCTGAAGCTGTGTTTACAGCCTAAGTTAACAAACAAGGTCCTGCTTTCCTTCACACACCTTTTCACCACATTAAAATCCTAGCTGCACCAAAATAACAACTCTCTCTGCATCAGTTGGTGGTGGATTTGGGGGTGCCTGCCATGCATTTTAACTTTTTAAAACCACAAACCACAAGCCAAGTGAAAAATCATCTAAGTGGACTTCTGCCAGATCTTCTAGCCAATACTTTTCTCTCTGTAGGATACAGCTCCACCTTATGGCAGGAAATTATTTAAAGTGGAGACAGGATATGGAAGGCAAGAAAGTGGCATGCATTCTTAATTTTTTTTTTTTTCTCTAGAAGCACACTTTTCCTTTCATTTCAACTACAACTGCAGTTCTACATGCAGAAGAGACAGGGCGGCAGCCCTTCAATTTGTCATCCTTGGGAGCCTGTAAACACCTGGCACTGTATGTATATGTGTGTTGCTCAGTTGTGTTTGACTCTGCGACCTCAGAGACTGTAGCCCACCAGGCTTCTCTGTCCATGGGATTCTCCAGGCAAGAATACTGGAATGGATTGCCATTCCCTTCTCCAGAGGATCTTCTCGACCCAGGGATTGAATCCTAGTCTCCTGCATTGCAGGCAGGTTCTTCAATGAATGACTGCTTTGAACACAAGAGTAGCTAAGGAGGCAAAGGAAAGATGGGTTTATAAACCTGCAAAAGGAAAAAAAACAGTCATGTACTATTATATTCTGGTTAGTGGCAATGAGTCAGACACCACTGAAGCAGCTTAGCATGCCTGCAGCACTGTGTTGAGTTTCTCTATCACCTTATCACCTCATCTTTCCATTCATCTGTTTTGTATGTGTGTGTCTTTTCCATTTTTCAAGTTTGCTTGGCACAGTGTCTGCATGCTAGCTCCTGGAAACCAAGAAGCACCTACTGCTAGCTAGGAAAGTGAGTAAAGTTTTCTTTTAGACTTTTTTAAACTTTACCATATATATGTGCTATTCCTAGACTCATTCATTTACAGTAAGGTGACAGCTGGTTAATACTACTTTTTTTCAAACTTTGTCATTGAGTATACTCGGTATATTTTAGAAATATGTTAAAATCTCATAGAAAACTTCTGAAATGTATTCACATTTATTCAAAAAGCTCTATATTTTAAATTTTGGAAAAAGGGATTCACTCTTGTTGCCATCCTATCTGTGTGCCTGTATGTTTGTTAGACAATTGAATGTATTTAACGAAATCCACAGCTATCTTCCAAAATATTCACATTCCCAGTGTACCTATAACATCAAGTGGTTTTCCCAAGGCAGGCAGCTAATAAATCTTACTATCACACTACACCACATTTTTCTACCACACCAATTGGCTGAGCCTTTGAGAAGAGTTTTATGGCAGCTGAACATTTAGCATCTTTCACTACTATGCCTGTAAGTTTTTCCCAAACAGTAAAGTTAGAAGGAATCTTAAACAGAACCTCATATATCTTACTCTATCCTGGTAGTAAGCATTTATTGAATACCTGCTACAAGTAAGAAACTATACTAGGCTCTGCTGCTAAGTCATTTCAGTTGTGTTTGACTCTTGGCAACGCTATGGACTATAGCCCACCAGGTTCCTCTGTCCGTGGGATTCTCTACGCAAGAATACTGGAGCTGGTTTGCCATGCCCTCCTCCAGGAGATGTTCCCAATCTAGGGATGAAACTCTCATCTCTTAAATGTTCTATATTCTATTCTTATACTAGGTGCTATAGGAATATAAACAGAAAAAAGATATAGTTCCTCTCCTCACTGGTACTCATGAAGTAACTCATTTAACAAGCGTTGAATAACAACAACAGGCGTTCCTAGCAAAGGGAAAGAAGCTGAAGCTACCTCCGTAGGAGGAGATATGTGTGTAAACAACTGCTATTAAATTCAATACCAACTATCACACTCACAGGAGAAAGGATCCAATACTTCCTAGGAGAGAGAAGGGAAATGGGTTTTGAGAATGCTTCTTTGGGGAAGTTTCACTGGAGACGAATCTTTAGGGTGAATCCCTCAGATGTTTTGTTTCACACCGCTTACTGTCAAATGAAACATGCTTCATTTCAACATGGTATTCAATGAGATTATATATTTAAAGTAGAGATTATATACATACGTATGATCTTGTTTCTTCTGTGACCACTGCCTCAAAATATCCAAACATATATTAGTATAACACAAATTTTCACAAGTTTGGAGAAGGTTCAATAGCTGCTCTATGATTTCTGAAAATTCTGAGTGCTTACTATCATCTCCTGGTCAGCTGTGAATCTAAGCTCCTGTCTCCACTTAAATTAGTTCATTTTGGGTCTGTCTCACTATGTTGTGTTTGCTGCTTCTCATAGAATCCAGTTTTGTCCCTTGCTTCTATTGTATGTCACTTCCATAAGGAATTTGAGAGTATACAATGCACTTTGAGGAATGGACGATAGGTTTGGGGAAATTAGATAGATGATGATGATGGTGGTGATACATTGATGATAGATGATATAGACAGATCATCTCATAAAAATGCAAAAACTATGTAAATTGAATACTAGATCTGTTGTAATTAAACATTTTCTGGGCCATTTCCAAAATATCTTCTAACTTTCTGTCAACCTAGTCAGACCTTCTTTTTCTTCCTACAACTTCCCACATCACCTACCAGAACATCAAATTTTTCTTTGCCTTTTTGCAGGAAAATGTAGCAATTACTCCAGACCTGCACAGTCCATCTTTAGTAATTCATCATAGCAAATATTCTCAGGAGAGCAAAAGAGCATTTATTTTACACAAGCCGTCAACTTTATAAGATGGACATGGTTTTAAATAATAATGTTTGTTTTCCTCAACTACACTTAAAGAGGTTTGTTAAGACAACAGGCCCAAGATGGTGTTGCTTATGCTGAGCTGCACATCACCAAACTGAGACTTAAGTTAATTATAGTTTCGGCTCACCCTGACATGAAATCTTAAATCAGCCAATGAGGAATTGCCTGATTAACGCGTGTTAGGCAATCTACTTCATAAACCTCTGTCATGCCCTACAAGGAAAATAACCTTGCAATAACTAGTCTACTTCTTTGCCTAGACAACTTCTTGTCCCTGCTCCCTTCTGCCCATGAGTCTTTCATTTAGTACAGCTCCATGGATTTCCTTTCTGTCTGCTAAACTGGATGCTGCCCAATTCATGAATCGCTGAATAAAGCCAAGATCTCTCAAATTTACTCAGTTGAATTATGTTTTTAACAGGTCACAACAGTGTATAACATAGCAACCCCTTAGTAAGTGATAGATATTAATAACTTGGTAATATAACACAGTTATGTAAGAATTAGTATGATAGAGTTAAGTCCATATGTAATCAAACGAACATGAAGAAATTTATGTAATACATATGTCATAGATAGGCCTACAATTTTAATTTTATTCACCAGAAGAACTAATTTGTCTGGCTTAAATTGTTCTTTTAATACTTAACATGATATTGAAAATAGCACTTTGAATTATGCAGCTGAATATCTTGGCTCCAAGAATGACACATGAACTGAGAATGATTACTTGCTGGACACGTTATGATAGTAGCCCTTCAAAATTGTCAGCAGGTTAAGTATTTTCATCTTGACAAACTGATGCAATTACCAAAATAATTATCTGCCTATCTATCAACTATCTATAGATATTAAAAGTGCTAAGTTATTTCAGTCTTGTCCAACTCTTTGTGACCCCTCGGGCTGCAGCCCGCCAGGCTCCTCTGTCCATGGGATTCTCCAGGCAAGAATACTGAAGTGGATTGCCATGACTTCCTCCAGAGGATCTTCCCAACCCAAGGATAGAACCCAGATCTCTTTTGTCTCCTGTATGGGCAGATGGGTTCTTTACCACTAGCGCCACCTGGGAAGCCCATATAGATACTATGCTGCTGCTGCTACTAAGTTGTTTCAGTCGTGTCCGACTCTGTGCGACCCCATAGATGGCAGCCCACCAGGCTCTGCCGTCCCTGGGATTCTCCGGCAAAAAGAGCACTGGAGTGGATTGCCATTTCTTTCTCCGATGCATGAAAGTGAAAAGTGAAATTGAAGTCGCTCAGTCATGTCCGACTCTTCGGGACCCCATGGACTGCAGCCTACCAGGCTCCTCTGCCCATGGGATTTTCCAGGCAAGAGTACTGGAGTGGGGTGCCATCGCCTTCTCTGATATAGATACTATGGAGGAGGACTAAAAATAATATAGACTTTATCTTCTTTAAAGAAACAAAGTAAACATTAGAAGGACACACTGTTTCTCCTCTCTTCTATCTTTTACTTTAAGCCTTTGTTGAATATTTCCCCTTGCTTAACTCACATTTTACATCTTACACAACTTGTGTCTTACACAAATCTCATTTATGTTTTAGCATTCGAGTTCAAGGTCAACTCTAGTTGTGAAGTCTTCTTTATTATTCCATAATACGTCATATCTTCTGAACAACTATAGTCCTGGTTTATAATGAAATTTGGTACTGAAGCAAATGTTATCCTGTATCACTCAAAAATTGCCCCATATATTTAAATTTTTTAGTTGTTACCAGTATGTAAGCTCCAAGAGAATATTTTACTTCTTTTATATATATAAAATATATAATACTATTGGGCTGCACCCCACAGGCCTATAAGGCCTACACTTGCCCAGCTTTAAGACTGAAGAAACAGCCCAGCGTCAGCAACAGACGTGTCAGTGGTTTAGAGGATAAGGGGGCTTACATGTCAGAAGTAAGGTCTTGAAATGACACCCAACCATGTGCAGTCAATGATGGGCAGGACATGGCAGCAGGCTTCACTCCTGAGGGGAGGGAAGATTGCCAGTTATAAGGGGAATTAATGTCAGGTGGGCTCATTACTCGGAGAAGGCAATGACACCCCACCCCAGTACTCCTGCCTGGAAAATCCTGTGGATGGAGGAGCCTGGTAGGCTGCAGTCCATGGTGTCGCTGAGGGTCTGGCACAACTTGAACGACTTCACTTTCACTTTTCGCTTTCATGCATTGGAGAAGGAAATGGCAGCCCACTCTGGTGTTCTTGCCTGGAGAATCCCAGGGATGGGAGAGCCTGGTGGGCTGCCGTCTATGGGGTCACACAGAGTCGAACACGACTGCAGTGACTTAGCAGCAGCAGCAGCAGGGCTCATTGCTTACCAAGGAAACCAGCAAAGAGGCACACCCCTCACTGCCCCTTTGATAAGAACAATCACTAGCCTAGCGTGTGGGGCAAATATGCAGGAAGGTCAGTCATGTGCATAAGGTATGAGTGAAACAAACAGTGGTTGGGCAGGGGGATGAACAGAGAGCCAGAGAACAGCCATCTTGAGTGGCCTGACCATACAGTCTACCCCTACGTGCCTCGCACTACCCTTACAATCTTGGTCTGCCCTTCTTCTGGGATATCCCTGGGGTTAGGTGTGTGGAGGGGTACCACAACTAGATACCACAGATATAATACAGACTGGCCACCCCTGGTTTTCCCACCCCACTCCATGGGGAGGGGAAGGGCCTGGCTCTAAGACAAACATTCTGGTGGTCTAGCTAGAAGTCAGCCATCACGGTACAGGTCTGCCACTCCATGTTATGTTGGGTATCAACAGGGGTGAACCCATTTACTTTTCCAAACAGAAACTAGTCCCACTAGTTGGGCTCTTATGTCCAGAAGCCAGCCTAATCCATTCTCCCAGCAGATCCCAGGAGTGCTCATGGGTAGTCAGTTATACAGTAATGCTTACTTCTGAAGAGGGCCCTTCTGATATACTGGCATATAGGATCAGAAGATGGTGAGTCTTTCCCCCCATTGTCAGAAGTTCCTACGTAGTCATATTAGCCAGGTCAATTTTTCATGGAAGTCCAGAGGAGGTCAACAATGGCATCTCACCATCGACCTAGCAACCAGACCATTTCTCAGTGAGGCCAGTGCTGCTGCTCCATCCTTGAACAGTTTTCCTTTCACTTGGGCTAGGGATGAAACAGAAGACACCTAACAGGCATAACATGGGGTGCTATGTGTGCTAAGACACTTCAGTCGAATCCGATTCTTTGCAACCCTATGGGCTGTGGCCCGCCAGGCTCCTGTGTCCATGGGATTTTCCAGGCAAGAATGCTGGAGTGGGTTGCCATGCCCTCCTCCAGGGGATCTTCCTGACCCAGAGATGGAACCTGTGTCTCTTCTGTCTCCTGCATTGAAAGGCAGGTTCTTTACCACTAGTGCCACCTGGGAAGCCCTGTAACAAGGGGAGATAGGGGAAATTAAGCAAAATGCAAGAATTAACCACATCTGAGATAATACCACACCCGCCTTTAGATTGTAGATCATTCAGTAGACATCACTGATGATCCAAGTATTGTCCCTCGTGCTACAGCGCTGGCTCCTACTCCAGGTTCAGATCACGCCCCTTGGCACTAGGCCTCCTTTATATTCATCTAGACATTCACATTAGGGCAAAACTAACCAGATCTCATGAGTCCCTCATACCCAACCGTCACACAGCACTGTACATGTGCTTTTAGAAACAGACTTAAAGAAAGCCATGTCACAGTTTGTGACTTGTTATATTCTGTGGTGACTTTGCTATAGAATTTTCTTTCCTTCCTGAACGTCAGTTATGGCTAACAGTAACTGTCATAAATTCAGACCTCATCCACTGGAACATAATATTGATCTCTCTAAAATTATCCTTATCTCCACCAAACACAAGCAAATCGAAGACTAATCTGTTTGCAAAACAAGTCTGGTCAATTGACCAGATAGGTTCCTCCAGACTGGCAGTGGTGGAAGTCCTGAGGAGGAGTATCGGACTAAATTCCCAATAGATATCTCAAGGTTAGGAAAACCATGCCCATGGCCTGCCATCAGCTCTGTGTTGGTGAATTTATCTCTTCTTTCCATGGGATTTCCCAAGCAAGATCACTGGAGTGGGTTGCCATTTCCTTTTGCACGGGATATGCCCAATGCAGGGAGCAACCTGCATTTCCTGCATTGGCAGGCAGATTCTTTACAACTGAGCCATCTGGGAAGCCCTCTCAGTTCTAGAAATCCGAAATATCGAGATTTCTGTACACTCTAGGACAGTCTTTCCCATTCATCTGATAAGACTGCTCTAAACCAGAGTCTCGAATTTCTGGAAGGAAATGACAGAGGAAAAAAAAATGTCGCAGGGGTGTAATTTACCAAATTGCTATTAAGTCATAAGTAACTTGAGGGGAAAGGCTTCCCTATATTTGGAAAACAGGTTAAAACCAGTAATATTCCAGACAAAAAAACATAAATGCTATAATCATATGCATGAGTTCACTCAGTAAGCAATCCTCTTGTTAACATTCAGTGAAGTCATCAGATTTTCCCTTTAGTAGTCTTTAATTTCTTAGCCAGTTCTCCAGTATGATCTGAGATTTATCAGGGTACAACAGAGTACAAATGTCTATAAATGACAGGAAGACTTAAAAAGTCACTGTTAAACATTTGATCACAATGTAATTGACAAAAGAAACTTAATTTCTGCTATGACATGCAACATTTTAAGATAACTAGAATTATGACTGATGCCTGGTGGCTCAGATGGTAAAGAATATGCCTGCAATGTGGGGGACGTGGGTTCAATCCCTGGGTTAGGAAGATCCCCTAGAGAAGGGAAGGGCTACCCACTCCAGTATTCTTGCCTGGAGAATTCCCATCTACAGAAGAGCCTGGCAGGCTACAGTCCATGGGGTTGCAAAGAGTAGGACACGACTGAGTGACTATGCACAAAATCTTAACCCTTGAAAACCTTAATGTTTGTCAAAAACCAAGAAGCAAGTAATTGTGCATTTCCTGATTGGAAACTTATGCCTTAGTCTTCTTCTAAGAAGGCAAGAGTAGGTAAAATTAGACCTACCCAGCAAGTAATATTCCAGTGGTGGCGGTATGGTTTAGTAGCTAAGTTGTGTCCAACTTTTTGCAACCCCCATGGACTGTAACCCGCCATGCTCCTCTGTCCATGGATTCTCCAGGCAAGAACATTGGAGTGGGTAGCCATTCCCTTCCCCAGGGGATTTTCCCAACCCAGAGATCAAACCCCTGTCTCCTGCATTGCAGGCAGATTCTTTACCAACTGAGCCATCAGGGAAGTGCAATATTTTACTCTATTCGAAATGACCCAGATAGTTAATGAATTCTCTCCATTTAACTTAGTAAAGAATCTGTGGGCAATACAGGAGACCCTAATCTCTAGTGGCCTCGGCCTGCAATGGCTTGAAACAGGGCTTGAGTTTCCAGCCAGAGATTGGACTGGGTCCTGGAGATGGAAGGACCAGATCCTAGCCATTAGACCAGTGGTCAGGGATAAGGGCTCTGGCCCTTCAGCTTTGAAGAAAAGAATTTCCACAAAGATGAAAAGTAGTGAAGAAAGTAAAGAATTTTTTAGGAGGAAAAAGAGTACCCTACATGTGGATATACATACAGGCAGACTCTAAGGGAGAGTCCCTGAGTTGCTGAGTCATGTCCTCGTGGCAGTTTGAATTATTTTTCTGGGGCATTTCTTCTGGTTTTCCTTTGGTTAATCATTTTGGTTTGCCATATTTGGCATATCTCAAAATCCTCCCATGTGTATGCACACATCTCTTAGACAAGATGGATTTTCCCAAAAGTGTATCTGTGTAAAACATTCCTTGACATAATTCTCTTTTGCCCTGCAAGGAGCGTTTTCGGCAGATGTGTGGTCAGGGAAGTCTCCTGACGTGGTTGTTGTCATTCAGTAGCTCAGTCATGTCCAACCCTTTGAACCCCATGGACTGTAGCATGCCAGGTTTCCCTGTCCTTCACCATCATCCAGAGTTTGCTCAAACTCATGTCCATTCGGTCGGTGATGCCATCCAACCATCTCATCCTTTGTTGTCCCCCTCTCCTCCCTTCAATCTTTCCCAACATCAGGGTCTTTTCTCATGAGTCAGTTCTTCGCATCAGGTGGCCAAAGTTTGGAGCTTCAGCATCAGTCCTTCCAATGAATATTCAGGCTATTTTATTTCATGGCTACAGTCACCATCTGCAGTGATTTTGGAGCCTAAAAAAATAAAGTCAGCCACTGTTTCCACTATTTCCCCATCTATTTGCCATGAAGTGATGGAACCAGATGCCATGATCTTCATTTTCTGAATGTTGAGCTTTAAGCTAACTTTTTCACTCTCCTCTTTCACTTTCATCAAGAGGCTTTTTAGTTCCTCTTCACTTTCTGCCATAAGGGTGGTGTCATCTGCATATCTGAGGTTGATATTTCTCCTGGCAATCTTGGTTCCAGCTTGTGCTTCATCCAGCCCAGCATTTCTCATGATGTACTCTACATATAAGTTGAATAAGCAGGGTGACAATATACAGCCATGATGTACTCCTTTTCCTATTTGGAATCAGTCTGTTATTCCATGTCCAGTTCTAACTAAGGCTTCCTGACCTGCATACAGATTTCTCAAGAGGCAGGTCAGGTGGTCTGATATTCTCATCTCTTTCAGAATTTTCCACAGTTTATTGTGATCTACACAGTCAAATGCTTTGGCATAGTCAATAAAGCAGAAATGGATGTTTTTCTGGAACTCTCTTGCTTTTTTGATGATCCAAAGCATGTTGGCAATTTGTTCTCTGGTTCCTCTGCCTTTGTAAAACCAGCTTGAACATCTGGAAGTTCACTGTTCACAAACTGTTGAAGAATTTTGAGCATTACTTTGCTAGCATGTGAGATGAGTGCAATTGTGCCACAGTTTGAGCATTCTTTGGCATTGCCTTTTTTAGGGTTGGAATGAAAACTGACCTTTTCCATTCTTGTGGCCACTGCTGAGTTTTCCAAATTTGCTGACATATTAAGTGCAGCACTTTCACAGCATCATCTTTTAGGAATTGAAATAGCTCAACTGGAATTCCATCACCTCCACTAGCTTTGTTCGTAATGATGCTTCCTAAGGCCCACTTGACTTCACATTCCAGGATGTCTGTCTTTAGGTGGGTGATCACATCATCGTGATCTGGGTCATGAAGATCTTTTGTGTACAGTTCTTCTGTGTATTCTTGCCACCATTTCTTAATATCTTCTGCTTCTGTTAGATCCATACAATTTCTGTCCTTTATTGAGCCCATCTCTGCATGAAATGCTCTCTTGTTATCTCTAATTTTCTTGAAGAGATCTCTAGTCTTTCCCATTCTATTGTTTCCCTCTATTTCTTTGCACTTATCACTGAGGAAGGCTTTATCTCTCCTTGCTATTCTTTGGAACTCTGCATTCAGATGGGTATATCTTTCCTTTTCTCCTTTACTTTTGTCTTCTCTTCTTTTCACAGCTATTTGTAAGACCTCTCAGACAGCTATTTTGCTCTTTTGCATTTTTTTTTCTTGGGGATGGGTAATAGATTAATCAATAATCTATTAGGTACTGCATACTATAGGCAATGTGATAAATAATTATGTTAATGGTATAGGGGAGCAAATGTCTCCCAAAATGTCTCTTTGGCATGTGGATTACTAAAAAAAAAAATCAAAGTTCAAAAGACTCAGGGGAAAAGGGGCTTCCCAGGTGGCACTAGTAATAAAGAACCCATCTGCCAATGCAGGGGACACTAGAGACATTAGTTCCATCCCTGGGAATAGAAGATCCCCTGGAGGAGGGCATGGCAACCCACTCCAGTGTTCTTGCTTGGAGAATGCCATGGACAGAGGAGCCTGGAAGGCTATAGTCCATAGGGGTCACAGAGCTTTCACCAGAGATATCTACAAAGAATATGGGTTAAAGTTCTGGGGAAAACTCTAGGCAGGGCATAAAAATCAGAGTCTGCTTTGTGTGCCCTTGTCTCTGCATGTCCAGCAAACACTTATTTACCAAACATTTGCTTTTCCACCTCCATGTGAATTTGCCTTCCTCTTCTTTGAAGTCCCAAACCACTGCCAGCAACATCCTCTTTTGTCCTTAGCTGAAGACGGTATTTAAGGTGAGAGCTTCAGCTATTTTGGTGAGTTACGCAATTTTCCTGGATCTCTATCACATATATATGTTATTAAACCTTTGTTTTATTTTCTCCTGTTAATCTGTCTTCTAGCCAGCTGGAAGAATCTAGAAGGGTTGAGAAAACTTTCTTCCTTCCCTACAAAGGAAAGAAATAAAGGAAGACCTTTATTTAATCAGTTTACTTTAGTTTTTAATCTATTTGAATTCATGTGAAACTGCAAAAATGCATCTCAGGAGGCTCCAAGGAGTTCCAGTTCTTTATGATTCAGCACAAAGAGAATTCAGTAAGAGGCAAAGTAATAGCTAAGTAGTGGTATATTAGAATAGGATGCTCATGAGGCTTATAAATGGGTGGACAAGAGGGTGCCACCCCAAGAACGTAGAAGGCTGCAGTTCTATCATCAGAGGAAAAGTGGGGAAGTGGGAGAAGGCCACCTTCTTCTTTGTTCTTGAGTAAATGTCGAGCTTCGATCATCAGTTCTTCCTCTACATCTGGAGGGGGAGTTCTCTTGTCCCTACATGGTCAAATTGGGACTGTCAAGGTGCCACGGAAATGAGCAAAAAGGCAGTAACATATAGTAAAATATGGTAAATTGTCTCAGGTTTCAGTATAATATCAGCTCTTCCTTATAGTTCTCAGTGTGCACAGAAAAGCATGTCCTAGAAATCATTACGGTACTGAGCTCAGGGGACAGGATGCAGGTCTCATGCCACCATTGTTTTATTGTTCGGGAGCATGTCTCATGCTTCTGTTGCATGGTTTTGTTGCTAAGCAAGCATGCTTGGTTTAGTGGTTAAGCAAACCTGCTTTCTTGCCTAATGTTTAACTTACAGGGGTTTCCAATACTTTTTTCTTTACTTGTGATCCCCTAGTGGGATTAACTGTTTAATCACTTACTTTGTCCCTTTACTCTGTTCCTATCACATGTATGTCAGAGTTTCTCAACTTCAGCACTATTGATCTTTTGGAATGAAAAATTCTTTGTTATGGGGGATGTCTTGTGTATCATAGGAAGTTAGGAGCAGCTCTGACCTATACCTACTAGATGCAGTACAAAACCCCACAGTTATTTAAAAGTATGTCTCCAAACTTTGCTGAATATTCCTTGGAAGGGTGGGGAGCAAATCAGCTATGGTTAAGAACCACTGATACATATAAATTTGTTTTATTTCATAAATAAAAGATTCACATTTCACTTTAAATGACAAAAACATTCTGAAGAACCAGCACAACTTAATGATGTTCATGCCTTACCAATGTAGCAAATAAAACTGGACTGCTTCTACACCAGGTTTCAATGGTGAGCTGTAGCTATTAATAGATAAATACATACATAGATAGATTTTGTTTCCCACAAACCTTGCAATGAAATGTAAATATTTGTTGAAGTTTGCTTAAAGGACACTGTGCTGCTGTGCTGTGCTCAGTCGCTTCAGTTGTGTCCAACTCTTTGCAACCTATGGACTGTGGCTTCCCAGGCTCCTCTGTCCATAGGAATCTCCAGGCAAGAATACTGGAGTGGGTTGCTGTGCCCTCCTCCAGGGGATCTTCCTGACCCAAGAATCGAACCCATACCTCCAGCATCTCTTGCATTGCAGGCAGGTTCTTTACCCACTGAGCCACTTGGGAAGCCCATAAAGGACACTACTTAAAGTTTACTTGAAGATTTTTACAAATAATGGCAGGTGGAAGATTCCAATGTATATGTCTGTTACTTAGCAAAGTTCTATTTAATACTTTTTTTGAAAAATTTTGCTGGAATATAGTTGATTTGCAATGTTGTGTTAGTTTCAGGTGTGCAGAAAGTGAATGTAATACATATACAGACATCCACTCTTTTTAAGATTATTTTCTCATATAGGCCATTGCAGAGTATTGAGTAGAGTTCCCTGTGCTATACAATAGGTTTTTATTATTTATTTTATAAATAATAGTGTATATAAGATTTGTGAGGACTCATGTTACTCTCATTACATATGGAAATTCATTTTCTCCCAGATTTAAGGTCCTAAGATACAATGTAAGATGCAGTTCTAACGTGGCTACAGGTCCTAACCATGCAGAGGACTGAAATGGTTAGCCAATGCAAGCTCAATCAATTTATTCAAAAGTTGTTCTTAAGAGAAGATCCTGTTCTGCCTCAAATCATTTACTTCCGTAAGTTCATCAATTACAGCTCTGTCTGAAAGTATTCAATATGCAGTTTTCCACATGTTAGAAGGGGTAACTTACCACTCTTGTAAAAAACAAAACGAAGAGCTAGTTGTTCATTTAATATGCTTTCAAATTTTGATATCTTTCTGCTTGAGCAACTGAAAGCTTGGGTTCTCATTGTAATTCTTTATGTGAGGAGCAAGGAAATTTTAGACCTAACTCTTAAAATATTGATTATTATTGAACTTTTAAAGTCTCATTGAATAGATACTGCTAAAAATATCATAACTCCTCAGACTTTTGATTATCTTTACATCTGCCTTTGAGTCTATGGGATATGTTTTTTTAAGCTCTGTGAGTTTAAGGTAAGTCCCCAGTTATTAATATTCTTGCAAAATCAACATCTATGTTATCATTGCCAGAATCAAGCAAGAAAGCAATTTAAACGTATAAAAGAAAAATGAGTCTTGGACTTTCTTTTTACTTTCAAGCTAGATATTTTAATATTCTTTGCAAAAAGAATTGGATCTTTGCCCACTTGTAAGAGTGAAGAGGAAAATAATTACCCTTCTTTATAATAAGGTCATGATTTTATTATCATGAATCATGACAGATCTTAGAAGAATTATGAACTTGATAGTTATCTATCAAGAAGAGGAGATTAACATTAATTATGATGACACAAGTACTTAATATTTGAGCAGGGCTAAACAATTCTCCAATATAGTGGTTAATATTAATTAATTTCAGGCAGCAGAGTACTTCGTTCTGTTTTTGCCAATAATAATTTGAATTTCATCAATGACATAAATATATTCAAAAGGCCACTATCTTAATAACTACATGACCTGTGAGAATATTGTAGAGGGTTTTTAATTTTTTAATTTATTTTTTCTTTTTGTAGAGGGTTTTTTAGCGACTGTTTTGCAAAATTGATATCATTTGCTCTAGTGCTTTTCAGTAGTAGAATAATCTTCCATGCATGCATGCCCAGTCATGTTCAACTCTTTGAGACCCCATGGACTGTAGCTCACCAGGCTCATTTGTCTATGGAATTTTCCAGGCAAGAATACTGGAATGGGTTGCCATTTCCATCTCCATTGGATCTTCTTGACCCAAGGATCAAACCTACATCTCTTGTTTCTCATGCACTGGCAGGTGGATTCCTTACCACTACACTATCTGGGCATATAAGGGTTAGTCTGTACCCTCAAGGCACAGAATATCTACAAAACAAAAAGTTCCTCTGTGTTTTTTCCCCAGTAAATGCCACCCCAGACCAAAGACACGATTGAACTGATTTCTCTCACAAGCACTTGCATGCATGCGTGCTCAGTTGCTTCAGTCATGTCTCTTTGTGACACTACGGACTGTCACCTGCCCAGTCCCTCTGTCCATGGGATTCTTCAGGCAAGAATACAGAAGTGGGTTGCCATGACCTCCTCCAGGGGATCTTCCCAACCCAGGGATTTTATGTCTCTTTTGTCTTCTGCATTGGCAAGCAGGTTCTTTACTACTAGCGCCAACTGGGAAGCCCATCACAACCACTTAGCTTTGGTTAAATCTAAAGCTTTATAAGTACATACTCTGTGTATGTATGTGTTGCTTAGTATGTGTATATACTATGTGTATGTATGTAGTTGCTTCTTTCAGTTACCTTAATGCTTTTAATATTTGTTCTATTGTTTTGTATATCAATTGTCCCTTCCCTCATATTGCAGAGTAGTCTCATCAGTTCAGTTGCTCAGTCGTGTCTGACTCTTTGTGGCCCTGTGGACTGCAGAACGCCAGGCTTCCCTGCCCATCGCCAACTCCTGGAGCTTACTCAGACTCATATTCATCACATCCATTACGCCATCCAACCATGTCATCCCCTTCTCCTCCCGCCTTCAATCTTTTCCAGCATCAGGGTCTTTTCCAGTGAGTTAGTTCTTCACATCAGATGGCCAAAGTACTGGAGTTTCAGCTTTAGCATCAGTCCTTCCAATGAATATTCAGGACTGATTTCCTTTAAGATGGACTGGTTGGATCTCCTTGCAGTCCAAAGGACTCTCAAGAGTCTTCTCCAACAACACAGTTCAAAAGCATCAATCCTTTGGCGCTCAGCTTTCTTCACAGTCCAACTCTCACATCCATACATAACTGCTGGAAAAACCATAGCTTTGACTAGATGTACCTTTGTTTGTAAAGTAATGTCTCTGCTTTTTAATATGCTGTCTAGGTTGGTTATAACTTTTCTTCCAAGGGCAAGTGTCTTTTAATTTCATGGCTGCAAGTCACTATCTGCAGTGATTTTGGAGCCAAAAAAATAAAGTCTCATAATGTTTCTATTGTTTTCCCATCTATTTCCCATGAAGTGAGGGAACTGGATACCATGATCTTAGTTTTCTGAATGTTGAGTTTTAAGCCAACTTTTTCACTCTCCTCTCACTTTCATCAAGAGGGTCTTTAGTTCTTCACTTTCTGCCATAAGTGTGGTGTCATCTGCATATCTGAGGTTATTGATATTTCTACCAGCAATCTTGTAGAGTAGTCTAGTCTTCCATTATATGAATATACCATATTAATATGAATATACCACATTATATATTCTCTTAAAAATAGACAAAGTTTTTCTTTGTAACTTTTAACTATTATTTATAAAGCAGAAATAAATACTCTTGTTTAAGATTTTTGTGGTCAATTTTTTTTCTTGAATAAGTGCCTAGATATGTAACTGCTAACTCATACAATAGATAATTTTTTTTTAATTCAGTATAATTGACACATAACATTGTATCAGTTCAGTTCAGTTCAGTCGCTCAGTCGTGTCTGACTCTTTGCGATCCCATGAATTGCAGCACGCCAGGCATCCCTGTCCATCACCAACTCCCCGAGTTCACTCAAACTCATGTGCATCGAGTCAGTGATACCATCCAGCCACCTCATCCTCTATCATCCCCTTCTCCTTCTGCCCCCAATCCCTCCCAGCATCAGAGTTTTTCCAGTGAGCCAACTCTTTGCATGAGGTGGCCAAAGTACTGGAGTTTCAGCTTTAGCATCATTCCTTCCAAAGAACACCCAGGGCTGATCTCCTGCAGAATGGACTGGTTGGATCTCCTTGCAGTCCAAGGGACTCTCAAGAGTCTTCTCCAACACCACAGTTCAAAAGCATCAATTCTTCAGTGTTCAGCTTTCTTCACAGTCCAACTCTCACATCCATACGTGACCACTGGAAAAACCATAGCCTTGACTAGATGGACCTTTGTTGGCAAAGTAATGTCTCTGCTAATTGTATAGTTTTAGGTATACGGCATAATGATTTGATTATGTATATTTGTGAAATAATTACCATAATAAGTTAGTCAACATTCATCACCACACATAAGTACAAAATATTTTTTATTGCGATAAAAAAAATTTTAAGGTTTACTCTCTTAGCAGCTTTCAAATATAGAATAAGTACTGTTAACTATAGTCACCATGTAACTACATACACCCCTTAGACTCATTTATCTTATAACTGTGAGTTATTTTTGATCATTGTCACCAATTTTGTCCAGCCCCCAGCCCCGACTCACTAATATGTTATCTGTATCTGTGAGTTAGTTTTTGTTTATGTCTTTGCCTTTAATTTTTAAGATTCCACATGTGAGTGAGACCATAAGACTTCCCTGGTGGTCCAGTGGTTGGGACCCCATGCTTCCAGGGCAGGGGGTACTGGTTTGATCCCTGGAGGCAGGAAGTTTCTCATGCCTAGCTGCACAACCAAAAAAAAAGTAAGACCACACAGCATTTGTAGCACTTGTCTCTCTCTGTCTGACATATCACTTAGCATAATACCCTCAAGGTCCATCCATGTCGTTGCAAACGGTAGCATTTACATCTTTTTCTGGCTAAATAATATTCCATTGTATAGATCACTACATTTTCTTTATCCATTCATCTGTCAATGGACATTTAGGTTGTTTCTTTATCTTAGTTACTTTAAAAAAATAAAAAAGTACTGCAATGGGTATGGGAGTGCAAATTTATCTTTGAGATAACGATTTGGTTTCCTTTGGATAAATACCCAGAAGTAGAATTGCTGGATCATATGGTAATTCTGTTTTCAATTTTTTAAAGGAATCTCTGTACTATTTTCCATGGTAGGAGCACCAATTTACATTCTCGCTAATAGTACCCAAAGGTTGCCTTTTCCCCACATCCTTGCCAACATTTATTATTTCTCCTCTTTTTGAGAATAGCGATTCTACAGATATAAGGAGATATATCACTGTGGTTTTGATTTGCATTTCCCTAATGATTAGTGATGTGTGCTTTTTTCATGTACCTGTTGGTCATTTGTATGTCTTCTTTGAGAAAAATAACTGTTGAGATCCTCTGCCCATTTTTAATCAGATTTTTTTTCTATTGAGATATATGAGTTCTTCACATAAAGTTTCCCCTGTTAACCACTTTTAATTATGTAGTTCAGTAGTCTTAACTGTATTCATATTGTTGTGAAACAGATATCCAGAATGTCTTCGTCTTGAAAAACTGAAACTCTACATCCTTTAATCAACAGCTTTCCTTTTCCCCTTCCCTCCAGCTTCCAGTAACCACCATTCTACTTTTTCTTTCTGTGAATTGATTACTTTAAATACTTCTTACGATCATACAGTATCTGTCTTTATGCAACTGATTTATTTTACTTAGCATAATGTCCTCAGGGTTCATCCATGTAGTGACATACGACAAGATTCCTTCCCTTTTAAAGCAGAATCATCTGTCAATAGACATTGTTGTTACTATCACCTCTTGGCCTATTGTGAATAGTGCTGCTAACAAGAATGGGTATGTGAATATGTCTTAAAGATCCTGATTTCAAGGGACTTCCCTGGTGGTCTAGTGGCTAAGAGTGCTCTCTTCAAATGCAGAGGACCCAGGTTCAATCCCTGATTGGGAAACTTGATCCCATATGCCCCAACTAAGACCTGGCACAGGCAAATAAATAAGTAAAAATATTTTAAAAAGATCCTGATTTCAGTTCTTTTGGATATGCACCCAGAAGTAGAATTGCTGGATCATATGACAGATCTATTTTTTAATTTTTTTCTGGAAATTTTAAACTATTTTCCATAGTGGTTATCTCATTTTACAATATAATCCCACCATCTGTGCACATGTTCCAATTTATCCACGTTCCCACCAACACTTGTCATTTTGGTGTTTTGTGTGTGTGGATTTTGTTTGTTTGTTTTGTAGAAGTAGTCACCATAATGAATATGAGGTTAGAAGTTTGTCAATGGTATTGATCTTTTCAAAGAACCAGTTTTCTTTTTCTTTTTTCAATTTCATTGATTTCTGCTCTTATCTCTATTATTTTCATCATCTCCCTTGTTTTGCAATCATTTTACTCTTCTTTTTTAGGTTCTTGAGATAGTATCTTACATTACTGATTTGAAATTTTTCATCTTGCATAATATAAACATTTAGTTTTATAAATGTGCCATTCAATACTACTTTACCTGTGTCCCAGAAACTCTGATGTGTTGTATTTTCATTTCCATTCAGTTCAATGCATTTTTTACCCTTCAGACTTTCCATTTGACTCATGTATTGCTTAGAAGTATGTGGAGTTGTTTTGTTTTTGTTTGGAGATTGTCTTGTTATTTTTCTATTATTTATTGATTTCTACTTTGATTTCACTGCATTAGAGAATATACTTTGTATGAATTCAATTCTTTTAAATTATTGAGGTTTGTTTTATGGGATATTGTCTATCTTGGTATGGTTAGAATCACTTGAAAAGAATATGTAGTCTTTGCTCTTCAGTGGAATGCCATATAGCATAAATTACATTTTTCTTTTTTAGTGTTGTATGAATTAAATCAATTGATTTCCATATATTGAACCAACTTTGCGTTGCTGAGTTAAAACCCATTTGGCCATAATAGTTTAATGTGTTTTTGTATTGTTGGATTCAGTCTGATACTACTTGTTCTACATTCCATGTCTATGCTCACAGTGGATATTTGTCTGCAATTTTCTTTGTATATGATGTTCTTATCTAGATCTGGCTTCAGAGTTAAGTTGGTCTTGTGAAATAATTTAGGAAGCATCTTCACCCTACTACTATAGTTTGTAGAATATCAACATTATTCTTAATTAAATATTTTATAAAGTCTCCATAAGGAGCTTTGAT
The DNA here is from genome assembly GCF_055505025.1 of Bos grunniens. Lineage (NCBI taxonomy): Eukaryota > Metazoa > Chordata > Mammalia > Artiodactyla > Bovidae > Bos > Bos grunniens. Next base: position 48,037,342 of record NC_141172.1, on the reverse strand, counting down.
GAAAACAATGTAGGAATTGCTTCAACCACAAATTCAATTTAATAAATGGGTATAGGGCTTTTTTTTAGGGCTTCCCATGTGGTGGACTGGAAAAGAATCCACCTGCCAATGTAGGAGATGCAAGAGATACGGGTTCAATCCCTGGGTCAGGAAGATCCTCTGGAGTAGGAAATGGCAAGCCACTCCAGTATTCTTGCCTAAAGAATCTCATGGACAGAGGAGGCTGATGGGATACAGCCCATGGGGTCAGAAAGAATTGGACATAAGTATACATGCACTATAAGGCTTTTTAGATTTCCTACTTCTTTTATCAAAGCACATACTCTGTATGATTTTTCCCATTTATTTCATTAAAACATAATTTGCATTCAGTGAAATTTATAATTTTAAGCATACAATTGTAGGTGTTTTGACAAAGATATATAGTTATATACTACTACTAAGTCACTTCAGTCATGTCCGACTCTGTGCGACCCCATAGATGGCAGCCCACCAGGCTCCCCGTCCCTGGGATTCTCCAGGCAAGAACACTGGAGTGGGTTGCCATTTTCTTCTCCAATATATAGTTATATAAGTACTACCAAATGAAGATATAGAGCAGAAAGCATCCAATTATGACCCATGGACCAAACGTGGCCCATGGACTGCTTATGCTTGGCCCTTTAATTTTCTAATCTGCACAATAAATGTTATTTTCAGCTGCTAAGGAATTTTTTGAGGATTTATTAGTTTTCTCTAGAAAAATAGAGCTTTTGGACACCAGCAGACAGGAAAAATGAAGTTCTATATGGTTATCTATTTGTCAAGGTCTTACAGAGGAGAGAAGTTTTGGGAATTAACTTCAGCTATCATTTCCATTTCCCAGAGTCTTAAATCTGGGTTTCTCAAACAAACATAAGCCCAGCATATTTTTGTTTTAAAAACAAAACAAGTGAAAATCTTGAATTATACAGAACCTGTGCCCATAGCCAGCATGGACCCTTTTGGAAGCTACAGTATGTTTTGACTCACTGTTACAGAACATCCTGAAACAGAAAATGTTTAATCCAGAATGTAATGCCTTTTAGGAAAATGCCCTTTGGAGGCTGCAAGTCCTACTTGGCATCAGTGTGATTGTCATTGTCATTGTCAAGATCTTCTGACTTAATGGGTGGAGGTGACATGTACACAATGTGTCTTTCCTCAGGAATGCCATTTAATAACACCCTAATACCTGAAATTTGATGATGACAACAATGAGAATCTTCTCCTCTTCTGCCAGAACCCCCTGCTTTAGTCGGAAAGGAGATGCTTCAAAATGAATGCAAGAATAGTGAAGTTAAAGTCTTGGCTAAAATATTTTCATCATCAGACTGTATGATAGAAATGAATGTGTTCACTCTAGCAAAGGTATAGCATTAGCACAAAAGACTGAAAAGAAATGAATATGCTTGAGAGAAAATCTGCAAAGCCATAGCAGTGTTGTGTGTGTGGCAGAGGGTGCTGGGTGGTGTTGGCAGAGGCAAAATGCAAAAATATCACACTTATATTAAACTAAACCCAGAGGTTGAAATTACATTCACTTTGAGTTGCTATTTTGTTGTTTTCGGGGTCCTTACCGCAAGATCATGCTAAAGGATTACCAAGAGGCAGAAGAAGGAAGATTTGAAATTCAGGAGACCTGAGATCTTGTTTGGGAACTTAGGTGTCCTTACCTATGTTACTCAGAGAAGGCAATGGCAACCCACTCCAGTACTCTTGCCTGGAGAATCCCATGGACGGAGGAGCCAGGTGGGCTACAGTCCATGGAGTCGCTAAGAGTCAGATACGACTGAGCGATGTCACTTTCACCTTTCACTTTCATGCATCGGAGAAGGAAATGGCAACCCACTCCAGTATTCTTGCCTGGAGAATGCCAGGGATGGTAGAGCCTGGTGGGCTGCTGTCTATGGGGTCGCACAGAGTCGGACACAACTGAAGCGACTTAGCAGCAGCAGTAGCAGCTACATTACTTAATTCTTTTCTGGTTCTTAAATCTCACTTCCTGAAAATGGGTATTTAAGGATAATTGTATCTCACATGGATTTTAAGAAGATGCCATAAAAGGAAATATGATCATGGTTATACAATGATAGTGTAACTTTTTAGCAATGCAAATATTAGTAACTTGTTTATATGTATGCAATTCTCAACTTTAGGGATTAGCCCTGTTAGATTCAGCACACAGTGAATTCCACAACAAAGTGAATAATTTTAATTTCCTGTTCATAGATAATTTTTAAATAAATTATTTTAGTTGTTTAGTACTATTATGATTTTTCACAATAATGAATCTGCTTTAAATAATTTATTGACTTAAGTTCCACCCTTAATCTACCATTCAACATAATCTTCTACCCCTTTCCCTCTAACTCCTAGAGTTGGCTCTGTCTTACAGGATTACTTTAATTTGTCTCATAAGAATGCTGTGAAAGAACTATATAACAGAAGGTTTTTAAAATTCTAATTTGAAGCTTAATGAAAGAGATGGGAATACCAGACCACCTGACCTGCCTCTTGAGAAACCCATATGTAGGTCAGGAAGCAACAGTTAGAACCGGACATGGAACAACAGATTGGTTCCAAATAGGAAAAGAAGTATGTCAAGCCTGTATATTGTCACCCTGCTTATTTAACTTATATGCAGAGTACATCATGAGAAATGCTGGGCTGGAAGAAGCACAAGCTGGAATCAAGATTGCTGGCAGAAATATCAATAACCTCAGATATGCAGATGACACCACCCTTATGGCAGAAAGTGAAGAAGAACTAAAAAGCCTTTTGATGAAAGTGAAAGTGGAGAGTGAACAAGTTGGCTTAAAGCTCAACATTCAGAAAACGAAGATCATGGCATCTGGTCCCATCACTTCATGGCAAATAGATGGGGAAACAGTGGAAACAATGTTTCCCCAGTGGAAACAGTGTCAGACTTTACATTTTTGGGCTCCAAAATCACTGCAGATGGTGATTGCAACCATGAAATTAAAAGACACTTACTCCTTGGAAGGAAAGTTATGACCAACCTAGACAGCATATTCAAAAGCAGAGACATTACTTTGCCAACAAAGGTCCATCTAGTCAAGGCTATGGTTTTTCCTGTGGTCATGTATGGATGTGAGAGTTGGACTGTGAAGAAAGCTGAGCACCAAAGAATTGATGCTTTTGAACTGTGGTGTTGGAGAAGACTCTTGAGAGTCCCTTGGACTGCAAGGAGATCCAACCAGCCCATTCTGAAGGAGATCAGCCCTGGGATTTCTTTGGAAGAAATGATGCTAAAGCTGAAACTCCAGTACTTTGGCCACCTCATGCGAAGAGTTGACTCATTGGAAAAGACTCTGATGCTGGGAGGGATTGGGGGCAGGAGGAGAAGGGGACGGCAGAGGATGAGATGGCTGGATGGCATCACCAACTTGATGGACATGAGTTTGAGTGAACTCTGGGAGTTGGTGATGGACAAGAGGCCTGGCGTGCTGCAATTCATGGGGTTGCAAAGAGTCAGACATGACTGAGCAACTGAACTGAACTGAATAAAGTTTTAAGATCACGATGTTCATAAATTTTTTTCTGGGCTTCAAGGTACAAATTAATAGTAACCCTGATCACTGGAACAATATTTCTTTCTCTCACACATACCCTTCTCTGATCTCCCTACATCCACCAAAGGCCTTACTTTCAAGTTTTTTTCCTGTTGACTCGCAAAATGAACATGGAGGTCAGCAATTCATTATGTAAAGTTGCAGAAAAAAAGTCTTTTGGCCTTGTTGTAGCCACGCGTTCCGGGAAACAGACTCACTAAGAAGGATAATGCAGATATTGGAGTGCAGTTTATTACACCGGCGGGCCCAAGGCAGAGTCTCCTCTTAGCCAAGGACCCCAACCAGTTTTTGTGAAAACCTTATATACCCTAAGTGTACGTGCTCAAACCCACCTCCCCAAATTCTCTGAAAGTAGTCTGAACAAAGGAAAAGAAAGATATAACCAAAGTTAACCTGTGATTCGTATGCGTTAAGCCTAGGTAGTTAACAGTGGACAATTATCAATAGGCCTGTGGTCATACCCCAATAAGCATAATAGAATTTATGAATCTATTTGGTTACACAGATAATTAGGGTATTCTTTTAGGCAATGGAGAGTCTAGGTATGAGCCCTGGGGCTCTTCCATCTGGGGATCTGATTTTCCAGTTGGTATGTTGTTTCCATAGATACTGGGCATATAGCTCAAAGTCCACAGACCAGCCCAAGATGGAGTCCTGCTTTCGAGATGGAGCCTGTTCTGTCTGTTTCCTCTTTCAGTCTAACATATCAAAGAAAAGAATCTGGAATCCCAAAAGTCACCCAGCAGAAGGCGGCATTGTCTTGACAAACTATAGCTGTGTTTAGGTGTGTTAGATAAATTTGTTTGGTTTTCAGTTTTACAAAATAGAGAACCTGACCAGTTTTTCTAGGATTTTCAAATGAGAGTAAATCTCAATCCATATTGCTTCTACACTGTGCAGCTAATCTTTGATGACACAGAGTGACATTTTACCAATCTCAATAACACCTGGTAAGTGCCTCCTGTTGATAGTAGTGTTGCGTTTTAATGAACAAATAAATGGCTTATCTACTCTTCTTGGCAAGAAACCCCAGCTATTGAGGCGAAGCACCAGCTCTCCCTATGTTACTTGGGCTAATTGACTCTTTGGATGAAGTTAAATCACACTTATCCCCAGTGGGATGTATGTTTGCCAGTAATCAATAGCTCAACAAGATCCACATGGCAGGTAATTAAGTGGAAAGTAATTAATACCCATCAAAGGTTTTATTAACTGTTTGCCATTCCTTCACTCAAAAGTTCCACTGTACTGTAAATAAGAGAGGAAGAGGCAAGAAGAGAAGGCAGGGAGAAAACTAGCTTTGTTTTCTAGGAAGTCAAAGAATTCTAGTTTTCTTCCTAGGTTAATTCCATTTTGAGGCTGAGAACTCTCCAAGTTATCATTTTATTGGTTTATTCTCTTTGTTCCACTTTTGCAAGGACTCAAATTAAACCAGGATCACAAGTAAATCCACTATTGCAGAAAAATGGTTTTATTCTGACATTATGAAGGAAAGGCAGAAAAACAAAATGCCACAGTATTAGGTACCTTTGTGTTGAAGAAACAGAGTACCAAAAGACTAAATTTGGGGAGAGAAATTCTACTTAAAATAAAAGAGAAAGCTGCTATTTTGGTGAATGGAATGCTCTAAACATCATAAATAATTTTTTGTTACTATCTTAGATTCTCTATATTTCTTAATTTAAAACACTTTAATTTTTGTTGAGAATAAATTCTGCCTCCTAAATCTCAAATACATCAAGAAGGATTTTACATTGTGGATTATCCTTTTTAAAATCTGTCTTTTTTGCCAATACCTTTTGGAAGATACATTCACAGGACTTTTTCTTATGTTTTTGCTTCTTGTTCCTCTTCTGATATAAGAAAGGAATTGAGCCAGTTCCCAAAGAAGCCCTGTCGGTAGGCAAGACTCTTGAATAAGGTAGGACACTTGAATAAGGTAGGAAAATGATATGGAGATGATGAATAAATTAAGAAGACACAAAACAAATTAATCCACTTGGGGAGGCAGTACTTCATTTACTTGAAAATTTTTCACTTACTGACCTGGTAAGGTTTAGGACTTTAAAGCTTGGATCATTATATTTTCAACCTCATTTAGTTATGGTTTAAAAAATGTAGCAGCACATGTTAATGATAGGCATCTGGAGAAGAGGTTGCTCCCAGCTTAGATCTTTATTATCACATCTCTATATCATACAAGCATGCCTTTATTGTAATTATTGAGATCTCAAAACAGTATTACTTTTTGAAGTAATAAAGGCACACATGTTCAGGAAGACAAAGCCTACTTAACGTACGAATACTTGACAAAGTGTTACATGCATATTTTACCCTATTAATTCTATGCTTATGGAACTTTTATAGTGCCAAACTAAAAAAAAAAAAAAGTTTTTCCTTTAAATAGAACACATTTTATTAATGAAAATGAGTATTTTAATTGTAAGTCTAGAGTCATAATTGAAAAATAAGCATGTCTATCCTTGTAAAGGTAGGAGGAGAAGGGGATGACAGAGGGTGAGATGGTTGGATAGCATCACTGACTCCATGGACATGAGTTTGAGCAAGCTCCAGGAGTTGGTGATGGACAGGGAGGCCTGGCAAACTGCGAGTCCATGGTGTCACAGAGTCAGACACAACTGAGCAACTGAAATGAACTGATCCTTGTAAAACTGATCTAGAAAGAGAGCTAGATCTATTGATGCTTTGAGAACTAATCTTTGTGTATTACTTTATGCTCAGAAAAATCTATTTAACTTAATTTAATGTTATTTGTGGGCCTCCCAGGGAAATCAGTGGTAAAAAAACAAAAAAAATCTGCCTGCCAATGCAAGAGAGCCAGGAGATTTGGATTTGATCCTTCGATTGGGAAGATCCCCTGGAGGAGGAAGTGGCAACCCTCTCCAGTATTCTTGCCTGAAACATGCCTTAGACAGAGAAGCTTGGTGGGCTATGGCCCATGGCATCACAAAGAGTTGACACAACTGAGCACAGCACAGCAACAATATTTGTATTAATATTACTCATGTTTTTATAGATATTCATACATCTATTATATCTATGTACTATACACAAGTGAATAATATGATCCTAGGGCTTCCCAGGTGGGGCTAGTAGTAAAGAACTCTCCTGCCAAAACAGGAGACATAAGAGATGTGGATTTGATCCCTGGCTTGGGAAGATCCCCTGGAAGAGGGCATGGCAACCCGCTCCATATTCTTGGCTAGAGAATCGAATGAACAAAGAACCTGGCAAGCTACAGTTCATAGGATCACAAAGAGTCGGATACGATGTGTGTCCTACCAAAAATGTTTTAAGCAGCAGATAAAGTTTTCCCTTTTTGCTTGATTTCTCTGCTTGAACTCCTAGAGTTCAGTTCAGTTCAGTCGCTCAGTTGTGTCCGAGTCTTTGCAGTCCCATGGACTGCAACACGCCTTGCTTCCCTGTCTATCACCAACTCCCGGAGCCTGCTCAAACTCATGTCCATTGAATTGGTGATGCCATCAAACTCCTAGAGTACTCACTTTTAATCTTATTGTATATACTTGTGTGTATATATCCAATTACACATATAAACATACATATATATATGTATGCATAAATTCACATAAACATACCAACAGTGTTGAACTTTGTCTGAGTCCTATGCTCCCAAGATGCAGCAGTGGTTGGGAAGTGACTCCTACTCTCTGTATTCCCATAGAGGAAGGCTCTGAGGAGGTCAGGTCAGATGTTGACCAGTCAAGACTCTCATATTGTACTGGCTCTGTTTTTACTTTCAGCAAATTACCCGAATTTGCTTTCAGCAGCCTGAAATTCCAGCAACTTGACAAATGACTAGGCAATGACTAAAAAATGACTAGGAAACTTACCACAGAGAAAGGAAATTCAGCTGTTTGGACAGGGTTTCAAGAATAGGCAAGAGGTTGAACTTAGACAAGAGAACTGTTAAACAGCTTTAAGAAAAGGAAACATAAACTTACTTGCTGATTTCCATTAATATTGAGGAAAATATATAGTAGAAGGTTAAGTCAGCAGTTAGAAGGTAACATATTAAAATAAAAAATGATTTGGATTCTGGATGCTTGATTCATGTATCATAATCATCACGGCAACATCATTTCAGCTACTATTTTTCACATACTTATTACTCTGCATCTACAGTTCATTCCTTTAATAAAACTTCAGGGGGTTGCTATTACTAACCCCACTTTTCAGCTAAAAATACTGAGGCTTGGAGAGACAAAGAAATTTTCCTGAGTTCAAAGAGCCAGTAGGTGGCAGAACATGGATTCAAAGTCAGGCCTTTAACCATTAGTCAAAGTCTAAAAAGAAGCAAGTTCTTATATATGGATTTCTACAATTAAATATTTTCAAGGATTGCAAGTAAATCCAATGCCCAACACTCCAACATCTGACTTCTGATGGGTAGAAAGGAAAAGATCCTACTACCTTGGTCTAATTGTGAGCAATTACCAATACAAAGAGAGTATTCCGCTGAGCTACTGATACCGAATGCTCCATAGTTTTAAAGAGGAGCGTGGCTCCTAATACACCCGGCATGGGTGTCACTCTATAGTTACACTGCTCGCAGGTCTGTAATGAGGACTTAATTTTCCCTCCAATCAATATAAGTGCCTATCAATGTAAAATAGCCACATAGCTTCCCTCAGGCTGGAGAGTAAAAAGCAATCCCAGGCTGACATAGTATATCTATAATATATCTAAGCATATTGCTTTTTTCAATATGCATTGCGGGTATTATTTAACATGCATTGAGGGTGGCCAGCATGCAGGAATAATTAGAACAATGGACACCTCAAAGGGAACACATAGATGCCCTGCTGTACATGATAATGAAAGGTGCTATCAGAGGCAGATCACACCCAATTAAGACATAAAAAGGAGACATTATTAATGCTTAATTCTGACTGTGTCAAGAATCTCTGTTTGCTTTCCTTTACTGCTGATAACAGCACTGCCTTGACCTTACTGCAGAATTAATGGTAGGCATTTCATTGTGTGTTATTCACTGTAACCTACTGGAAATTTGTGTGTGTATGTATTTATTTATGTGCTTGTGATTTGTGTCTTTATAGTAACATATCACTTAGCCTTAATTTTTTTCATAATTCTTTTAAAAATGCAAAGCCTCAGAGCAGAATCAGAAAAAACACTCCATTCACAACATTCCAGCTTAATTTAAATTTGCATGAGCTATATAGACCCCCAAGCTAAGACTCCATTTGTTTTCTTGGTGTTTTTTTGTAAATTCTATATACGTTATATATCTAAAGCCTGTACACTGGAAGTTTTGTTTTGTGTGTAATCACTGTACCTCTCCTCTGGAGGAATTGATGGTAATCCTTAAGCAGTATGGTTAGATGACCTTTGCCTTTTTTAAATTTTTTGAAGTATAGGTGAGGTACAATATGATATAAGTCACAGGTATATAAATAGTGATTCACAATTTTTAAAAGTTATACTCTATTTATGGTTATTATGGCTTCCCTGTTGGCTCAGATGGTGAAAAATATTAGCTATATATATGGTATAATATATTCTTGTAGCTTATTTTATACAAAATAGTTTGTACCTCCTAATCCCCTTCCCCTATATTACCCCTCCCCCTTCCCTCTCCCTGCTAGTAATCATTCATTTGTCTTCTATACCTGCTAGTCTGTTTCTTTTTTTAAAAATATTCATGTTTGTTGTATTTTCTAGATTTCACATATAAGTGTTACTGTACAGTATTTGTCTTTCTCTTATTTCACTTGGTACAATACCCTCCAAGTCCATCCACACTATCGGGAAATGGCAAAATTTCATTCTCTTTTATGGCTGAGAAGTATTCCATTTTATATATAAATATATATCACAGCTGCTTTATTCATTCATCTATTGATGGACATTTAGGTTGCTTGTGTATCTTCGCAATTGTAAATAATGGTGCATACATCTTTTCAAATTTAGTGTTTTTGCTTCTCTGGGATATATATCCAGGAGTGAAATTGCTGGGTCATATGGTGGTTCTATTTTTAGTTTTTTGAAGAAGCTCCATACTGTCTTCTACAGTGGCGGCACCAGTTCCCGCCAACCATGTACAAGGATTCTCTTTTCTGCACCTCCTCACCAACATTTATCATTTGTATTCTTTTTGATGCTAACCATTCTGACAGGTGCAAGGTGGTATCTCATTGTAGTTTTAATTTACATTTCCCTGATATTAGTGATGTTGAGCACCTTTTCATGTGCTTGTTGGCCATCTGCATTTCCTATTTGGGAAAATGCTTATTCAGTTCTTCTCCTCATTTTTAAATCAGGTTGTTTGCTTGTGTTATGTTGAGTTGTATGGGCTGTTTATATATTTTGGATATTAACCCCTAATCAGTTATACAATTTGCAAATACTTTCCTCCATTCTGTGTGTGGTCTCTTTGTTTTGTTGATGGTTTCCTTTGCTGTGTAAAAGGCTTTTAAGTTTAATTAAGTCCCATTTGTTTATTTTTGCTTTCATTTCTTTCACTTTAGGAGACAGACCCAAAAAATACTGCTACAATTTGTCAAACAGGGTTCAGCCTATGTTTTCCTCTAGGAATTTTATTGTTTCTGGCTTGACATAGATGATCTTTGTCTCCATCTTCCCTAACAGCTATTCTGGGATCCTCTCTTTGTGCCTATATGTATGGTTCCTGTTGCAGGACTCTTACTGAGTCCTAGTTTTCACTTAAAAACTTCCTGAAAGAACAATCTTTAATTTTGAGCCAATTTTTGTTAATATTAGGAATGTCTACGTAGTGATGCAAAACCTATATTCTCTGCAGTGACTTGTGTTATTTCAGTTTTACTTTGTGTATGAGAGGGGTCATAATGATCTTTGGAGGCAACAAAACTCTTACTGTTTGAAATCTGAAATAGGTAATTGGCTGGTGGTACAGTGGTTAGGGCTCCAAGCTTCCACCACCTCATGGAGCACAGATTCTATCCCTGGTGGGGACACCAAGATCTCACAAGCCACATGGCATAGCCAAAACAACCACCACCACAACAACCAAAAAACAAACAAAAAACCCAGATCTTCCGTTATAGCTGTGTCCGGACACTTTCTGTATAACAGCAGTCACATTCTATAGGCAATAGGAGCTTGGTATTTGTAACATGTGTTTGAAAGTATAAAAGATAAATTCAGTAAATATATGTGGCGTATTTAGTACAAGCCAAGCCCATGTCAGCTGGTTTCTCAACAGCAAAACAGTTCATAAACTGATCCAAAAACTCATATCCGTGATGAGTCATACTACAGAGCAATTCTGAAGAAGGTATTGATGCCACATGAGAGTCCACAAGGATCCTCCCACACATGTTCTAGAAGAGAGAGAGAGGCACATTACTCTTCTGATAATAATTTTACCTCTTCAAGCACTACACTTTTCACAGCCAGCATAGAAGAACAAACAAAATCTAATCAAGCTTTATTACCTCTACTGAGTTATCTTTACTGTTGAGTAGAATGACACTTTACTGCACTCTACTAAAAAGTGCTTCTTAAGTACTGTCAGCTGATACTAAAAAGAGGAGGGCTATGCGTGCCTGGTCAGTAAAGGGACTTTCAAGGCCTGAATCTTCTATAAGGGCTGAACAAAGTTAAGAAATTGAGTACCTTTTGTTTTGCCTCATTGTTCCTTCAACCTCCTAAATAAAATATTCATTAATAGTATGAAAAAGATATGAGTATAAATGGGAACAAAGGGACCATATCAAAGACTCACTACATCTGTTGGGCCAGTGATGTAGTATGCAAGCTGGAATCTTACCAGTACCTGGTTTCCTTTATCACCCAAAAGAAGAGTTTAGTGCCCATTCTAAATACTCATGAAAATAGGAAGTTAATATGGTTGAGATTGTCCAACTCAGTGACAGATCAATTTGTAAATTCATAGAGACAATGACATTGTTACAGCTTAATATACCTTCTATTTTGAACACTGACTGTGATATTCTTTTCTGGTCCTATTATTTCCAGGTGGTGCTAGTGGTAAAGAGCCCGCCTGTGAATGCAGGAGCCATAGGAAACTTGGGTTCAATCCCTGGGTCAAGAATATCCCCTGGAGAAGGAACTGGCAACCCATTCCAGTATTCTTGCCTGAAGAATCCCATCGACAGAGGAGCCTGGTGGGCTATGGTCCGTGGGGTCACAAAGAGTTGGACACGATTAAAGCAACTTAGCACGCATGCATTATACATAATAGTTTCCACAAAATTAGTCTTTTTTTATGTGCAGTAGTATGCACAGGTATGCCAACTATTTTTTAAAAGAAGTTGTACTTCTAGCCTGGAACTTCTTCTATCCTATATGTTTCCCCAAATCAGGTCAGACAGATACTTGGTATGTATGCTGGTCAATTACTGTTCAATTACTGCTTGCATTCCTATTGAGTCTCAGAATCCTTTTCAGCACAGCTCCTCTCCAGTACCACAGTCAATCAGAGTTACCTGGGAAATCAAAAACGTTTTTGCTATCCCTGGCACAGATAATTACAGAAATAATATTTTGGGGTTCATCCTTTACATTCTTCTCTGCCTGGTGCACTTGTTGGCTTGTGGCTGTGTCAGTATGAAATCATTTTTTCTTTAGTTATGTTTTTTTCACATTGACCTGATGTCTTTTGTTACCATTTTACATTTTATTTTATTCTGACTTTAACCAGAGTATGAATCAAATGTACCTCAGTATTAACTGCCCAATGATTTTCCCTCACTCATTTCAGGAAATGTCTTTACTCCTGCCATTATGATGCTGTGAGGTTCACAACAGGGCTCCCCAAGATATACCACTTTGGCATGTCGGTTATTTTGAGCTAAAGACAAGAGAGACCCTGTGAACTCAAGAAATTAGCTATTGCCTTTTCCTTAACTATCTATAAAAATTTAGATTGGGGATTTTTCCCAGAAAAAGAGTTATTTCCAGAGAGAACTTTTATCTAGGTGGCTCCATCTATATGGCAGGGCAACCATCTAATGCATCTGTTCTTCTTATTGTCCTGTGAATGACCTTCCTGTCCTTAGGAGCCCCAGGCCTCTATTCCAGTCCTTAGCTCAGGATGACATGTAAACCTCATTTTACCTTTGTCTTTCGACCTCTCATGTGTGTGGGGTCTCTGACACACTCATGTATGTGAGATTCCCATACACATGAAATTATATTTGATTTTCTCCTGTGAATCTTTCTCATGTCAATTTAATTCTTAGATCAGCCAGAGGACACTAGAAAGATAAGATGATCATTTCCGTTTTCATTATGACTAAGAGAATGGGCCCTGGTGCCAATCTGTTTGTATTATGTGGCCTTATTTTGGTTTCCTTATCTGAAAACCTGAGGATGAAATGAGTTAATACATACAAAGCACTTAGAACAGTGCCTACCACATAGCACGTGTCTAGTACATGTTAGTGCTAGCAGTCCTTATAATATTAGCCACTCTTCTTGACCCAGGCTAGGTGAATTTACTCTTTTTTATCTGTACATTCTCAATATATAAGATCTGATCTCTTGTTTAATCAACTTTTGCTCATGGAACCCAAGGTTCACAATTATATAAGTGGGACACATTAATGACAACAATAGCTGTAGCATAAATTTCACTGTCTCATTCACCTGCTTCTGTGGAGCCATATCTCTTTGAAAGTGCTATTGAATGACACCTCAGTGTCCTCTTAATAATTTCTTGTCTTCTACATTCCCTTTTTCAAATCAGTTCACACGCATCGACTTGCCAGAGAGCACACACTTCGCTTTCGAACTTACACATGAATTAATTCAGATATTGTACACATGCCATGAAACAATTTAGTATTTACTGTGCTCAAAACTGTTAGCATCACAAAGTAGAGAAACAGGAACTTCTCTATTTCTTCACCCTTTTTCTTTAACCTCATCTCTGTCTACCAGAGATGTGTCTCTGTGACTACCTCATACCTGTGTCTCCAGGACTTTCTCCCAAACTGCAAGGAGTTGACCCACCACACATGTCTTTTGTCTTTACACTTCCAATCATCCTCAGTGTCTGAAATACTTGAAAAATACAAATGTATAACCCTGGAACACCCTGGCTGCACAGTTCCTTGATGTTAACAAAACTTATGTACATTCCTCCTTTCTACATCTAGATATGACTGTATCCACCTCCTGCATGTTTCAGATTGAATCCACCTACAAGACCTCAAACCCAGAAACCCTCTTTCTTGAGCAGTTGTCATCCTTCCACCTCTCTCATTTTGTTTTATGACACACTAACTTAGGTTATAATTACTTGTACTTTTTAATTATCTCCTATAATATATTGCGGGTTTTTTGAGAGGAAAAAGAAACATTGGTTTTCTATTCATCAGCAATGCCTTGAGCATAGGAAGGGCCATTTTAATGTATGTGGAATAAATCACTCTGCTGGATAATTATATAAAGATGTATCCTTCTGCATTCCTTGAATGCTGTCCTGGGGCTCATTTGTATGATCTGTTCCTAACAAAACATCCTGCACCTAGTTTTCATAAAATAAATCCATGCCATTTGATCACAGACTTACACTTTACCAGTGGTGTGTTTTGTAGGAAATTGTTTAATCTCTTAGAGCCTCACTTCTCCTTTATATAGAAGACAGAATCTTTCTGGTATTGTTATGAAATGATAATAATGAAAAGCACCTATTACACAGGACCAGCTGTTCTAAATACTTATCTGTCTTTAGTATGTGATGGTCCTTCTAAAAACTTGAATACACTGAATAGATTTTAATACACAAGAGATTATTTATCCTCACATACTGGGAAAGAGTAAACATTTTTTGATAATGCCTAGTTTTTATGAGAATATAAGCAAACAGGTATATGCTTATAAATGCTGGTGTGAATATAAATTAGCATAAGCTTTGGGAAGAGCTATTTGGCAATGAGAAAAAGGAAGACAAGATAAACAAGTCAAGAGAGAGGTGAAGGAAAATCATAGGTGGAAAAGGAAGAGAGAGATCTAAGAGGCTGGGGAGTGAGAGGAAATAAGAAAGAGGAATTGGATAGGTAAAGAGACTGGAAAGAGAAAAAAGAGAAGAGCAAAATAGGCTCGATGCCCTAGATGAGCAAAATGCTTCTGGGTAGACACACTGATGAGCCCAGGAGTAACGAGCACAGCATCAGTGCTCAGTGGTAGCTCCTCCCTTCCTTTTCCTCTTGTGTGCTTCTGCTCTGCTCTTTTACCTGCGGTCACCTCCTGGCATTGATCCCAAAAAGGAGAGCACGTGCAGTCATTGCCTAATAAAGCCTTCTGTCCTAGGCTTTGTTCTCTCTGGTCACATTTAATATTTTTCATATTCTTTTGACAGTTACACGTGAAATGTAGGATCAGTAGGAATTTGATCACAGACTACATGAACGTCAGAAAGCAGAACAGAAATTACATGTACTATTTTCTCTTCAATCTGCATAGCAATTCTGACGTGATTTCTGATCAGAAATATATATATATATATATATATATATATATATATATATATATTTGGTTTCATCTCCATTCCTGGCAGAACTCCTTGGAATTTCCTAAATGATGGGGGAAACTCCTAAATTTCCCAAATGATGGAGGGTTTGTTATGTTAATAAGGTAATTTTTGGGCACCACCTAAAGATAGGGGCTGGTTGCCAGTCAAGCTATCCATGTGATTAGAGGACTAGAACTTTTAGGCCCACTCTGGACCTCCAGGGAGGGGAAAGGCTACAGATTGAATGAATTGCCAGTGGCCAATGATTTAATCAATTATTTCTATGTAACAAAGAGCCTATAAAAAGACTGAGTTCAGAGAGCTTCCAGTGGGTGAACAGGCTGAGATTTAGGGAGAGTAGTATGAGGAAATTCTGTGCCCTTTCCTCAAACCTCACCTTATGCTTCTCTTCCATCTGGATGTTACTAAATTATATCCTTTTATAATAAACCTATAATCTTTAAGTAAAATAGTCCTCTGAGTTCTGTGAGCCATTCTAATGAATTAATTGAACCCAAAGAGGAGGTGATGGGAACCTCTGATGTATAACCAGTAAATCAGAGGCATAGTTAACAACTAGACTTCTGACTGATGTATGAAGAGTGTATGTGAAGGAGAGAGGAGAGCCTTGCAGGACTAATTCCTTAACCTGTGGAATCTCATGCTGTCTCTGGGTAGAGAGTGTTCGAATTTACTTAAATTCTTGGGGCTTTGTGCTGGGGTCCAGGAATTGCTTTTTGGTGGTGTAGGAAATCTCTTCTCCCCTCACAACTGGAATCGGTACCAGAAACTACTTAACGGGTAAGTATCGGATGGCCCATTTCTGTGACTATCTATACGTGTAGTTTTGGCTTATGTTGCCCGCATGTGTCTCGTTTCTTTCTTTCAGCTGAAGGAATCAGAAGTCACAAATCAGAAGTTTGAAGTCTGAGTTTCCCAGGACTTGGAGAGTTCTGTGACTCTTTAGTTGGAGACTAAAGTCAGTGATTCCTGTAGAAGGTGAGGAAGCATCTGGTAGACAAGGCTCAACAAAGTGGCTCTGCTTTTTATTGTTCCATGTACGATTTCTACTGGGGAAGAGCTTGCATTCTCTAAATCCTCATATTCTGAGTGCTCACCAGACTGTGTACAACTGATCAGAGGACACATTCATAATCGTTCCTGCCTCCTCTCAGCAGCCAATTATCCATGGCCTGTCTTTAACTTATATCCAAAGTTTGCCCAGCTCTCCACAGCTTGTAGACCCTAAGGGGTTCATATTGACTAAAAAAATTATAGGCCTTCTTGGCAGATGCATTTACCCCCATAAGGATAGACCTCCAGCCCATCTAAGTTCACTTTCCCAAATTTCTTTTTGCATCCTCACTAATTATGCAGTGGAGTTTTTCTGCCCTGGCTGCTCCCTCCTTCATATCAACCATTTCTGAAGCTGTCTGAGGTCAGCCCTACTTGTAAGAATGTGGGACTCTCTCAGAAGTTAACCACTGAGGAGTTAACTCAATGCGATAACATCCCATCCCCCACAACCCTGAGTGTGTGGAGTCACACGTATTCATGCAGAAAAGAAGTCACTACTCTGCCCCTTCCTGCGATGCATTTTGTCCTCTCTGACTAAAAATACACTTCTTATACTTTCAAGGTCTTCCTTTCTGGGATTAGCTTATTCCTCCTATTTCTGCCTGAATCCTCTTCTATCCAGAGAGGGAAAAAAAGTGAAAGTGTTAGTCACTCAGTCGTGTCCCACTCTTTGCGACCCCATGGACTATAGCCCGCCAGGTTGCTCTGTCCATAGGATTCTCCAGGCAATAATGCTGGAGTGACTAGCCATTCCTTTCTCCAACAGATCTCCCCTTGGACACAAATTAAGATGGTGATGGCATAGCAACATCTTCTTACTTAGAACCACACTGATTTTCTCATCCACCCATCTCTTTCACCAGGAAAGCAGAGCAAAACTTTTCTTCCCACCTCCCCAGTCCCTTTATTACCTCCAGGGGACTTATCACATGAAAATAGCTGCTTTAGCCAACCTGATTTATTAAACTCTTAGTTACTTCCAGGCTTATGTGAGTGAATCTCAAAAATGCCTGAATTCCAATAATATCCTATCAATGATTATAGATTCCCATTCCTTCAAAGATTATGCTCTTTACAAGTTAAAGGGTGCATCTGATGGCATGCTTTCCCCATGATTCCATACATATTCTTTAAAATCCATTAGAATCTTTTATGGAAGAAACAGACAAAAGAAATGTGAGTTGGTGAGGTAGGCAAGGACTGGGGAAGTCTGAGAGAGTTTAGATACATGTACATGGATAGACAGATACATATACTGTATAAATACTATATGATGTGGTATGTACGTATACAGGTGTATTTGTACATATATAAATAGACACATATGTACGTGTATAAGGCCCCTTTTGTACATGTATAAATAAACACTGGAGACTTACGTCCTGTGTGAATATTTCTATTTATGATCCATCAAAGGAATAAAGGTAGAGCACTAATATAAGAAAGTATAAGAAAGCACAAGAAAGCAAGAGCTTACTATAACAGAAAAGTAAATCTCAACCATGACGCCTAAAGATTTATAAGAAAAACAAGCAAGTCAGTCATGTCTCTAACTTTCCATTGGCTGTAAAACGAGCTTTAGATCCACTTTTGTTGCTTCCCTGAAACAAGTATACAGATGTACATCATACACTTTGTGCACCTTAAACTGTCTCCTGGGTTTATTGTCTCTCCTAGGATGATCTCATTTTTAATACTGCATGTGTTTTTAAAAACTAAGTTTTTTTGTTAATTTTATCAAATTATTTGTTAAATAAAATGTGCTAAATTTTATTGTGAAATGTATAATAAACACAAATATATACATATACAAACACAATCTATGTGTGTGTATGTGTACATAGATCAAAATTTTTTAATATTTTAGAAGAATGCAGCAAATAGAGCATGTTAACTTAACAAAGGCTTATATAACAAAACCAAAATAGCTTTTGCTAAATGTTTATCAGTATTATCAATAATCTCTAGGTGCTTAAAATTGTACTATGTAACACAACTAAAGTGATTTTACATCATATGAAAAAAAATTTTTTTAACTTATTTTTAGGAATTAAGTGTATATGAGAAGATGTGAGAATGAAGGAAAATGAAAGAAATAAGGCCCAGTTCTAGAAATGGTGATATTTATGAAATCCAGAAGTAAATTTATTATAATATTTTAAAATATACAAGTACAAGGAGAATTCATGGAACTCTAGCTCCAATCCAAATGTGTTGGTCAAGCACATTAAGTTTATGGTGGGGTCTAGAAGGCAGTGAGAGGGCTTCCCCTATGGCTCACCAGGAAAAGAATCTGCCTGCAATGCAGGAGACACAGGAGGTGCAGGTTCAATCCCTGGGTTGGGAAGATCCCTTGGAGAAAGAAATGGCAACCCACTCCAGTATTCTCGCCTGAAAAATCCCATGGACAGAGGATCCTGGTGGGCTACAATCCAAAGGGTCGCAAAAAGTCAGACATGACTGGGTGGGTGAGCTCACAAAACACACAGACAGAGGGAGTTAGGTATGTATGTCTACAGCAGTGCTTTGGAAAGTATGAGTTAAGGTATTCACTGAGTCATGAAATCAATAATGTATTAGAAACCTTTTAAATGAAATAGAATAGAACTCTGCATATTCACTGGAAGGACTGATGCTGAAGCTCCAATACTTTGGCCACCTGATGCAAAGAGCCAACTCATTGGAAAAAACACTGATGCTGGAAAAGATGGCAAAAGGAGAAGGGGGCAGCAGAAGTTGAGATAGTTAGATTGTATCACTGACTCAATGGACATGAGTTTGAGCAAACTCCAGGAGATAGAGAAGGACAGGGAATCCTGCAATGCTGCAGTCCATGGGGTCGCAAAGAGTCAGACATGACTGAGAGACTGATCAACAACAAACAAAATAGAAAAAATAGAAACATGAAATAGAAAAGATAACGTCTGTGTATTATCCAAGGCAAGGGTGCTATTTCAAGATACTTCGTTTCAGGGAGACAGATATACGGTGCTTTTGGTTTAGTTATTGTTTTTATTGTGACTACCTATTGTATGTTTTGATAGCTCCTACCATTTATAGAATTAGTGAAAAATAATTTGCATGACACCAATAAGGCAATGTTCTACTTTGAAAATATTGTAAATGGTGACCTTCCTGTTCAAATGACAAAGTACTTCACAAATAAAACTCTACAGTTGAAATAATCAACATGAAATGATGATGTGTGGAAAGAAAAGGAGTGGAGAGTGGAGCAGTGGGGAGTGGTTGACAGTGATAGAGAGCCACTTCAATCTATCAAAGAAAAAAATTCAGCTATTAGATTAGCCACTGTCCACAACTAGCGCTTTCTTCTCCACTTCTACATCCCGTACACTGTGCGCTTTTTTTTTTCCAAATGTGTGAGTTCTTGGACAATACAGATTTTGACATTTCCCATAATATAGAATGGCTCAAAAATCATTACAATCAACAATCATTACAATCAACTGGGTGAAATGGCTGGAAGATGCTTAAATGCCTTTAGTGCCAGCTTCTCACTCACTGAAGCAGACCTCAGACCATCTCTCACTGTTGATTAGGCCACGGCTTAATGCATTGTAGCTGGGACTCTGATTTGCTAGGAAAAGGGGAGAAAGGGGAAAAGAGGCGAAAAGTTGAATGTTTTAATATGAACTGAAAGGTCTCCCTCCTTTCTATATTCTGTAACTTCTTACCGCTCATATTTTCCTTCTGGTTACATGGAGAAGATATTTTGGGGATTCTGCATTAGGGCAAGGTTCTGTGTGCTTCCTGTGTGACTTCTCAATCTTAAGAGAACTAAGTTTGAGAAGGTTTTCCTTAAATGCATGTGATTTAAAAATGTATTATGAAAATGAGCTCTGTGCTCATCTCAAAGATCCGGACAGACATCTCCACATGATGGAGAGAATCTTAGTCTGTAAGTCAGTTCACCCAGGATTCTTGTCCAGTCACTGACAGATGTTGATGTAAAATGGACACATTCTTGCATCTCTCTGGATTTAGTAATCTGTAAAACAAGTTAGAAACTTGGCTAAACGTTCCTAGTATTTCCTTCTATTCTAAAACCCCTCTAATTTCTCCCTGACACCATGGGATAAATACAAAAATCCTCACCAAATAATCCATGTGTTTGTTTAAGCATCAAGCCATGATAATACCAACTAAATAAATTATACCTATAGACTGCTCATTATTTGCAACCTCTTGTTAGTTATTAGTTCTTAAAAACTAGAACAATTCTAAGGAAATTATGTGAATGAAAGAGGGAAAAAGTAAAAAATAAAACCCATGTAAGATCCTACCAAGGAAAGGATCAGTACAGATGTATCTTTATGGAGAAATAATAATAGTAGAAAATTCTATTCTGATGTCCTCTGACTGGAGATAACCAACAATGCAATAGTTGAACAGAGCCTGCCCACCATAATTCCACTTGAAAGAATGATTGAGGAAGCTTGTAGAGAAAAAGTGATCCTAATGGAAGAAAAAGTTATTCAGGCTTGACCCATAACATCTCTGTATAAATACCAACAGGAGTGAGGGTGGGTGGACTGACTCAGCGCCTAGGACCTGAGTTCTTGAATAACTCTTATTTTAACTTGTTTTCTAACTGATGTTGTGGCGTAGGGTGAGGGACTAGGTAGGAGGAGGAAGTTGGCAATTATTTTGTTGGTAGATTTAAGCCCCCACACTTCCTGGTGAGTACAAATGACATGAAGTGGTTCAGAGTTGAATACTGTTCTATTTTAATAGAAATATATTTAACAACCTATAACTCGTATATAAAAACCTATGAATTTTAAAGATACTGTTGTTTAGGATGTCCAAGGAAAATAAGTAATTAATCTGAAGAAAATGGGCAGTAAATAATAATCCTTGTGGTGTGCAGATATAGCAAGCATCTTAAAGGTGACCCATGAATGGGCAAAGTGTGGGGAAACACTTGACTTTGTAATTTCCTGTCTGTGCATATGTTTGGATTTTATGCGAGCTTTCATTTCTACTTTTTTTTTTTTTTTTGGAGGGCATTTGAGAAGACATAGTTTTAAATAATCAATTTAAAATGCTAACAGCAGCCTCCCATCTTTCTACTTGTTTAAAGGGGGATTTCCTCCCTCTCAGAACAAGGAAAGGTAGGGCTAAGCACAGTTCATCAAGACCAGGAATCTTAGCAGCAATGGTCTGTTGTAGGCACTGTTGAAACAGATTGGTTATAACACCATGTCTAATAATATCACGGAAAGCAAAACTATGATGGGTGTCCAACTTGGCAGGCCTTCCTCCAGAAAGACCATTTCGTTTTTGGCAACCAAAAAATAAAGCTTCATCAGATATACATGAGAGATGATTCACAGCATCTAGTCTCCAGACCTTACTTTCCTTCCTCCCATGGAGACAAAAAAGCCACAGCTCTTACCTCTAAAAACTGCATCACAGGAAGATGTTTTCAAAGCACTCTTCCTGGTCACTAACTGCTATAGACTGGAGAATTGTCCTGTTTCTTTAATGGTAATGAATAACAATGATAATACACGTTTTCCTAACTATGTTGGGAAAAAAAATCAAGCCTTTAACCCTTAGGGGACGTTAGGTGGGAAAATGTAAATTCTTAAATACATCATTTTATAGTGATTAATAAGTTTGGTAGGGTTATGGGAATTATAATAGATACTAATTTTTTTATTATTATTGAAAAATGGTAAATCTTGAAAGGGACATTCTGTTGCTTCAGAACTATAGTATAGAGCACTGATTTGGGGGTCATATTTAACCTCCAGTTAATTAACTGTTTGGCTCTAGGAATGATATTAAACTTCTGTAAGGCTTCAGGTTACCTATGCAAAATAAAATGATAAGAATATGAAATTTAAAAGGTATATGTAATATTAAATGATATATTAAGTGCATAGGAAAGCAACTGGCATATTTAAAATTAAAGGCATTATTTTTGCATTGATTTTTATACATACAAGTTTCAAGGTCAACTTGATACTGTAGTTAAAATCTGGAAAT
Source organism: Bos grunniens (assembly GCF_055505025.1). Classification (NCBI taxonomy): domain Eukaryota; kingdom Metazoa; phylum Chordata; class Mammalia; order Artiodactyla; family Bovidae; genus Bos; species Bos grunniens. The sequence goes on along the minus strand of NC_141172.1, from coordinate 48,015,112 downwards.
GTCAGCTTTTTGTGCATAGCTACACTTTCATTAATGTTGTTCATTAAGTTTCTACTTTCTACATTTCCCTCCCTGCTTTGCTCTATTTCATTCTCTATTGTCTTCTTTTAAGAACTTGTAGTTGCTTGCATTGTTTCCCTGCATAGTGGAGGATATTGGCAACCCAAGTTTTTGTTGTATTTCATTTTTAGGGATGTGTTCTCAGCCCCTTAAATGTGGCACTGCATCTCCTTTTTGTATTGTCAACTTTTTAAAAAGCTTGATTCATTTAGCTGTGCACAGGCATGTTGTTAGAACTAGACTTTCACAATCCACTTGGGAGAACAAATAAAATCTTCCAGCCTCTGCTGATGCATAATCAATAAGGACCTGCCTGTTTGAGATTTTACTTATCTTATAGCTACCTCTGGAGCATAAAGGGAGATTAGAACACTTAAGAATTCTGGGGGTATTCATAAACTTTGTGGAGAGATTTTGGTTTCTGACTTAATGGACCCATGGTGAATATTTTTTATTGTTTTTCATCTACTGGAGATAGATTATCCATCTCTTTCCCTTAAGACATCCGATGTTAGCACCCGATTTACTCCTCAATTAGCAGGTTCAAATCCTTATCTCACTGCTGTTTTTGGCAGTGCTTTTGGGAGAATATAGAAACATAGACGTTTCCTGATTGACAGTTGGTGAAGGGGACTGCAAACTTTTTACTATATTATATTGTCTTTTGCATTTAGCAAGTAGGTAACTCAGATACTAACTGTATTAGTTTCCTAGACCCACAACTAAGTACCACAAAATAAGTGGTTTAAACAACAACAAAGTACAGAAAGCTCTAGGCTGAATCTGCTCCAGGGCTCTCTTCTAACTTCTGACAGTTCCCTGTCTTGTGGCAGCATGACTCCTGTCTTCATCCGACTTTCTCTCCATTTGAGTGTCTGTGTGTGAGTCAGTGTGTGTGTGTGTGTGTATTCAGTGGTATCCAGCTCTTTGCGATCTCATGGACTGTGGCCCACCAGGCTCCTCTGTCCATAGGATTTCTCAGGCAAGAATTCTGGATTGGGTTGCCATTTCCTTCTCCAGGGGATCTTCCCAACCCAGGGATCAAACCCACATCTCTTGCATCTCTTACATTGGCAGGTGGATTCTTTACCAACTGCATCACCTAGGAAGCCCTCCCTATGTCCAGATTTCCCCTTTAAATAAGGATAAGAGTCCTATTGCATTAAAGGCTTCCACCCCTACCCTGGTATGACCTCATCTTAACTACAACCACAAGGCTGTATATCCAAACAAAGTCACAAGTCAACCCATAACACAACTGAACACATAAAGTCATTTATGAATTAATTACTATATTCTAAGACCTAGTCTATAATAAGAGCTTATTTTTCGATTGATCTCTGGTAGACGAATTTACAGCATAGGGCTCCCAAGGATTTCACTCAAGATACCGAGTGACAGAAACACCTGGAAAAACACAGGGACGATACTTGTTGACTGTGAGCTGACTGTGTAAGGAGAAATAGCACCTATCTTTTCAGCACTGTGCCCCAGGTCTCTAGCAATCCCAACACACACACTAGCCAAGCATGGAAGATTCTCACATACAACATGGATTCACAACATGACAGCACATCTGTACTGTATAAAAAGTCTAGACAGACCACTTCATGAATGTAATTCACACCTACACCGAGGTGTAAAGCTGTGAATATGTTAGCTCCAATTCAGATACATTAAACAATTGTTAAAGCATCTGATTCTTATTTCATAAGAGTGAACCTGACATAGAGGTCCATCTTTACATCTAGCCACTCTATATTCTTTGAACTTACAGGGACGGGTCCTCACCATTCACATTGACCTAGGGAATTTAGTGAAAGCATGATGATAGATTTCAGGTGTACATTTACCCATAGAAGCAGAGCTTTATTTGGGAGACAGTCACTTAAATAGTTCCTTTAAAAGACTATGGTTTACTGAAAATTGTGTCTATGCCTAACAATGCTTAGCGCACAGCTGGTGCTGAACAAAGTATTTGTTGAATGAATAAAAATGACTTACCAAGAAATCAGTACTTACCCTACTTTAAATTTTTTCCATAACTATTCATTCATCATGGACATCATTTGAACTAGAGACTAAGACAAATGGGAATAAAGGAGAGAAAAGGCTGAAGACAGAAAGGTGAAGAAAAACGCAAAGAAAAGGAGAAAGAGAAAGGACATCAGAGAGATTAAAAGATCATAATTCCTGTTCTGGGCGCTACACCACATGGCCCTTTCAGAGGTCATTCTTACTAAAGTACACTGGTACTTTCAAACAGAACTTGGAATTTGAAATGGCCTATGAAAATGTAACATTCATTTAGTGTAAGATAAATTATTTGTTTCAGTGAAGTGAAAGTTGCTCAGTCGTGTCCGACTCTGCAACCCCTTGGACTATACAGTCCATGGAATTCTCTAGTTCAGAATACTGGAGTGGATAGACTTTCTCTTCTCCAGGGGATCTTCCCAATCCAGGCATTGAACTGAGGCCTCCCTCATTGCAGGCGGATTCTTTACCAACTGAGCTATCAGGGAAGCCCAATTATTTGTTAAAAGATTTTTTTTTTAATGTTCAAGAGGCTGAGTTATAGCAAGAACTCTTAAATCCTATTGGCTTCTTTTGATTGCATTTGCAAGTACCTCATGAAAATGTGCAAATCAGCCCATTCTCAGTGTTTCAAGCTTCCTGTTGATTGTGTGACAGAGTTGCCAAGCACATAACACATTTGTTTTATAGCACCACATGATGAACCCACAGTGTTTTACCTCCAGGACTGAAAGTCCTTAATTTGTTCTTTGAGGAACAGCCTGTTTTCATCAGGAGACATGCTTTCATTGATCAAGCAATTCTACAGAAAGTGAAATTCAAGAAAAAGGATCTGGAGATATGGGTTAGTGAGGAAGTATCTGCCCAGTGCCTGTGAAACATAGCAGTTCTTATTTTCCAATTAAACACATTTATTACTTTTTAAATGAAGTTTCCAGAATAGGCCTACATCCAGCATAACAGCAATCTCCAGGGCAAAGAAAAAAAAAATGAAACAAAAGCAAAGAAAACATTGATTAGTGACTCTGTACTGAGTGCTCTGTTTAAGAGAAGTCATATAAGTGTCAAAGAGTATATAGCATATTTAAAATATGACTTTGGTAAAACTTGCTCTCTGCTTAAGAATCTATTATCATTTTTTAAAATCCAGCTTAAATATGTTGTAGAGTAAGGAAAAATATATGTACAATAGATACTGTTTTTCTGGTTGGTTGGTATTAGAATTCCTCTTAGGGAATACAACAATGCATTATATATATATATATATATATATATATATATATATATATATATATATATATTTTATCTCCTCCATGTCAGCCACTCATCCCCCAGCTACCCTCTTCAGACACTGAGGAGGTAGGGGTGAAATGGCAGACACTTCTACTCCTCATGTGCAATCTACACTCTAGTCTGCATTAATGTGTGCTCAGTTATATCTGTCTCTTTGCAACCCCATGGACAGAGGAGCCTAGCAGCACTACAGGATAGTCCATGAGATTTCCCAGGCAAGAATTCTTGAGTGGGTTGCCATTTCCTTCTCCAGGGGATCTTCCCAACCCAAGGCTTGAACTCAAGTCTCCTGAATCTCCTGCATTGGCAGGCAGATTCTCTAGTTTGAAAGCATCTGAAAAAAATCACTGGGGTTTAAGGTGAGGTTTGGGGAGCTGGGCTGAAGAAAAATAAGAAAGACTTGTAATGTACTCAGAATAGGAAAGGAGGAGTAACGTAGAGACAGGGCAAGCACAAAATCAAGTAGAAGGAAAGGATTTAGAGAAAAGAGAGGGATAAGAATAAGGCAAAAGCTTAAACCTGAGGTAGTGAAAAGGTCTGAGAAACACTGAAAAATCAAATTGTCTAATATCCAGCTTTAAAATATCTGTTGAGCAAGTATTTTGTCATTACCCGTGAACAACCAGAAGAATCCTCTACACTCCTGGAACTACCACCATACATAGAAAACTGGCATTTAGAAGAAGCTAGAAACTGGAGCAGAGATGTCTAGTAAACATCACACATAGGGTAAGTCAAGGGACTCAGATAGGTCTAAATGAGAGATGAAAATCTGAGCTCATCTTAAAGTGCTGTGGGGCCCCAAATGAAATCCATTAAGGAAATCTCTTCCACTCATATGTGTGTGTGTGTGTGTGTACATACCTGTGTATATTTATTTATTATATACAAATAATTTCAGGTTAGAACTGGACATGGAACAGATGGGTTACAAATCGGGAAAGGAGTAGCTCAAGACTGTATATTGTCACCTGCTTATTTAACTTCTATGCAGAGTACATCATGAGAAATGCCACACTGGATGAAGCACAAGCTGGAATCAAGATTGCCGGAGAAATATCAATAACCTCAGATATGGAGAAGACACCACCCTTATGGCAGAAAGTGAAGAACTAAACAACCTCTTGATGAAAGAGGGGAGTGAAACAGTTGGCTTAAAACTCAACATTCAGAAAACTAAGATCATGGCATCTGGTCCCATCACTTCATGGCAAAAAATGGGGAAACAATGGAAACAGTGACAGACTTTATTTTGGGGGCTCCAAAATCACTGCAGATGGTGATTGCAGCCATGAAATTAAAAGACTCTTGCTCCTTGAAAGGAAAACTATGACCAACCTAGACAGCATATTAAAAAGCAGAGACATTACTTTGCCAAGAAATGTCTGTCTAGTCAAAGCCATGGTTTTTCCAGTTGTCATGTATGGATGTGAGAACTGGACTATAAAGAAAGCTGAGCATCAAAGAATTGATGCTTTTTGAACTGTGGTGTTGGAGAAGACTCTTGAGAGTCCCTTGGATAGCAAAGAGATCCAACCAGTCCATCCTCAAGGAAATCAGTCCTGAATATTCATTGGAAGGACTTATGCTGAAGCTGAAACTCCAATACTTTGGCCACCTGATGCAAAGAACTGACTCATTTGAGAAGACCCTGATTCTGGGAAAGATTGAAAGTAGGAAGAGAAGAGGATGAGATGGTTGGATGGCATCAGCAACTCTATGGACATGAGTTTGAGTAAACTCCGGGAGTTGGTGATAGACAGGGAAGCCTGGAGTGCTGCAGTCCATGGGGTCGCAAAGAGTCAGACACAACTGAGCGACTGAACTGAACTGAACAAATAATTAACCTTGAGAATTTAAACTTGAATCCCAAATTCAACAGCTAGCCATTTCTGTTTCTTCAGTTGTAAAATTAATCATGCCTGGTGCTACCTGCCTTCACAGAGCCTCAGTATGCACATCTGTGTGGTAGGGGTTATTTCTTTCTGTTCCACAGAACAATTCTGAAAGCCAAATTCAACAATATGCATTACAGCAATTTGTAGTTTGCCATCTCCTAAACAATAAAATAATAATAAAACAATAATTTTTATTTGGACACCTCTGAACATTCTAAACTCTTTATTGTACATTATCTTCTTTTTTGTTTACAACTACTCTGCAAGATAAACCTTACTAATACAACTGAAAGGAAATAAGAGAAAGCTCTGAGAGGCTAAATGAGTATCTCAGAGTCACACAGCAAATGTAAGAGGTCACTTCCTATTTCAAGAATGGCATTTTTTTACAACATGCATTTTTTCTAACTGCTTGAAGAGATACATCAAATAACCTGCAGGAACATCAGTTTCACCTAACCCATCTTGCCTCTGACAGTGAACCAACTCTGTACAAATGACCCACTGTCAGAGACTTTGAACTGTCTTTATATTCAGTTAAAAATGAATATCCAGAGGTATGGAGCCATTCCCTTCTCCAAAGAATCTTCCAATCCAGGGATCGAACCCAGGTCTCTTGCATTGCTGGCAGAGCCACCTTTACCATCTGAGCCACCAGGGAAGCCCAACACATGGAGAGGGTAGACTAAAAGGGAAGAAAGTGAAGAAAATGTTGACGTTGAAAACAGAGTTTTTATCATGCTGGGTAATTGCTTTCCATAGGGTCTTTTTTTTTTAAGCAGAAATTATAGATCCATAATATGCTAATGAACATTCACACTCACAGCGTGTGCTGTAATGACTCCAAGTGGAAAAGCATGCAGTTTCCATTCACTTTGAACAAGCTGCCAGATGAAATCCTACCTGGTTTCAAGCAATCACAGATTAAATAATATCAGTAGCTTACTTTAAAATACACACACACCCCACCACCGTTACCACCAACACCACTACCACCACAATAAAATAATATTCTGAATTACAGTAAAATAGAAATAGAATCAGAGAGGAAAAGGAATCTTTAGAAGAAATTGTGGAATGACTCCCAAATTAAGCATTTTAAAAGGTTAAACAAAGCAGAATATATTAGGGAATCTGATGGAAACCTCCTTCTCATCCTACTTTACTGTCAATTACGGTTGTTAGAAATGCCAGAACCTGAGAGGCATAACATCAATAAAAAATGTTGTAGTGATATTAAGCATAGGACAATCCTCTTCACACTTTTTCTAGACCAATACAACTTCTCACCTCTCCATATGGCTCAGCTGGAGTATGGGTGTATTATACATGTATGTGAATAGAGTACCCAATCTAGCCCCTGCCACCCATCTCTTCATAATAACACAGTTGTCAGCATTTCAGATCTGAGCACACTGAATTTAAATCATTTACTCATGTTCTCCCCACATCATTTTGCCAACTGATAGGGAAAACCCCGGTCAGTAAGTGCTGATAATTTTCATTATTCCTCTGTCTGTGCTGTGTGACTGCAGTATGGTACAGACATGACTCTGTGTGGTAGTCACCTCTTTTTTTCCTGTTTTCTCCACTTAGGACTACAATAGATTTAGCTATTTGTCCTAATTGCTTCCTGAAGATGAAGTTATTCTACTCTTGCCCTTCCTTCCAAAGAATTCCATGCATGGCTGAGACAATACTTCCTCAGTCCCAGAAATATACATCTTATCTAGTTCCCCAATTTAAGACAGTTCTATATTTATGTATACATGGATATACAAGTGAATATACAGGTATGGTTTTAGGTTGGGTTCCTCCAGAACCTTGAAATCAGGACTGAGTAAAAATAGTTGGTTTGGAACTTTATCCCAGGAAATGTTAGTGAAGGAGGGCAATCATAGGTTGTGTTAATTCTTCTTCCACTTTGCAATAGGGCAGACCTGACTCCAACTATTAAAAAAAAAAAAAAAGCCACTGGTCAAAGACAAACGGAGTGTGGCATTTAGAAGCCAGCTGTTTGTCAAAGACAAATAGAATGTAGCATTTAGAAGTCAGAACTGGATGCATTACTGGTTAATGTCCTAAGGAATATCACCAGGCACCAGCAGCATTTGCTTCAAGATAGATATAACGCAAACAGGATAATAATGGAGTGCACATGTCAGGGAGCTGTTAGGATAAAATGGATACATGTGTATAAGCCACTAGGGTCTGTGCGTGATAAGTATTCAATAGGCATGTTATGCCTATGATAATTATGATTATGATGATAGATTATTTTATCAATTTGTTGTTTCTTCATTTTCATTTCCATAGTTATCATTCATCTCTTCCTTTTCTGTATTCCTTGCCTGTTACAGAAGTTACTTTATTGACATGATTATAGTAAATTATTAAAATGTAGAAAATAGAGAGATACAATTGGAAATACAGAAAGGAACAATGAGTGGGACTGAAAACACATATCACAGTGACCTACACATTTGTCATGACAGATATATTATACATCAACATATAGATATTTCTCTAAAGCTGTTTAAAAGGCAAGATTAGCAAGATGGCAAGCCAGAACTAGCTTCTTGTTAAATCTGAGCAAAGATGCCAAGAAAGGATTGAGAATCTCTTCTGAAGTCAAGAGACCTGGGTGTTTCAAGATCCAAAGACAGCACAAGGAAAAAATCAGCCACATTTTCCCTAAAAAGTGTGTTCTATTATCAGAGATACAGAACACATCAGCATATGATATGTTTGCTCTTTATACACAGATGTAGTGTGTGGATTGGTTGTATTTTTATGGCACTGAGACCAGAATTAATACTCCACAGTTCTATTTATTAAGTAGCTAGCTCCAAGCAATTGAAAAAGTATTTATGGTTCTAACAATGTAGTAATCATTAAAAAAAAACACATATTTAAATAAAAAATAATATTTCTGTTTATTTCTTAAGTAAATCTTATAATGGAATCTGCTTTCTGTTGGACACTGCATGCTAACACTACCTGCAAATTCTAACTCTTGCTTTTCTTCAACTAAGAATAATCTTTGGCTTTCTCACTTGTGTTTCTTACATGCGATGGCAAGTGAGAAGTGCCAGGGAATCAAAGTCCCCCAAGAGCATTTCTTAATCAATTAGTGATAAGAGTTGATGTATAAATACTCCAGCTCCCTTAGCCATGAAGGGGTGGAACTGAGGTGTTTGTTCTAGTCTGTCTCCTTGAGTTCCCTTATGGCATTAAGTTTCAGTTACCTACAGTAGAATTCTGCATGATAATGCACCACTTTACTGGCTGCTTTTCCTTCTGTTTAATTTTCTTACTCCCCTTCTAGCATTTCCTGAAATCACCACCTAATCAATAACCTTTGTACTCGAACCCTTGTCTGAGGGTCTTGTTCTGAAGGAAATCAAATTAAGAGGAATTAATGATTCATCAGCCTTGTGCACTTGCTAGCAATTCTTTCCTTGTAAAATTTCTCACTTCTTTCCTTTTCCTTTTATCTTAGATGCTAACGCAAAGTGTTATGTATATGACCGGCACAGTTAATCATTATATTCTCACAGAGCCTAACCACACTACTGTTCACTCAACTGCAATACATCAAGCACCCAAATTTTTTATACTGTGCTCAGTGCTGGAAATACTAACATAAATAAATATAAATAGAACATACAATTCCTGCCTTCACAATTTTATAGTCCCCAGAGAAGAAATACTTACGAATTGATGACTACTAATATTAAGTAAATGCTTGAAAACTCTCAATAAATAGTTCCTGAGTACTTGAAGAAAGATAGACATCCTTCTCATCCCCATAATTTTCCTTCTTTCTTTTTATTTTTGCTGTCTTCCTCTCTGTCACTTCATACAGCATTGTCAGAAAAGAGCAAAAGCAGTGAATACAGGTCATAAATCACATGTTAGGAAAACCCCTGTTTGTTGTTTCTGCAGTGAATGTAGGGTCTATTTGACCCATTTGTTTAGAATAATGCATTGTGAGCCCAAGATTATAAATCTCACCTTGGGCAGACATAGAGAAAAGAGAGCACGAAAGAATTAACACCCATCTATCACCACTGCTAAAGAAATAGTTTAAAATTACCACTCATGGTGGGATTAGTAAAGGAGGTTGATACATAAAAAGAGTCACTTTCCCCCTTTCACAACTTATCTTGTTAATAGTAAAGGTCCCTTGGGAAAGTCATCGTCACTGATCAGGGATCAGGAAAGTGCTACCTAGGCCATAAACATGAAGTTGAGCAGTCCTTTGCCAGATTACCCATGATTCCTCAAGTGAGATTAAATTAAATAGCTAGCTAGCTAAACATAAAGATATATATTGAAGGATGCAATAATTAATTGTGTTAATTATCCTTAATTCCTTGCCCACGATCTACAACAAAGATAAAATGACTTTTAAATAACTAGGAGTTATTTTCAATTTAACTATATTTTCACCAAAGGTCTAGGTTTCCCTGGTAGCTCTGCTGGTAAAGAACTGCCTTCAATGGAGGAGACCCAGGTTTGATCCCTGGGTTGGGGAGATATCCTGAAGCAGGAAATGGCAACCTACTCTAGTATTCTTGCCTGGAGAATTCTTTGGACAGAGGAGCCTGGCAGGCTACAGTCCTTCTACAAAGATTTGGACAGGACTGAGCAACACTTTCATCAAAATTCTAGAGATGTCTTGTTAGGGGAGTAGAAGGAAAACATATATTAAAGCTCAACATTCAGAAAACGAAGATCATGGCATCCGGTCCCAACACTTCATGGGAAATAGATGGGGAAACAGTGTCAGACTTTATTTTTGGGGGCTCCAAAATCACTGTATATGGTGACTGCAGCCATAAAATTAAAAGACGCTTACTCCTTGGAAGGAAAGTTATGACCAACCTAGATAGCATATTGAAATGCAGAGACATTACTTTGCCAGCAAAGGTCCATCTAGTCAAGGCTATGGTTTTTCCTGTGATCATGTATGGATGTGAGAGTTGGACTGTGAAGAAAGCTGAGCACTGAAGAATTGATGCTTTTGAACTGTGGTGTTGGAGAAGACTCTTGAGAGTCCCTTGGACTGCAAGCAGATCCAACCAGTCCATTCTGAAAGAGATCAGCCCTGGGATTTCTTTGGAAGGAATGATGCTAAAGCTGAAACTCCAGGACTTTGGCCACCTCATGCGAAGAGTTGACTCATTGGAAAAGACTCTGATGCTGGGAGGGATTGGGGGCAAGAGGAGAAGGGGAGGACAGAGGATGAGATGGCTGGATGGCATCACTGACTCGATGATCGTGAGTCTGAGTGAACTCCGGGAGTTGGTGATGGACAGGGAGGCCTGGTATGCTGCGATTCATGGGGTTGCAAAGAGTTGGACACGACTGAGCGACTGATCTGATCTAATCTGATCTGATTGCATATAATATCATAAGGCAAGTTATAAAGTTACCATGATCCCAACTAGTGGTCACAATATGAAGACCTCAAATATCAGGAAGTGGTAAAATACAACCAAGTGGCTACCACAATGAGGGCTTGAAAGGAAGATCATATTTCCCTTGAACAATTTAATACTCTATTGGTCTGATATAGCCTACAATTTGTGTCCTTGGAATTAAGCACTGAAGGAAAGGAAACTTGAAACTAAACCAGAGCATTCCTCGAATGAATTGTTGATAAGGAGATATTGTGTTTATATGGTTATGGATGCTATGTTGCTATGGCTGCCATGTCTAAACAAGATACAAGGGAAACAGGAAGCTTTTCATGGCCCTACCATCTCCTTCAGTTTCGGACAGCAAGAAAATTCACTTCTCTGCATCCATGCATACTTTTATATAGACACAGACCCACACACACAAAGACAAGAACATTTTAAACCCCTATACAAAGTCACACATAGTACCTATGTCCCTGACAATTTTCAAAGCCAGTCACTGGTTAAATACCAGGAATTAACTAGTGGCGATGAAATGTATATTACATCATACTCAACAATTATGCATCACTTCCAAGAACAAAGGGACAGAAATAATTTATAAAAATACCTTTTTTCTCTGTAATTATTTGTAGTGACCTTTTAGAAAATAGTAGTAAAGTAACTGCTCCTTTCACCTTTTTGCTAGAATCAACATCACAAACTCAGTAACACTATACATCTTACATTTTGTAGCATTTTTTGGTAGTACTTCGAAAAGGAAAGAAGCTTCAGGCTTATGTGTTTGTATAATTTGGGGGATTTTAAGTGGGTGTGCTGAAGCAGGGAGAATAAATAATACATTTAGCAAAACTCCCCTATTTTAAACTGACTAAAAGGGAACGTCCTGAATTAATGACTATGTTGAAGTCAGTGGTATCTCTTTCCCTCCTGAGTATGTTCAGTGCCTCACACTAGGCTAATAAAATGTTGCCTAGAAGCAGTCATCAGAGAAACTACTTCACTAAGTAAGAATGTAAATAAGAGTAAGTCACAATTTGTAGTGTATTGATTGTTTTAAGGGAATATTCTGAAGTAGTATTTACATTAATGAATTGAAGATGACCCTAACAAACTAGTTTATGTGATAAAATCAAGTCATGAACTCTTATAACTAGAGAACTCATAGTCCAAAAGTTGTTAGACATTTACACAGCAAGCCCAATAAAAATGTATCATTTCAAAATAAACACTACACATCTACAGTCTTGCTACTATATCCCTTTTACTTATACTGGACAAAGAAAAGGAGCATTGGCAATTTGCCATATACAGATACACACGCATACATCCTTTGTTGATATTTAGCACAGAAGAAATAAAAACCTCATACATTTTTTTTTGTCTTGCTATCTAGGGCCTAAAAGAATATCATAAAGGGTGAAAAGTACAACATCTAGAAAAAAATACATATACTAATAACCAATAAATGGCCCCTCTGGAAACAAAACAAAGCAAAGATAAATAACAAAAACAATATTTTTTTCTTCTAGGGAATAATAATTTAAATACATTTTTTAAAGATTTAAAAATCATGATATCAGAGACCAAAGAAACAAATAAAAAACCATTGCAATGATAGTTTTGGGCAAATACTGATGAAGAGATGTATTAGAAGACAATTAAAAGAGCATCTTTAAAAACATGGTACTACTGACCGAACTAGGAGCCCAGCAGGCAAATGCCAAGAAATAAGGGTCTGATATTTCCCCTTTCCCCGACATTTGTATTCAAGAGTACTGTGATTTTTTAAATGTAGGAGACAGCAGTGTCTATAATCAAAACAAAACAAAAACAATGCATTTTAGATGTGTAATGAAGAGTTGTCTTTGACAGGCACAGAGAACAAATACTGTTCTTGGACTGATTCAGGATAACTTACCACCAATTCTATAAAGAAAGATAATATTCAAAGTCATACAAAAATATATGGTTCTTTGTTTCAGTTTGAGCCAATCTCTGTCAGTTATCAATACAGAAAATGTGAATTATTTTTATCATTAAAAAAATAACCGAAATTTTCTCCATTGATTCTTGTCTGCTTTCAGTGAAATTTCAGAGGATTTTATGCAGCCTCCAAACAAACATCAAAGCTGCAAGAGTTCGTGAAATGATTTTCTCAATCTCATAGATATTTAGAAACCCGGTTTCAGCTCAAATAAGCTGTCCTGATTGTATCTCTTAAAGAACTTAGCAGAGTGGATGTGTCTTTGGTTCAGAGATAGAACAATAGCTGACAGACAATAGAAGTTCATGTTTCCCTGTTTTTATTTTTTCTCATCAATGTTGCAAAATCATCACCAATTAACTATCCTGGCAAAAACCGCATTACAGTAATCAGCCGCCCAACAAGATGGGTCTTTTACTAAAATGGAGAGAATCTGAAGAGAGTACATTTTGAGTGTAGTTAGTCCTTGGCTTCTCTGCTTAGGGTGGTAAAGGAGAGTCAGGCTTCATTAATGTCAATGCTGATAAAATTGCTGGAGACATGGGGACTTCAGTTGTGGAGAAGTGGACTAAGTCTACCAATTCTTTTAAAACCAACATCTAACAAAGCTTTCTGAAAATATTACATATGGCATGTATCAACCTATGACATGTGACCAATAACAACAGATATAAATTTAACATGGGAAATTAGATATGAAAGGCATACAAACTCATTAATAACGTGTATTATTCAACTCTAGAGACAATGCACAAGTAATTAAGCATGACACAGTCAGAGGGTCAGAGGACAGTTTTGACCACCAGTGCTGTCAGGGGCGCAATGCAGGAATTTACAGTGAGGGACGATGGAGGTGTACCTTTTGAGTTGTTGGAGATGTTTTGGGGGAAGTTTTCCAAGAGATTTGATAGTGAAAGGAGCCATCTTGCGTATTGTCAAGATTACATAGGAATGAGAAGGCTGGTAGCAGGGAAGAAACAGAGCTTTATTACTGTTGAGAGATATGTTTGCATTAGAAAGGAAAGTCAACAGTGGATAAATAATCTTGTTTAAAGAGTAATACTGTTGTCAGATACCAAAACCAGTCATTATCTGTGGGCAATGCCCAGCACTGGGTAACATAGAGGGTATGATAGAAGTAACGGTTATAGTCCTTCCATCAAGAAACTTGTATTAGAATTGAGATACTCACAAACTAAAGGAAAGTAAAAGACTGTGTGAATAAGTGCATGCTAAGTCTCCTCAGTCATGTCCAACTCTTTTGTGACCCCATGAACTGTAGCCTGCCAGGCTCCTCTGTCCTTGGGATTCTCCAGGCAAGAATACTGGAGTGGATTGCCATGTCCTCCTCCAGAGGATCTTCCCAATCCAAGGATTAAACCTGTGTCTCTTATGTCTCCTGCATCGGCAGGCAAGTTCTTTACCACTAGAGCCACCTAGGAAGCCCAAAAGAATGCAACCTCGATGCCCATCAGCAGATGAATGGATAAGAAAGCTGTGGTACATATACACAATGGAGTATTACTCAGCCATTAAAAAGAATACATTTGAATCAGTTCTAATGAGGTGGATGAAACTGGAACCTATTATACAGAGTGAAGTAAGCCAGAAAGAAAAACACCAATACAGTATACTAACGCATATATATGGAATTTAGAAAGATGGTAACAATAACCCTGTGTACAAGACAGCAAAAGAGACACCGATGTATAGATCAGTCTTATGGACTCTGTTGCAGAGGGAGAGGGTGGGGAGATTTGGGAGAATAGCATTGAAACATGTATAATATCATGTATGAAATGAGTCGCCAGTCCAGGTTCGATGCACGGTACTCGATGCTTGGGGCTGGTGCGCTGGGACGACCCAGAGGGAGGGTAGGGGAGGGAGGAGGGTGGAGGGTTCAGGATGGGGAACTCGGGTATACCTGTGGCGGATTCATTTCAATATTTGGCAAAACTAATACAATATTGTAAAGTTTAAAAATAAAATAAAATTTAAAAAAAAAGAATGCATAGCAGTATGCATAAAATAAGTTACCCAAAAAATGTACTGGAGAAAAGTGTCATTATTGTTCAGAAAAGAAGTTTAGCATTAATAAGAGAAGAGTCAAGGCTCTTAGAGGAATTACAATAAAAGTGGGCCAATTGAATTTCTTTTTTTAATTCTATTTTATTTTTTAAATTTGTATTTAAAAAAAATTTTAAGTGTTGTCTTAGTTTCTGCTGCTAAGTCACTTCAGTCATGTCCGACTCTGTGTGACCCCAGAGACGGCAGCCCACCAGGCTCCCCCGTCCCTGGGATCCTCCAGGCAAGAACACTGGAGTGAGTTGCCATTTCCTTCTCCAATGCATGAAAGTGAAAAGTGAAAGTGAAGTCGCTCAGTCATGTCCAACCCTCAGCGACCCCATAGACTGCAGCCCACCAGGCTCCTCCATCCATGGGATTTTCCAGGTAAGAGTACTGGAGTGGGGTGCCATTACCTTCTCCTAGTTTCTATTATACAGCAAAATGAATCAGCCACACATACACTTATATCCCTTCCCTTTTGGACTTCCCATTCAGGTCACCACAGTGCACTAAGTAGAGTTCCCTGTGCTCTCCAGTGCGTTCTCATTATTTATATATTTTATATACAGTGTCAATAGTGTATATGTGTCAATCCTAATCTCCCGGCTCCTCCCACCTGCCCCCTGTTTTCCTCTTGGTATCCTTGCATTTGTTCTCTACATATGTGTGAATTTTAAAGTGAGAAAGGGGAGACGCACATGCAAGCTGTGAAGTAAAAGCAGGTGTAGGTAGGAATGATCACATTCTTTCAGGGGGATTTTGAGTAAATAGATTGGACTGAAGCACTGGGTTCTAGACTGTGGACTTTTTGATCGTCATGCTGAGAATGACATTATGTTCATGTCCAGTAGAACTTTCTGTGATGAGGGAAATGCTTTATACTGTTGCTGTCCAATGTTGTAGGCTTATGTGGCTATGCTGCTGCTACTGCTGCTAAGTCGCTTCAGTCGTGTCCAACTCTGTGCGACCCCATAGAAGGCAGCCCACCAGGCTCCCCCGTCCCTGGGATTCTCCAGGCAAGAACACTGGAGTGGGTTGCCATTTCCTTCTCCAATGCGTGAAAGTGAAAAGTGAAAGTGAAGTTGCTCAGTTGTGTCCGACTCTTAGCGATCCCGTGGACTGTAGCCCACCAGGCTCCTCCGTCCATGGGATTTTCCAGACAAGGGTACTGGAGTGGGGTGCCATTGCCTTCTATGTGGCTATGGAGCACTTTAAATGTGGCTAGTGTAACTAAGAAATGGAATCTTAATTTTATTTAATTTTAATTAATTAAAATTTAAATTTAAGTGGCCACATGAGATAAGTGGTGTCAGTGTTAAGCAGCACAGCTGTAGAGAGTAGGGAATCACTGTAGGTTTTAAGCAGGGAAAGACAAGATAAAAAATATATCTTAGGCAGATTAATTTAGCAGCAGTGTTTAGGAAAGGGAGAACATGAGTAGTTCTTTGAGATTGTGCTAAAGTTATAAATTGATCTGGGAGAATTCACGTTTTTAAAATGTATTCTGATCATGAACATGATGTACTCTTTCATTTATTTAGTTTTTAAACTTCTAAATGTCTTTCAACAGGTTTTAGAAACTTACAGCAACATAGTCCATAATAACAAAAATGTGAAAATGACCAAAATGTTCGTATATGATATGTGAGTAAAATATAGTCTAATTGTCTATTGCAAGAAAATGAAAGAGCTATAGCTATATGCAACTTTATGAGTAATATTGGATAAATGAAATAACAAAATGGTATATATAGTATCACTACATTCAAAAAGGACAAAACAACAAGCAAGCAAAATTTTATTATTTATATACATAATAAAATCATAAAGAAAAACAAATAAGGGACTTCCCTGGTGGTCCAGTGGCTAAGACTCTGCGCTCCCAATGCAGGGGGCCTGGGTTCGATCCCTGGACAAGGAGCTAGATCCCACATGCAGCAACTAAGACCCAGTGAAGCCAAATTAAAATAAATAAATGATTAAAAAAAAAAGGAAGGAAAACAAATAAATGATTTACTATAAAAGTCAGAATAATATTTTTTTAAATATGGAAGGGATGCTGTTGCAACACAGGAAATTTCTAGGGTTATTTTAAATTGGTTTTATTTCTCAATTAAGGTAGTTTGTGTAATAGACCAGTTATATTGTATATATTATGGCTCAGATGGTAAAGACTCTGCCTGCAATGTAGGAGACCCAGGTTCGATTCCTGGGTCAGGAAGATCCCCTGGAGAAGGGAGTGGCTACCCACTCCAGTATTCTTGCTTGGAGAATTCCATGGACAGAGGCACCTGGCAGGTTACAATCCTTGGGGTTGCAAAGAGTCGGACATGACTGAGTAACATTTTCACTTTTTTCAAAAACATAATAGTCATACAAATAAAACTATTATTTGCAACAAAAACAAATGTTGCTCAAATGCTTTGCTGTTACTGTCCGTAAAATTTCTAAGCTATATAAACTCATCAGTTTTCTTCAATACAATTACTTACAAAGGCATCAAAGGCTATAGAAACCTTGTTTATGCATTAAAAATCACAGGGTTTAAAAATTTTCCTACTTATTGATTATAATTTGTCCCACTTGACAATCTTTCATTATCCTGTTCCACAATTGTGTAATTTCATATTGATGAATGTGCTCCTATTGAGTTGTATCAAAATCTTCCAATATTGGTAAGATTCTGAAATTTGGTAAGCTGGCTAAGGCAAAAGTAATGATAATCTCAGAGTACCTGGCTATTAATTAAAAGAAACCTCATTTCTCCCATTCAAAACAAAATAAAAGCAAAACACAAAAAACTAAGCCTTCGAAACAAGTATACACATTAAAAAATCAAAAGAGTGCTGATTTGTATGTGTCCAGAGTTCCCTGTATTTTGTAAATCTCTGAAGAATATTATCCATGTGAAACTAACATTGGCATATGCCACCTGGATGTTTTCGGAAATAGTAAAACAAATAAAAGAGAGATGAAGATTTTTCAGGGTTATAGAATCTGAATACAATAATTTCAAGGGCATATAGAGGATTTAGAAGAGAAATCTGGCCTGCACGGGATGAAAATTTCCTCTGTTTGTTATTTGGTCACTCCCTGGTTCCTTTAATAGCTTTTCAGTGAAAGAATTAAAAGAGAAGAGCAGAGGATTGTTTGGGGAGTGACCAGGACAAGGGGATAGGGGAGCTGCGGCCTCTTGAGAAAGGGGAAAGGATTCTGAAGAGATGGGAAGAGAGTTATTAGACCCAACTATGGAAAGAATATAAAAACATTCTGAATCCCAGAGGCTCAAGCAAAGGAAACCTTGGGGAGCTTTTCTGGACCTGAAAAAGGAATAAGGGCTGAGAAGCAAAGGCAGAATGTAATTTCCTGACGTGGAGAAAAACTGCAATAAGAGCCCACAAAACAATTAATCCTGAATGCTGAGAAACAGGTACACCAGAGGACTTGTCTTTGCTTTATTCAATGAGATTCTGAATGTGAGTTCATGGTCAAGAAAAGTATTTTTCTCCTCAGCCAGTAATAGCACACAGCTAACATACTTAACTCCTTTCTGTTTATATAGCTATAAATGGGTTACACATCTTTGTATAGTTTCAGAAACAAATAAACAAACAAACAAAAAAAACCCTTACCTTTATTTCAAAAGATGTTTTCACAAGAATCCATATTATTTCCTGATAAACTCCTCTACTACCATTAAGGAAAAAAAGTTGTAAAGACTTCATGGTATAAAATTTGAGTGATGTAAAAAGAGAGTGGTGTAGCTTGGCCCCTTTTGAAAGCTTCTGTGTGGTTTTTGTGTGTGTGTGCCTTCATTAATGGATTTAGAATCATTGAATTGCAAAAAGAAGGCAGAAAGGTGATGTTTTGACAAAATGAGCTCAGTTGTTTGGAAGCGGCCCCTGAGGCAGTAGCTCTGAACTGAGGGCCTTGTGGATTTCTCCATAATGCAGATAAAACTTCATGATATATTTAAATCCTTTTCCGCAAACATTTTCCTGATTTGTTGCCAAGCTGTCACTGAATTTAGTAATCCAGACAGATTACCATAGGGGTTCTATTTTTAGGGTCCTTCTGTTACTGCGGCAGTTGCAGCTGATCGGATTACAGCTATATCCTACCCATGTAAAATGCACTGATGCTTCAAGAGAAACCTGCACTCCACTCCCGTAATTACAATGTCAGACTCATTCCTAGATATTTCTCCCTAAGTTGATTTTGTAGCTGCATTGTGGCCAATCCATTATTAACTTACTAGATGGTGTGTTTTCTTTTAGTTTTGTTCTGCGCCTCTCAATACTAGCTTACTATTGTGTGTTTTAGTGATGGGGGGTGGGGGGTGGGACGTGGTGATGGAAAATGCATGGTGTGGGTCGCAGAGGACATAAAATTTCTCTAATTTTGAAGGCAGAAAAATGTGTAACCCAGCCTTTGCTCTCTCCTATAAATGACAATATCTCCATCTAGTGGTGAAAATGAACTTAACCATGGCGCTGACTGATGAAGAAAGAGGCAAATTTGCCTCGGAGCATAAATTATATTTTACCTTTAGAATGCAAAGGGATTCCCTGGTGGCTGAGATAGTGAAGAATCTGCCTGTAATGCAGGAGACTCAGGTTTGACCCCACGTTGGGAAGATCCCCTGGAGAAGGGAAAGGCAACCCACTCCAGTATTCTTGCCTGGAAAATCCCATGGACAGAAGAGACTGGTGGGCTACAGTCCATGGGGTTGCAAAGAGTGAGACAAAACTGAGCGACTAACACTTCCACTTTAGAATATAAATTTTTTCTTAAGAATACATAGTCACTGAGCCAAACTAGGCTTCTTCCTGCAGTCTTTGCCAGGGAATAATAATTCAATTTACTTCAGGGGAAGTTTGGCCTCCAGAAACGACTTTTCAATAGCCAGGTGTACAAGTTGTCAATAATCTTTTTTGTGATTTTTTACAAGGCTTTGGAAGGGAGGCAAAGTATAAGGAAATACTAATCACAAGTGGATTTAATATCACATGGATTCTTGTATTTGGTCTAATTTACCCAACAAATTTCTCATCTCCCTATAAAACTTATATTAATTTCATAGTATATAGATTCCAGTGAATTAGTATATATTATACACACCTAAGCAATTAAATTACATTATTTCCTTGAAAGTATGGATGCCAAAGAAGAATGTTAAGATTTTCCCATTCTGTAAGATATTGCAACCTTAATTAAAAAGTTCTTGTAATATAAAGTCAATAATTTAAGGCTGTCTTTTACAAATGTTCTTGATTATTGCTATTTGTATTTGCAAACTCAGGATTGTTTTAAATTCATCTTCCAACTCCTATTAAGTTGTAGAACCAAGACAGCCACTGAGCTTGCAGCAGATTTCCACCAGGTGGCAGCACTTTTGTGGATACATTCCAGATCCTGGTCCTACGACTCAAATTCCCAATTTTGATGTGCTATGCATAGCATTTTGAGCTTCTCTTGCGACTCAGAATCTGCCTGCAATTCAGGAGACCTGGGTTCAATCCCTGGGTCAGAAAGATACCTTGGAGAAGGGAATGGCAACCCACTCCAGTATTCTTGCCTGGAGAATTCCATGGACAGAGGAATCCGGTAAGCTACAGTCTGTGGGGTCACAAAAAGTCACACGACTGAGCGACTAACACTTGCACTTTTATAGGAATTTGGTCTCTCTAAAAGGACCGCGTAGGGTAACCCAGTGCAGAAGTCAGATATTTCAAGTCAGAATGCCAAATGATTTGTGTAAAATTGAGGATATTCCTTTCCTGAAGTTATAATGTCAGAATACATAGAGATCAGAGAGACAGCTATGAAAATAAATACAAATACATGAGCACATACACATCTATTTTCCAGTTCTGTGTGCTGAGCAGCCATAAGAACAATCACATTCCAGTAGTTATGCAAACACAGTGACTAGATTTGACTAAAATCATTCTAAAATCATAGTGACTAAAATCATTCTCCTTAAAAAGAAGTGAGAAACAGAGAAATGAGTGATTTCAGGACTCACTGAGGGAAGTGTAAGATGAGCCTCGAACATATTTTTAGCCAGAAAATATGGAAGTTCTCAGATAAGCTGGAGATCTGTCAAAATAACAAAGAGTCCAGACCAAAGAGGCTCCAGTGGTCCAACTTTAGACAATATGTACATCAAAGTAAATGATAATATTAACAGATTATAAGAAATCAGGTTTATGATTATCAATGATAAACTGCGAAACTCTTCTAAAGCAAAGAAAACTAAAGAGACAGGACAACTGAATACAGCACGTGAATCTGGATTGGATCTTGAACCAGATATCGTCTGTTGGAAGGAGGACGGCTATAAAAAGACATTATTGGGACAACTGAAAAACATAAAGTGGGCCTGAAGATTAGATAAGAGTATTGCATAATGTTCATTTCTTGATTTTGATTATTATGCTATGGTTTTGTGGGGGAAATATTCCTGTTTTCAGGAAGTGCATGCCGAGATATTTAGTGGTGAAGGCTAAAAGTTGCTTTCAAATGAATCAGAAAAACATGTGTCTGTGTTGTGTGTAGAAAAAGAGAAGAATAGAAATGAGTAAAATGCTACAATGCAAGGGTCTGAGTAAAAGTTATATGAACATTATTTGCATTATTCTTACAACTTTCTACAGTCTGACATTTTTTTCTTCAAAATAAAATTTAGAAATTTAGTGTCTAGAAAAGTAATACTAACACAGTTCCTGGCACATATCATCTTCCCAAATATCAAGCTTAGAATTCATGATTTCCATAGAGCCTTGTGAATTTATCACATGGTATGGGCTTCCCTGGTGGCTCAGCAGGTAAACAATCTGCCTGCAACGCAGGAGATCTAGGTTCGATTCCTGGGTTGGGAAGGTTCCCTGGAGTAGGGATAGGCTACCTGCCCCAATATTCTTGGGCTTCCCTGGTGGCTCAGCAGGTAAACAATCTGCCTGCAATGCCAGGTTCAATCCCTGGGTTTGGAAGACACTGTGGAGAAAGGAAAGGCTACCCACTTCAGTATTCTGACCTCAAGAATTCCATGGACTGTATAGTCCACGGGGTCATTAAGAGGTGGACACGACTGAGCACCTTTCACTTCTCTCTTCTTCATGATAAACTAAGGGGCTTCCCTAGTGACTTAGACAGGAAGGAATCTGCCTGCAATATGGGAGACTAAGTTTGATCCCTGAGTTGGGAAGATCCTCTGGAGACAGGAAGGACAATCCACTCCAGTATTCTTGTCTGGAGAATTCTATGGACAGAAGAGCCTGGTGAGCTACCGTTCATGGTGTTGCAAAGAGTCAGACACGACTGAATGACTAACACTTCCTTTCTTCATGATGAACTAAAGTAATATGCCCCTGCCATTCAACGTTTAATAATTCACAGGGTGAAAAATAAAATACCTGTGTGTTATGTTTAAGTTAGAAGATATACTTTAAAAATGATGTAACAAACAGTTTAAAAAGCTGAAATGATGACAAGATTTTTCTTTCCTTCCTTCTTATGAGCTCCCTGAAATAATAGTAAATATACACAAGAAGAATAAATTACAGAAGTAAAAATAAAAGATGTCATCAAGCAACCACATAAATGTTGCATTTCTGTAATATAGAAAATATTGATATATGGATATATTCAAATAGAGGGAAAAAAAAAAACTCTGAAGGAAAAGCCTAAAAAAGATGAGAACAATTTCTTTCTAATGAATCACAAATGGCCAAGCTCAATATTGCACAAAATGGAGAATGTACAGGGGCAGAACTTGTCAGAGTACTTAGTATTAGTAAAATGTTGAGTATAGAATGGCTGAGCCTCTGTAAGATCATACTATAAACTCCCAAACAACGGCACAGAAGGAGGAGGTAATCTTGTGGGTACACTCTACCCCAGCTCTCTCTTGTGTTCAAATGAGTGAGGATATCAGTCATAGTGTAGAAGGCCAAGAGATTGCAGAATTGTTGCCAGTTAGCCTCTTGGCCAACCGTGGAGCCATATACCTCTGGACTTTATATTATGAGCAGAGAATAAATTCTTATTTGTTTAAGCCATAATTCATCAAGCTTTCTTCTATCTGGAGCCAAAAACATTCCGATATTGATCCAACATTTAAATGTGAAAATGCAATCATTAGAAAAACTCACAATAATAATATATGCTATTAACAAAAATGTGTAGGAGTAGGTGGGGCTGGGGAGATCAAGTAAGAAAGATACCTTCCTTTTTTGCAGGAGAGATAAATTAAGAAATGGATGTTGCTAAGTCACTGCAGTCGTGTCCGACTCTGTGTGACCCCACAGACGGCAGCCCACCAGGCTCCCCGTCCCTGGGATCCTCCAGGCAAGAACACTGGAGTGAGTTGCCATTTCCTTCTCCAACGCATGCAAGCGAAAAGTGAAAGTGAAGTCGCTCAGTCGTGTCCGACTTAGCGACCCCATGGACTGCAGCCTACCAGGCTGCTCCGTCCATGGGATTTTCCAGGCAAGAGTACTGGAGTGGGTTGCCATTGCCTTCTCTGAAGAAATAGATGTATAGGTTTATAATAAGAATTATTGAGTTGAGACATATTAAAATACAAACTTTCGAACGGGTTTATTTATAGATAGAAGTGCATTCTCAGACAACAGAAGAACCAATTAAAAGAAAAGAATTGATTCAAATGCCATCATTATAAATTAAAGCATCCAAAATTATGGGATGAGATGAGAGAAGATGAAAGAAGATATCATATGATTATCATTTTCTTTATTTTTTAAAGTTTATTTCTTTATTTTTGGCTGTGATGGGTCTTTGCTGCTGCTCAGGCTTTCCCCTAGTTGCGGCGTGTAGGGGCTACTCTCTAGCTGTGGTGCCGGGGCTTCTCACTGCAGCGGCCTCTCGTTGCAGAGCACACGCTCTAGGGCATGCAGGCCTCAGTAGCTGTGGATTGGATGTGTGGGCTTAGTCCCTCCATGGCATGTGGAATCTTCCCAGCCCACAGATCGAACCTGTGTGCCCTGCATTAGCAGGCCGATTCTTTACCATCAGACCACCAGAGACGTTCTTATTTTCTTAATTTAATAACGTGAATATTTACTGTACAGATTTCAAAATAAAACTATAAACAATGATTTAAGGTTTTTCCCATGTGTCTGTTGTGCAGTTTTTCCCTCAAAAATGGACATAAGAAAGCCAAAATATTTTCTTTTTTTTCTCTCTGCATAGTTGAGAAAGAATCAAATATTCACAGTGTAAAGAAACCAATTTACTTAGTCTTTGAGAATAGATTTTAAAGATCCTTGGAAAGAAGTAATTGAATGATTATCTGATTTCATACACTGTCAGTGGGTGCTTTTTTTCCCCTTACATTTCCATTTTCAGTCCTCTCATTTCTTCTCATTGTGTTAGGTACACACCCTCCATTTGATGCTAGTGGTCTTAAACATCTGCAAACCTTCCTTTAGAGTGTGACCTGACTTTAGGCAATCTCCAGTACATCCGAGAGTCCATTGGCACAGCACCAAGAAGCAAGAGTATTTAAAAGCAAGATCATTCATCCAAGAAGAGGGATGCTTTCTGCCAGAGTTCTATTTTCAGATTACCGAGTTCTAAATGGAGCCATTCATTCTAATTGACAGTTGACGATGTTAATAGCCAGCAAAGTGCTTCTGTGAGCAAACATTCCTGTTCTCCTTTGTGTCTGCTTCCACCCCAGTGATAACCATTGGCAGCAATCAGTGCCCACACTATGCTTCTGTACCAGCCCAGATGATTCTTGTGAGAGGCTGCTGTGCCTCATCCCTGCTCTCACAGACCTCACTCACTTCATCAGGACTAAAATTTACTTTCAGATTGAAAGTGAAGACATGGTGAGCTTTACTTCCCCAGGGGACATCCAGATGTTCAACAGGTCACCAGATATTCAAGGCTAGAGCTCTTGGGAATCAATTCTTACACATTATATCTGAAGTCCATCAAAATATGGACGAAGGATAAAAACGTAATGCTATATAAAATCATTACTGCTTCCATTATACACACAGCTTTCCCTCGTTGATAATTTTTGTTTTTATATTCTTTGAAAAATTATTTTCCACATTTTTCATGCCTACAGCTTATGCATCATTGGCTAAATTGTAAATCCCATGAAGAAATAGAACTTGCTTTTTAATTTCTTTACATTTTTTAATACAGAACTTTGTACATATTTAGGAGGACATTCATAGTTTATCACTAGATGGCAGTAAAGATCAAAAACTGAATGAAACCAAAAAACTTCGAAGTAAGAATTTTGAAATAAAATTTTAATTTGAATAATTGAAATCAATATAAAAGTTATGATCAAATACAAGGACTAATACATATCTGAAAAACATGCTGGCTACTGTTTGCGCTTGCTGCTGCTGCTGCTGCTAAGTCGCTTCAGTCGTGTCCGACTCTGTGCGACCCCATAGATGGCAGCCAACCAGCCCCGTCCCTGGGATTCTTCAGGCAAGAACACTGGAGTGGGTTGCCATTTCCTTCTCCAATGCATGAAAGTGAAAAGTGAAAGTCAAGTCGCTCAGTCGTGTCCAACTCTTTGCGACCCCATGGACTGCAGCCCACCAGGCTCCTCAGCCCATGGGATTTTCCAGGCAAGAATACTGGAGTGGGGTGCCATTGCCTTCTCTGACCATTTGCGCTTAAAAAGTGGATTATTCAGGGGAAAAATAGAAATATTGAAATCAAATGGTTAAAAAAACACAACTAATAATGATATGCCTGTTTGTATGATAATTATGCATACAAACAACTCCCGGGAGACAAACTTACAAGCATTTTACATTATGTGACAATCTTGCCTAAAATATTAAAGTACAATTCTGTGCCTTCTGTCAAAAAAAAAAATGCATTCCCCAATAAGTAGAGAAACTTCTTCATTTAGTATTTTAACATTCTTCATTCTAGTATAATATTTTCTTCATTTTTCAAGAACAATTGGATAATGCAAAAACATAAAACAGTATTAGAATGATGCACAATAATTCTCATTATATTTAATGACACTTTGCTGTTGTTGTTTAGCCATTCAGTCCTGTCTAACTCTTTTGCAACCATGGACTGTACCCTGCCAGGCTCCTCAGTCCATAGGATTTCCCAGGCAAGAATACTATAGTGAGTTGCCATTTCCTTCTCCAGGGGATCTTCCTGATCAAGGGATAGAAACTGCATTAAAATTTTTTAATAATTTCACAGTTTCTTTTTTTTTTTTTTTTGCCAGTGTTTTATTTAGAAAAAGTATACTGTTTGTATAGTGCTGGAAGAAGCACAAGCTGGAATCAAGATTGCTGGCAGAAATATCAATAACCTCAGATATGCAGATGACACCACCCTTATGGCAGAAAGTGAAGAGGAACTAAAAAGCCTCTTGATGAGAGTGAATGTGGAGAGTGAAAAAGTTGGCTTAAAGCTCAACATTCAGAAAACTAAGATCATGGCATCTGGTCCATCACTTCATGGCAAATAGATGGGGAAACAGTGGAAACAGTGGCTGACTTTATTTTGGGGGGCTCCAAAATCACTGCAGATGGTGATTGCAGCCATAAAATTAAAAGATGCTTACTCCTTGGAAGGAAAGTTATGACCAACCTAGATAGCATATTAAGAAGCAGGGATATTATTTGCCAACAAAGGTCCGTCTAGTCAAGGCTGTGGTTTTTCCAGTGGTCATGTATGAATGTGAGAGTTGGACTGTGAAGAAGGCTGAGCACTGAAGAATTGATGCTTTTGAACTGTGGTGTTGGAGAAGACTCTCGAGAGTCCCTTGGACTGCAAGGAGATCCAACCAACCCATTCTAAAGGAGATCAGTCCTGGGTGTTCTTTGGAAGGAATGATGCTAAAGCTGAAACTCCAGTACTTTGGCCACCTCATGCAAAGAGTTGACTCATTGGAAAAGACTCTGATGCTGGGAGGGATTGGGGGCAGGAGGAGAAGGGGATGACAGAGGATGAGATGGCTAGATGGCATCACTGACTCGATGGACTTGAGTTTGAGTGAACTCTGAGAGTTGGTGATGGACTGGGGGGCTGGGGTGCTTCGATTCATGGGGTCGCAAAGAGTCGGACACAACTGAGCGACTGAACTGAACTGATAGAGTTTGTTAGTCAGTCATCTCCAATTCTTCTCAAGTACATGGACTGTAACCCATCAGGCTCCTCTGTCCGTGGAATTCTCCAGACAAGAACACTGGAATGGGTTGCTATTCCCTTCTCCAGGGGATCTTCCTAACCTAGGGAAGGAATCCAGGTGTCTTGCATTATATGCAGATTCTTTACCATCTGAGCCACCTGGGACCTATCTTGGAGCATATTTATCATTTTGTTTATTTGCTTACTGTGAAGAGTTATGATAAAACATTTTGTTGTATAGACTTTGCCCTCTAAACAACACCATTTTGTCTTTTGATCAGAGATCAAGGGAACCTACGTGGACAGATTTACCTCCAAGAAAGATCACAAAAGTAGGATGGATTAGTGAATTGCTCAATGGATTAGAAGATCTTCCTCTCAGCTCTGTTTTGGTGTCACTTTTCGCTAAACAGTCCTTGCAATGAATTACCCTTTACTTAATTGGAGAAAGATTTGCAAAGAGTTGAACACGACTGAGTGACCGAGCGCAAGCACGAGCTTAAGCTTATGGTGGCACCAGGTGCCAGGGACTTGTACTGGACCAGATACTATTTTTCTTTTTGTTTTATCTCTTAAGATAAAAAAAGTCTTGACTCTTTTGAGTGAAAACAGGAAAGAACCAGTAAAGGGGAAGATTAAAACACAAGTAGTTAATAATCAGCCCCATGAAGTGTAAACACCTACCTATTTGATGCATTTATATTTGTATTCTGTGCAATCCATACAAACACAGAGAAGCAAGAGGAAACAATGGTTGTATCCACTTAAAAAAAAAAACAACTAACAAATGATTTTACTGCAGGTTTTTTAGTAAGAAGTCAACTTTGTGATTTTATATAAAACTGAAACTTTTTGGTTTGACTTTTTAAAATTATTTTAGAAAAAGAAAAATCATCAGAACAGAAACTTGCAAGTTTTAAGAGAAAATATTAGAAAAACTACTATACGTGACTAGGTCATAAATTCCATATGGCTAGCTTGGATGTAGAGCAATGTACAAACCTCTTATTTTGTCTTTAGTTAATTGGGTCTTTCTCCCATGCTCCCAAACACTGGAAGAAAAAATAATTCTGAGCCCTATCTTGTTTAAAATCCAATAATGTCACTGCCTCTAAGGAACAAATGAATGGCCAGTGTCTCACAGCCCAAGTTAACCTCTAATGTCAAGTTTTTCCCCCGAGTAGACGAGAAATGTGAACCAGCAAACAGAATGTCCAGGGGACACTGAGCCAGAGCCCTCAGTCTTTCCCTCGACAGTGACTCACTTCACCATGGTACACTCCAAAAATTCTTAGAGAGTAGCCAAGGGAAGAGAAATGGGAGAGAAACTAAGAAACTGAGCTGTTTTTTCTAGACAGATAGAGGAGGATCTAAAAATAGATTATTAAATCAGACTAAAATTCACACCAGATGGCACTAAAAGTTCATTTTTTTCCTCCTTAAACTGAGTATGAATTTTTTGAAGAATAATAGATTATATTTAGACAACAAAAAAGAGCTGCATTCAGGGTCGGCTTCATGAATACGTAACCTCTACACATGGGGCCCCACTCAGAAGTCACCACCATTTGGTTCAATGGTCTGCTCTATCTGTCTTGAACTTCTTAATAATTTTTGGACAAGGACCCTCACATTTTGCCATGTACCCATGCTGGGCTATATTTTCTCTGATCGATTTAGAAAGACTAAAGTAGACTTCTGAATGTGGAGAATTTAAGAGAAAAAGCACACATGCTAGATAAATGAGGACAAACATATTTAAAGTATAAAAGTTGAGAGACTTAAAGTGAATAGTTGGTTTGCATGCTGACAGCACAACATTCCCAGTGGTCACGATCTTCATGAAAATAAAACAATAATTGTTTCCAGCTAGAAGCCAGAGACTTGAAGTTTATTTCCATTACTGGCCGAAACAAAACAGACTTCTTTCTAGATGGGTGGTGTGGTGGGTGACTCAGCTTGGGACTAAGCCTGAATTTCTATGGATTCCTGTGGTGGGGTAAAAAAAAAGGTAGAAAAAAAAACAAAAACAAAAAAACCCACATACACAGTGAAATTCTTGAGGTACAGGTATATTCAAGCCATTTTCTTTTCCTTTTCTTTCTCTCATACTGTTTTTGCATTCTATTCCTGCTCCTTTTTTGCAGGTGCTTTTCCTACTTTTACCTTGGACCCATTTTTAGTTCCATGGACTTCCCAGGCGGCTGGATATTTCAAACAGCAAGATCAATAGATACAGATAACCAGAGAACATTGTTTAGAGCCTAGTTCAGAGACCCCAGACAAAAAAATAACTGGTAGTTAATTACAATTTTTTTTTTATTCTTAGGTAAAAAACCAAAGTTTTTAAGAAGAGAATGATAAGCATTAAACCTTTTATCACATTAGAACCAGAAGGATGATGTACTAGAATAGTGTAGTATTTTTATTTTCTGACAGCTCCATTCAAGTTCTAACTTATCAATAAGAAGTCTCTTTACTTCTGTTGGGCTTCCATGATTGTTCAGCAGTAAAGAATCCACCTGCTAATGCAGGAGATGCAGGTTTAATCCCTGGGTCAGGAAGATCCCCTGGAGAAGGAAGTGGCAACCCACTCCAGAAAATTCCATGGACAAGAGGAGCCTGGCAGGCTACAGTCCATGGGGCCGCAAAGAGTCCAACATGACTGAGTACACACATTTGCAGAAAAACAGAGTCAATAAATAAGCTTTTCACTGTTTGAAAGGCTAACACTACTGAATTTAATAATCTCCAGTGAGGTGAGAGTATAAAGAAGATAATCCACAACTTAGTTTACTACATACAAGAGCTCTCATTTCATTGCTCTTTGCAGCACCTAAAAATGATCTGATGGTTCTGATATTATTGAACATTTCATAATGTATTCTCGTATTAAAGGAAGCTTTCTTTGGCAAAAATGCATGGCAAGCTCCTCATCATAGCAGAAGCTACTGTGTTTTAATTTTTACTGAGTTCTTTATGTGAGCTCAATGCTGATTATCTCATTTATTAATAGTTTTCATCACAACCATCAGTGTCCTCATTTTACAGACGAGCAAACTGTGGCACAGAGAAGACAGGAAACTTAGGCAAGCCTCACAATCAGTGAGTGGTAGGGCTGGATTGGAATCATGAAACCTGACTAATTCTCAGTTATGATTATGAAGATGCTGATCGCCTGTGAATCAGTCTTCAGAGCCAGAAAAGCAAACAGTGGTAATAATTATAAGACGATGCATTGTTTATACATCACGGCTAAAGAAAAGATTTGGAAGGTGGGTCACTTTGGCTATTGAATCAATATCCCAGGTTTCTACCACTGAAACTAAAGAAAGGATCATTTCCACATGACTACACCTTAGGTATCCAGAAACGAAAAAAGACTTTTCTTTTCCACATTTCTGGCTCAGCCTGAAACAGGTACACAAACTCCACAACAAGGATTTCTTTTCAGAGCTTTCAATTTTTTAAAGTTATTTTGGTTTGGAGTTGAAAACTAGTTTGCTACTGCTGCTGCTAAGTCACTTCAGTCATGTCCGACTCTTTGTGAAACTATGGAACGTAGACTGCCGGCCTTCTCTGACCATGGGATTCTCCAGGCAAGAATACTGGAATGGGTGGTCACGCCCTCCTCCAGGGGATCTTCCCAACCCAGGGATTGAATCCATGTCACTTATGTCTCCTGCTTTGGAAGGCAGGTTCTTTGCCACTAGCACCAACTGGGAAGCCCCAAAACTATTTAATCCTAGTTTAATCACTATAAGATCTATATCATCCATAGCAAAAGAAATGGATGAAATATAAACACCATTCAATTGTATTAACTGTTTCACCTATCATTACCAATTAACTTAGGATTTGAAAGCATTGGTTTTTTTCACTTTCTCTTAGATGGTTTAAAGTATATAGTTTGTACTCCTCCACACCAGAATCTACAAGTAGTCTGTGTGTGTGCATATTTTAACAAGATCACTGTAAGTGTACAAAAACTCATGTAATCAAGCAAGGAAGGATAAATGAAATTTTTTTTTCAGCAAATGCAAAACACTAGCTACCTGCTTTGTGTGTTTGTTCATTTATTCCCTAATAAGGAGGGGGAAAGCTTTCTTATTAGCATTGTACTTAATTTCATATCTTGTCAGGGAACCTGAGTTGACAGTTTTTTATTCTTTTTCCTCTGAATTTTGACAATGAATACATTTCTCTAATATTTGATACTTACATCTCGATTTTTTTCCTTTAAACTTGGGCATTAAAAGAAAATTTGCCGTCAAAAAAAGAAAAGAAAACCACCTTTATGGCCTTGTTTATTAGAATCACCAAAAGAATAAATAAAATCACTGACTCTCTAAGGAACAAAGGACATTTTGATTGTTACCTATTAATAAAAATAACATCTTTGTCAAAAGACATGGTGTCTTCTGAAGCAGGTTCTCATTCAGTCTCACTTCTTTCTTAATTTTCCTTTGGGGTCAGAAGACCTATGTTCAAATTTATGTTCAAAATTCACTCACCATTCACATACTGTGGACCTTGGGCAAGTCATGTGATCTTAGGAACTTTAGATTCCCCATATGTAAAAAGCACACGACACTTCCCTGCCAGCCTTGTTTGAAGACTAAATTAAAAATGTGTATATGTATAACAGCTTAGACTAGTTCTTAAGAATAAGAAACTCTCAATAAATTTATTCATTCAATAATTCAATAGGATGAAGTTTTACTGATCCTTCACATATTCTTCATTTCATAGCTTTTCCCAATTCTGTTACACTCTTATTTCACTAAAGTATTTCATATATGTCTGCATATAATTATTATTACATTATATTATCAACTTTTGCATGATTCTTTCTGGATTCAAAAGTTGATTACCAATTTTTTTCTTAATATACTTTTTTTTTTTAGGAATATTTTAAGTTTGCAGCAAAATTGTATAGATTTCCCTTTTAGTCTCTCTCTATATCTCACAATTTTCCCTATTATTAACATCTTAGATTAGCAGGTACAATTTAAAATTGATGAACCAATATTGATACATTATAATTATCTAAACTCTATACTTGGGTTTCACTCTTTGTTTTATTGTCTGTCCCTGGAATTCTAAAGGTAAGAATTCTGGAGTGGGTAGCCATTCTCTTCTCCAGGGGATCTTCTGGACCCAGGGATCCAACCAAGGTTTCCTGCATTGCAGGCAGATTATTTACCATCTGAACCACCAGGGAATCCCATATAACTCTATCAGTTCAGTTCAGTTCAGTTACTCAGTCATGTCCGACTCTTTGTGAACCCATGAATTGCAGCACACCAGGTCTCCCTGTCCATCACCAACTCCCAGAGTTTACCCAAACTCACGTCCATTCGGAGAAGGCGATGGCACCCCACTCCAGTACTCTTGCCTGGAAAACCCCATGGACGGAGGAGCCTCGTAGGCTGCAGTCCATGGGGTCTCGAAGAGTTGGACACGACTGAGCGACTTCACTTTCACTTTTCACTTTAATGCATTGGAGAAGGAAATGGCAACCCACTCCAGTGTTCTTGCCTGGAGAATCCCAGGGACGGCGGAGCCTGGTGGGCTGCTGTCTATGGGGTCGCATAGAGTCGGACACGACTGAAGCGACTTAGCAGCAGCAGCAGCATGTCTGTTGAGTCAGTGATGCCAATAACCATCTCATCCTCTGTAGTCCCTTTCTCCTCCCGCCTTCAGCCTTTCCCAGCATCAGGGTCTTTTCAAATGAGTCCACTCTTCACATCAGGTGGCCAAAATATTGGAGTTTCAGCTTCAACATCAGACCTTCCAATGAACACCCAGGACTGATCTCCTTTAGGATGGACTGGTTGGATCTCCTTGCAGTCCAAGGG
The DNA here is from genome assembly GCF_055505025.1 of Bos grunniens. Classification (NCBI taxonomy): domain Eukaryota; kingdom Metazoa; phylum Chordata; class Mammalia; order Artiodactyla; family Bovidae; genus Bos; species Bos grunniens. The sequence goes on along the minus strand of NC_141172.1, from coordinate 47,982,324 downwards.
ACTCTCAAGAGTCTTCTCCAACACCACAGTTCAAAAGCATTCTTTGGCACTCAGCTTTCTTTATAGTCCAGCTCTCACATCCATACATGACTGCTGGAAAAAACTTAGCCTTGACTAGATGGACCTTTGCTGGCAAAGTAATGTCTCTGCCTTTTAATATGCTGTCTAGGTCATAACTTTCCTTCCAAGGAGTAAGCGTCTTTTAATTTCATGGCTGCAGTCACCATCTGCAGTGATTTTGGAGCCCCAAAAAATAAAGTCAGCCACTGTTTCCACTCTTTCCCCAGTTTTTTCCCATGAAGTGATGGGACTGGATGCCATGATCTTAGTTTTCTAAATGTTGAGCTTTAAGCCAACTTTTTCACTCTCCACTTTCACTTTCATCAAGAGGTTCTTTAGTTCTTCTTCACTTTCTGCCATAAGGGTGGTGTCATCTGCATATCTGAGGTTATTGATATTTCTCCCGGTAATCTTGATTCCAGCTTGTGCTTCATCCAGCCCAGTGTTTCTCATGATGTACTCTGCATACAAGTTAAATAAGCAGGGTGACAATATACAGCCTTGACGAACTCCTTTTCCTATTTGGAACCAGTCTGTTGTTCCATGCCCAATTTTAACTGTTGCTTCCTGACCTGCATACAGGTTTCTCAAGAGGCAGGTCAGGTGGTCTGGTATTTACATCTCTTTCAGAATTTTCCACAGTTTATTGTGAGCCACACAGTCAAAGGCTTTGGCATACTCTATAAAGCAGAAATAGATGCTTTTCTGGAACTCTCTTGCTTTTTCGATGATCCAACGGATGTTGGCAATTTGATCTCTGGTTCCTCTGCCTTTTCTAAAACCAGCTTGAACATCTGGAAGTTCACGGTTCACATATTGCTGAAGCCTGGCTTGGAGAATTTTGAGCATTACTTTACTAGCATGTGAGATGAGTGCAATTGTGTGGTAGTTTGAGCATTGTTTGGCATTGCCTTTCTTTGGGATTGGAATGAAAACTGACCTTTCCATAACTCTATAGGGTTTGACAAATGCATAGTACATGTATTCACCATTATGATATTGTACTTAGGTGTTTTAATTAACCTAAAAATGTCCTGTGCTTCACCTATTTAACTCTCCCTTCTTTTTCCTAACCTTTGGCAATCACAAAATGATAGGATACTGAAAGAGAAACTCCCCAGTGTCAGTAGGTGCCCAATATGCTACTGGAGATCAGTGGAGAAATAACTCCAGAAAGAATGAAGGGATGGAGCCAAAGCAAAAACAGTACCCAGCTGTGGACGTGACTGGTAATAGAAGCAAGGTCCAATGCTGTAAAGAGCAATATTGCATAGGAACCTGGAATGTCAGGTCCATGAATCAAGGCAAATTGGAAGTGGTCAAACAGGAGATGGCAAGAGTGAATGTCGACATTCTAGGAATCAGCGAACTGAAATGGGCTAGAATGGGTGAATTTAACTCAGATGACCATTATATCTACTACTGCGGGCAGAAATCCCTCAGAAGAAATGGAGTGGCCATCATGGTCAACAAAAGAGTCCGAAATGCAGTACTTGGATGCAATCTCAAAAACGACAGAATGATCTCTGTTTGTTTCCAAGGCAAACCATTCAATATCACAGTAATCCAAGTCTATGCCCCAACCAGTAACGCTGAAGAAGCTGAAGTTGAACAGTTCTATGAAGACCTACAAGACCTTTTAGAGCTAACACCCAAAAAAGATGTCCTTTTCTGGAATGCAAAAGTAGGAAGTCAGGAAACACCTGGAGTAACAGGCAAATTTGGCCTTGGAATACGGAATGAAGCAGGGCAAAGACTAATAGAGTTTTGCCAAGAAAATGCACTGGTCATAACAAACACCCTCTTCCAATAACACAAGAGAAGACTCTATACATGGACATCACCAGATGATCAACACCGAAATCAGATTGATTATGTTCCTTGCAGCCAAAGATGGAGAAGCTCTATACAGTCAGCAAAAAAAGACCAAGAGCTGACTGTGGCTCAGACCATGAACTCCTTATTGCCAAATTCAGACTTAAATTGAAGAAAGTAGGGAAAACCACTAGGCCATTCAGGTATGACCTAAATCAAATCCCTTATGATTATACAGTGAAAGTGAGAAATAGATTTAAGGGCCTAGATCTGACAGATAGAGTGCCTGATGAACTATGGAATGAGGTTCGTGACATTGTACAGGAGACAGGTATCAAAACCATCCCCATGAAAAAGAAATGCAAAAAAGCAAAATGGCTGTCTGGGGAGGCCTTACAAATAGCTCTGAAAAGAAGAGAAGTGAAAAGCAAAGGAGAAAAGGAAAGATATAAGCATCTGAATGCAGAGTTCCAAAGAATAGCAAGAAGAGATAAGAAAGCCTTCCTCAGCGATCAGTGCAAAGAAATAGAGGAAAACAACAGAATGGGAAAGACTAGGGATCTCTTCAAGAAAATCAGAGATACCAAAGGAACATTTCATGCAAAGATGAGCTCGATAAAGGACAGAAATGGTATGGACCTAACAGAAGCAGAAGATATTAAGAAGAGATGGCAAGAATACACAGAAGAACTGTACAAAAAAGATCTTCACGACCAAGATAATCACGATGGTGTGATCACTCACCTAGAGGCAGACATCCTAGAATGTGAAGTCAAGTGGGCCTTAGAAAGCATCACTACGACCAAAGCTAGTGAGGGGATGGAATTCCAGTTGAGCTCTTTCAAATCCTGAAAGATGATGCTGTGAAAGTGCTGCACTCAATAGGCCAGCAAATTTGGAAAACTCAGCAGTGGCCACAGGACTGGAAAAGGTCCATTTTCATTCCAATCCCAAAGAAAGGCAATGCCAAACAATGCTCAAACTACCACACAATTGCACTCATCTCACATGCTAGTAAAGTAATGCTCAAAATTCTCCAAGCCAGGCTTCAGCAATGTGTGAACCATGAACTTCCAGATGTTCAAGCTGGTTTTAGAAAAGGCAGAGGAACCAGAGATCAAATTGCCAACATCCGTTGGATCATCGAAAAAGCAAGAGAGTTCCAGAAAAGCATCTATTTCTGCTTTATAGAGTATGCCAAAGCCTTTGACTGTGTGGCTCACAATAAACTGTGGAAAATTCTGAAAGAGATGTAAATACCAGACCACCTGACCTGCCTCTTGAGAAACCTGTATGCAGGTCAGGAAGCAACAGTTAGAACTGGACATGGAACAACAGACTGGTTCCAAATAGGAAAAGGAGTTCGTCAAGGCTGTATATTGTCACCCTGTTTATTTAACTTATATGCAGAGTACACCATGAGAAATGCTGGACTGGATGAAGCACAAGCTGGAATCAAGATTACCGGGAGAAATATCAATAACCTCAGATATGCAGATGACACTACCCTTATGGCAGAAAGTGAAGAGGAACTCAAAAGCCTCTTGATGAAAGTGAAAGTGGAGAGTGAAAAAGTTGGCTTAAAGCTCAACATTCAGAAAATGAAGATTATGGCATCCAGTCCCACCACTTCATGGGAAATATATGGGGAACAGTGGAAACAGTGTCAGACTTTATTTTTTGGGGCTCCAAAATCACTGCAGATGGTGACTGCAGCTATGAAATTAAAAGACGCTTACTCCTTGGAAGGAAAGTTATGACCAACCTAGACAGCATATTCAAAAGCAGAGACATTACTTTGCTAACAAAGGTTCGTCTAGTCAAGGCTATGGTTTTTTCCTGTGGTCATGTATGGATGTGAGAGTTGGACTGTGAAGAAGGCTGAGTGCCGAAGAATTGATGCTTTTGAACTGTGGTGTTGGAGAAGACTCTTGAGAGTCCCTTGGACTTCAAGGAGATCCAACCAGTCCATTCTGAAGGAGATCAGCCCTGGGATTTCTTTGGAAGGAATGATGCTAAAGCTGAAACTCCAGGACTTTGGCCACCTCATGCGAAGAGTTGACTCATTGGAAAAGACTCTGATGCTGGGAGGGATTGGAGGCAGGAGAAGGGGACGACAGAGGATGAGATGGCTGGATGGCATCACTGACTCGATGGACGTTAGTCTGAGTGAACTCCGGGAGTTGGTGATGGACAGGGAGGCCTGGCGTGCTGCGATTTATGGGGTCGCAAAGAGTCGCACACGACTGAGCGAGTGATCTGATCTGATCTGATCTATCTTTGTACTGTCTCTATAGTTTTGCCTTTTCCAAAATGTCATATAGTTGAAGTCATACAACCAATTTTTAGATTGACATCTTTCACTCAGCAATGTAGAAGATTAATATGTGTTTTCCCCAATGTCTTGATAGCTCATTTCTTTTTATGGCTCAGTAATAAATATACTAGTTTATACATTAATCTTTTGAAAGACATCTTGGTTGTATCCAAGTTTTGAAAAGTACCGATAAAGCTGCTAAAATCACTTGTATGAAGGTTTTTGTGTGGACGTAACTTTTCAACTCATTTGGGTAAAGACCTAATAGTGTGATTGCTAAATTATGTGACTGTCTTTAACTTATAAGAAGCTATCAAACTGTCTTTCAAAATGGCTGTACTATTTTTCTTTCCTATGAACAATGAATACGACTTTTCTGTTACTCCACTTGGAATGGATTTTGGCCATTCCAATAAATGTATAGTGGTGTTTCATTCGCTTTAATTTTCCATTCACTACTGATGTATGATATAGAGCATCTTTTCATATGCTTATTTGCCATCTGTGTATCTTCTCTGGTGAAATATTTATTCAGATCTTTTGTTCCTTTTTAATTTAGGTGCATGCATGCTAAATCGTTTCAGTCACGTCCAACTCTTTGTGAACCTGTGGACTGTAGGCTGCCAGGCTCCTCTGTCTAGGGGATTTTCCAAGCCAGAATACTGAAGTGGGCTGCCATGCCCTTCTCCAGTGAATTTTCTCGACATAGGGGTGGAACCCATGTCTCTTATGTCTTCATGTCTCCTGCATTGGCAGGCGGGTTCTTTACCACTAGCGCCACCTGGCAAGCCCTTTTTAAATTAGGCTACTGTTTTCTTTATATATGTTTTGGATGCTAGTGTTTTATCAGATGTTTTGCAAAGATTTTCTCCAGGTCTATGACTTGTTTTCTCACTCTCTTAACAGTATCTTTTACAGAGCAGAAGTTTTTCATTTTAATGAAGTCTAATCAATGTTTTTCTTCCATGGATCATAGAGTTATATATTTTTATCTTCTGTTTCTTTATATCTCTACTTACTTACTTCATACTCTCCTATTCAACTGTGTATCCACTTACCTAGCCTAGAATCTGGAATTTAGTCAGGAGCCTCTCAAGTAGTTTTTTATAAAACATGTAGGTTAGTATCTCTGAAAAGTATCCCCATACAGAGTCCTAGCAGGAAAAGACTGGCCCCCCAAGCTGGGAGTTACCTGTTAAGTGTTAAATAAGGGACTATTTAGAGGTGGAGCAGGTTATAGGAAACAACATTGCATCTTGCAGCGCCCAAGGACCAGTATCAGCATGAATTCCAGGATCCAAGTAACAAGAAAGGAAAGTTCTAAAAAAAAAAAATTCTTGGGAGCTTGGGCCATCCATAAGATGTTATACTTGTAGAACACACATGTTAATAAACCTGTATAGAATCAGATTTATAAATCTGTATAAAATCTCTATAGAAGGAATACCTCCTCCTGATCTCCCTTTTTCTCCCAAGGCCTGAATTCACCCAGAAGTCAGAAGATAAGTGAGCTTGTAGGGTGAAGTCTTCAGAAGTCAATTTCCAGAGGGGAGCAAAAAAGAGTAGAAAATGGATGGGGATGGTAAGACAGGAAAAGAAGAATAACAAGGTTAGGCAGTTTCTTTATAATTTAGAAGAGGAGGAAGTGTGGACTCAATCTTTTTCTTTTTTTTTTGGCTGCCCAGCAGGGCATTTGTAAAATCTTGTTTCCTCAACGAGGGATCAAACCCATGCCGCCTGCAGTTCTGAAGTGAAAATATGGAGTCCTAACCACTGGACTGCCAGAGAATTCCCCAGCAGAATTTTTTTTGGCCATGCCAAGTGGCATGTCAGATCTTAGTTTCCTCATGCCCCTGCAATGGAAGCACAAATTCTTAACCACTGGATGCCAGGGAAGCCCCACAGTTTCAACTGGCAGAAATATTATTTGATCCACCTTGACCTTATGTTTAGAACAGTGACAACAAAAACACCTGGATAAATCCATCCTGTCTCAATGAACCAGCACCACGTTCCTTCTAGTTTCCCACTCAGGTACTTCTCAATCCATCACACAAGGGAGGTATCACATATAGTAACAAAAGAACTAAAAAAGTCAGCAACGTAATAAGCAGCATGTCTAAATGGCACCCCACTCCAGTACTCTTGCCTGGAAAATCCCGTGGACGGAGGAGCCTGGTAGGCTACAGTCCATGGGTTGCAAAGAGTCAGACACGACTGAGCGACTTCACTTTCACTTTTTACTACTAGCCTCAGTTTGGCTAATATGTTATGGGCCAAGTCATCATGGTTGTTCCATAAGATGTACGTGGAGGAAAGTGAAGGAAAGGTAATTAAGGCAAATAAAGCTACAATTAAGTGAATAAAGCTAAGATATAGTCAGAATTTTAATACCCAGCTGAATTATTTGGGGAATGAATAAATTATCACCTCTGTGGTAAGAATACTCTCATAGGAAAATTTTGATTTTTTTACAAAAGTGCAAAAGCAATTCAATAAAAGAAAAATAGCCTTTTATACAAATGGTGTGAGAACAATTGGATATTCATAAGTAAATAAAAGAATTTTGACCAAGTCTCATCTCACATGTTACACAAAAATTAGTTTAAAATGAATCACAAACTGAAATAGACAACGAAAAACTATAAAACTCAGAGGAAAAACAGAGGAGAAAATTTCCAGGACCTAAGTTTAGGCAAAGAGTCTGTAGATTGTGACACCAAAAGCAAAATCATTAAAAGGAAAAAGTGAACCTCATTAAAATTTGAAATATTTCCTCTGAGAAAGTATTTTATCTATTAAGATGATAAAAAGCTACAGACTGAAAATAAATATTTGCAAACCACATATTTGACAAAGGACTAATATCTAGAATTTATAAAAAGTTCTCAAAATTCAACAATAAAAAAATAGACAATGTCAAAATACAAAATAGTGACAATGTCAAGTGCTGATGAAGTTGTGGAGAAACTAGATTACTTATACATTTATTGTGGGAAAGTAAAATGGTACACCATCCTGGAAATCAGTTTGATAGTTTCTTAGAAATCTATACAAAGCTGAAACTCCAGTACTTTGGCCACCTCATGCGAAGAGTTGACTCATTGGAAAAGACTGATGCTGGGAGGGATTGGGGGCAGGAGGAGAAGGGGACAACAGAGGATGAGACGGCTGGATGGCATCACTGACTCGATGGACGTGAGTTTGAGTGAACTCCGGCAGATGGTGATGGACAGGGAGGCCTGGCGTGCTGCAATTCATGGGGTCGCAAACAGTCAGACACGACTGAGTGACTGAACTGAACTGACTGATACATGCAACTACCATTTTTTTAAAAAGTGAGGAATTTTTATTGCTGATGCCATTTCATCTTTGTACTGGTTCATGAAATATAGCAGAATGTTCAACTGTTACAATGCTGATGCAATAAATTCCACTATTATACAGAGATACCATCTCAATAATCTGTAACCAGATGGTAAAAGGGTTAGTTCTTCAGTTGTGTTCCACTCTTTGTGATCCCATGGATTGGAGCCTGCCAGTCCCCTTCATCCTTGGAATTCTCCAGGCAAGAAGACTGGAGTGGGTAGCCATTCCCTTCTCCAGTGGAACTTCCCAACCCAGGGATTGAGCCCAGGTCTCCTGCATTGCAGACAGTCTTTACCATCTGAGCTACAATACATACAATGCAAAGTAAAAGTGTTAGTTGCTCAGAATTTAATGGACAGAGGAGCCTGGCAGGCTATAGTCCATGGGGTCACTGAGAGTCAGACACAACTGAGCACACACACGAAGATGGAAAAATGTAAAAAGTACAGTTTCTAACTCTGTGAATATTTTATTTAATATGCAAAATCTATTTCAACAAGTGATCATAATATAAAATTCAGATTCCTGTCCCTTGATATCAAATTAAGCAACTGCACTACACACAAAAGAAAATCAGAATAGAAAAATCAGTAACACACCAACTGTCCTGTAAAATCATTTTATTTTCTGCAAGGTAAATATTTTTCTTAGGCATTGTTACTAGAACAACCTCTTTGTAGGGTTTTATAGTTTGGAATAACCATATTTAAAAAAAATTTTTGTATCTATAAAGAGTTGTAATACAAAAAATGATTTATAGGCTATTTTTCAGGAAGAAGTTACTAGACTATATTTCTATTGAAGAAACTTTACTATTTAAATCTATGATATGGAATGAAAAGATGATTAAAAAGTCTTCTGATCAAAAAGCCTGAGATCATCAAAGGAATGTTTAGTCTCTTCCACAGAGAGCCACCAGGATTTTTTCATAATCTCCTTTGGTTTCATCCTGTTGATAAAAATAAAGTATACTTAATGCTACCTGAGACCACAATCAATAGAAAATATTTTTAAATTGTAGACTAATTATTGTATTAGGCTTAACATACATCACAGTATATCAATTTTTTAGGATCTTGGATAAGAATATCACTTATTTAATTAATAAAATTTATATAGCAGATAACTGGTATTTTTAATTGATTATATGAAAGCAATAGCTTTCAAAATTCAGATTGCAAACTTCTCTCGATTACTCTACATTAAAGCCATTATTTTCCAAGAATGAAATATAACACAGAATAAATATAGCAAAATATAATTTCATATCACCTCTGACTTGCTACACCAGAGTGAAGGTTACAAGTCCACGATAGTCTCAATTTTCATGTTAGATTTTTGTTATCCAATATAAATGTCAAATTGAATTTATTTATTTATTTATTTATTTTCAAATTGAATTTAAATAGTCATCTTTCATTAAGTTCAAAACTCCTTGACTTGTCTTTCTTTTTTACTTTCTAACTTGAACATGCATTCTATATCTTCTACATATGACAAAGTTAAGGAAAATTTTAGAGTAAAAAGTTTCTAATCCTCTGATCAATATTTATTGCAACATAAATCATTATATATCTCTACCAAAGTATTTTGATTGCTAAATGTATGTATGGTAAACTGTTTCCATGACTATTGAAAAATCTGCAGTCTTTCTACATAGAACTCACTAGTAGATTTTACCAGTGAAAGTTCAATTTACTTTAAATTATGTATCTTTTTAAAAATTTTTATTTTTTGGTCATACTGTGCAGCAAGTGGGATCTTAGTTCAGCAACCAGGGATCAAACTCATGTCCCTTGCAGTTAAAGTATATAGTCTTAACCACCAGACCACAAGAAAATTCTCTGTATCTTAATATAACAAATGAATCTTATATATGTAATTTATGGATACAGTAAGTCAGCCCTTCTTTATGAAGAAGTTGCAAAAAAATTATCATTTGTGGGGGTAACATTATGAGAATTACAACATACCAGGATGGCTTGACAGAGAGAGATGCCATACAACTTCTGATAGCATGCTTTGATGTCATTCATGTCAATTTCAGAGCGGGAAACCATAATCCTGATCAGTGTCTTATGACGAGTTCCAATACCCTGTCAGAAACAAATGATGGCAAGTGTCCCTTATATTCCAAGCTTACTTTTAAGGTAGGATGTGGGTTTGAATGTGAAGCTCTTTTGCTAACCTATATAGTTTTTACAGAGAAACTATTTCCACAGTAATATATGCACAAACACACACACTTCAAACAAGTGGTAATAAAATGACACGAACTCAACTGTGACAAGAGAATTATATAGAGAGCTTTTAAAACCTCCTAACTGATCTTCCACTATCCAGTCTTTCCTCTGTCTAAGCTATTCAAGAATTGCAAAGTAAACTTTCTAAGTTGTAAATCTGATCATTTGATTCATCTGCTTAAAACCTTTTAGTGACCTTCTGTTAATTTTAGGATGAAAATCAATCATTTTACCTGGGCTTACAATGCCCTGCCTAATTCTACAACTTCTTCCACCATGTACCATCACTCTAATTATATTTATTATCCTGAAAGGGACATGCTGTGTTCTCCTCCAGGACCAGACTTGCTTTATCCCTTCATTCCTTACACTTCTGCACTCATCTGGCTAATTCCTGTTCAAATAGCATGTTGTAATTTAGCTGACACCTACACTGCTTTCCAAAGTCTGGGACACAGGTCCCTCTTCTCATTTACAATACTAGGTGTTCTCATTACCCATCTAGTAACCTCACTAGGTAACAGCAGGCATGGGGTCAGGAACTGTACTGCCAACTACCTGGTAGAACATGCCTATCACATCACAGGGACTCTTTTCTATTAATTGAATGGTTAGATTGCTTTCTCCTAAGACTTCCTTACTTTGGAGTTGCAAAGGGAAAAAATAGACAACTTCATAACTTTTCACAAGTATATAGGTACCATCCTATATAATAAAATGCAAGCTAGACAATAAAGTGCAGTACTTAAAGTGATATCTCAAATACATCTTAACAACACCTTACACTTTAATGAGCTTAGAATGACATTTTAAAATCTTAGAATGACATATTAAGCAATGCCATGGAAGGCAAAATAATAAAAAAGATAAAATTTAGAAGAGATTGTAAAGCTTACAATCTTAGCAGGTTGCTAAAATCATACATTAAAAGAGGAAGTATATCGCCCTTCCTCTGCTGACTCAGATTTTACACAAATCATGAGTAATCTACAAATTGCTTTCAAGCTCACCTTACTATCTTACCTATAAAAGAGTATAACAAGTCTAACAGAACTTTATTTTAAGAAGTGTATTACCTCTTGCATTGGATAGAAAATAATCTTTTAATGAAAAGATATTAAAAAATAAATGTGATTTTTAAACCATATGGGATTTTCTGTTCTCTCCATACACAGGAATATTTTCCCCAAAGCAAATCATATGTTACCTTCATGGCCTGATGGAGCTTCTCAGCAAAGAACATTGGCTGGCTTGTAGCACACTTCACTGTAAGAGAGGCATGTTTTAGTTGACATCTTTACCACAAAAGAAGAAAGATACATATGAAAGAAATAGAAATACAGAGGTTTTCAAGTAAGATTCTGTTCTCTTTTCCTGTTCCTCATCATCCACCCCTAGTAAGGGATATTTGGCTTAAAAGAAGCTATTTCTAGACGGTGATTTTGAATATTCTGTCATCTGACAGTATCATTTATCTCCTATTATCCTAAGCCCACCGATAGCAACTTCAATAGTTCATGCTATCCTGAGTATACTCTTCATGAAAACAAGGAAACCAGTAGATATGTTAAAGGCCATGTTGGCAGGCAAGAAATACTTTTTTTCCTGTTGTAATAAGAGAAAAAAATCCAAGTGGGACAGGACAGTCATAAAATACAAGGCAACTGCCAAATAAAATATTAACAGATGTGTCAATCAGTAATAAGAAGATTCTCTACCTTCTTACTCCAAGTGTGATCTATGGACTAAAAGAACTGGTGTCAACTGAGAATTTGTTAGAAATGCAGACTTCCAGTTTCCACCCAGACCTACTGAATTAGAATCTACATTTTAGCAAGATTCCCAAAGGATTCATGTGCACATTAATGTTTGAGAAGCACTGCTTTATAATGTAGGTTTCCAAACCTCGACTAGTCATCTGAATAAAAGGGAAAACTTTAAAATTCTTTTCTTCTGAAGGTCTAAATCCTTTAAGCTTGCCCAAGATTACTCAGCAAGTGACAGACCAGGATATAGACCTTCATTTATCTAATTCCAAATGCCATGCTCTTAATGACCATTTTGACTTCCCTTTGTGCCATGCCCAGCCTGATATATTGCATGGTACAAGTAGATGCTCAGTATTTTCCACCTGCTCATCTTTTTAATCAAGGAAATAATACCTGTAATCACTAACAAGACTATTGCATCACTTTAGCTAAATATTTATTGCCAATTATCTTACATGGTACCTCTATTTGCAACATAAATTATATGAGTTTTTGTCTTATTATTATATTTTATAAATTATTGGACAACATTGACAATATTGACAATTCAATTTCAAGTTAGAAAACTCTTCCCCCTCCAGGACTACATACCAATAACTGTGAGGCATTTCTCGATGTCACCTTTCAACTCCAGGTCCAGAACTTTGTTCATGTCATGCTTGCTATACTTGGAATATTTCTGAAACACTGAATATTAAGTTTAAATTTAGAGATGTACAAAACATCCTGTTTTTTTTTTTAGCAAACTAGCAAAATCACGCATGGCCACGAAGTCAAAGCATTTCTTATGTGTATGCTAACTCACTTCAGTCGTGTCTGACTTTTTGTGACCCCATGGACTGTCACCTGCCAGGCTCCTTTGGCCATGGGATTCTCCAGGCTTATACTGGAATGGGTTGCTATGCCCTCCTCCAGGGGATTTTCCCAACCCAGGGATCGAACCCACATTTCTTACATACCCTGCATTGGCAGGCAGGTTCTTTACCACTAGCGCCACCTAGGAAGCCCAAAGCATTCCTTAGGAGGACTGAACTTCAAAAAACACAATGTAAATCTAACTATTCATCTGAGCATATTTTGGATACATCATCTTCTCTGAAGGATGTAATTCACATGGCTATTTTTGTGCTTCTGTGTATTTTGGGAAAATTTTTGCAAATGTTGACATTTATTAGAAGTGACATTTGATTGACAGCCATAACTCTACATCAGAGCCAGGTGTCACAGCAAATGGATCTTTCTTTATATAAAGATCTGTGTTGTAGATTCCTCATAATTCTAATCTCAGAGTGCTAACAGAGTGCTGTTAACAAACAATAAACTTGAAGTAATCATCACGACCTGCACTTTGTCTTGACTTCCAAAACACTCTGGGCTAAATCTTGTGGCAAGAACTCTCTTTTAGCTTTTGTTTCTGGGGTTTCTAGATACTCTTTTCTTCACTTAGCCTCAGGTGTTTTTTTCTTCATTGTAATTTCATGTGTTCTGTTTTACATGTATATATTGTCAGACCTATTCCAAATATTTTGAGGAAAAAAAAATAGTAAAAATAACAAACTAATGTTCTACATGCCAAAGTCATAAAATGTGTTTCAAATACTATCAGGTGGTGTCTGTACAAAGCTGGACAAATGCACAAGTAGCAATAAGAGATCAGGAGCACTGCATCTGTTTGGTTTCGGAGTGCCACTGATTATGATTTCTTTCTTGCTTTCTCTTGAAAGTGTTAGTCACTCAGTCATGTCCAACTCTTTGCGACCCCATGGACTACAGCCTGCCAGGCTCCTCTGACCATGGGATTCTTCAGGCAAGAATACTGGAGTGTATTTGCCATTCATTCCCTTCTCTGGGGAATCTTCCTGACCCAGGGATCAAACCCAGGTCTCCTGCAGTGCAGGCAGATTCTTTACCATATGAGCTACCAGGGAAGCCCTTTCCTTTCTCTTGCTTGTCCTCATTAAAAAAAAAAAAAAAAGTGACTTCTGCAAACAGTCCCAGGGAACATTTGTTTTCTTCTTACCTCTGCGGAGATGGGGATAGCTCCTGGTGGTAAGAATGGTAATGAACACATTCACATCTGTCCCTTTTCTTCTTTCTCCTGCTTCATATAAGGCCTGTTAAGAAACAGAAAAACAAACACTTGACCATCTGAGGACTTGATATCTGCATAAGAATGCCAGATCTCTTCAAAGATTTTGGAGGCAGCTGCTTTGTGTCCAATACAATCAGAGCAGGTGGCAATGCTAAGATTACAAGCTCCTTAGAGATGGAAACCTTGTTTTGTCAAGTATCTTCCATAATCTCTCAAGTTGCCTTGCAAACACTAGAGACTGAATCTATGCATGCAAAATAAATGTTTATTGAGTTAACTCGCTTTAAGATTACATTCTGTATCAAGAAAACTTCAAGGGACACTCTCTAATTTTTACTTTTACTTTTAATTGTTCAAAGTAATTTTCAGTGAATGGTACTAATAAATCAATAATTCAACCATTACCTAGATGTTGAATTTTGATGTAAGAATTTCTGGATTCAAATTCTGACTCGGCAACTTAATCATTCCTAGATATTAGTACTAAGATATCTTAGTAATCTTATGTAGTTTCACATTATTAAACTACAGTCTTTCCTCTTTTGTAAATGGAAAAGATAATCTCTGCCTTATTGTCACCAACATGCTCTGTTACCTTTGAAACGTTAATTACCACCCTCCTCCTGGGTCACACTAATCCATGTAATGGCCATAAATATACATCTAAGAGCCCTGATAGTCTTTTTTTACTTAATTTTTTCCTGCACTGGGTCTTTGCAGCTGCACGTGGGCTTTCTCTAGTTGTAGAGAGCAGGGGCTATTCTCTAGCTGTAGTGTGCAGTGGTTTCTCTTGTTGCAGAGCACCGGCTCTAGGCACATGGGCTCAGTAGTTGTGGCACATGGGCTTAGTTGCCCCAAGGCATGTGGGATCTTCCTGGACAAGGGATTGAACTGGTGTCCTCTGCATTGCAAGGCGGATTCCTAACCACTGGACTACCAGGGAAGCTCCCTGATAGTCTTACGATGGAAAGCAAATTCAGAAGTATCACAAGCAAATAAGAGTAATTTCTTACTATGGGCAGTTACTCAAAGTTATTCAGGACTTTCTGAGCAAACAACTGATATAGATGCATTTATTCAACAAAAGTCAATAAATGCCTGTTATGTGCAGGATAATGCACTGATACAGTGAAGAGAGTGGAGTAGTCAAGTAAGTTTCTATTTTTACTAACTCACTGTGATGAATTTGTGGAGAATATTAACTGTACCATGAGAACAGCATATGTAAATACTAGATGCCATTTTTTTAACAAAAATTCCAAGTCCCAAAATGACACAGTTTTTCTAATGTTGCCAATAGACTGATGTATTAAAAAACAAGCAAACTCACTGAAACAATATATAATAATATACTTGAAAGTATATAAATGCGATAACCTTTATAATTTTAATATCATTACCATAATATTTTTACAATATAAACTTACACCTCTAAACCAATGTTCACTGTTTAAAGAATTGTTAGATGTGTTTATTCTTTTCACTTTTACTTTCTTATACCTGGTAAAATAAAAATTCAGAGTTTTCTCAATAACAGATCAAATTTTTACTATTCTTTCTCAATCCTCTCCAGCTTCATGAACAGTGCAACCGTTGAAAACATAAAGACCACATTTCCTCTCATGGATTGTTTGAGTCCTGGCTGGTGGGCATCCTTCAGGGAATGGACATTAGGTGCCATTATCCTTTTGGAGAACCTCATATCTGCTTTCACACGGAGGCCCTCAAGTAGTACCTCACCTCAGGTCGGACCTAATTGAAGTAGCAAAGTGGATTCTAGGAGTATTCATAAGCACTTGCTTACCCTGGCATCTGAATCAGCCAAGTCGTCATTTACAGCAAGCTCCTCGGATCGGTCACCCTGGAAAATATCCCATTCTCGTGTAAGTAGTTTTCTAGCATATAATCACATGGCTTATTTATGCTCTTAAAATCAGATGAGTAATATTCTTTGCAGAAAAAGGAGTGAATTGCTCATTTCTAGAGAGAGATGAAATCTAAGATTTTACTTTTCATCAAAGAAGAGATATTTCCAGATCTATTTTAGTTATACCTTAGCAAGAGAAAGCAAAGCCTTCTCATAATCTCCAGATGTGTCTGAGGCGATGTCTTTAGCCAGATCTCTCTTCAGTTCTGAGAAATAGGAAAAGTATATTTTGTAGTAAACTAGTGATAATGGTGATGGTAATAATATGTAACATCTCTATATTGGTTCACAACTTGCAATGCCAAATGTTCAATGATTTATGGAACACATTTCAAATAGTTTTATTTTTTAATAAAGCAAAATCAGAGCGAGTACAATTTTTGATCATCAAATTTATTTCCTATAAGGCAATTAAAACAATTTAGATAATACTGTGAATGAAACTCTACAGCCCTAAAGCTTTTGCTAACAAGAATAAATTGCACAGGAATACATTACTAGATAACTATTTCTGAAATAAACTATACCAGAATTTAAGCAATGGGGTGAATAGAACAGTTATTTAAAAAGGATAAAACAAAGCGCTTGCTTGAACATAGAGTATTTATTTACTTTGAAATGATAAATATCTTATATGGAATATAATTTAGTTATGTATGCATATGTGTATGTATACACATCTACAGTAGATAAAGATTTAAAATGTTTCTTTGTTAAACACCCTTACTTAACATTAAAAAATAATGCTGTTATTATTTTTTCAGCAAAAATTTACCTGAATTTATAGTTGACTAGAAGGCAGAACATTTTAATAAACAGTCATTGAACTGTACCTCGGGAATAATTTATGGCTATTTGCCTTTGTAAACTATGTTTTACAAAATAAAAAAAAAATAGTAATAATGCCCCTCTTGATGACTGTCACTGATAAATGGACCTAAGATAAATATTGATAATAAGGTAAGAATTGCAGAATCGAAACATTCTGATTCCTTTATTAGATTGCTGTGAAAATAATACACGAGGACTATTGTATTCTCTGTGCTTGGTTTTAAAATCACGCAGAACGATCCTCTATGGTGCTACATATTGGGTTGGGAAAATAAAACAAAAAAAAAAAAACAAGAGGCTTGGGAAACTAGAAAAAGAAAACAGTGATGACTCAGCACTGCCCAGGACCCATTTGCAGATATCCTGTTTACAGTGTTAAGCATACCATTGAAATGAGATATTTCACTGAATAGATAAAATGAGCCATGGCTAGTCTCTCATCCCCATGAATCTAACTGAATGTTAACAGTGAGTAAGTCATTTATGTTCATAATGGTAGTTAGCGTCCATCAGAGAATTATAAGCACCAAGCTGTTTTCCTTTTCAAGGACAAATGTTTGGAGGGTTTTTGTTTGCTTGTTTTTGTTGTTGTTATCTTTTCAAAGTGAAAAGACAACGGGACATTTTTATGAAATGAATCTCTGAAAAGTAGGAAATGTTTTTAGAAAATTCTTTACATTCAGAGCTTTGAACTGAGGGTTTCATTGCAATACTATGTGGCCATTTGTCCCAGACATACAATTTTTTTAAAGTGCAAAGTTGATGAGGACTGAAACAATCGTGTCCCTTATTTGTACCCCACCAACTCTAATGTGTCTGGTAACCATATGTGCTTGTGAAAGACCTGTGACAGACAATGAAAGAAATATTTTAATATGTACTTTTCCCATAATTAACATCCACACTCAATTTTTCAAAAAGTATATCAGAATTCCTTTTCAACTAAGACACTGGGACTGTTAGGCATTAAAACTTACCTTCTCTATAGACTCTGTTAATTTCTCTGATCTCTCTGTTAGTTCTTGATGCCAGAATTTCATTCAGAGTGTCTTCATCAGTCCCAAGGCCCTGAATTGAAAAAGATTAATAAAAAAAAAGAAGAAATGTAGAAAAATCTTCATTCAAAAGTATCAACTAGTTATTATGTTCCAAAATTTGTCTGAATCTGACATTTAGTAAATTTCTCACATTTAATAAATATCCACAATATTTATTAATTGCAATAAAGTATGTATTATATTGCTTAAAAAAATGGGTTTAATGCCAATATTTTGGCAAATAAATACAAAGTGAGATCTATTAAATATGGTAACATCATGAAGATAGTGGAAAGAGCATAGTCGTTAACACCAGCATCTATTTTTTCATTTATTTATTCATTCACTTATTCATTTTATTACCACTGATGGGTGGCCCTGTGCTGGTTGTTGAGAATATACTAGGAGGCATAAGTGGTTTGGACATGATTTGAGGAAAGGAGCTTTGTTTAAATCAGGTGGTTTACCTTCATGGCAGCACGGAGCTCTTCGGCATCAAACTGGGCTGGAGTTTTCAATAGAGCCAAAACAACTTCCTCAAGGTGACCGAGGAGGGCTTTCTTCAGAACTTCATCCAGGGGCTATAATAAGAAGATATATAACCTTTTAGTAAATAACACATTAGGTGATATAGTAAAGCAGTGTTATTTGATGTGTAGCTAATCTTACTGAGTCCTAAACCCAACCATTTTTCATAGCTCCTTCCCTTTACATAGAAAAGGGTACCCAATATTTAATATCTTAATCTTTATGGTTCTAGAGTGATTAGAATGAAATTTACTGAATTTATTGATAACTCCTTAAAGGATAGAAGTCTCAATCTTTTATAGAGGGAATAAATGACAAAGCTCAAAAGATAGGGATTGCGTATTAACAGAAATAGTAATAAGAATACTTTAAAAATAATGTATTAATAACTTTTCCAACCATTGAGATTTGCACTTTTCAAATAAGCATTGTAATCAGACATTATGTGGTTTTCTAACTACACTCCTTAAAAAAATTACCCATATTTTGTATAAAACAGAAACCTTACTTTTAAAGTAGAATTATACATATAAACTTTACATTCAGACATTAAACAGCTCAGTTTAAAATTTAACAGAAGTCACATTTCAATCAGAACATATTTCTTACTGCCAACAGTAATCTTGATGTCTGTTATGCTCAAGTTAAAGGCTTATCTCCAATGTAGAACACCACATGTGCAAAGAATCAAAACAATGCATAAAACCAGCAAATTTGATAGAATTGATTACATTGCAACCAAGAAAATAAATACAGTAATCCCAGACTTAGTTGTAATGGAAAACAGTGGCTAGAGACTGAAAGAACTAGACAACTGTATTTCAAAATCTATGCACACATACTTAGTTGTATTCGACTCTTTGCGGTCCCATCAACTGTAGTTCACCAGGCTCCTCTGCCCATACAATTTTCCAGGCAACAATACTGGAGTGGCTTACCATTTCCTACTCCAGGGGATCTTCCTTACCCAGGGATCAAACCCATGTCTCTTGTGTCTCCTGCATTGGCAGGCAAAGATTCTTTACCACCGCTACCTGAGAAGCCCATCAAACGCTATATTTAAACATAAATATGACTGAAATTAATTATCTAAATTAACCACTGCAACCGACCTTTCCTTTCTCCTGCAGATAGGCCGCTTTGATCTGCTGACGCTGTGCATTGTTTCTCTTAGTCAGAATTTCAATGATGGTTGCTTCATCCACACCTGGAAATAAAGGGCCTCTAGACTTTAAAAATCAATTTTCTTTATTGTCAATAACAGTCAAAAAATGATTCATTATCAAGATGCTTCAAATGAAGATCTTAACAAAACAAAGAAGTATAAATTATAACAGGCTGGGACATGGATGCGACTCTGTATATCAGATGGAAGCACTTGGGATGACATTCTCTTCTCTCTGAGAAAGTGAAAAAATGGCTCATTTGTGTCCTACTCTTTGTGACCCCATGGACTGTAGCCTGCCAGGCTTCTCTGTCCATGGGATTCTCCTTGCAAGAATACTAGAGTGGGTTGCCATTCCCTTCTCCAGGAGATCTTCCCAACCCAGGGATTGAACCCGGATCTTCTGCACTGCAGGCAGATTCTTTACCGTCTGAGACACCAAAGGAAGAAGAAATTCTCCCCAGCCCTGTGTTGCAGTGTTTGTTCCTAGTTCACACCTTAAGTGTGAACAGAGGGGCTGACTTCAGCATTCAGTCTGTTAGAAACGAGATTGATAAAGATCTTGTATCTTCAAAACGAAGCAGACTCTTTCCATTGCACATGTTTGTTTTTCAGTAGCCATTCTGAAATGTCTAGGAGGGGACTGTTTGGGGAAGACAGAATTACCTTTAACTGTGATTGCTTTGTGCAAGGCCTCAACATCTGAGGATGGATTGAATGTAGGATAGGGGCTCACTGCTGACCCAGGACCACCTTTGGATCCTTTCACGGTTTTCTGTGAATGAGAAATAAATTACTGTCCATTCACTTACATTTGCTTCTATTTTAATACTACGATTTAAATAAGTTATTTTATTTCCTCTCGACTTACAATGTATTCCTGCTCTTCATTTTCAATAAACCAGGCCTGCTTGAGGAATTCAGATACCATTGCCATTTTTGAAGGATCTGAAAAGAAAACAGGTTGATGTTTTTACAAACCACAAACTCACCACATATACATACCACTCCACTCTCTTACATATGTAAGACATAGAGCTGCCTTGCTTTTACTTTCCAGGATTACTCTTAGGAGCACCATACAATGCTAGATTTAGTGTGTTTTTGACCATGCTGCATGCCAAAAGATGTGGGATATTAGCTCCCCAACCAGGGACTGAGCCTGCACCCACTGCAGTGGAAGCAAGAGTGCTAACCACTAGACTGCCTGGGAAGTTCCTAGATTTGAATTTATTTTAAAGAGACTCTACTACCTTTGAACAGAAACCCAAAGCCTCAGAAATGTAGCTCTTTCTCAGTATATTCAGGCCTAACCTTAGGGCTCAGATGACATCTATAAGTAAGCATATATAGGCTGTAAAGAGCGAAGCTGGTGTTTCATTTCACTGTCCTAAATTTACAGACCACCCACTGTATACCAAGCCCTGAGGACACAAAAACAACTGAAACATCCTTTGCCTCAAAGAACTTAAAGCCAGTATGTGCTCTTCCTAAGAAAACTCAAAAGTTTAAGAATTCTTAGAGGAAGTTCTGGGTGATCTGAGACTCTTTTGGGGGAAGGTTTGAGATTAAATTGGCTAAAAAGTTAAAGAGAACAAAACAGAGGAGCTTGTCATATTAGGGAAGTTGAAAAGAGTTTATTAGCTCAAGAAGCTCAAATTTAAAAGTTCAAATGTGTTTCCAAAGTTTTGGATAAACATTAATGGTTTTTTTTTTTTTAAGTTATATTTCAGAAAGATGACTCATCCTGTGTCATAGAGAATGCCTAGGAGATGGGCAAGATGGAAGATTAGAGACCACTTAGTAAGCTGTGGGAGAATCCATGTAGGGTTAATGAGGACTTGAACAAAGCTATTGGGTAGAGCAAGAACATTATATTGGCATTTATAAGGTAAGATAATCTATGACAATCTACAGGAGTGGATGCCAACTCAAAACTCTACCTAAAAAAAAAAAAAAAAAGATATTCTTGTGAGATTTCTCCTTGAAATAATTCAGTTTTCTTTTCCATTCCTTGGTATAAAATTATTTCAGCACCTGGAATAATCACTACACTCACATTTCTTCTATTTGAGCTGTCTGAATTCTCATCCTACGTGTGTTTTTTCTTTTTTTACCAATACAAAATAATCCTGGGAAAGAATTATTTTATACCAGCTGCTTTGCTCTAACAGGATTCTTTAGAGTGAAACTGCACCATGCATGCCCTCCATCGGAAAACTGTATGTTAAAGAAAATTGCTTGACTTACTATCATCATTCAGCAATATTTTTATTTAATAAGCTATGTATATGTTTAAAACTTGAAGTACGTTAAAAAATTAATGCATTTACTGCATTATCTACAAAAGAAACCCTCAAGGATCCTTTTTGTCTAGGATTTTTTTTTTTTTTTAGGAGCCTAAGCTCCAGGTCTATGCTCATCGATCTCTCCACACCCTTTTATTTCTCTGGAGACTGCTATTATGAGTACATCTGAAAGAGATTGGAAGGATGATCTTAGCAGTTTCAAATTCTCCCTGTGAAGCTAAATGACTCATGAGGAGTAAAACCCATAGCCTGATTCTTTACCGGTATGTTCAAGGTATTTCAATCCCCACCTGCTGAAAAGGGGCAGAAATTCTAAGTAATGAGATTAAATACATGAGGGAAATAATATCCAAAGCAGAAACTAGCTCTACTTAATTATCATGGGAATTGTTCAAATTACTGTTCTGTCATCTGTGAGGAGAACCAATATATTGTGCACTTATTTAATCTCTCCCCCCAGCAACTGATCAATTTAAAGTTAGTTCCTGAGGTGAAGTCATGGTGTACAATTTTGCACAAGGTTTTAGTTCCTATTACACCATAATCCGCTGCAACTGTTGTTGGCACATGGAGTTTCATTTTCCTCTTGCTTAATTGGCATATACAAAACTTCTTGCAATTTCTGGCAAGGTTGCAGGTATTTAAAATATCCATTTTTTATCTCATCCATGCCCTTTAGAAAGTAGAATTCTCAAAATGAATGATACAATCAGTCACTTAGTGGAGTAATTTTTCCCTCAGTAATAGAAACAGATATTCCAATATTTCCACTTTTTCCAATTAGAAGCAAAAAACTTCAAAAGTGATCAAAGAGGAGATTAAGAATATTGTCAAATATAACTTTTAAAATGATCCTCACAACTTCAAAATAAATTTTATGAAAACTTTACTGTACATCACAATTTTTTCACTTAAAAATGCTTATATAATGCATTAATTTCTTAAAAGGATAAACTTGAGAAAGACTAGAAAATATTTCTCTATTGATTATATTATACAAAATAACAAAAATAAAAGGGTTAAATAATTTGTTTCACACATGTCCATAGAGAATACAGCTTTGTGACATATCTTCTGTGTTGCTAGATTTTGGTCAGAAGCTATTTAGGTGACCTGAAAAAGTGATCTGGAATATGGTCTGGAAAAGAGAAGTAGCCTGAATAGAACCTTCTTCAGGAAAACAATTAGAGGAAAATGGAATCTCAATTCAGCCTAATAAGATCCACTAGCTCTCAGCAAAGTTTAAAGATACAAAGATTGTGACAGGATGTTAAAAAAAAAAAAAAAACTCCCTACAGGAAATAGATTTGATCATATACTGCTAGTTAAGTGCTCAAATGCAACTCCATGTTTTAACAGAACCTTGAATAGTTGCAACATACCTTACAAATACCACAAACAGCAAAAATATTTTGCTCAAATTGTATTGCTAAACCATTCTGTTTTTTCAATACCTAACCTCTGCATGAAAACCAATGTGTTGTACTCGATAAAACCCACTTAATAATTTGAAGGTAAGATTTCTTAACTATCAACAAATAATGCATGCAAACACATTTTATAGACTGCAACATGCTATATAAATGTTTGTCACATATTTTTACTATTCAGAGAATGATCCAGTCTAGAAATTAGAATTGTACATTAAAAATAAAAAATTAATAATCCCATGAGTTCACAAGAGGCTTTTTTCCATCTTTCTTTTTAGTTGCAACATTTATTTTATTTTATTTTAGTTGCAACATTTAGAATATGTACTAGGTATTTAAGAGCCTATTTTCTTAATATTCCTTGGCTCAATATATATTTAATCTGGCTACCAATGAGCTTGAAACCAAGATCATCTCAGTCCTTAGCATCATCTAATTTGAAGATGAAATTGAACATCTATAGACTGATTTACATGGAAATTAATAAAATTCCAGCTACAGTCCATGGGGTCGCAAAGAGTCGGACATGACTGAGCGACTTCACTTCACTATAGTTAAGAATCAAATTCATTCACAGTAAGCCCATGGAGACTGTGGCAGGTTTTACCCCAGCCTGAGGGAGTTTATTTTTCAGTGCTTTGGCCTGTGTAGTTTTTTCCTCGATTATCTATTTCACAAGTCTTTCCCACACCTACTCATGTGAGAAAAGACAATTAGACTGTACAAAGGCATGACTTATGAAGAAACACTTTATGAAAGGTAGTTTCATGAATGTTTCGCTTCCAGGCCTTTGAGTAGGGTGTTCTGTTTGCCTGGCATGCTATTTCATCCTCCATATCCAATTCTCTTTGCCTAAATGATGCTTCTTAGAGAGGACTTAGCCTAGATCTCATCACATCCTCCAGACGGGCCTTCCTTAGTTCAACACTGGGGTAAGCGACCAACCATCTGTGCTCTCCCAAAGCATCCTGCCTTCACCCCTACACTTGCCCCTATTGTTCTGCATTATCACTTTCTATTTACTCATCTATATTTTTAGTGGCATTCCATGGGGGCAATGATAATCTACCATGCCTGGCAGAATGCCTGGTACTTAGTATGCTGGAAAGCATTACTGAATGAACAAATAGGGTATCAGTGCTAATTATTTAGGAAAAATTCTATACTAATTTAACTAATGTTTTCTATCCACAACTATAGGATGTAAAAATAAGAACTGAGGAGTTTTGAGCCATATCTTGACTCTCTTTAGCTGGCCGTATGACCTGAAGAAAGCATTTAACTTTAGGGGTGAGGAGGGCTCTCCAATTATAAAAATAAGAGTTGGAATGCACAGTAGCTGAGATTCATTACAGCTCTGAAATGCTAGTCTTAAATTTCATCTCAAGTACCAGGAGGTGGAAAAAATTAGCATAGTGAAAGAAAAGTGGAGTGATGTTAGTCGCTCAGTCGTGTCTGACTCTTTGCAAACCCACGGACTGTAGCCCACCAGGCTCCACTGTCCAAGGAATTCTCCAGGCAAGAATACTGGAGTGGATAGCCATTCCCTTTTCCAGGGGATCTTCCTGATCCTGGGATTGAACCTGGATCTCCTGCATTGTAGGAGGACTCTTTAGGGTCTGAGCTGCCAGGGAAGCCCACAGTGAAGGAAGGTATTACATAAATTGTGTCTGTTATCTTTCTCATAAAAAATCTCTCCCATTTTAAGGAAAGAGGAAATCATTTACTCAAAAGACAGCTTTTGGTTTATCACTGAAAAATAATATGTCCGCTGGTTTCAAATATGTCATCACTTAATGGGTCTAGAGAAGATCAAGCAGCAGCTGAGCAAGCTAACATCAATAGAAACCAATCTTTGCAGATCTTCTGATTGAAAAAGTATTTAATAACCACGAAACTCTAGCTGGTTTCTTAATAATATTATTATTAGCTATTCTGTCAACATCTGTCAAATGATGGCTGTCTGCCAGATGTGGTTGATCCTGGGGCTAGGGTGGTAACCCAGCTTCAGGACAAGAGGCTAGGAATTTTGAAATTATGAAACTGGCATTTTACCACATTTGAGGTGTTCTGCAATGTGCCTACCAAAATACATTCCTGTGGGCAGAGGAGTCCAAACATAATTTTAGACACAAACTAGGCAAGAAAAGTACGTAGTTTTTGATTAACTAGCACTAAAAATTAGATATCAGATCATTTAACTTAACACTGAGAATGAGCTAAGAAAAAATTCTTGAAGGAACAGTTGTAATAAACAAGAGCCAGATATATGGTTAGGATTCAAAAATCCCTCACTTTTGCACATACATCCAACACCAGTAAAATCTCTACTTTAGATATGCTTTTTGCTTTTCTAAGGAGTTTTACAACCATTAGCTCATTCGACAATCAAGATGCTACTAAGTGGAATAATTTTTAGAGGGCCCTAATGACATTCCCAACGGATAACTTATCTGACACCACCCAGGAAATGTTTCCTTTCCCCTTAGGTTTTCAAATCTGCACTTGAAAAGCCAGTCTGTGACACAGAGGCTCCAGGGGAAAGAATGTGGCCACACCCTCTCTAAATGAAATAAGTGGATCCTCTTATTTATTTATACTGCATGAGTGAACATAACATTAATTTAAAATGTTAATTACAAAGGGCATAATTTCCACTATGAGATCTGAATCTTTTTTTTTTTTTTTTAAGAAAAATATAAATTATTTAAGTCCCTGGAACCCACCTCTGGGTTCTTCAGGCCTGGCTCCCCACAAACACCCACCATCCATCATGATTTCTACATAAAGTTCATACAGATCCTGGAAACTCATAGCTTGTAGGAACAAACACATTCATCTCTTCTTTTCCATGGTAACTCACCAACAGTACAGAAAGCCAGTATTAAGCAAAGTTTCCTTGTTTTTAAAATTGTATTTTACTAAGTAAAAATAAAACTACAATTTGTGATTTCCAAAATATAAATTCCCAATGTAATCTTACAAAAATGTTTGTCAAAGATATAAGTGCAGTAGCCTTAAGTTCTACAGTAGTAACATTAAACACTGACAGTAAAAGTTATCAAAACAGCCAAAACTTAAAGGAAAACCAAGACTTACCTTTTTGTTTTTTTCACCTTCGTACAAAGAACTAAAGAGAGATTCTTCTCTGAACGGTTTGTGCTGGAAGTGGAACCCTGAGCTTCTGATTTTATAGAATTTCAAAGAGGCCACACCTAGCAACCAGAAGTTAGTAACTGGCTGTCTTTTGTTTGAAATACAGGGCTCAACCTTGCCCCAAAGTGAAACAAGCCTTGCAAAACTATTCGCTAAGCCAACTCAGAGCTAACAGCAAGAAGGAAAAGAAACGGAAGTACAGATTTTTTTTTTCCCTTCTTTAGTTTGCACTGCTTTTTTCAGGGGAGCAGAATACAAGAGGTGTTCAAGTATGCAGTACTATCTGCCTCAATCCTGATACCAATGACTGACATTCTTTTTTTAGTTAGACGAATTGTGGAATGAAAAATCATAAACTTTAAAACAAAATAAAACTCTCACTGGTTAAGTCTCAGCTTCACCACTAGTTACTATGTGATTTGGGGGACATATTTAACTTCCCTGAATTTGTTTCAACTTTTGTAAAATAGGGATAGTACTTTCTAGGCTGCCAACTTACTAGAATTCTTGTGAGAATTAAAAAATAATATATCTGCAAAATTTAGTGTTATGAAATACTGGGTAATTTTTGTTATTTTATTATTTTGTTATTTATTATTTTGTTATTTTATTCTTTATTTTTTAAATTGGAGTTATAATTGCTTTACAATATTGTGTTAGTTTCTGCTATACAATAATGTGAATCAGCTTGGATAGTTTTCTATTTCTATTTCACCAGCATTTTTCCTACCTTCAAAACAAAATATGTTCTATGCTTGCATATACCTTGTTGATATATATAAGAAATGAAAAAGACATAAAGTTCCAAATTGTCTCAAAATCTCAAAGTTAATTCTAGAAATATAACCATTATGACATTCTAAGAAAATATTGACATTAGAGAAAGGCTTAATACATTAATTATTTTTATAGACTAAGTTATATATAAATTTTCATACAAATAGATCCTTGGTATTCTACAGAATTTGAACAATAAACCAGAACTACAAAATGAAAGGATTAGTGGAGTAGCAGCTGTTTCAGAACGAACAGGTATCACAAGAAATTTCCCACTTGACTCAAGGAAAGGAAATTTGTTTGGTAGTCTCGATGATGATTCGTTTTTATTCTTCATGAAACCTTATAAAGTTATATATGATGTTTTCATTAAACTATACGTAAGTATGAACTCTCTCATAGTATTATAGTTCAGTTTATGCTACATTTTAGTAGTTCTTTTTTCTTTTAGATATCTCAGGTTATTATATATATATATATCAGGTTTGGAAAAATCAGTGAAGATAGTTTCTTATGATTGTCAATTTTTAAAACATATTCTAAATTCTCAATGCTAATGTTAATGAAGTCAACATATCCTAAAGAGGGAGATCATCTAATCTAAATATTTTGTCGCCTACCATAACAAGTACGTTTTGAACTATTTAATTACATGCCAACTAATTAATTGATTGGTATTATTGCAAATTGGTATTATTGCATCTTGGACAGAGGTAGACCAGCTTTTTAATACCACATTTATTTTTGTCAGGTGAAAAAGGAAAAGATAATTACACAAAATTATCTTATATTTGTATTTTTATTCCTGATTTTGACAATGGAAACATTGGAACATGCACAGTGACACTCCTGTGAAATAAAGAAAAAAGTCCATGTAGCTTTTAGAAGACTACCTGAAAGAAACATTTTGTCCTGTTTTTGTGGTTACCAGTAGCATTAATGTGGAGGAATTGGGTTGTATATTTAGATTTGTGATACATTGGCAAACATATGATAGCAACAGTAGATGTGGTACCTGTGGCAGAATTAAGGACAAAAAGTTAGAAAAACATTTTTTTCCAAAATTAACTTTCAGCTGTAACTCTAAAGGTAATGAAACTCCAAAATATAAAAAGAAAGTCACTAATCATATAGGAATATTTCTGTGAGTAATCTATTGGAAACTCTGTCCCCCCAATAATGCTGTCAAGTGGAATCTGGAAATAAAACATATCATGTGTTACCATTAGCAGCTTAAGGGATAATAACTGGTTAAATGCTTCGTGTACGTGAAAAGCCACATACTCCAAGTCTGGGGGAATGAGTCACCACTCTTGCTGTTTCTAGAAGATGACTCATTAGTTCCATTTATTTTACACAGAGAGAACAGAAAATGAAGAAAAGGGGGAGAAAGAGAAAGTTAAAGTAACTATTATGTTTTATATTTTCACAGTATATTTATCTCTACTCCTGTAGTACAGACCTGATAGTGAAAAGGAAATAAAACAAGGATACAAAGTATGGAGTCTCTCACACATACCATACTTTAACAGAGCAAAAGTATTTGGACAAAATCTGACAAAACATCTGATTTAAGTAAAGGGTTTCCTCCACCCCTTTGTTTTAGGTTCTATCTAAGCATTACTTTTCATGTGAAGAAAGAGGTATGCTCAGAATCATCAAAGACCGCAATTCTCTGAAATCTTAAAATTTCCCCACAGCTTTCTCACACCCATTATTCACAGTCAATGAAAATACTGCCTTAGTTTGTATTTCTAATGGTGCCAAGAAGGTTGAGAACCTCTTAACACATCAGTACAGGAAGGTGGTTAATTGAGAATGTGAAGGAATAACATTTAGATACATTATCTTGCTTCCTTGATATGGATTTAACAGGGAAGAATGAAAGTTATCACCCTGTCTGCCAAAGAATTAACCATGACTAGAATTCCCAGGGATTTGGAATCTCCTTATTCTCATGGACTTTGGAAGGAAAATAGTTTCCTAAGTTTCTCGTTAGGGTCAAGCCAAAGTAAGACAATATTTTGTTTGTTTTGAAGGTCCAGACACATCTAGAGTAATGTTTCAACTGCTAAATCAAAATCATTAGTGAAATATGAAGTCAATTTGTTATGCACTGATCAACACTAAAAAGAAAGAAAGGAGTAGAATAGAATGAAATGGAACAATGTGGAAAGCATCAGTATGTTTCATTTATTATAAGCTAAGTTATTTTGTGAAACTTTAGCTTATAATGCTATGTGTGTGGATGTTTGTATGAATGGTGTAAAAATGTAAAAGTTTTGTGGAAACAAAATTAAGCTTTCACACCATGATTTTAAATCATTATAACTAGGCTCAACACATCTGTATTAATCAAAATAGAAACCACTACAATCAACACATTTTTGCCAATGAGAAATAAGTCTGCTTATTCCTGTAGCATAACAATCTGTGCTTTGGAATTTGACTAACTCTTGGAAAGCATTTTCTGCATCCTACTGGTTGTGGAAACGTTTTGCCTGAAAAAAAGTTGTGAAGATGCTTGAAGAAGTGGTAGTTGGTTGGTGAGAGGTCATTTAAATATGGCAGATGAGGCAAAACTTTATAACCCAGCTCATTCAACTTTTGAAGAATTGGTTGTGCAATGTGCTGTCAGGCATTGTCATGAAGAAGAACTAGGCCCTTTCTGTTGACCACTGCCTGCTGCAGGGATTGCAGTTTTCAGTGCATCTCAATGATTTGCTGAGCATACTTATCAGATGTAATGGTTTCACTGGGATTCAGAAAGCTGGAGTGAATCAGATCGGCAGCAGACCACCAAACAGTGGCCCTGACCTTTTTTTGGTGCAAATTTGGCTTTGGGAAGGGCTTTGGAGCTTCTTCTCAGTCTAGCCATTGAGCTGGTTGTTGCTGGTTGTCATATACAATTCACTTTTCATCACACATCACAGTCTGATCAAGAAATGGTTTCTTGTTATTGCATAATAAAAAGAGAAGACATCCGGTCCCATCACTTCATGGTAAATAGATGGAGAAACAATAGAAACAGTGACAGACTCTTTTTTGGGGCTCCAAAATCACTGCAGATGGTGACTGTAGCCATGAAATTAAAAGATGCTTACTCCTTGGAAAGAAAGTTATGACCAACCTAGACAGCATATTAAAAAGCAGAGACATTACTTTGCCAACAAAGATCCGTCTAGTCAAGGCTATGGTTTTTCCAGTAGTCATATATGGATGTGAGAGTTGGACTATAAAGAAAGCTGAGCGCGAAGAATTGATGCTTTTGAACTGTGGTGTTGGAGAAGACTCTTGAGAGTCCCTTGGACTGCAAAGAGATCCAACCAGTCCATCCTAAAGAAAATCAGTCCTGAATATTTATTGGAAGGACTGATGTTGAAGCTGAAACTCCAATACGTTGGCCACCTGATGTGATAGAATTGACTTATTTGAAAAGACTCTGATGCTGGGAAAGACTGAAAGTAAGAGGAGAAAGGGACAACAGAGGATGAGATGGTTGGATGGCATCATCAGCTTGTTGGACATGAGTTTGGGTAAGCTCCGGCAGTTGGTGATGAATAGGGAGGCCTGGTGTGTGCTGCAGTCCATGGGGTTGCAAAGAGTCAGACATGACTGAGGGACTGAACTGAACTGAAGAGAAGACAACACATCAAAACGACCATTTTTTTGCTTTGCAGTCAGCTCATGAGGCACCCGCTTATTGAGCTTATTCATCTTTCCATTTTGCTACAAGTGCCAAATGATGGTAGAATGGTCAAGGTTGAGTTCTTCAGCAATTTCTCTCTTGAGTCTTCTGCATTGACAGGTGGGTTCTTTACCAATGCAGGAGACTTAAGAGAGTATGTTATTCCTTTGTAAAAACATTTCACTATTTATTTATCCATTTTTCTCTGGTCACATATTGGAATGTTTCTAATTTCTGGCTATTACAAACTGTGCTACAACAAACGTCCTTATACACACCTTCTGGTTCTTTTGCTAGGTCATGGTGTTTGCATGCATTCTACTTTAGTCAATACTGCCACTTAGTTTTCCAAAGTTGTACCGAGTTACACTTGCAGACAGCAGGAAATGAGAAATCCGGTCTTTCCTTATCCTTGTCAATATTTGCTATTGTCTTTTTCATTTTAACAATTCTGGTGTTGTGAGTGGTATTACCTTGGGTTTTTAATTTAGCTTTCTTCAGTGACTAATGAAGTTTAACACCCTTATATATATATGTTCATCATTGGATATATTCTTTCTTAGATTCCAGTTCTAGTTTTTGGTCCATTTTTTCTAAAGTGTCGTCTGCCTATTTCTTACTGATTTGTAGGTGTTACTTATATATTCAAATTTTTTATACAATGTTCACAAACAGGCGAGATTTATCTATTTTAATTTTTTGAAAAATACTTTAAATTGAAATAAATTTACATACACACACATACACACTTACACATACCGCATGCACAAAGTAGTTGGTCTGACCTAAAGAGGTGGTCGCAATTCTCAGTCCTGGAAGGAACACAAGAGCTTTGGGTTTTCTAGATCATATAGTGTGCTTGAATCCTGTCAGATGCTTCTATGCTAGCATGGTCACAGAAGGGGCTGACTCCATGGGACATGAAAGAAGTCAGCACCAATTGCCATGGTCTCAGGGCCTTACTGAAGGTGCCCATGATTGAAATGGTCATCAGCAAATGAGATCATTGAAATTAAGAGCAATGTGGTGCCGTTTCTCATTTCACTAGGTTTTCCAAAACCTTGTATTCTGGTGTGATGCAGGGATAAGAGAGAAAGTGCTGAACACGCACTCAGGTTAAATTTACTGCTAGTCTCAGGGTGTGAATTTTGAGGTAAAAGTGAATCCAGTTTATAACTTTAAGAAATATTTTATCTCTCCTGTGTTCAAATTGTAATTCCAATAGCTGTCAAACAAAAAGAGGTGATAGCATACTTGTGCTAAGATCTTATATCTCTGCTCCTCTATGTTTTCCTTTGTGGGTGATAAATCATAGATAAAATAAAAATTCAAATTCAGTGGAGGCTTAATATCTATTATTATATGACTTAGGAAACGTCAGTGAATAATTCAGTGAGTCAGTTCTTACACTCCTACTAACAGGATCTTGCTAGGATTAGAAAATGTTTCACAAGTCTTTTTTATCCTTGAATATGGTGTCTCCATTCCTCTCTATGTTATTCTAAAAAGGAGAGAGAATAAAATGGTCACATTGGCTGCTGCTGCTGCTAAGTCGCTTCAGTCGTGTCCGACTCTGTGCTACCCCATAGACGGCAGCCCACCAGGCTCCCCCATCCCTGGGATTCTCCAGGCAAGAACACTGTAACTAATTTTATTTCAATAAATTATCAAGAAATTTGTAGGCAGAAAAATTAAGATGTCTGTTAAGGTCAAGAGTTCAAAATCTGCTTTCCAGGTTCAAGGAGAGCAAAGCATCTGTTTAAATCCAATGTTGTGAAATTTCAGATTTCCTAATGCTAGCTTAATTACCATATATTTTGTACACAAATTCTTTCATAACCTTTAGTAATTTGTGCTATCATAATGATTTCTTCCTTTATGTCAACCAACTTGCAGCAAAACTTTGTGATGAGAAAAATACATATATATATAAACTAATTTCATGATGATATTAGTTTGAGTAATAAATATTTATTCAAAACTCCAGTTGGCAGGGACACTTGTTAATTGCTGGTAAGGAATACAAGATGGGACTACCCTTTGGAAGGTAGCCTGATAGTTTCTTAAAAAGTTAAACATAGTCTTAGGACACAGTCCAGTGATTGTATGCCTAGATACTTACTCTAATGAGTTGAGAAAATTATTTTATCACAAAAATCTGCACATAAGTCATTATAGCAACTTTATTCGTAATTTCCAAAAATTGGTGGCAACCAAGATATCCTTTAATCGGTGAGTGGATGAACTATTATACATCCATACAGGGCTTCTCAGGTCACGCTGCTGGTAAAGAATCCACCTTCCAATGCAAGAGATGCAAGAGATGCAGGTTCGATCCCTGGGTTGGGAAGGTCCCCTGAAATGGGAAATGGCACCCCACTCCAGTATTCTTGCCTGGAATATTCTATGGGCAGAGGAGCCTGGCAGGCTATAGTTCATAGGCCACAATTCATGGGGCCTCAAAGAGTCAGACATGACTGAGCGACTGAGCATAAACATACACACACACACACACACATAATGGAATTTTATTCAACAATAAAAAGAAATATGTTATCAAACTAGGAAATGTCATGGAAGAATCTTAACTGTGTACTGCTAAGTGAAATAAGGCAGTATGAAAAGGTTGTATACTATATGATATTAACTATATGACATTCTGGAAAAAGCAACCTCCAGAGACTGCAAAAATATCAATGGTCGCCACGAGTCTGGGAGAATGGTAAGAGAATGAGTAGGTGGAGTACAGGGGATTTTTAGGACAGGGACATTTTTCTATACTATCATAATGTTATATATACGATATTTTGTATTTGGCAAAATCCATAGAACTGTACAACATAAAGAGTGAACCCTAATGTAAATTCTTGTATTAGCAAATAATAATATATCAATAGAGGTTCACCAGTTATAACAAACGTACCACACCAGTGCAATATATTAATAATAGAGGAAACTAAGGAAGAGGGCCTTTATAGGAACTCTCTATATTTTCTATTCAGTTTTTCAGCAACTCTTAAACTGCTCTAAAAACTAAATTTATTAATTAAAAAAAACAGTTGACTATATAACAATAGATTCACATCTTTTAATTAAATAATAATGCTATTTTCAACTTCTATTTGAATTCAATGGATTAAATAGATAATTTAAAACAATTCTTTAAATAGGAACAATTAGAAAACTGGATCCCTATTTTATATCATATTAAAAATATTTCAGATAGAACTAAGATTTAAATGGAAGTAAATATATAAATGGGGCTTCCCTGATGTCTCAGCGATAAAGAATATACCTGCAATGCAGGAGACATAGGAGAGGTGGGTTCAATCCCTGGGTCAGGAATATCCCCTGGAGGAGAAAATGGCAACTCACTTCAGTATTCTTGCCTGGAGAAACCCATGGGCAGAGGAGTCTGGCAGGCTACAGTCCAGGGGATCACAGAGTTAGACACAACTGAGTGACTGAGCATGCATGCACAAATATGGAAAAAACATACATAATCTCTGGGCTAGGAAACACTTATTCATGCATGGAAATCTAGTATGATTTAGAGAGAGAGAGAGAGAGATTTTAATAAACACAAATAAAAGTACATGTGGAAAAATATAAATAAAATCATTAGATTCTCATAAAAATTCAAATCTTATTTTCATATATTAAGAAAAGGCTGATATGTATACTATAGCAGGAGCTTTTATAAACTGTTGAGGAAAAAAATTCAAGCAACCTAAACAGCAATAGAAATGAGGCGGAAATGTGAATATTCAGAGAAGCAAATTCAAATGGCCAAACCATGGATTTGTGTGAGAAATTTCTCCTTGTCCAAAAGGTATTCATTCCCACTTCCTCCTCTCTGTTGACCTGATCTAGATTATGTGGCAGAATTGGGAGTAGATGTTCCTATGGTAGTTGGAGAGGCAGTGGATGGGTCCCAATGCCTCTCTCATGAAGATGAGGGATGCCTTGTCATCCCCGTAGGACTGTAGCTAAAGATTACCAACAAGCTCCTTGGTGTGCACCCCCAAGAAAGTGCAGGTCTTGAACTACTAGCAGTTGAAAAAGAAATTTATTTCACCAACAGAGAGTAAACGACAAATTTTGTTTGCACCGTTTCAGATAAGGAAGCGGTGGACGTTAGAATAAACTTTTGACTCATCATTGTCTCCTGGTACCTTAAATATTGATTATTATGAAGAATTTAAAAGCTATTTTGTCTAAAGTATATGGTTATCTGAATATCTGACTTTGACAAGGTCCTAAAGCAACTTTACTTTCCTATTGCAAAATATGTGTTACTATAGTTTGAGGGTAAAGAGTTTTGCAACAACATACCATATTTTTTCAACATGCAAAAGAATGGCATGGGATTTAAGACTGATTTTAATAACTGAATGATTCAAAATGTCTTTCAATGTCATAATTGTACAAAAATGTTGATATGACTCCTGTGTAGCTAGCTAGTATATAAAAATTATTCATTTAATTTTTAGATATTTTATAGTTTTTGTACATACATATTATGGAAGGTCATGAAACCTGTCATAAAATAAGTATCAGAATACAAGACAAAAAAGAGCAGAAAAGTTGCACACTTTTTATAACCAAGATCATCTTTAAGCTCAAAGCCAAACATGCAAATTCTAACATTTTCCCTAAATCTGCTACATAACCAGGAGTCTTTTAGAGAGACTAAAAATAAGCAAAATGTGAAAAGGAAACAATTCTAAATTCCATGTGTGTTAGCCAGGTTCAGAAGAACCCCAAGAAATTTAAATTCAGCTAATGGGTTTATAGTGAGCAATCCAGAGAATTAAAGATCCTTAGGCTTCAACAACAGCTCTTCTTTCTATTTGAAACTATATCCTGTTGCCTGATTAAGGTTTTGCATTTTTAAGAGGCAGTGGCTGGTGCTTGCAATATGCACATTTCAGTTTAATTTCCATCTGGGTGAACAAGAAGTCAGCTGCCTGGAGCTGAGGCATATTTACTGTGGACACAAGTAAATTTGCTTAAACTACCCTAAGTGTAAAGAGAATAAAGGCTTAGTTGAGTAAAGAGAGAGTACGAAAAACTCACTGGGATTAGAAATGATGGGTTAGGCAAATCTTCTTTGTAGCATTTGATATTTGCAATATGGAAATGAAATGCAGATCAGAAGAACTGCCTCTCGGACTTCTTAAAATGCAGTGTCTCCTAAACTTCCTTTAAACGAAAACATCTAAGTTACGTTTCTATGTAGCTTGAGTATACTAAGTTTAATATCACTATGAGATATTTTTTTAAAACTCTATAGATG
Organism: Bos grunniens; assembly: GCF_055505025.1. Lineage (NCBI taxonomy): Eukaryota > Metazoa > Chordata > Mammalia > Artiodactyla > Bovidae > Bos > Bos grunniens. The sequence goes on along the minus strand of NC_141172.1, from coordinate 47,946,512 downwards.
GGCTTTTGTGAAAACTAGTACTGCATTGAAGAGAACTATTGTATCATGAATGTCACTACCATACAGGAGACTTTTTGAGAAAAAGTAAGACAGAATCCATTTTGTGAACAAACCGGTTTTGCAGAAGGAGTCACCAAAGTTCAGAATGTCTAACTGCGGTTTGATGAATCAGGGCTTTAAAATTTGCTCCAGGGTGGGGAAGACGGGGAGGGAGATTTGCAGGGAATTGCTTGGTCGTGTCAGAACTTAAGTAAGGAAAAGATAATACCATGCCTTTTCTTGAAATACCAGTATTTTTCTTTCATAGGCAGTTTGAGTTTAATGTGACACATGCTGGAAACTGAAACATAAACTCTTAAAAATAAACACAGAAGAAGCTTTTTTTTTTTCAAGTTACTCATTTCACTTTAAGGGAAAATGGCATAAAGTCACTCCCCGCTCCCTACACCCCGGCTGGTGGGAGGGCACTCAGATGTGCTTAAAATACTTCTGTCTTGAAGATGCTGCAGTGCTTAATAATTTAGGTAAAGTTCTTTCAGCTATTGAAACATACCATTCTTTATTTCTGCTGGTCTCATAAAGGCTCAGAAAAGACTCTAAGACTGATTTCTAGTGCAAGGCATTCTCTGCCTTTGAGCTTCTCTCTGTGGAAATTCTATTCATATTTTTAGACACAGCTCAAAAGCTAATCCTCTACAGCAGAACTTCAAATCTCTACAGAAAGGAGTGCTGCTTCTCAGGAAAGCAAACAGCACATTTGTTGGATCTTGAATACAGGATCATTTTAATTGAATGTTTAGTATACCTATTTTTAAAAATAATTTTTTTAATTTATTTATGGATTTTTGGCTGTGCAGGGTCTTCATTGCTTCTTGGGCTTTTCTCTATTGTGACCAGTGGAGATTACCCTCTAGTTTCAGTGGATGGGCTTCTCTTGTTGTGGAGCCTGGCTCTAGAGCACAGGCTCAGCAGTTGTGGTGCACAGACTTAGCTGCCTTGTGGCATGTGGGATCCTCCTAGACCAGGGACTGAACCCGTTTCTCCTGCATTGTCAGGCAGATTCTTTACCTCTGAGCCACCAGGGGAGCCCCCAGTGTACCTGTTTTTGTATTGTTTCTCTCACCTACTAGATAAGTTTCTTCAGGATGCATTCTTATTCAGCCTCAAATTGTCCACAGGGTTTTCCGCATCGTAGGGGCACACACACTGAAAATCAAACCTTTATTCAATTATTTAGCAGAATGATTCAGCCCTATAGTCACAATGTGTGAGCCTTCCAACAGATGTTAGCAATCTCTTGTATTAGGTCCTCTTCCAAGCCCTGGGGCTTGGTGAAACACAAGCAAAAATCTACCATCCTTACAGAACTAACATTTTCATGATACTAGTTGTATTATGTCAGAGAACCTGAAGAAGGAATTCATAGGGCCTGGACTCCATCTTAGGCCTGTTCATGCTGATCATGCTCGGCCACCTTTCCAATGGACTCTGAACTCTGTGTTTAGTGCCTGTGAAAACAACAGAAGGATAAGACCTCCTCCAGACAGGGGAACCTTGAAGATCTTATCTAGGTTACTCATCACCTAAGAGAAAACATACACTAATCACCCCTTCCTCCAGATCAGATCAGATAAGTCACTCAGTTGTGTCCGACTCTTTGCGACCCCATGAATCGCAGCACACCAGGCCTCCCTGTCCATCACCAACTCCCGGAGTTCACTCAGACTCACGTCCATCGAGTCAGTGATGCCATCCAGCCATCTCATCCTCTGTCGTCCCCTTCTCCTCCTGGCCCCAATCCCTCCCAGCATCAGAGTCTTTTCCAATGAGTCAACTCGTCGCGTGAGGTGGCCAAAGTACTGGAGTTTCAGCTTTAGCATCATTCCTTCCAAAGGAATTCCAGGGCTGATCTCCTTCAGAATGGACTGGTTGGATCTCCTTGCAGTCCAAGGGACTCTCAAGAGTCTTCTCCAACACCACAGTTCAAAAGCATCAATTCTTCAGCACTCAGCCTTCTTCACAGTCCAACTCTCACATCCATACATGACCACAGGAAAAACCATAGCCTTGACTAGACGAACCTTTGTTGGCAAAGTAATGTCTCTGCTTTTGCATATGTTATCTAGGTTGGTCATAACTTTCCTTCCAAGAAGTAAGCATCTTTTAATTTCATGGCTGCAGTCACCATCTGTAGTGATTTTGGAGCCCAGAAAAATAAAGTCTGACACTGTTTCCCCGTTTTTTCCCATGAAGTGGTGGGACTGGATGCCATGATCTTCGTTTTCTGAATGTTGAGCTTTAAGCCAACTTTTTCACTCTCCACTTTCACTTTCATCAAGAGGCTTTTGAGTTCCTCTTCACTTTCTGCCATAAGGGTAGTGTCATCTGCATATCTGAGGTTATTGATATTTCTCCTGGCAATCCAGTTTGTGTTTCTTCCAGTCCAGCGTTTCTCATGATGTACTCTGCATAGAAGTTAAATAAACAGGGTGACAATATACAGCCTTGACTTACTCCTTTTCCTATTTGGAACCAGTCTGTTGTTCCATGTCCAGTTCTAACTGTTGCTTCCTGACCTGCGTAGAGGTTTCTCAAGAGGCAGATCAGGTGGTCTGGTATTCCCATCTCTTTCAGAATTTTCCACAGTTTATTGTGATCCACACAGTCAAAGGCTTTGGCATAGTCAATAAAGCAGAAATAGATGTTTTTCTGGAACTCTCTTGCTTTTTCCATGATCCAGCAGATGTTGGCAATTTGATCTCTGGTTCCTCTGCCTTTTCTAAAACCAGCTTGAACATCAGGAAGTTCACGGTTCACATATTGCTGAAGCCTGGCTTGGAAAATTTTGAGCATTACTTTACTAGCGTGTGAGATGAGTGCAATTGTGCGGTAGTTTGAGCATTCAGACAGGCCATAAATTTTTCTCTATCTATTGGAGTGTAACCTCGGGTTTATTGATTATTGGCTAACTGTTTGAGCACATGAGCACGTAGCAAGTGAATGATGGGGTTATTGGGATTGTATTTTCCTTGGTTTATGTAAGTCTCAAGAAACTTGAAGTGGTGGGTTCAGACACATGGGGTATAAAAGATTTTCACAAATGCTGGTCGGAGTCCATGGCTAAGAGGAGACTCTGCCTTGGGCCCGCCGGTGTAATAAACTGCACTCCACTATCTGCATTGTCCTTCTGAGTGAGTTTGTTTCCCGGGACCCATGGCTACAACAAACCTATTCCAATAAGAAAACTTAAACTTTCTGTCTCTATGGAATTTTTAAATAGTCTACTCATTAATAGTGGAGGGTTTGAAACTGCACTTTTGCCTTATGAGTTAACTGCAGACAACAGACCATGTATGGAAGGCTCTCTGATAGTTTAGGTTGTTCTCTTATAAACATAGCCAATATCTTTGATTTTTTTAAAAAAAGCTAGAGTATGTTGATAACATAAGGCAGAGAAAATTAAAGCTTTGAAAGCATCTAAATGCAATTCTCTGCCCTCTGTGGACACACTGTGAAGAAATCACATCTACCCCTCCATAGTATGGATCAGAAAGGGTTATGAGAAAAGAGAACTTTGAAAAAGGCAGGATCAGCACTGTGTCCAAGGGTGAAAGTCAAATTCAAGAGGAAGTGCTTGTCCCACATTGGCCAATAGAAGCAGAGGCACACAGAGGATTAGAAGACAAATCAACCAAAGCTAATTGTAGTCGCTCTTAATAGTAGAGAAGCAAAAGGCCAGACTCTTCAAAGTTTTTGTAAAGGGCCAAAACAGGATGGATGGTATTAAGGAATTATTAATAACTACTGAGCTCTTGCAGGTAAGAGTGCTAAGTCACCTCAGTCATGTCCGACTCTTTGCAACCCCATGGACTGTAGCCCACCAGGCTCCTCTGTCCATAGGATTTCCCAGGTAAGAATACTGGAGTAGGTTGCCGTTTGCTTCTCCAGGGGATCTTCCTGACCCAGGGATCAAACCCACATCTCTTGTGTCTCCTGCATTGCAAGCAGGTTCTTTACCACTAGCACCACTTGGGAAGCTCTCCAGGTAAAAGTAAGGAGGCTTTACTAAGAAAGAGGGGAGAGGGCTAGATTCAAGACACAGAGGGAAGATCTTGATAAAGTAAGCACTATGGAAACCTCACCAACTTGCCAGGGGAAAATAGCATTAGAAGTAAAGAAAGCTTTTCAACTAGTTTGTTGTCTTTTTATATGTAAATTAACGTCTTTTTCATATAAATAGTACCTGTGGTATTGTTGATTTGTGCTGTTACATATAAGTCCCCTGGATAAGTCAGGTTTGCTAGTACAAACACTGACTCCAACAAGCTCAGTCAGAATGGGGAAAATAGAAGAGAACAGTATTAGGGTTCTCTTTTGCAACTCAAGAACAGATCTAGCCCTCAGACTCTTAGAACTAGAAATCTGCATGTGGTTTGAAGTTTCTTTCTTTTTCTCTTATCTCTGCATTAATCAGACCAGCTTTTCTCCTAATGGTGGGAAACTTGACAGACAACATTCTTGTTCTTCAAACTTCTTATCACTTGTCTATCAAAGAAGCATTGCTTCTGTCTCTGTGTTGGGGAAAAAATACTGGAGGGGTTGCTATTGGCATATTTTGGATCAGTCACTTATTTCTGAAGCCATCTACAGTGGTCAGAGAGTTAATTTACTGTGACTGAAAGCCCAGTTGGTTGATTTTATCCAAAAGAAGGTAGGGTTAATCTTAGCATCAGTAACAATATTTCTCAGACAAAGCAATAAATGTCTACAGCATTCTTTCAGGGAGGAAATCCACTGTTTTCCTCCATGTCTCCACTTTTATTGTCTGGAAAGTTTAAAATACTTAACTTTTAGCCTAAAATGTATTGCCTTTATTTTTCCCCTTGGTATAGCTGGATAAACACCTTCTATAGTCGATATAGTGATTTATGGATAATAGGAACTTTTAAATGTAAGTAAAATTTTTGTACATATTTGTACAAAAAAATCAAATCCTACTTTCAGTATCAATAGTATTATAGTTAAATTTGTTTAATTCTTTAAGCATTTGATATTTCTACAAATATGTTATAAGTTTGTAACCAGTGCCACAAACAAATAAGGCCTATTTTCCTTTTACAAATGTCATAAAACCTCACTTCATTCATTCTTTATTGTAGTGCAATATTGTGAAGGTGAGGAAAATATAGGCCGTATCCATGTCCAACTGCCAACATGAACTTTTTGTTGTTCTTTCACTTTTGTTTCTCTGGTCACAAGCCTTTATATGGTATCACTGTTTGCAGAGTCCAGTTATGTAATTCTCTCATTTTAATCATGGTTGACTGCCATATACTGTCTCGCATATGTGTGCTCACTCACTGAGTCATGTTCACCTCTTTGCAACCCCATAGACTGTAGCCCACCAGGCTCCTCTGTCCATGGGATTTTTTCAGACAAGAATATTGGAAGAGGTTGCCATTTCCTTCTCCAGGGGACCTTGCTGACCCATGGATTGAACCCAGGTCTCTTACTTGGAAGGCGGATTCTTTACCACTGAGCCACTAATCTGGGTTATAATATTTAAATTTCTTTTAAAAGAAAAGCAAAATCTAAAGCAAAAGCATTTGTTTTGTTTCAAGAAATAAAGACGTTTTTCCTTAAAAAAAAAAAAAACAATCATTTTATAAAGATTGCTACCTTGCTCTTCTTTTTTATATATATTATTTTTTATATATAATATATATATGATATAAAAATGATATAATATTATTTTATTTATTATTGAGAGCATTAACCAACATCTGTCATTTTTAATCTTGATTTTCTCCTAATGGTTGATCTTTTCATTTTACTTTTTTGATGCCTGAAGGTAATGAACCACTTTCATATACATTCATAGATTATAATTGTACTATTATAAAGGAAAATGAGGATTTAAGGTAGAACTCTGTGGAAGAAAATGTATGTGTGTATATATTATATATATTCTGTAAGTGCTGAGAATATATATATATGTGTGTATATATACATATATAGGTGAAGTAAAGTAATAGAACAATTTCTATTTTTAATTGACCAGTTTAAGCAACTGCCATGTTCATTAAGAGCCTATTGTTGCCCCAGTTCTGTACCTGTCCTTCAGATAAAATCTTATTTTGTAGTCTCAGGAAGAAACTCTTTCTTCAGTATCTTTTCTGGGGGAAAGGCAGAACATGTTTTATAAAGTAAAAATGTAAGAATTTCATCTCTTGGTTTAATGTCTCAGTTCAGTTCAGTTCAGTCACTCAGTCGTGTCTGACTCTTTGAGACCCCATGAACTGCAGCACGCCAGGCCTCCCTGTCCATCACCAACTCCTGGAGTTCACTCAAACTCACATCCATCGAGTCGGCAATGCCATCTGTCCTCCCCTTCTCCTCCTGCCCCCAATCCCTCCCAGCATCAGAGTCTTTTCCAATGAATCAACTCTTCGCATGAGGTTTAATGTCTAAAAAGACCTTAAAAAGTGAAGATAATGCAATGGTTAAATATTATTTTTGCTTGTTTTATTTTATTTTCCCCTTCTCATCTGCAGTCAACAACTAAAACCCTGAAGGCTGCCTCTTCCTTTCCCATTCTGTCCTCAGCTTCACATGTATCCTTGGCCAAACTAGACCAATTTCTTTACCATTTTCCAAATAATCTCCATTCCTGCTCTTGCACAATTGCTCATTCTGTTTCCAGTAAAGACACTCCCCTTTTTCCCCATAAATCTTTGCATTCTTTAAAGTGCAGCTGCAACCTATATTATGTACTCCTTAACTTTCTAGTTCATTCCTTTGAGTAAACAATCATACTCTTGTTTATACTAGTACCTAATAGTTCCTTAGTCTTAGAAACGTCTTTAGAGAACCGACAGACTTTTCAAAGCTTCTTTAATTTCAACCTTAAAAAGATCCAGTTAGAAATTATTTTTCTGTTGATAAAGGTGAGGTGAGGCTCACAGGATTTCAGATTTTTTTTCCTTGTAACAGAAAAGTGAATTGTGACAATATTTGAACTTTCTTTAGGACTACAAATGACATTCCTGCCTATTACAAACAGCATAGTTCACAGTAGGTGTTCCAATTGTTACTCACATGTTCCCATTCAGAATTAGAAGGAAAAATGAGAAAAATCAAACTATGACTTAAGAGGAAGATGGCACTGAATTCCTTTTTAAATAATTTGGTATGAATATACAATTACTTGTGTGGTTTTCTGTGTAATTGTGTGTTTGATATCTATCTCCCCTAACAGACTATAAGTTCCCTGATTTATTTCTTATTAGTTCCACTCCCCAGCACAGTGCCTGGACTGCAACAGGTACTTAATAAGTTCTTGTTAAAGGAATAATGAATGATAAGATATCTCTATATTAGAATGAGCTCACTTGTCTGAGGAATTCTTTAATAATAAGGTATCAATCAGAACAATCTGGTTGACTTTCCATGATTGGAAAGCTGTTACTATTCTTTTGAGCTCGAAGGAAATCTACTAGCCATGCTTGAACAGAATGAAGGTGAACCAGTACTGACTGTTAAGTAATACAATGCAGGTGCTGTGACTGAGTAGCAGATATGGACAGTTTTCATCTCTGAGGTCAAGTCTAGTTTCAGTTTCTATTTTCTAACATTCTTTTTTCTCCTTTCATTTTAAAATGAAATTTTTTTACTGTAAATGACATGATGATAGTAATGAAGAATGGCTTTCTTCTTTAATAACCCATTGAAGACCCATCGTTAACTAACAAAATTTGGAGTGAACAGAATGGGATTTAGAAGGATATCTAAGTAAGGAAAAAATATTATTTGTGTATAATTTTTGAAAACAGAACTGGAAGGTAAAGGAGGGTGGAGCGGAACATTCTAAGGGTGAAGCTCACTGAGAGAATTAAGGATGAAAGAAGCACTGTTAATACTCCCCTGACTTTAAATTCCTGAGTAAATAAATCCTTTCCATAGTCCCAGTGTAGAGTTGTCTGAAACTGAGTAGGTAAGGAGGGAATTCAGGCCATCATGGTAAACCTGAATTAAGACTCTGGCTATTGCTGATATAAAGTACATCTCTGACCAATCAACAGGATTGACTTACCCATGATTCTGAACTTTGAAACATAAAACTTTACATGGCTCTGTCCCTAGGTGGGCAGGTGGCAGAGTAATGGTGCCATTGTATTTATTTATGGTTGACTAGCTGAATCCTAGTGGTTTAAGACTGAGACCCAACAGAAACCAATCTATAGGACACACTCAGGCACTACTGATATTCCTGAGACAAGCCTGAATTTTCCACTTGCCTCAAATGGAAACCAAGGAGAGTGGAGAGCTGTTACGCAGCCCCAGTAGAAATGCTTTACATCCCTATCACAATGCTTTATCATTTAAGTTTTACAACACTGAATTGGTTCCATTCTGCTGTAACACAAATGTGTAAGTGTGTGTGCATGTGTGAGCATCTGTGTCTGTGTGTGTTTAACACTTACTCAATGTCTGGGTTCCTAGATAGCAGTGACTTCAATTTTCTCAGTATTTTTGACAATGATAATGGACATTGTCATTATCCAAATGGACAATGTCCATTTGGAATGGACATTCCAAAGCATTTCCTTTGGAAAAAGTTTAAACACATTGGAATAGTGGACTCTGCTATAGGATCTGGCTCAGAGGGAACTGTAGTTATCATGTTTTATTTATCTTACCCTCATTCCTGCACAGATACTTCGTTTTCACCAAGACTAATAAGGCAAATGTTGATTCAGAAAGGTACATTTACTTCTGGTCATTATTCAGTTTAAATTATTCATTTTACCTAGAAAATACATTAGAATGGTACTTACTAAAACCAGAAACAAATAATTCACTGTATTTATAAGACAGTTCAGATAAGGTGCCTCAAACCATTTTGTTGATTTGAGTGGAATATTTAAAATACTTATAGCTAGACATATATATTATATTGCTTATTTTTGAATATGTATTTTAAAGTTGTCTTCATGCCAAGAATCATGTTACTGTTCAAATGAAGTATATGATTGAGCATCTATAACCTTATCTTCTGACTGTGCCTGATTCTTGACAAAACCATCATGTGGGCAGGGATATTAAAAAGTGCCTAGAGCTTTCTTCTGGAGAAGGCAATGGCACCCCGCTCCAGTACTCTTGCCTGGCAAATCCCATGGACAGAGGAGCCTGGTAGGCTGCAGTCCATGGGGTCGCTAGGAGTCTCGGACACGACTGAGCGACTTCACTTTCACTTTTCACTTTCATGCACTGGAGGAGGAAATGGCAACCCACTCCAGTGTTCTTGCCTGGAGAATCCCAGGGACGGGGGAGCCTGGTGGGCTGCCGTCTATGGGGTCGCACAGAGTCGGACAGGACTGAAGCGACTTAGCAGCAGCAGCAGAGCTTTCTTCTCAATCGTGTAACTATAAAGTCTTTTAAGTGAGAGAGGTGGAAGTGAAATCCCATCTGCTACATCCAGCAAGGGTGAAATTTTCTGTTGGTTTTACATTTCAGGGCTTGCAAAACTTTTTTCACATATGTTTATTTCATCCACATAATTATATTGTGAGAAAGATTAGGCAGGTAATATTTCACATATTTCAAAACTGAAATGCACTGAAGTTGAGATTTAGTTAAACTGAATAATTAATAAATAGGGGAGTCAGGACATGAATCTAGATTTATAGTGCAGACCACAAAGCCCAATTTGACTCAGCTATTTGGAGGCATAAAATTATCTACAATTCTAAATTAAAGACTGACAAAAATTTAGAAAGACAATTTTTGATTGACAATAAAATAAAAACATAAGACTGGAATATGAGGGCTATAGTGACTACAAACCTACACATACACCTACCACGTAATACTGATAGACCCACAGGCATCCACTTTGTTTCCCTTCTTTAGGAGGGTGGGGAGCCTCAAAAGGACACTCATGTTTCTAACTACTACATCATTATTCAGTTTCCTGTATGATTCTTGAAAAACCAGCTCTTCTGGAGTTAGCACTCATGGTATGTTCATACTCTTCAAAGTTTTTTTTTTCCTTTTTGAAACTTTTGTTCTTCTCAGTAATTTTTCATACTTGACATTTGAGACAAAGCTGAGTGATGAAATAATGAGACGGTTTGATTCATTCTTTGTCTTTGTAATTAAAAAAATGCAGTGCAAAGGCACCATGCATGCCTAGTTTTTGTCCACTAAAAATCTTTTCTCTGTGTTTGCTCTTGAACTTCATTGTTTTTCTTGATTTTCTTTGACTTTGAAGTTCTTTTATCCTTGAATTACATCTTACCTTTCAGTTTTTAGGTTGGAATCTTCTTTCATTATATCTAGAATCCTGTGTCATGAAATCATTGAAATACTTAGGTTCCAATTTTCTTAGAGTTCCTTAGAAAATAAATATATAAGCTGACTGTCCAAACAATTTTCTTTGATTCTTTAAATTTCAAATAAGTTATAATCCCCACAAAACTGTCAAGAATAAGTTTTATTGATTACAACAAATGTAATACAAAATGTCATTATTCCATCTTCAAAACAAACCAACCAGAAAACTACAAAAACATAATATAAATCAAAAGCATAGACATCATGATTTACTTTGATTTCACAGATATTGGAGAATAATCCAATTAAATAAACTTCAAAATACTCTGCCACTCTGTATGTCCAATATATTTAAATAACTGATGATTTTTTGATTGGAATTTATGTTTCATTCAACTTTCTAGTAATTTAGACAGTTTCTTTTTTGGGGTTATTTCTTTTCATTTTTTTCTTTTTAATTTATTTTTTTATTGAAGGATAATTGCTTTACAGAATTTTGTTGTTTTCTATCAAACCTCAAAATGAATCAGCCATAGGTATACACATATCTCCTCCCTTTTGAACCTCCCTCCCATCTCCCTTCCCAGCCCAACCCTCTAGGTTGATACAGAGCCCTTTTTTGAGTTTCCTGAGCCATACAGCGAAGTCCTGTTGGCTATCTATTTTACATATGGTAATGTTTGCTTCCATATTACTCTTTTCCTACATCTCACCCTCTCCTTCCCTTTCCCCATGTCCATAAGTCTATTCTCTATGTCTGTTTCTCCACTGCTGCCCTGTAAATAAATTCTTCAGTACCATTCTTCTAGATTCCATATATATGTGTTAGAATATGCTATTTATCTTTCTCTTTCTGACTCACTTCACACTGTATAATAGGTTCTGGGTTCATCCATCTCATCAGAACTGACTTAAATGTGTTCCTTCCTTTGGCTGAGTAATATTCTGTTGTGTATATGTACCATAACTTCTTTATCCATTCATCTGTTGATGGACATCTAGGTTGCTTCCATGTTCAAGCTACTGCAAATAGTGTTTCAATGAACAATGGGATACATGTGTCTTTTTCAATTTTGGTTTCCTCAGGGTATATGCCTAGGAGTAGGATTGCTGGGTCATATGGTAATTTTATTCCTAGTGTTTTAAGAAATCTCCATACCATCTTCCATAGTGGCTGTATCAATTTGCATTCCCACCAATAGTACAAGAGTGTTCCCTTTTCTCCACACCCTCTCCAGCATTTATTTTTTGTAGACTTTTTGATGATGGCCATTCTGACCGGTATGAGATTATATCTCATTGTAGTTTTGATTTTCATTTCTCTAATAATGAGCTATGTTGAGCATATTTTCATGTGATTGTTAGCTATCTGTATGTCTTATTTGGAGAAATGTCTGTTTAGGTCTTTTTCGCACTTTTTGATAGGGTTGTTTGTTTTTCTGGCATTGAGCTGTATGAGCTGCTTGTATATTTTGGAAATGAATCCTTCATCAGTTGTTTCATTTGCTATTATTTTCTCCCATTCTGAGGGTTGTCTTTTCACCTTGATTATAATTTCCTTTGCTGTGCAAAAGCTTTTAAGTTTAATCAGGTCCTACTTGCTTACTTTTGATTCTATTTCCATTACTGTAGGAGGTGGGTCATAGAGGATCTTGCTTTAATTTAGGTCAGCGAGTGTTCTGCCTATGTTTTCCTCTAAGAGTTTTATAGTTTCTGGTCTTACATTTAGGTCTTTAATCCATTTTGAGTTTATCTTTGTGTATGGTGTTAGGAAGTGTTCTAATTTCATTTTTTTACATGTAGCTGTCCAGTTTTCCCAGCACAATTTATTGAAAAGGCTGTCTTTGCCTCTTCAAAAATAAGGTACTCATAGGTGCATGTGTTTATTTCTGGGCTTTCTATCTTGTTCCATTGGTCTATATTTCTGCTTTTGTGCCAGTACCATACTGTTTTTATGACTGTAGCTTTGTAATACAATCTAAAGTCAGGAAGGTTGATTCCTCCAGTTCCATTCTTCTTTCTCAAGACTGCTTTGGCTATTCGGGATCTTTTGTGTTTCCATATGAATTGTAAAATTTTTGGTTCTAGTTCTGTGAAAAATGCCTTTGGTAATTTGATAGGGATTGCATTGAATCTGTAGATTGCATTTGGTAGTATAGCCATTTTCACAATACTGATTCTTCCTACCTAGGAACATGGAATATCTCTCCATCTGTTTATGTCATCTTTGATTTTTTTCCTTCATGTCTTATAATTTTCTGTGTATAGTTCTTTCATCTTCTTGGGTAAGTTTATTCCTAGATATTTAATTCTTTTTGTTGCAATGGTGAATGAGATTGATTCTTTAATTTATCTTTCTGATTTTTCATTGTTATTATATAGAAATGCAAGTGATTTCTGTGTATTGATTTTGTATCCTGCAACTTTGCTAAATTCACTGATTAGCTCCAGTAATTTTCTGATACTATCTTTAATCTTTTCAATGTACAGTATCATGTCATCTGCAAATAGTGAGAGCTTTACTTCTTCTTTTCTGATCTGGATTCTCATATCAGACAAAATAAACCTTAAAATAAAGAATATTACAAGAGATAAGGAAGGACACTACATATGATCAAGAATCAATCCAAGAAGAAGACATAGCAATTGTAAATATTCAACATAGGGGCACCTCAATATATAAGACAAACACTAGTGTACATAAAAGGAGAAATTGAAAGTAAGACAATAATAGCAAGAGACTTTAACACCCCACTCACACTAAGGGACAGGTCATCAAAACAGAAAATCAATAAGGAAACATGTCTTCAATGATACATTAGATGAGATGGATCTTATTGATATCTTCAGGACATTCCATCCCAATGCAGAAGAATACACCTTCTTCAGGATAGACCACATCTTGGGTCACAAATCAAACCTCAGCAAATGTAAGAAAATTGAAATCATATCAAGCATCTTCTCTGACCACAATGCTATGAGACTATATATCAATTATAAGAAAAAAAAAACTGTAAGAAACACAAACACATGGAGATTAAACATCACGTTTCTAAATAATCAACAGGTTACTGAAAAAAATCAAAAGGGAAATCAAAAAAGTTCTAGAAACAAATGACAATGAAAGCATGGCAACTCAAAACCTATGGGATGTAGTAAAAGCAGTTCTAAGAGGGAAGTTTATAGCAACACGATCCTACCTCAAGAAACAAAAAAACCATCAAATAGACAACCTAACTTTACACCTAAAACAGCTGAAAAAATAAGAACAACAACAACAAAAAATTAGTAGAAGAGAGGAAATCACAAAGATCTGAGCAGAAATAAGTGAAAAAGAAATGAAACAATCAATAGTAAAGATTAATAAAACTAAGAGCTGCTTCTTTGAGAAGATAAAATTGACAAACCTTTAGCCAGACTCATCAAGAAAAAAAGAGAGAAGAATCAAAGCAACAATTAGAAATGAAAAAGGAGAGATTACAACAGACAATGCAGAAATACAAAGGATTCTAAGAGACTATTATGAACAACTATATGGCAATAAAATGGATAACCTGGAAAAAATGGACAGATTCTTAGAAAAGTTCAATCTTCCAAGACTGAATCAGGAATAAATAGAAATTATGAACAACACAATCACAAGCACTGAAATTGAAGCTGTGATCAAAAATCTCCCAAAAAACAAAAGCCCAGGACCAGATGGCTTCCCAGAAGAATTCTATCAAACATTAAAAGAAGAGCTAATGCCTATCCTTCTAAAACTCTTTCAAAACATTGCAGAGGAAGGAACACTTCAAAACTCATTCTATGGGCCACCATCACCCTGATACCAAAACCAGACAAGACAACATGAAAAAAGAAAACTACAGGCTAATATCACTGATGGACATAGATGCAAAAATCCTCAACAAAATTTTAGCAAACAGAATTCAACAACATATCAAAAAGCTCATACAACATGATCGAGTTGGGTTTATTTCAGGAATGCAAGGCCTCTTCAATATATGCAAATCAATCAATGTCATACACCATATTAAAAAACTGAATGATAAAAATCATATGATAATCTCAATAGATGCAGAAAACGCCTTTGACAAAATTCAGCACCCATTTATGATTAAAACTTCAAAAATGAGCATAGAATGAACCTACCTTACATAGTAAAGGCTATATATAATAAGCCTACAGCAAACATTATTCTCAATGGTGAAAAACTGAAAGCATACTCCCTAAGATCAGGAACAAGACAAGAGTGTCCACTTTCGCCACTATTATTCAACATAGTTTTGGAAGTCCTAGCTATAGCAATCAAGTAGAAAGCTTTATGATGTAAAGTATTGTATTTTGCTTCCATTGATGATGTGACTGATTGGGGGAAATATTAAAAATTCCAACTTAAAGACTTTCCTGATTGTTGAAGAGCAAAAAATAAATGATTTGATTTTCATCATTCTCAAAGTACCGATCTTAGATTTTTTTAAAGTATCATCAAGATGATGACTTACTCTCAGCGAAAAAAAAAAAAAAGAAAGTCCTTACGCTTTCTACAGATTTGAGCTTAAAATATAGCAATGATTTCTAAGAAGCAAAGTTTAGGAAACCCTGTGTTTCTTCTTACAGAAATAAATTTGTGAAAAAAAAAAGATCTACCATGAATTTATCTCTTTCAAGTGAGAGGAGATTCAGAAACTTTTGATGGGTCGTCAGTAAATGTTTTCCTGCTAAGACCGTGATGATTGACTAATATTTCAGCACAATTTTGGGTAGAGGAACAATGCAATTAAGACATGTTCTAGGAAATATTCTGTTCTATTTCACATGATACTTAGTTAATGCTAGGATGACATTACTTCTTTCTGAGAATATGACAAGACATATGAGGAAACAGGGAGTATCGATTGAAAGGTACCTCTTGGAAGTATTTGGATTATGGACAGTTACCTCATCTGTCACGGAAACAGAAAGCTACTTTGATGAGCAAGAGGCAGAACATATCCTGAGTACAAATGGGGAAGCTTGCTACAACTGGTTCATCAGGGTGGGGCCACAAGAGTCAACCAAGGAAAAAACTACATCATACATAAAATGCAAACATCAAGCCAATTGTTGGCCAGAGTCCTGATAGAGTCCTTAATAAGATTACTAAGAAATAAATACCTTGGCTCACCGTAGAGTATACAATGTGAATCATAAATACTCATTCAGTTCAGTTGCTCAGTCGTGTCCAACTCTTTGCGACCCCATGAATTGCAGCATGCCAGGCCTCCTTGTCCATCACCAACTCCTGGAGTTCACTCAAACTCACGTCCATCGAGTCGGTGATGCCATCCAGCCATCTCATCCTCTGTCATCCCCTTCTCCTCTTGGCCCCAATCCCTCCCAGCATTAGGGTCTTTTCCAATGAGTCAACTCTTCACATGAGGTGGCCAAAGTACTGGAGTTTCAGCTTTAGCATCATTCCTTCCAAGGAACACCCAGGATGGATCTCCTTTAGAATGGACTGGTTGGATCTCCTTGCAGTCCAAGGGACTCTCAAGAGCCTTCTCCAACACCACAGTTCAAAAGCATCAATTCTTCAGCATTCAGCTTTCTTCACGGTCCAACTCTCACATCCATACATGACCACAGGAAAAACCATAGCCTTGACTAGACAGACCTTTGTTGGCAAAGTAATGTCTCTGCTTTTCAATATGCTATCTAGGTTGGTCATAACTATCCTTCCAAGGAGTAAGTCTTTTAATTTCATGGCTGCAATCACCATCTGCAGTGATTTTGGAGCCCCCCAAAATAAAGTCTGACACTGTTTCCCCATCTATTTGCCATAAAGTGATGGGACCAGATGCCATGATCTTCTTTTCTGAATGTTGAGCTTTAAGCCAACTTGTTCACTTTCCACTTTCACTTTGATCAAGAGGCTTTTTAGTTCCTCTTCACTTTCTGCCATTAGGGTGGTGTCATCTGCATATCTGAGGTTATTGATATTTCTCCTGGCAATCTTGATTCCAGCTTGTGCTTCTTCCAGCCCAGCATTTCTCATGATGTACTCTGCATATAAGTTAAATAAGCAGGGTGACAATATACAGCCTTGACGTACTCCGTTTCCTATTTGGAACCAGTCTGTTGTTCCATGTCCACTTCTAACTGTTGCTTCCTGACCTGCATAGAGGTTTCTCAAGAGGCAGGTCAGGTGGTCTGGTATTTCCATCTCTTTCAGAATTTTCCACAGTTTATTGTGATCCACACAGTCAAAGGCTTTGGCATAGTCGATAAAGCAGAAATAGATGTTTTTCTGGAATTCTCTTGCTTTTTCCATGATCCAACAGATGTTGGCAATTTGATCTCTGGTTCCTCTGCCTTTTTTAAAACCAACTTGAACATCTGGAATTTCATGGTTCATGTATTACTGAAGTGGTTAGCTAATTTGGATTGACACTTTGTGGGTCATTTATTATTGATGGAGTTCCAAGTATAGAGGCTATTCAATTTGTTTACTGTTTTCTTTATGGGATTGGATGTACAGAAAACTTTACACATTCAGTAAATAACTTCACCCAAACTCTAGTGTGATGAAACATTGAGTTATGAAGGTGTTTTAATTAAACTATTTTATTCAAGCTATAATTTAAAACATTAGATTAAAACTAGAAATAGTAAGAAAAACAAAATTAATTTTTCACAAAAATAAAGATTATAATTTTTAGAGAATTAGTCATTACAAAGTAAATGTTACAGGTTACAGAGTAAAGCAGTGGCATTAGGTGAAGATTTAAAGCTAGATATAATTAAACTACTTTGAATCATACCCACTTATTTTTCACTCTGTATTTTCTATATGTCTTATATGTAGAACATGAACATTTTCTAGAGAAAGACTCTTTTCCATCCAAAATCAGCTTTCGTATTTTTTCTGCCTTCCCATTTTGCTTTAGCCCATCTTAAGTAATAAAGGTTAAAGGTAACATTTATTGCTCACATTCACACTGTAGAGCATTATACAAAAACTTTGTACCATGTATTACCAGAGATAATTCTTAAAACCATCTGCAAACCAGATACCTGTATTTTCCTTCCCTTACAAGAGGCCTTACATTGGTTAAATAACTTGCCCACAGTCTGTATGTGAAAGAACATGAACTTAAACTGGGGTCAATTATTTTCTAAACATCATTCTCTGAAAAGCTATGCCATAAGCAATCCAAGTGTAAGCTTCTTCCTTATAGAACTTTCATTTTAATATAGTTTAGTGTTAAGTGTATTTCAAAAATTATGAGAAAATGAATTAAGCCAGAGGAGTAAAACTTTATTTTACACACATACTTTTTTTGTTGAAGTTTGTTTATTTTGTTTTTACCATGCCTTTTTCCTTTTTTAAATTTTTTTTAACTTTCCATTTTAATTGGTGCATAGTTGATTGTTTTTTTACCATTCATAAAGAAGTTTTGGGGGGACTGAATTTATGTTTTTTTACCATTCATAAAGAAGTTTTGGGGGGACTGAATG
Source organism: Bos grunniens (assembly GCF_055505025.1). Classification (NCBI taxonomy): domain Eukaryota; kingdom Metazoa; phylum Chordata; class Mammalia; order Artiodactyla; family Bovidae; genus Bos; species Bos grunniens. The sequence continues at coordinate 47,928,677 of NC_141172.1, read as the reverse complement.
AATGACATAAATTGTCATTTACTTTTTGTATCCATGGATATGATGTGGAGATGATGTATTTAGAATAATAAGATGAAGAGAGTTCATCTTTATAAGAATTAACAGCAGAGATTCTGGAATCTAATTACTGCAGAACAAATTTGAATTGCTATTTACTAACTATATAAATTTTACCAAGTTTCTTAATCTTTCCGTGCCTCAATTTCACATCTGAAAAATACACATAACAACTAGTATTCCATATAGCTGCTACTTGATTATATGAGAAAAATCTGTGTAGAAAGTTTAGCACAATATCTGGTAGATAGACATTTCTCAGAAAAAGATTTATTTTCTTTGTCACAACAAATAAACAAAAGACTAGACCATAAAAATAAGAATATGGCCTCTAGACCACATTAAGGAAGATGATTTTCCTATATAAAAGTGACTTTTGAAATTAGACAAGTTTAGGTTTTCTTTTGGAAATGGTTGTTTTACCAGTTTGCTTTTTTTTTTTCAGAATAAAAAGGAAGTTGTTTTAGAGAATGAATTCATTTTTAGTACTGCTTTGATGTTCTCTGAACTTCTTTCTGTGTTTTGAGACACATGATTCAATTTTCCTAAGAATTTATTCCTTAAGGAAAATAGATTAGAAGAGATCTTAAGAAGCTGAAAGAAAACAAGTGAATTATTTATGATTGCATTTCTCCTGATTGTGTTTGTGAGCTGCCATTCAGAACAAGCAAAATATTTACTTTATTATCAGAAGACTGTATGTCATAAAAAAGGAATAAGGGAAGTTTTATAAACGATCTAATGAAAAACTCTGAAGAAAAAGCAGCAGCAGGTTAGAAATGTTGCCAGTGATGCTATAGAAGCATAAATATTACTGATACTAGAAACCAAGGAGGAGAGAAAGACAACAAGGGTTTCTGAAGCTGTAATGTTTAATACTAGAAACTCAAGGAGATGCAAAGCCCAAAGGCTGAAAGTCTAAGCCTGTCACAGCATGTCTTTCTTTGGAGTCTGTAGCTGTCAAGGCACTTCCTTTGCTGGTTGCTATAGAAATAATTATAGTACAAGACATTGAGAATTCAAAGCAGATGGATGTCAAAGTAGAAACGCTGTCATCTTTGTGTGTTTACTCTAATATCCTTAGGGTGAAAAAGATAGAATTAAAGACAAAAAGCATCATATTTTGAATTGAAAATTAAGAAATATAGGTTAAATGAAGTATTTCATTTCAGCACAAAGCAGTTAAGTGAGGGCTATTCACTGAAGCCTTTAGAGTGATCAGCAAATGCTAACAAAAATAGAAACTAAGGGTTCTTGTCAAGTGGGAGAATGTTTGATTTAAATCAAGAAACTGAGGATAAGTATATCTTTGAAAGGATTATCTCATCCTGTAAGTGATCTCTTTTTAGGTTTGTAGTTATATGCCGGGATATCACTACCTTGAAAAAAATATTCAAAAAAACCAAAGGTATTTTTTTTTTTGCTATCACCATATTAACTTTGATTCTTTCTTTCATTTTAATTTCTCCTGTTAGATTTATCATATATAAAGGATATATTATAATATATAAATATATGTGTGCATATATGTACATTTGTGTGTATATGTATGTGGGTAGATATTATTTCTATCCTGTTCTATCTCTTAATCTTTCTTTTAAGCAGTACTATAGTATCTTGATTTCTAAAACTGATTTTTAAAATTTCTTGATATTCAATAGAGCAATCCCAGCATCTTCTTCAAGTTTCTCTGGGCCAAGACATTTTGATAATTTTAAGCACTTAGTCACATTTCCCATTTTGGCATGATAATTTATGGAAGGATACTATGATAGCAATTATGGCTTTTTGATCATTATGAAATAGTAGATGACAGAGTTTACTAAAAGGCCTAAGTTCTAAGACCACATACTGGTTCTACAGTGGCTATTCATTTCTTTTGACTCATCTGATGTTGAAAATTTGTAATTCCAGCTTGGGGGAAAAAAACACCTGAATTTAATCTACCTGTATACCCAAGTTAATCATTCCATAATTAATACTCCTATTTAAGTTTATCTTCAGTATCTCAAGTAATTCTGCCAGTTAAGAAATGAAAATAAATGTATGGGTGTAGTAATATTTGCATTCTTATAAGCAGTGATAAACAGCTCCAATTCTAGTTCAAAGAATGAAACGAATAAAATGCTAAATGGAAAATACTAAGAGTTGGACATGACTGAGTGACTGAACAAACAAATAAATTTTGTTAAACATGTGTGTATGTGTATGTTTAGTCATGTCCGACTCTTTGCAATCCCATGGACTGTAGCCTGCCAGGCTCCTCTGTCCATAGAATTTTCCAGGCAAGAATACTGGAGTGTGTTGCCATTTCCTACTCCAGGGGATCTTCCTTACCCACGGTCAAACTCACATCTCTTGACTCTCCTCCCCAGGCAGGTGGATTCTTTACCGTTGCACCACCTGGAAAGCCCTATTAAGATTGTGTGATGTTCAGTTCAGTTCAGTTCAGTCGCTCAGTTCAGTTCAGTTCAGTCGCTCAGTCGTGTCCGACTCTTTATAACCCCATGAATCACAGCATACCAGGCTTTCCTGTTCATCACCAACTCCAGGAGTTCACACAAACTTCTATCCATGAAGTTGGTGATGCCACCCAGCCATCTCATCCTCTGTTGTCTCCTTCTCCTCCTGGCCCCGATTCCTCCCAGCATCAGGGTCTTTTCCAATGAGTCAACTCTTGGCATGAGGTAGCCAAAGTATTGGAGTTTCAGCTTCAGCATCAGTCCTTCCAATGAACACCCAGGACTGATCTCCTTTAGGATGGACTGGTTGGATCTCCTTGCAGTCCAAGGGACTCTCAAGAGCCTTCTCCAACACCACAGTTCAAAAGCATCAATTCTTCAGTGCTCAGCTTTCTTCACAGTCCAACTCTCACATCCATACATGACCACAGGAAAAACCATAGCCTTGACTAGACGGACCTTTGTTGGCAAAGTAATGTCTCTGCTTTTGAATATGCTATCTAGGTTGGTCATAACTTTCCTTCCAAGGAGTAAGTGTCTTTTAATTTCATGACTGGAATCACCATCTGCAGTGATTTTGGAGCCCCCCAAAATAAAGTCTGACACTGTTTCCACTGTTTCCCCATCTATTTGCCATGAAGTGATGGGACCAGATGCCATGATCTTCGTTTTCTGAATGTTGAGCTTTAAGCCAACTTGTTCACTTTCCACTTTCACTTTCATCAAGAGGCTTTTGTGTTCCTCTTTACTTTCTGCCATAAGGGTGGTGTCATCTGCATATCTGAGTTTATTGATGCTTCTCCCAGCAATCTTGATTCCAGCTTGTGCTTCTTCCAGCCCAGCGTTTCTCATGATGTACTCTGCGTAGAAGTTAAATGAGCAGGGTGACAATATACAGCCTTGACTTACTCCTTTTCCTATTTGGAACCAGTCTGTTGTTCCATGTCCAGTTCTAACTGTTGCTTCCTGACCTGCATACAGATTTCTCAAGAGGCAGGTCAGGTGGTCTGGGATGCCCATCTCTTTCAGAATTTTCCACAGTTTATTGTGATCCACACAGTCAAAGGCTTTGGCATAGTCAATAAAGCAGAAATAGATGTTTTTCTGGAACTCTTTTGCTTTTTCCATGATCCAGCGGATGTTGGCAACTTGATCTCTGGTTCCTCTGCATTTTCTAAAACCAGCTTGAACATCTGGAAGTTCATGGTTCACGTATTGCTGAAGCTTGGAGAATTTTGAGCATTATTCTACTAGCATGTGAGATGAGTGCAATTGTGCGGTAGTTTGAGCATTCTTTGGCATTGCCTTTCTTTGGGATTGAAATGAAAACTGACCCTTTTCCAGTCCTGTGGCCACTGCTGAGTTTTCCAAATTTGCTGGTGTATTGAGTGCAGCACTTTCACAGCATCATCTTTCAGGATTTGAAATAGCTGGAATTCCATCACCTCCACCAGCTTTGTTTGTAGTGATGCTTTCTAAGGCCCACTTGACTTCACAAACATAGAGCATTGTAATAAGTTCTGGTGTTTAAGAGTAATCCTGTTTGCAAGGGTCTAAGCATTGGGTTGGGACTTCCCTGGTGGCTCAGACGGTAAAGCGTCTGTCTACAATGTGGGAGACCTGGGTTCAATCCCTGGTCGGGAAGTTCCCTGGAGAAGGAAATGGCAGCCCACTCCGGTACTGTTGCCTAGAAAATCCCATGGACAGAGGAGCCTGGTGTCCATGGGGTCGCAAAGAATCAGACACAACTGAGTGACTTCACTTTCTTTCTTTCACTAAGCACTGGGTTGAAAAAGTGATTTTTCTTTATGTATAAAAATTTCCACAACCAGTCAAGACTGAATATAGTAAAAGTTAAATGAACAATATAGCTGTATAGAGGAGGAAGTGACTACCAAGAGATGGAGGTCATTGGGAAAGGCTTTATTAAAGAGTTAAAAGAGGGTAGCACTCACACAAAGAAGTTGCAAAAGAGTAATGGTAAGAATTATTAGCCTGTATAAAGAAACTAGAAATGTGCATAGTGGGCTAGCCAATTTCAAATTATAGTGAATTATATGCAAAATATGTAAAATGATATGGCAGAAATCTCTGCCATAAGCCAATAACCCAGATGAGGAAATGGCATTCCATGAAAACTGATGAAATCAGGCTTCTGCTCATCCAAATTTAATAATTTTTAATTATGTGTATCAAGCCATGCTCTTGTCAGCTGTCCATCTATTTTTCCTTTAGCAACATCTTAGGATATTAGTCATCACCATAGTGATGACTCCAGAGAAGGTGATGGCACCGCACTCCAGTACTCTTGCCTGGAAAATCCCATAGATGGAGGAGCCTGGTAGGCTGCAGTCCATGGGGTTGCGAAGAGTTGGACAGGACTGGGCAACTTCATTTTCACTTTTCATTTGCATGCACTGGAGAAGGAAATAGCAACCCACTCCAGTGTTCTTGCCTGGAGAATCCCAGGGATGAGGGAGCCTGGTGGGCTGTCGTCTATGGGGTCACACAGAGTCGGACACAACTGAAGGGACTTAGCAGCATACTGATGACTCAGTGGTTGATTATGGCCTCTTCACCTCCACTCCTCAGGAATCCTATCATTCCCACTGACTACAGGGAGCCCAGTTCTCTAATAATTATTGTCTGTCCTCAATCCTGGTGCAGTCACCACTGAGCTTCCTGACATGCCAGTACCTCCATCACTAGCATGTTCCTCATAAGCTTAGTGATGAGAGCATTCTCTGCCCCTTCCAAAGAACTTAGCCATCTGGCGGGTACTCAGCTGTTACACAATAGAGCCATTGTAGCATGCTTACTTTTCTGAGCCTTTTGATCCCTTCCTCAAAGCTCTGCCAAGGGAGTTCTGTCATTTGCACTTAATTTAATATGAGCCTTTTGTCCCCACAAGCCTCCAGTAACCATCCATCCCAATAGTGTTTTAGGACCATTTCTAGGTGCTCTTGCCAGGGAGCTTTCAGTCATGGGAGAATTCTCCCTACTGGACAATTCTCCTTTATGGAACTTATCTTTCATCATCCCTAATCCCCAAGCAAGTCCAGTGCTATCAAGATCAACTTCTTGGAATACTCTCTCCCGCCCCACCTCTGATTTATTTTGCTACAATTAATCATGTCCTGAGGTTTCTTTGGTAAATAACTCCTTTTTGCCTCTAGCAGGAAAGTACTTCCTTAGTTGGCTCATGTTAAGACTTGTTATAGAACTAGAAGACAAGGGGAGGAAATGGGGTCAGATCCTGAAGAGAACAACTGTTATCCTCCAAGGCATCCATCTCAGTTGAGGGTTGTTTTTTTTTTTTTAATTTTTAATTAATTAATTTATTTGACTGTGCCAGGTCTAAGTTGTGGCATGCGGGCTCTTCAGTCTTAGTTGCAGCATGTAGGATCTAGTTCCCTGACCAGGAATTGAACCCAGGTCTCCTGCATTGCCAGCTCGGAGTCTTACCCACTGGACTACCAGGGAAGTCCTTAGTTGAGGTTTTGGTATGGTCTTCAGGCAAGAGAAAGCTGCTGTTCTTCAGGAAAACAAAGTAGACTATGCTTGCAGGTCCAGGGGTTCAGAGGAATCTGGGGGCCCTTATTCTGAGCATGTCTCTCTCTCTCTATATATATATATATCTCCATTCAATGTCTTAGGGACTCCCTTCTTCCCTATCAGGGTTTTTATTTTAGCATAAAGACTAGCCAAAGCTGTGGATTCAGTTTTCATTAGCTCTACTATTTTTACAATAAAAAAGTGTGTCTGAAATAATAGAAAATTTATATATTGCCTCTGCTCCCAGTTCTTGGCACAGAGCTCTAGAGCCTTGTAATTCCTAAGTGATAAAAGTACTAGGAGCAACTTTAGTTCTAATATTTGACCTTTGTGCTGACATGAGCTCCTAAATCCCTTGGAATTTATCCTGTGGTGATAGCAGTGTCTTGTGTTCCACGAGGTGACTCTTGGTGGGCTCTTGGATGAGGACTGGTCACCAGAAAGAGCAAACCATGATTGCTGCTGCTAAGTCACGTCAGTAGTGTCCGACTCTGTGCGACCCCATAGACGGCAGCCCACCAAGCTCCCTTGTCCCTGGGATTCTCCAGACAAGAACACTGGAGTGGGTTGCCATTTCTTTCTCCAATGCATGAAAGTGAAAAGGGAAAGTGAAGTCGCTTAGTTGTGTCTGACTCTTCACGAACCCATGGACTACAGCCCAACAGGCTCCTCTGTCCATGGGATTTTCCAGGCAAGAGTACTGGAGTGGGGTGCCATTGCCTTCTCCGAAACCATGATTAGAGGTTTGGAATTCTTTTAGCCCCACTACCCATTCTCTGGGGGCTTCTCTAGGGTAGTTCAGTCAGCAAAGAATCTGCCTGCAATGCAGGAGACTGGGTTCGATCCTTGGGTCGGGAAGATACCCTGGGGAAGGAAATGGCTACCCACTCCAGTGTTCTTGCCTGGAGAATCCCAGGAACAGAGGAGCCTGGCAGATTAGTTCATGGGGTCACAAAGAGTCTGAAATGACTGGGCAACTAAGCATGCACCCATTCTCTGGAGAGGGAAGAAGGGCTGGAAATAGAGTTAATGATCGATCTTACCTGTATGATGAAGCCTCTATAAAGATCCCAATATTATGAGGTTTGGAGAGTTTCCTAGCTGGTGAACATGGGGAGTTGCTGGGAGAGTGACATGATATACCCAGAGAAGGCATGGAAGCTCTGCACTCCTTCCCGTGTACTTTTCCCATACACATTTCCATCTAGATGTTTATTGTATCCTTTAGCATAGTCTTTGTTATATAATAAATGATCAAACATAAATAAGTGTTTCCCCGAGTTCTGTTAGTTGTTTTTTGAGCAAATGATCAAATCCAAGGGGGAGGAGACCATGGGAACTTCAGATTTATAGCCCAGTTGAATGAAAGCTGTGGGCATCCTGAGCAACTACTAAGTGGAATTGTCATCTTAGGTGGAGAGAAGTCTCATGGGACTGAACACTTAACTTGTAGGATCTGGTGCTCTCTCCAGGTAAACGGTGTCATAACTGAGATAAATTGTAGCACATAAGCTGATGTCAGAGAGAACTGCTTGGTGTGGGAGAAAAAACCCACATACCTGATGTTGCAAGTGTTGTAACTGTTGTACACAACAGAAGACCAAAAAAGTTTGGAAAAAAAAAAAGGAGACACAGAGGAAGAGTGAGCTTTTTTCCCCCTCCTATAATGCCTCATCCAATTTCCATTTCAATCAGCCTTCTAGCTACAAAAACTCAGGATCTCTTTAAATGCTCCCACACAGACTTTCTAACTTCTTTTTCACAGTACCCAGGTTGGTAATTGATTAATCTGAACCTGTCAGTTTTCTTCTTCAAACCAACAGTAGCACTTAGCAACAACGAACACAGTCCTTATAATTACTGAGCCCTCCTTATCTTGGAAATGCTTAGAACTGTGCGTCAGTGTGTCTCCTATCATCTATTCCCATCCAGACTCAACAATGGTGAAAATTATAGCCATTATAATGCCAGAGTGAGCAGGAGGTTTTAAACATGGTTTATCTCCAACAATGGGATCTCTATTACTATCTAGCTGGCAAGTGATCTAATTCCAAAATTGCATCCTAAGAGTATGCTACCTGGGACCACTTCTGAAATTACTTATTTCCAGTAGGGTTTCAGCATTAGTTTCCTAGGATTACCACAACAAAATCTCACAAAATTTGTGGCATAAAGCAAGAGAAATTTTTTGTAAATTTCCAGAGGCTAGATATCCAAAAATCGAAGTTTTGGTGGGGTTGGTGTCTTCTAGGCACTCCTAGGAAGAATCTGTTCCATGCCCGTCTCCTGGCTTCTGGTGATTAATTAGAAATATTTGGCATTCCTTGGTGTATGGATATATTACTCCAACCTCTTCATCTATCTTCACATGTTGTTCTCTCCTTTTATTTCTGTGGTCACATGACATTCTCCCTGTGTATCTCTGTCTCTTTATGTTCAAGTTTCCCTCTCCTTATAAGGACACCAGTCATATTGGACTTAAAATCAATATTGCTCAGTATAACTTTGTCTTAACTTGAGCACATATACAAAGACCCTATTTCTGAATAAGGTCACATTTACGCATTAGGATTTCAACATATCTTTTGGGGAGACATAGTTAAACCCTTGACAGTCCCAAGGACAGATAAAGACAAATCCTGTGATGAGAATTTGTGTGTAAGTGATTTATTAGGATATATTACCAAGAAAATGTAGTACAAGAGGATGTATTATCAAGCAGCACCCAAATGAGGGTAACTTTTGCTCATTCTAGTCATGGAGTCTTGGGGATGGTATAGGTCACAACTCAAGTGTCAGCAAAGACAAAGATGATTTTCACCTCTGTACCCATCAGTCACTGGTTCAAAGCTATAGCTGGAGGAACATAAATTCCTAGGTATATTTATTCCTGCGTGTAACAGGAAAAGTGTTATGATGGCTTGAAGATAGCTGTTATGGAATGATTTATGCCCCCCTCAAACTCATATGTTGAAGTCTTAATTCCAAGTGATGCAGAATGTAACTGTATTTGAAGATAGGGCCTTTAAGGAGGTAATTAAGTTAAAATGAGGTCATGTGGGTAGACCCTAATCCAATATGACCAATGTCCTTATAAAAAGAGATTAGTATGCAGATGACACAAAGACAGAGGGACAACGACCATGTGAGGACACTCCAGAAAGACATAGTAAGTGTTCTACTGAAACTTGAAACACATACTTTGTCAGTGTCGGCTCTGAAAAATTACCCAGGTTTGTTTTTATACAATGGAGACAGAAACAAGTATACACATGGACCTTAGGGAGATTCCTTTAGATGCATCTTGATATTTCTACATATGGTGATAAAATGGTGGGTTAATCCAGTAACAGGAGTTGGATGAGTGCAAGGTACCAACAGAGCATGGATGCTTCAAGGTTGAAGACATGGATCACTCCACAGAGTGATTAACCTAGACCACATACAATTTTAACCAAGGATGAATAGTTGTAGAGGAGTAAGAAGAGCCCTTAGTTGATGGCTGCTGTTGAAAACTCTGCTTCATTCGATATATCTTATATTCTGTTTTCATATTTGCACACACAAGGGACTTATCTCACAGTCCTAAAAAATACAATTCATAGCCAAGTTTGAGGAATTGTTATATGTAGTTGGGGAAATATATGAAACAATCACACAAATAGCAGAATCTCTTTGCCTCTCTAAAGGACAATTTAAGACTCATATTATTGCCCATTAAGTTAAACCTGTTTTTATATGCTTTTATGTTTTCATATCTAATCAGTATAATGTCTCATTGAAAGGACATTCTACTATATAATGCAATATTAAAGCTGATCTTACTTTAGTCATTACTAATCACAATTGTATTGTTTGCATACTTTTTATCTTTAGTTGGAGTTATAATTTTATATATTCATTTCCTACAGAAATGATTTTCTGTGGATCTGTAACTCAATTAGTATTTCAAATATTTTTGTTAATACACACTTAGAAAAATATCACAATAATGATAATTTAACTTTCAAACATTTAAAAATAGAATGTAAAGATGCAAGTTTTATTTTAGAAAAAAAAAGCAAAATGATGGATATGGTATTATCATTTTTTTCCAATTAGGAATATTTTGTGTAAATATATACAAAAGTCAGTTTACTATAATCTTGATTCTGACAAGCATAATAATAAATGTGAAATCACTTAGTTGAATTTTTAATAAATAAATTAAAACTTTTGCATGTGACACTATAAGTGATATAAGAAAATTATAGGTTAACTGCAGGGATGAATCCATTTAGAGGTATTGTTTATAGTCATAGAATGGAAACTATTCCCAAAACAATTCAACCTATGGTAGAATAGTCTTCAAGACTTTTCTCAGAAAATAAACATCTAAATAAACCTTGTATTATATTCTATAGGAATCATTATTTTGGTGTTAGTTTCACAAATGTTATTTTCACACCCAATGTTAATTAACTTTCAAATCTGTTAATTAAAACAGCAGAATCTCATGTTGTAATATAAATAAAAAGACAATTTTCTTCCCAGGGAGCCAAGCTAAGTCAGTATTCAGAGCCTAGAAACAGAATATAGACAAAAATATTAACCTTACAACTCAGGCAACCTCTAATTACGCATACATGAAAATGTAGATTAAACAAAATTATTAAAATTGAATAGCTCCATGCTTACAGTTCATTAGCTCTTGATGAAAAAGAGGACAAAAATTGTGTAATTCTTGTATAACTAGTTAGGAGCTGATGGTGGAAACATTTTGTGAAAACACAAATCAGTTCACATTCTAATATTATCTCAATCAAACCTACTCTTACTCATGTCTCTACCATCCTCCTTGTTTTCTCTAACCTGCAAAACTTTTGCCTTATTTATCATCCCTTGGCCAGTAACTGAGAAGAGCTTCTTGGAGGATATCCTACCTGCCTTCTCATCTCAACCAATATCAATCAAGTCAGGCAATATTTTAGGTACTGAAGATATAGGAGTGAACAGAAGTCCACATACCTGTCTTCTTCAAGATTATATTTCACTCAAGTGATAGACATAAATAAATTAAACATAACTAAATAATGATCTTCTCCACCTTTGGCTGCAAAGAATATAATCAATCTGATTTCCGTGATGTCCATGTGTAGAGTCTTCTCTTGTGTTGTTGGAAGAGGGTGTTTGCTATGACCAGTGCATTCTCTTGGCAAAACTCTATTAGCCTTTCCCCTGCTTCATTCTATACTCCAAGGCCAAATTTGTCTGTTACTCCAGGTGTTTTTTGACTTCCTACTTTTGCATTCCAGTCCCCTGTAATGAAAAGGACATCTTTTTAGGGTGTTAGTTCTAAAAGGTCTTGTAGGTCTTCATAGAACCATTCAATTTCAGCTTCTTCAGCATTACTGGTTGGGGCATAGGCTTGGATCACCATGATATTGAATGGTTTGCCTTGGAAATGAACAGAGATCATTCTGTCGTTTTTGAGATTGCATCCAAGTACTGCATTTCTAACTCTTTTGTTGACCATGATGGTGACTCCATTTCTTCTAAGGGATTCCTGCCCAGAGTAGTAGATATAATGGTCATCTGAGTTAAATTCACCCCTCCCAGTCCATTTTATTTTGCTGATTCCTAGAATGTCGACATTCACTCTTGCCATCGCCTGTTTGACCACTTCCAATTTGCCTTGATTCATGGACCTCACATTCCAGGTTCCTATGCAATATTTCTCTTTACAGCATCAGATCTTGCTTCTATCACTGGTCACATCCACAACTGGGTATTGTTTTTGCTTTAGCTCCATCCCTTCATTCTTTCTGGAGTTATTTCTCCACTGATCTCCAGTAGCATACTGGGCACTTTGGGCTCCAAAATCAGTGCAGATGGTGATTGCAGCAATGAAATTAAAAGACGCTTACTCCTTGGAAGGAAAGTTATGACCAACCTAGATAGCATATTCAAAAGCAGAGACATTACTTTGCCAACAAAGGTCCGTCTAGCCAAGGCTATGGTTTTTCCAGTGGTCATGTGTGGATGTGAGAGTTGGACTGTGAAGAAAGCTGAGCACTGAAGAATTGATGCTTTTGAACTGTGGTGTTGGAGAAGGCTCTTGAGAGTCCCTTGGACTGCAAGGAGATCCAACCAGTCCATCCTAAAGGAGATCAGTCCTGGGTGTTCATTGGAAGGACTGATGCTGAAGCTGAAACTCCAGTACTTTGGCCACCTCATGCGATGAGTTGACTCATTGGAAAAGACTCTGATGCTGGGAGGGATTAGGGGCAGGAGAAGAAGGGGACGACAGAGGATGACATGGCTGGATGGCATCACAGACTCGATGGATATGAGTTAGGGTAAACTCCAGGTGTTAGTGATGGACAGGGAGGCCTGGCATGCTGCTATTCACGGGATTGCAAAGAGTCAGACACGGCTGAGCGACTGAACTGAACTGAACTGAAATAGTGATCTTAAATCCTGAATCTTACTCTCTTGCTTTGCAACCTTAAACAAGTTATTTAACCTACTAAACCTCAAACATTTTTTAACCTATAAAAATGGGAATGATAATATTATCAGTGGCTGTGTGTATACAGACACACACGTGGGGCTTCCCAGGCGGCACTGGTAGTCTACCTGCAATACAGGAAGAGGTGAGTTTGATGCTTGGGTTGAGAAAATCACCTGGAGAAGGAAACGGCAACCAACTCCAGCATTTTTGCCTGGGAAATCCATGGACAGAGGGGCTTGGCAGTCTATAATCTGTGGAGTCACAAAAGTTGTACATGACTTAACAACTAAACAACAACAACATACACACACACACACATATATAAACATACATAGAAAAGAATGTATATATACATATATACTTATCTTCCTTAATACAAAATTAGCTTTCATTAACAGAGAATTATAAATCCCCATCAGATTGAGCAAAGATTCTTATGTAGACAGAAATCAAGCTCATATAAATTGCCTTTGTTGAGACGATGAAATAGAGAGAAAAATATAAATTACGGATGATCCAGTGAGCAAAGAACCTTGTTATTCAATTTCTTGTGTTGAGGCAGAATCCAGAAAAATAAGAAGGTTAAACATCAAATATTTTACTATAAGGCTGCTTACCTAACCAGAGAGGTACTGATTTAGTTCATGATATGATTTCTGTAGAACAAAAGAGATCACCCTGCCCCCAAATAATTTCCAATGTCCTACCAGTAGAAAGCCAGTGTTGTTGTTGTTCAGTCACTAGGTCATGTTCGACCCTCTGTGACCCCCCTGAATGACGGCATGCCAGGTTGCCCTGTCCTTCACTATCTCCCGGAGTTTGTTCAAACTCATGTCCATTGAGTTGGTGATGCCATCCAACCATCTCATTCTCTGTCATCCCTTTCTCCTCTTGCTTTCAATCTTTCCCAGCATCAGGGTCTTTTCCAATGAGTTGGCTTTTCACATCAGGTAGCAAAAGTTTTAGAGCTTCAGCTTTAGCCTCAGTCCTTCCAATGAATATTTTGAATTGATTTCCGTTAGGATTTACTGATCTGATCTCCTTGCTGTCCAAGGGACTCTCAAGAGTCTTCTCCAACACCACAGTTCAAAAGCATCAGTTCTTCAGTGCTCAGCCTTCTTTATGATTCAACTCACACATTTGTACATGACTACTGGAACAACAGACTGGTTCCAAATAGGAAAAGGAGTTCGTCAAGGCTGTATATTGTCACCTTGTTTATTTAACTTATATGCAGAGTACATCATGAGAAACGCTGGACTGGAAGAAGCACAAGCTGGATTGCCAGGAGAAATATCAATAACCTCAGATATGCAGATGACACCACCCTTATGGCAGAAAGTGAAGAGGAATTGAAAAGCCTCTTGATGAAAGTGAAAGTGGGGAGTGAAAAAGTTGGCTTAAAGCTCAACATTCAGAAAATGAAGATCATGGCATCTGGTCCATCACTTCATGGCAAATAGATGGGGAAACAGTGGAAATAGTGTCAGATTTTATTTTTCTGGGCTCCAAAATCACTGCAGATGGTGACTGCAGCCATGAAATTAAAAGACGCTTACTCCTTGGAAGGAAAGTTATGACCAACCTAGATAGCATATTGAAAAGCAGAGACATTACTTTGCCAACAAAGGTCTGTCTAGTCAAGGCTATGGTTTTTCCTGTGGTCATGTATGGATGTGAGAGTTGGACTGTGAAGAAGGCTGAGCACCGAAGAACTGATGCTTTTGAACTCTGGTGTTGGAGAAGACTCTTGAGAGTCTCTTGGACTGCAAGGAGATCCAACCAGTCCATTCTGAAGGAGATCAGCCCTGGGATTTCTTTGGAAGGACTGAAGCTAAAGCTGAAACTCCAGTACTTTGGCCACTTCATGCGAAGAGTTGACTCATTGGAAAAGACTTTGATGCTGGGAGGGATTGGGGGCAGGAGGAGAAGGGGACATCAGAGGATGAGATGGCTGGATGGCATCACTGACTCGATGGACGTGAGTCTGGGTGAACTCCAGGAGTTGGTGATGGACAAGGAGGCCTGGCGTGCTGCAATTCATGGGGTCGCAAAGAGTCGGACACGACTGAGTGACTGATCTGATCTGATCTGATCTGACTGGAAAACCTGTAACTTTGCCTTTGTTGACAAAGTGATGTCTCTCTCTCTCTTTTTTAATACACCGTCTCTGTCTGTCATAGCTTTTCTTACTAGGAGTGAGTATCTTTTGATTTTGTGGCTGCAGTCACCATCCACAGTGATTTTGGAGCCCAAGAAAAATTCTGCCACTGAAAAAAATCTGCCACTGTTTCCACTTTTTCCCCATCAATTTACCATGTAGTGATTAGTCATGATTGATTGCCATGAAGAAAGCCAATAGGAGTAATTTTTAGTCCTCTTAACTGTTTTAGGTCAGTGTAGGTTTCAAGAGATATGCATTTACTATTAACAAATAAATAATAAATAAAATTGCTTGTTAGGGTGCAGAACATGAAGAGACAAGAAGGGTAAATGGCACTGAGGGTAGAGGCCAAACGGTGCAGAGGATGTACTGCCTGCATGGAGCCTTTTAAATAGATGATCTTGTTTTAGTATCTGGCAGCAACCTAATTTTTTTTGATAGAATGTGTCATAATTTACCCAATATAAGTAGGAGCAGAGTCAGAGGGTATATCCCAATCTATACGTAATTTGAGGAAGTACAAAAGCAAGCAAGTGTCTATTTGAGGTGGAGAATGGCAAGACCGGGAAATAGGAGAGGGACTCGAGCAGTGCATGTTGCCTCACCCATGCAAATTCAGAAAGCACTGCTGAGTCAATCAGGTGTAAGCAGTCACGAGGTACTCTGGGAAAATCCAGAAAAACCAGGGAAACAATTACAGTAAGTCCTTTACGTATGAACCTTCAAGTTTCAAGCTTTCAAAGATACAAACATGCATTCACATGTCCAGTCATGAAAGTTAGTTCACATGTCTGGCATACATTGTTATGTGTGTGCATCCTCTACAAGTGATTGTGCTTTTATGCAGTTTACTGTACAGTACAGTATAGAATACAGTAGTACAGTATCTTTATTTCAAGCTAGATCTGAAAGAGGATGACTTCATTGAACTCCTTTCTGTGCAACACAAGGAACTTAATACTGAAGACCTTGGAATTGGAGGCCCATTGAAAGGACGAAGAGAGACAGAGAAAGAAGTGATTGAAGAACCAAAGACTTTCACGATGCGGAAAATGACAAAGGGGTTTTCTTTATTGCAGGAGGCCCTGTTAGTTTTTTGAGGTACAGGACCCAAAAGTAGAAAGGAGCAGGAAGGTTGCAGCAGCCATTCAGAATGCAGTCCGGTTCTACTGTGTCATCTGTGACAAGAAAAAATAAGCCACATTCTGGATCATTTTTTCAAGAGGGTAAATAGAACTGAATCCAGCAAGAAGCTGGAGTGAAATTGCAGCTTGCCCTCTGTCTCTTAACACTGACAATGCTTCAGTTCTGCCATCTCCCACCTCCTCTCCTTCCTCCAGGCAGTAACTCTTCTTATGTGTCCACACGATGCCAACCCCTGTATGCCAGCTGTTGTACTGTACTACTGTACACTTCAAGTACTGTACTGTAAGATTAAAATGTTTATTTTTGTGTTTTTTAATGTATTAATTGTGTGAAAAGTAGTATCAACCTATTACAGTACAGTACTATATAGCTGATTGTGTTAGTTGGGTACCTAGGCCAACTTTGTTGGACTTAACAACTGCTCTCAGAACAGAACTCGATCCTATGTAGGGGACTTACTATACATTAAATCAGGAAGAGAGAGTCACTAAAGCAGGCTGAAAAGGGAAACAATCCATGTCAAACCAGAAGAAATATTAGTGGTTGCAGAGTAGCAAAGGAATGTATGAATAGTACCCACATGACCTTTTGTTAGAAATTGTTCCATCCCACTCGTATTCTTGTTTATTCCGTACATAAATGTCTTTAGCAGGCCTTCTGGAATTTTTGTAATTATGACATATTATTCATGATGCCAAGATATTTCAGAATTCACTGACCTAAGACTCAGGGAAAATAATTAAGTGGTGATTTCTTTTTATTCCTAAATCATGATGGCAAGAGTCATCCCACTGGATTGGTAGAAAGTAATGACCATGAAAGCGTAATTTCACTTAAGGTGTCTCATATGTTTTTCAAGTCAATTTTTAGCTACCATCAGCATACAGGGTCTGTGGTCACTACTGTGCTGGATAGGGTGCCCATGAGCTCACAAGAGTCAGCTGTGCACATTTATTGCAAATCCATGTTTAGTGAATTTATGTTGATAGCTTTAAATTGGCTATGGTGGGAAACACTAAAAACTCCTCCCTGGAGAGCTGGTTGTCAAATATTACCTACGCACCATTAAGTTTGCCCTGGTCTTCCTTTCCACCACCTCTCATTTGTGGTTTGATTCCAGTGCTTATGAAGCCTTTTGGAAAAGCCTCACTATTGCCATTCTCATGGTTTCTCTATTTTGTTAACTTTGTGGTGTCTCAAAATGAATTCAACAAACAGTGTAGGAGATAGATGGTATTACAACCCTTCTCTGATTTGTTTTATTCCTTAAGAACCTCCTGCCAACTACCAAAATGTGTGGTTCTCCTTCCCTGATGGCATGTGTGTGTATGTGTGTGTGTGTGTGTATGTGTGTGTGTGTGTATGTGTGTGTATGTGTGTGTGAGTGTGTGTGTGTGTGTGCACGCACGCATATGTGAGGGTATGGGAAAAGAGAGAGAAGAAATGTTGTCTGATAACAGAAGGGGCAGTCAAAAAGTAAGCAAGCCATTTAAATTTATTATTTAAAGTTATGCATTCTTTGTGCTCTGTCTACATCTCTTTTGCCCCGTTTCCCAGATTAGCTCTTCACTCCTTTTCACTCTGCCCTTTGTTCTGGGAAATTAACACAGGGGCTAGCTCAACGGTTCTCTTTCTTCCCAACCCGTTGAGTTTGGCCAAAGGAAGACCTCAGCAGGAGATCTGAAGACTGAATGATCTGCTCTCTAGCTGCTCTCACTGGGTTCTCATAACTGTTCTTTGCTGTGTCCCTCTGTTCCAGGCTCAGAAACAGCTCCCTGCTGTTGCTACTGTCAGGATACAACACCATACGTTATCGTTTTCCTAAAACCTCACCCTGTTCCTTAAAAAACAAAATCCTTTCTATTAAAATCTCGTCAGTTATCCTGTTTAAGTAGGCTATTCCTTATACCACTGGGATCTTGGCTGATACGCCATTTAAACTAAGTCATAGTCCATGAAATTTAATATTCTTCTCATTAAAAGCATTTCTAGTTGGTGATATTAATAAATCATATACTCATGTTGTTTTGACTGTGGAAAAACAAAAAACCTAAGAATAGTTCTGCCAAAAATAGCTGTTTATATCATCTTAATTATTGTACATCTACCTCACTTATCATTTTATGAAATCTTGCCAGAGTTTAGTAATTTTTTTCTGAATAATTACACTGGACATAAACAGTAAGAGCCATAATCAAAGAGAAAAATAAGGATAATGAAGGAATATTGAGGGCACCAGCTCTCAAAATATATGTAAAAATATTTCTAATGCATATTGGTGTAAGAAAAATACAATAACTTTATCAGTATGTTAAATATACAGGATGAATTAAAGCAAATAGATTCCATTTCATGAACACTCTTTCTGGGTTCAGTTACATTATGGTGACTATCTGGTGATATAATTTGGTTTAAAGCAGAGTGGTGTTAGAAAATCTACTCTCGTGTTAGCCAAATCTTGAGTTTCACATTATTTTGTTGAAGAGTTTCTGGAAAAATATTTCCCTACTCATTTATTCTCAGAAAACCATCAGGAGTTAATCAGGAAACATTTCAAGCTCTCTAACCTTCTATGCTTCAGGCCATCCATCCTGAGTCAGTCATCTAGCTAAAATGTTGCTCCAATACTAATGCAGTCTCAAGAGTGAGAAAGAGGGCACTCTCACTTTGACCTGCAACTAAGAGAAAGGTCGTGTGACATGACTGACACTTTGCGAAAGCGTGGGAAGGAAATATTGGCTCATGTTATTATAACCCAGTGACTGCAGAGTTTGTACAAACTATGTATTCAACTGAACAAGGGTTTTGTTAACATTTCCTCTCCTTATATTTTCTATTAATTTACCTAGTGGCTATAAAAATGTGATCTTGTAATTCACCATTTAAATTTAGTTTTAAAATAATGTGATAAAAATGATGAATAAACCCAAATAAGAAGAAAAAATATTTTTAAAATGTATATACTGTATATAAAATGACAATATGTATACTTGGAGAGAAAAAAGGCCTAAATTATTTCCTTATTCACTCCAACTGTCAAAGGTTGAACATAATGATTTGGACATATTATGACCTCAAGACCTGTTTATTGGATTTAACGCAAATATTTGAAATAAAATTAAAATTGTATTGTCTATTTATGAGAGAAGTTCCAAACTTAAGCATTTGTTTTGTTTTTTAACACATAATGAAAAATTAATCTGCTTACAGAACCTTGGCAACACCAAAAAAAAAAAAAAAAAAAAACCCAATGACTCTTTCAAGGTGCTGAAGATTACCTAAAAAGGCTTGTCAGCAGAACCATGACACAAGTAGATGTGGTGCCTGATGCTCCTTGGCTGAGGATTCTTTCTGATGAAATACAAGCTACCCACCTGTGACTAAAGGTATTAAGAGTGATGAAAAATATGGACAGGGTAAGAATTGCTTAGTGCTGTGAAACTAATCCAAAATGTACATGAATTCTAATATTTCATGCTCATTATAAAAGAGGTCTCTGATGTCTTAACACACCTTCAAAACCATTGATTCAGATATATTCTTTTACCTTCACAAGAATCTCCACTCATGAGCTCTCAACTCAATAGCAGCATTAATTCTAAAGAAAGTAAACAATCTACATGAATCAGGTATAAACTTTCCCAAGTTGTCATACATAATTAGCATGAACAGTTTTGAAGAGACTAGTTATGCTGTTGTTTCTTTACAGATGAATTTAGGTTGATAGGTTAAAATATTTTCTTGATTCTCTTCAGCAAACAAGACAACACTCTTGTTTTTGTTTGTTTTGTTTTTCGGGATTGGGGGGGGTGGTTTCTGTCTTTTTTTATTTTTGGCAGTAGGGGACAGTTCATGTATAGATCCAACATCAGAGAGCACTGAACCAAGAAGTGTTAGGGCAAAGTTGAGACTAGGGTAAAGTTGAGATCTCAGTACAGAGCCAAAGTTGTAGCAATGGTTTCTGACAAAACTGAGGAGTAATTTGAAGATAGAATTGTTGGAATTTGTAGTAAAATTGATGATCTGGATGAGCAAAGCAAGACAAAAGACATTTTCAATCCAGTTGCATTATTCAGGAAGGGATAGGCTACATTGTAGTAGGAAAATGACCCTTGAAATCTCACCAGCTTAATATATAAAAGTGTATGTCTTGTTTACCAAAAGTCAGTTAGAGTTTGAATTGATGCTTTTGAACTGTGGTGTTGGAGAAGACTCTTGAGAGTCCCTTGGACTGCAAGGAGATCCAACCAGTCCATTCTAAAGGAGATCAGCCCTGGGATTTCTTTGGAAGGAATGATGCTAAAGCTGAAACTCCAGTACTTTGGCCACCTCACGCGAAGAGTTGACTCGTTGGAAAAGACTCTGATGCTGGGAGGGATTGAGGCCAGGAGGAGAAGGGGACGACAGAGGATGAGATGGCTGGATGGCATCACTGACTCGATGGACATGAGTCTGAGTGAACTCCGGGAGTTGGTGATGGACAGGGAGGCCTGGCGTGCTGCGATTCATGGGATTGCAAAGAGTCAGATATGACTGAGCGACTGATCTGATCTGATCTGAGCTCTATACAGCAGGGCCTTTTCCAGTGGTACCACAGATACCTAGGCTCTTTGTATCTTCCAGGGCCACCATCAGAAATTCTTATTTTCCAGGGTAGCTACACTGAGGGAAAAGAGAGCTGAGAATTGTCAGGACTTCTCACTGCTGAGACTTAACATTGGTATGTGTTCTAAGCCTTAGAATCTAAGGCACAGACCATAGAACTCATCAAATAACCCATGTGCTTTCCTTCATCTTCCAGTCTATATGTAATTAGATCAGGACAATACGATTACTTCCGGCCAATAGGCTGAGTGGCAATGGTGTGTCATCTCTGGAATGAGACATTTAAGAGTTAGTGTGATTTCATCAAGCTTTTTCTCCCCCTGTCATATGACTGCAGTTCTAAATGATAGATCTACAAGATTGTAAAGAAAAAAAAAAGAAGAAGAACC
This sequence comes from Bos grunniens, assembly GCF_055505025.1. Taxonomy (NCBI): domain Eukaryota; kingdom Metazoa; phylum Chordata; class Mammalia; order Artiodactyla; family Bovidae; genus Bos; species Bos grunniens. Next base: position 47,907,806 of record NC_141172.1, on the reverse strand, counting down.
TATTTCCTAAGTCACTGTTTAGAAGGGAGCTGCTCTAGAGAGCTACTGGACCCACATATGTCTTTGTGTGGGAAAGAGCAAGGTTTTACCTGCTAGGCCTTAAAATTTGGAACTTGTTTTCAGAAAATAACCAAGCCTATCTTTACTGATACAGCAGTGAAGATGAGTGCTTCAGAACTAAGCCCTCCAGTGGAGAAAGTTATAATGAGCTTGGTTTCCTAGAATCCTACAACTGTTGAAAGATGAACGTTGCTGTTGTTCAGTCTTTACATCATGGCACTCTGCGACCCTAAGGATTGCAGCAAGCTTCCCCCTTCTTCACTATCTCCCTGAGTTTGCTTAAACTCACGTCCATTGATTTAGTGATGCCATCCACCCTTCTCATCCTCTCATCACCCCTCTCCTCTTGGCCTCAGTCTTTCCCAGCATCTGAGGCTTTTCCAATGAGTTGGCTCTTTACTTACATCAGGTGGCCAACATGTTGGAGCTTCAGCTTCATCATCAGTCCTTCCAATGAATACTCAAGGTTGATTTCCTTTTAGATTGACTGGTTTGATCTCCTCGCAGTCTGAGACTCTCAAGATTCTTCTACAATACCACAATTTGAAAACATCAATTCTTCAGCACCCAGCCTTCTTTATGGTCCAACTCTCACATCCACACATGACTAATACTACAGCTTAGTATTAGACATGAAATGATTGGACCAGATGCCATGATCTTTGTTTTTTGAATGCTGAGTTTCAAGCCAGCTTTTTCACTCCTCTTTCACCCTCATCAAGATGCTCTTTAGTTCCTTTTCACTTTCTGTTATTACAGTAGTATCATCTGCACATCTGAGATTATTGATATATCTCCTGACAATCTTGATTCCAACTTGTGATTCATCCAACCCAGCATTTTGCATAATATACCCACTCCAGTGTTCTTGCCTAGAGAATCCCAGGGACGGCGGAGCCTGGTGGGCTGCCGTCTATGGGTCGCAGAGTCGGACATGACTGAAGCGACTTAGTAGCAGCAGCAGCAGCAGCACTCTGCATATAAGTTAAATAAATAGAGTGACAATGTACTGGTTGACATACTCTTTTCCCAATTTGGACCAGTTCATTGTTCCTTGTCAGTTTCTAACTGTTGCTTCTTGACCTGCATACAGGTTTCTCAGGAGGCAGGTAGGTTGTCTGGTATTCCCATCTCTTTAAGAATTTTCCACAGTTTGCTGTGCTCTACACAGTCAAAGGCTTTAGTGTAGTCAATGAAGCAGAAGATGTTTTTCTGGAATTCTCTTTCTTTCTCTACGATCCAACGGATGTTGGCAATTTGATCTCTGATTCCTCTGCCTTTTCTAAACCCAGCTTGTATCTCTAGAAGTTCTGGATTCACATGCTGCTGAAGCCTGGCTTGAAGGATTTTGAGCATCACCTTGCTAGCATATGAAATGAGCACAATTGTATGATAGTTTGAACATTCTTTGGCATTACCCTTCTTTGGAACTGGAATGAAAACTGACTTTCCCAGTCCTGTGGCCCCTGTTGAGTTTTCCAAGTTTGCTGTCATATTGAGTACAGCACTTTAACAGCATTATCTTTTAGGATTTGAAATAACTCAGCTGGAATACCATCACCTCCACTCGCTTTGTCTGTAATAATGCTTCCTAAGGTATGCCTGACTTCACACTCCAAATGTCTGGCTTTAAGTGAGTGATCACACCCTCATGGTTATCTGCATCATTAAGACCTTGTATAGTTCTTCTGTGCATTCTTGCCACCTCTTCTTAATACCTTCTGCTTCTGTTAGGTCTGGGGCTTCCCTGGTAACTCAGTTGGTAAAGAATCCACCTGCAATTCAGGAGACTCTGGTTTGATTCCTGGGTCAGAAAGATCCACTGGAAAGAGATAGGCTACCCACTCCAGTATTCTTGGGCTTTCCTGGTTGCTCAGACGGTAAACAATCTTCCTGCAATGTGGGAGACCTGGATTTGATCCATGGGTTGGGAAGATCCCCTGGAGAAGGAACAGCTACCCACTCCAGTATTATGGGCTGGGGAATTCCATGGACAAAGCCTGGAAGGCTAAAGCCCATGGAGTCACAAAGAGTCAGACAGGACTGAGCCACTTTCACTTTCTGTTAGGTCTTTGCCATTTCTTTCCTTTATTGTGCCCATCTTTACATGAAATGTTACCTCAGTATCGCCAATATTCTTGAAGAGATCTCTAGTCTTTCCCACTCTATTGTTTCCCTCTATTTCTTTGCATTGTTCACTTAAGAAGGTTTTCTTATCTCTCCTTGCTGTTTTCCAGAACTCTGCATTCAGTTGGGTATATCTTTCCTATTCTCCTTTGCCTTTTGCTTCTCTTGTTTTCTCAGCTATTTGTAAGGCCTTTTCAGAAAACCACTTTGCTTTCTTGAATTTCTTTTTCTTGGGGATGGTTTTGGGCCCTGCCTCCTGTGGAATGTTACCAGCCTCTATCCATAGTACTTCAGGACTCTGTCTACCAGATCCAATCCATTGAATCTATTTGTACCTCCACTGTATAACCATAATGGATTTTATTTAGGTCATACCTAAATGTTCTAGTTAACAGCATTATATGAACAAGGGTTGTGGGTCACAATAAACTGTGGAAAATTCTGAAAGAGATGGGAATACCAGACCACCTGATCTGCCTCTTGAGAAATTTGTATGCAGGTCAGAAAGCAACAGTTAGAACTGGACATGGAACAACAGACTGATTCCAATAGGAAAAGGAGTTCGTCAAGGCTGTATATTGTCACCCTGTTTATTTAACTTATATGCAGAGTACATCATGAGAAATGCTGGACTGGAAGAAACACAAACTGGAATCAAGATTGCCAGGAGAAATATCAATAACCTCAGATATGCAGATGACACTACCCTTATGGCAGAAAGTGAAGAGGAACTCAAAAGCCTCTTGATGAAAGTGAAAGTGGAGAGTGAAAAAGTTGGCTTAAAGCTCAACATTCAGAAAACGAAGATGATGGCATCCGGTCCCACCACTTCATGGGAAATAGATGGGGAAACAGTGGAAACAGTGTCAGACTTTATTTTTCTGGGCTCCAAAATCACTACAGATGGTGACTGCAGCCATGAAATTAAAAGACACTCCTTGGAAGGAAAGTTATGACCAACCTAGATAGCATATTAAAAAGCAGAGACATTACTTTGCCAACAAAGGTTCGTCTAGTCAAGGCTATGGTTTTTTCCTGTGGTCATGTATGGATGTGAGAGTTGGACTGTGAAGAAGGCTGAGCGCCGAAGAATTGATGCTTTTGAACTGTGGTGTTCGAGAAGACTCTTGAGAGTCCCTTGGACTGCAAGGAGATCCAACCAGTCCATTCTGAAGGAGATCAGCCCTGGGATTTCTTTCAAGGAATGATGTTAAAGCTGAAACTCAAGTACTTTGGCCACCTCATGTGAAGAGTTGGACTCATTGGAAAAGACTCTGATGCTGGGAGGGATTGGGGGCAGGAGGAGAAGGGGACGACAGAGGATGAGATGGCTGGGTGGCTTCACTGACTCAATGGACAATGAGTCTCAGTGAACTCCAGGAGTTGGTGATGGACAGGGAGGCCTGGCGTGCTGCGATTCATGGGGTCGCAAAGAGTCGGACACGACTGAGCGACTGATCTGATCTGATCTGAAGGCTATGAAATAAGAAATGTTTCTGTGCAGTTTAGAAGCAGTGATACATTTTAAATATAGCAGCTAGTTTTTCCCAGAAAGATTTTATACTACCCCAACAATGTTTTTTCACTCTTTTTTTCAGCATATAAAACAATCTGATAAAAGTTGTTTTTAAGTGATGCATGCATCCAGTTCTTTTATTAAAATAAATCTTCCAAATTTACCTTTTCTCATATCAAAAATAATTTCAGGTATCTTTAATTGGGCATGATATAGATTACAGAAACTGTAGACTCATAGTTTCAGTTTCTGCATAAAAGATACTATTAATATTTTAAATGTGTTGGCTTCAGTTTTTTTATAATATATATGGAAGAAGAAATTGACTCTCTCAAAATTGGAAACAATTCATATTACATAATCCTAGGAAAACAAGCCAAAAAACTACTTTTACTAACTACAGATTTTAATTTAAATATAAATTGTACATAGTTTGAAATTACTTAATGGGAGACAGACATCTTTGCCTCTGGAAGAGCCAAATTTCATGACTGGGAAATATACAGTCAAAGAAACAATGAAAAGTATATCTTAAATTTTGCTTTAAGTTTCAAATCCTTTGGTTTCAGTCAAGATATATGAAGTCAGGTTTATGACTAAGAAAGCCACTTTTTCCCTCTCATGCAATGAATCAGAGGCAACGAGAAGTTAGCTAGGGCTTAACATGGATTAAAAGCAAGAGAATTGATAAACTGTCAAATGCTCTCTTTTTAACACAATAACAGGAAACAAAATGTCCAACCACTACTTATATTTATAGAACTATTATAGACCTAGGAATTGTTTTATAACTCAGAACAACATAAAAGAGATGTCTTAAAGATATCTCATAGAAAAAATGGAAAATCAGTCTTGTTATGAAGTCATTATAATAAGAAAATCTTTCTCCTTTTGTTTATATTTCTCTAATAATTGATTTTATATACATTATTCTTTTAAACATCTTACCCTTTGTTATGGTAAAGAAAAAAATTGCAAGTGAATATTTAGAATCTCTTGTATCTCTCACATACCAGGAGAATTTTTCCCTTGTCCCCATAATTTGTGGCATGGTTGTGCAGCCTGGAATAGTGAGTGAAGGACGAGAAATAAGAACAGTATACTGTAATCCATCTGATTGATTTCCATTGCTGAAAATCAATGAAAAGTTATTCACAGTAAAAAAAAAAAAAATGAACAGCAAGGACAGGAGATGCAAGAGTCTGGGTTTAAGGAAGATGTTAGAAATTGAGGGAGAGGGACTTGTGCTGTAGTCCAGTGGTTAGGACTTTGCTTCCAATGCAGGGGGTGAAGGTTCAATCCCTGGTTGGGGAGCTAAGATCCTACATGCCTCACAGCCAAAAACCAAAGCAGAAAACAGAAGCAGTATTGTAACACATTTAATAAAGACTCTAACAATTATTTTACAGTAAAAATTAAGAAAAAAAGAAAAGAAATTGAGGGAGAAGATTGGGATTAAGTTGCCATTCTGTGATGAGTGTGTCTTTGGGGTAACTGAGAGAGAGATGAAAAGGATTTCTATGTTGGGTTATGTGTTATGAATGGAAGCCTTCCCTTCCAGAGGATTCAGCAAAAATTAGAGAGCCCCTCTCTCAATTAGAGATGATTTTTCTCAATAAACTGCTGAAATGGGCCAAAGAGTAACCAGCTTCATAAGTTGTCTTGACTTTTAACAAGATATTTTAATTATCTCAAAAAAAAATAGTTCACCAGATATCATTTTGTTATACCAAGCCAACAGGAAAACAACAAATAATGATTGATCAATGTGATTAATCACTGAATGAAAATTCTCAAAATAACAGACTGGACTCAGGACTTATATTTCAGCGAGGAATGCTTCTACTTAGAAGTAACAGAAAACAGGTCTAATAGAAGTTTAACAACGGAGGGACATTTTTCTTATATCACAAGACATCTGAAAGTAAGGCTGTGTTGGCATTTGTTCGCAGTTCAATAATGGCAGACCTAACATCTCTGTTAACTTCTTTTCCTCTCATAACTGAAATGTGTCTGCCACTTTACAGTAGCAAATCCTTGAGATGAGAGAGAAACTGGTTTGATCCTTCTAGCGCATGAAGGAGGACAGCATGGGAAATAGAGTGGTCTCAAGAAGGAGGCTTTAGGGAAGACTGCAGAAAGTCTTCTGTGTAGTTCCATATTATCTACTTCATTTGATTTCTAGGGATGTCCCACAGAAAGCAATATTTTTGGTTTTTATGACTTTCCTGTGACTCTTCTCACTATTCAGATATTTCCTAGCCTGGTGAATAGCAGGTTGAAATCAGAGTCAGGGAACAAGGATGTATCTAGGCCCTGAGGCATAAATTATTCCTTCCATCCAACTTCTTCCTGAAGTAAACATCTTTTCACAAAGCAGGGTTAATATAAGCAATTTGGCATATATTTTTATCAGAAAAATCAGGCATTTTAATTCTGAAAACGAGCTGTCTTTTGGGTAGCAATAGAGGGGAAAGTTATACCATGAAGGGCTTTATTAGTGATATGAAATAACTGGCATATTTTATAATCTTAAAATCTCTAGTAACATAAACGAAATGATGTTCTGTAGGAAAAAGATTGAGTTTAGTGTGGTTCCTGACTCAAAACTTTTATATTTCCACCTGGATGATGGAGATTTGAAAACTCGAGAGATATCCACCAGAACAAAGTCAACATAGCCTATGCCACCTACTTACATGTACCTTCAAGCATGTTAAAATAATGCAATGGAGTATAGCTTGCAGCATCCTTGATTTTGTGCAGCGCCACCTTTCTGTATGTTTTGTTTGGGAGGCTGGAGTGGCTCTGGTCAGTCCCTGTTTAATGACTATGAACATCTTTGATCTGAGACATTACAACCCTGGGAAATAATGAGGAAGCATTCATTGGGAGTATTTTGTTGTTGTTATTGTTCCTTACTGTGGGTTCTAATACCACATCTCTCATTTAGCGTTGGTATGAGATTAGACCTCGATCTCTTCTAGATGCCTTCCCATGTGTGCTTTTCATCTGCATTTACTTGTCTCTTGAAGTTGAAGAGCTGGGAGTGCCCTGGATGGATAGACTTTGCATCAACAAAAAGCTGAGTTTTTTCAGGTGGCTCAAAGAAAGAAAAGAATTCAACTGTGGAAAAAAGTATTTTGTTACACAATATGCAAACATTTGTACTGACTTGTAGAACAAGTTTCATAAAACACACCCCCAACTAAGATAGATAGCATACAAATAGCCTATTCTTCCTACTGATTCTAGCACCATATAGAATGTGTTTCAATTTCCTCATTGTTACAGATTGTAAAAAGGAAAAAAAAAATCAGATTTTGGTGCTATATAGATAGAACTGAAAGGTAACAACAATTGATATAATCTAAAAGTGGTAAGAATAAATGTAGTGTAGCAGTTGGCATGCAGTTAGAGGCTCAAAGAATAAACGTTGAGTATCTGAGCTGCTCAGAATTTTACAAATTTCTGAATATTTAACTCAAATTAGATAATAGCAACAAGTGCATGCATGTGTGTTAAGTCACTTCAGTTGTGTCTGATTCTTTGCAACCGTGTGGACCAGAGCCCACCAGGCGCCTCTGTCCATGGGATTTTCTCCAGAATACTGGAGTAGGTTGCCATGCCCTCCTCCAGGGGATCTTCCCCACCCAGAGATCGAACCCACATCTCTTCTGTCCCATCTCTTCTGTCCCCTGCAATGGCACACAGCTTCTTTACCACTATTGCCACCTGAAAAGTGAAAGTGAAGTCGTTCAGTCGTGTCCGACTCTTTGCAACTCCATAGACTTAGCCTACCAGGCTCCTCTGTCCATGGATTTTTCCAGGCAAAAGTACTGGAGTAGGTTGCCATTTCCTTCTCCAAGGGATCTTCCTGACCCAGGGATTGAACCCAGGTCTCCCACATTCCAGGCAGACGCTTTACCATCTGAGCCACCGGGGAAGCCCCAAAACAGGTATATGTATGTGTGTGTGTGTATATATATATATATTTTGTACAAGGCCAAGTTCTAGGTGCTTTTCTCATATGAACTCATTTATACTTGTTAAACTTATAAAGTAGGTGCTGTTTTTGTTTCCATTTGTTACATGAAGAAACAGAGGCTTTAAGCAACCTGCCCAAGGTCACACAGCTAGTAGGTATTAGAACTGGGGATCTGAACTTAAGTTAGCTTCCCAGGTGACACTAGTGGTAAAGAACCCGCTTGCCAATGCAGGAGACACAGGAGATGAGGTTTGATCCCCAGGTCAGATTGATCGCCTGGAGGAGGACATGGCAACTCACTCCAGTATTCTTGCTTGGAGAATCCCATGGACAAAGGAGCTTGACAGGCTACAGTCCATAGGGTCACAAAGAGTTGGACACAACTGAAGAAAATTAGCACCCGCACACATCTGTCTCTGAGCTCTGTACTCTTAAACAGTGCACTATACTGCCTCTGTAGGACTTTGCTACTGCTACTGCTAAGTCGCTTCAGTCGTGTCCGACTCTGTGCGACCCCATAGATGGCAGCCCACCAGGCTCCCCCGTCCCTGGGATTCTCCAGGCAAGAACACTGGAGTGGGTTGCCATTTCCTTCTCCAGTGCGTGAAAGTGAAGTCGCTCAGTCGTATCCGACTCTTGGCGACCCCATGGACTGCAGCCTACCAGGCTTCTCCATCCATGAGATTTTCCAGGCAAGAGTACTGGAGTGGGGTGCCACTGCCTTCTCCAATGCACGAAAGTGAAAAGTGAAAGTGAAGTCGTTCAGTCGTGCCGACTCTTAGCGACCCTATGGACTGCAGCAGGCTTCTCCATCCATGAGATTTTCCAGGCAAGAGTACTGGAGTGGGGTGCCATTGCCTTCTCCACTGTAGCTCTTTAGGGATTATCTAATCTAAATCAAACCTCCCAGGAGATCTCAAGCATTATTGACACAATTTGTTAGATTAGGTCTTTGCTCTTTCAATCCAGACTCACATTTTTGTCCACTACGTCAAAGGAGATACTAACAATCCAATCAAAGGAAATGGGTGGTGGTGGAAGTGTTTAAAGGTTAGATGTTTTGTAGTTTTAAATAAATAATACAATTCATATTTAACTATTCTTTAAAAAATCATTCAATCTGCTTGGCATAGAGTCAGGTTAAGCAAGAGTTGTTGAACAGAATCAAAATAGTATTAATTTGGAGATTACATGTTAAAATTAGTACAAGATCTCACCTATAATAAACAAAATCAAAGTTTAGGGATTGCCAATACAGATAATCATATCCTTAAATAAACAAACAATTATATCAATACACACACACAAAAATTAATGAATAATGACTCCATGTAAACAGAGCTTATGCTTCTGTTACATGTTTCTTTTTTTCATAATTTATTTATTTATTGGGTGTGCTGGATTTTCCTTGCTGCATGGACTTTCCCAGTTGTGTATGAGCCCGAAAGTGAAAAAGTGAAAGTGAAAGCTGCTCAGTCATGTCCGATTTTTGTCCACGGAATTCTTTAGGTCAGAATACTGGAGTGAGTAGCCTATCCCTTCTACAGAAGATCTTCCCAACCCAGGAATTAAACCAGGGTCTCCTGCATTGCAGGCAGATTCTTTACCGACTGAGCTATCAGGGAAGCCTTGTACAAGCAGGGCCTGTGTCAACTCTTCATTTGTCTGCAGGAGCTTCTCATTGAAGTGGCTTCTCTCATTGCTGAGCATGGCCTCTAGGGCATGCTTACTTCAGTAGTTGCAGCATGTGGGCTGAGTAATTGCAGCTCCTAGGCTCTAGAGCACAGGCTCAATAGTTGGGGCCCATGGGCTTAGCTGCTCCACTGCATGTGAGATCCTCCTGGACCAGGGATAGAACTTATGTCTCCTGCATTGGCAGGTCGATTCTTTACCACTGAGCCACCAGGGAAGCCCTTACATGTTTCTTATTATAATGTATTTTGTGTGCAATTTCCAAGAATTAAATGAAATTACTCAATAACTCACCTTCCTTTTTGATAACAAGGTGTCAACAAATAAGACCCAACTTAGCTTTTGAATAACATATACTGCTGGTTATCTTGATTTAAAAAAAGTTTAGATTTAAGACATCTTTCCTTATATCCCCAAATGCAATTATAAGGCATGATAATTTTATCAGACATTGTAGTAAATACAGCATAAATATCATTAACAAAGCCACAGTGGGGATATGTGGACAGATTCCATTTATCCTCTAGTCAGCTTCTTAATGATTCAACCTCTTAGTCTCTGTGGTTTTCCTGCCATTCTGGACAGGTGACAAGGCCACTGACTGCCTAAGTTTTCCAGAACATTCTGCTGTATGTCAGGCCCAGCTAGAACACAGCAGAATGGCAGACTCATCATAACATAAAAGTAACGCTTTTGAATTCTTTGAATGACATTAGCACTTTGGGCTTCCCTTGTAGCTCAGTCGGTTAAAGAATCTGCCTGCAATACAGGAGACCCAGGTTCGATCCCTGGATTGGGAAGATCCCCTGGAGAAGGAAATGGCAAACCCACTCCAGTATCCTTGCCTGGAAAATCTCATGGACACAGGAGTCTGGTGGGCTGCAGTCCATGGGGTCACAGAGTCAGGCACGACTGAGCAACTAACACTCACTTACAGAACAGCACCCTTAGCACATGATAAAATTGAGCAAGATGTTTTTCTCAAGTGCAGACCATGAGAATGAGGAAGAGGAAACTTATCTCTGAAGAGAGAATAATCTCATATACTAGACATGTACCAGCAGCTGGGCAAATAGCTGATCAGAGGAGTAATTTAGAAGAGAAAGTTACATGGAATTAGAGTAAAAAACTAGGGTTCAAATGTTAAATTAACCACTTTTTAGTGCTTTAAGCCTGAAGAAGTCTCCCGTCTTCTGTAAGCAATGATTCCTTCATCAGTAAAATTTGATTAATAAAACCAATTGTGAAGATAATTTTTGAGAATTAAATAAGAATATGTCTGATAAGTGTTTAATAGAGGGCTAGTACGTAGTAGATGATAAAAATTTTGAGATAAATCCAAACATCATATTAAATTTTTAAAAGTGGTTTATATGTCATATGGACTTTTACTGTCCTTTTTAATTTTTCCATTTTTTTCCTGAATATCTGCAGATTACAAAGGATGTGCACCAAATGCAACGTAAAGACAAATAATCAAGCAAACGGGTTTTATGAGAAAAGATGAAAAGGTAAAGGATACACACCTTGTCTTACTGCATGAATTGCATGCGATTTCAGTTGTATCCAACTCTATGCGACCCTAGGGACTGTAGCAGCCCAGGACCCTCTGTCCATGGGATTCTCCAGGCAAGAATATTGGAGTGGGTTGCCATTTCTTCCTCCAAGGGATCTTCCTGACCCAAGGAGTGAACCTGAATCTCTTACGTCTCCTGCATTGGTTGGTGGGTTCTTTACCACTAGCACCGTCTGGGAACACCTATGCTATGGTACATAAGTACTAAAATCCACCATTGACCTAATTTATTATCTTGTTAAAAATTATACACCATCACTAACTTGGCCATAAAAATTTATAGGCCTTATTTTGAGAAAATAACGTATACAGGACCTGATGTACAGGTCCCCACAGAAAATCAATTTGCATTTGTACCGTCCTGCTTCAGCGGTAGGTGATAGCGCCCCCTATTGACCAATAGTGTAGAGGAAAACATGCACATCCGGTCACACCTCTAAAAGCTACTAAGAACTTATCTTGTGGGTCTATAGGTGGGAAGACATCTAGATAAACACATAAATGCAAGTACACACACAAAACCACTATCTGCATGTATGCACATGCTAGAAGGGTCACACTTTCACTCCTGCCCCACATGCATAGGCTTGACAAATGCTGCGTATATGGAGAACCTGTTGATGCAACTGAACAATATCCTCTTTTATATATAGCAGGAGTACAATCTAGGTGAACTAATGTAGGTCTTTAATAATAGCTACGTAAATCTCCATGCCAGGCACCAAGACAGTCTGTATTTATTTATAAGTTATTTATGTTTAATGCTTAAAGTTTTGAATGCACAGTCTACCATAATTGAAGTACTAGAGGTCAATACAATGCATTAGAACTATGTACAATCCACAGGTTAGTACCAAAACCTTTCTACCCTATAGAGTTTTACAAAACTATCAATGACGTCAGACACTAAGCACTTAAGACACCATTTTTTTTCCTTCTACTACATTAGGAATGCCAATGGACAGATCATTTCAACTTGCAGCATTCGCCCATTTCTAGTTTGAAATTAAGTAATTTTCTACATATATAATAAAGTTTATCTACACCATTTTCTTGATTTTGATTCATTGCAGCAAAGACACTATACATCAGCAGATCCAGACAATATTTTAATTTCGTTATGAGGCACTCAGGAATCAGTAATGCCTGCATTAAGTTTAACTATTGTTTCATAGTGTTTTATTAGTTTCTGTGTCAGACTCTTTAATTCATTGAACTGTTTAGTTGATGTTCTATAGAAGTCTACTCTGGGCCAGGCAGTAATGCTAAGTGCCAGCTATGCAGCAATGAGTCAACCAAGCAAAATCTCTCCCTTCATGGAGATTACATTCTAATGGGGAGATATGAATGTTCCCATTCAGTCACATCCAGACTCTGAATATTTCAGATAAGTAAAAGTGAGTATTCATCATTCCTTTAATGAAGTTTGGAAATGTAAGTTTTTATTCTCTTATGATTGCCTGGACACTATAGCAGACCTGTTTTTAGTAAGCATGTGGCTGTATTTTTAGTTTCTTGTTGATATTTTTAAATGGGTTCAAAAATGCTAATAGATACCTTATGGCTATCAGATGTTGTGAAATAAAAATGTGAAATTCGTGGTGCTCACGATGTGTAACTTAGTGGGAGATGTGTGTGTGCGTGTAAGAGAACTTATTGTTATTTAAGACCTTGATCTTTTTCCAGTCTCCCAAAATATAATCCATCTCTATCACTAAATTTACCATTCTCCTCATTTGCAGGGAGTTATAGAGAAACACTAAATAAAGCATGCTTTGAAAAATCCTTATAAGCTTTAAAAGAGCAGGAAAGATCATCAAAACAAAAATACCTGTATACAGACCCAAATGGGGTTCATGTTTAAGGTTACCTTCTGTTAAAACTCTGTTTTTAAGCTATTCAGATTAAATTCTTGAAACCAAAAGATACCCTTTCCAAGAGTGATGTGTGAGCATGTTTCTAAGTCTAGATTTGACCAAGGAAGGCAGCTGCTTTATCATTTAGCTCCAGGTTGTATTGATTACCACTGGGCTGAAAAGTGACGCTACCTATGCCCGAGTGCAGGGGAGACGTGATCCAGAGTCTCAGCTACTCTTCATGTTACTAATACCAGCACAATAAGAAATGGGTGGCCTTAACCATTACTGTCTCTCCTTATAAGTGGGGTTTGTTGAGGTTTTACCCTATAAAATGTGTCCAAATAGTAAGGAGCAAAGATTGCATTTAGCTAATACACTTTTAAGGATTCTCTCTCATGTTTCTATAAATATGACCATGAGAGGAAAATGAAAATACCAAAGAGAATATTTGAACCAGGTTATGACCAAGTAGTACGAAGAACAAACACTGGTAAGGTCCAGTGAAGGTAATTGGAATGTAAACTTTTCCCTGGGCTACCCAGAGGGCACAATGGTAAAGAATTCTCCTGCCAGTTCAGGAGATGCTAGAGATGTGGGCTGGATCCCTGGGTCAGGAAGATCCCCTGGAGAAAAAAATGGCAACCTGAAGAAAGAAATAAATTGCCTGGAGAATCCCATGGACAGAGGAGCCTGGCCTGCTACAGTCCATAGCGTCACAAAGAGTCATACACGACTGAAGTGACTCGCACACACAGAAAAAAATGGTATCTAGAAGGATAGTCCTGATGTACCTAATTGCAGGGCAATTAGGAGAGGCAGGCATAGAGAACAGACTTATGTACATGGGGGCAGGAGTCGGGAATAGGAGGGAGAGGGCGGGATGAATGGAGAGAATAGCATGGAAATATATACACTGACATGTGTAAAATAGATAGCCAGCAGGAATTTGCTGTGTGAATCAGGGAATTCAAACCAGGGCTCTGTGACAACCTAGAGGGGTGGGATGGGGTAGGAGGTGGAAGGGAGGCTCAAGAGGGAGTGAACACGTATACCTATGGCTGATCCATGTTGATGTATGGCAGCTCGTTTTTAATGTTAAATATCCTTCCTGTGATTATCCACATGTTTCTTTTCTTCTTCCCTCTACTGTTAGTATTCTTGGTTAGTAGAAGGGAAATGATTCAGAACTATTTGCAGCTGCCTTCTTTGCTTGCTTGCTTGCTTGCTTGCTTAGTGGCTTCAGTCGTGTCCAACTCTGTGACCCTATGGACCATGGCCTGCCAGGCTCCTCTGTCCATGGGTGTTCTCCAGGCAAGAATACTGGAGTGAGTTGCCATTTGCTTCTCCAGCTACCTTCTTTAAGTAAGGTAAAATTCAACAGATAAATGCAAGTTCTTTCTCAGCCTTCAAGAGGCTTAGTGCTGAAGAATAACGCTTAACATAATTGCCGTACAGTTACTCCACTTTTTTTCTTATTTGAAGAAAACTACTGCAATCATGTATTTAATCATATATTTACATTTGTAAAAGTCTGAAATGGTCTTGTAGACAATTTGTAGAATTCTGTATCTTTTCAAGTGTCAGTGTTGATAGTTGGTCTTCTGGAAGAGGAAACAGAGAGCTTTCATAGCCCCAACAGCTCAGTTTGGAAGCTTCTTCACACTCTAAGACTTAGAACTCACGAAGAGAAACAGAGGGAAGATTAGAAGTTTGGACCTTGGGATGCTAGCGTGATTACTTCCTTGTATTCTCACCTGGGTCAGTACCAGAAGTTATTCTCCTTAATTGTAATCTTTAAAAAAAATATTATTGGAGTATAGTTTCTTTATAATGTTGTGTTAGTTACTATACAGCAAGGAGAATCAGCCACATGTATACATATATACCCTCTTCCTTGGATTTCTTTCCCATTTAGATCACCACAGAATATTGAAAAGAGTTCTCTATGCTATACAGCACATTCATATTAGTTATCTATTTTTATCTATTTTATACATAGTACCAATTGTGTTCAGTTCAGTTCAGTCGCTCAGTTGTGTCCAACTCTTTTCAACCCCATGAATCGCAGAATGCCAGGCTTCCCTGTCCATCACCAACTCCCGGAGTTTACCTAAACTCATGTCCATCAAGTCGGTGATGCCATCCAGCCATCTCATCCTCTGTCATCCCCTTCTCCTCCTGCCCCCATCCCCTCCCAGCATCAGAGTCTTTTCCAATGAGTCAACGCTTCACATGAGGTGGCCAAAGTATTGGAGTTTCAGCTTCAGCATCAGTCCTTCCAATGAACACCCAGGACTGATCTCCTTTAGGATAGACTGGTTGGATCTCCTTGCAGTCCAAGGGACTCTCAAGAGTCTTCTCCAATACCACAGTTCAAAAGCATCAATTCTTCAGCACTCAGCTTTCTTCACAGTCTAACACTCACATCCATACATGACCACTGGAAAAACCATGAATCAAGGCAAATTGGAAGTGGTCAAACAGGAGATGGCAAGAGTGAATGTCGACATTCTAGGAATCAGCAAACTAAAATGGACTGGAATGGATGAATTTAACTCAGATGACCATTATATCTACTACTGTGGGCAGAAATCCCTTGGAGGAAATGGAGTAGCCATCATGGTCAAGAAAAGAATCCAAAATGCAGTACTTGGATGCAATCTCAAAAATGACAGAATGATCTCTGTTCATTTCCAAGGCAAACCATTCAATATCATGGTAATCCAAGTCTATGCCCCGACCAGTAATGCTGAAGAAGCTGAAATTGAATGGTTCTATGAAGACCTACAAGATCTTTTAGAACTAACACCCAAAAAAGATGTCCTTTTCATTATAGGGGACTGGAATGCAAAAGTAGGAAGTCAAGAAACACCTGGAGTAACAGGCAAATTTGGCCTTGGAATACAGAATGAAGCAGGGCAAAGGCGAATAGAGTTTTGCCAAGAGAACACACTGGTCATAGCAAACACCCTCTTCCAACAACACAAGAGAAGGCTCTACACATGGACATCACCTGATGGTCAACACTGAAATCAGATTGATTATATTCTTTGCAGCCAAAGATGAAGAATGTCTATACAGTCAGCAAAAACAAGACCGGGAGCTGACTGTGGCTCAGATCATGAACTCCTTATTGCCAAATTCAGACTTAAATTGAAGAAAGTAGGGAAAACCACTAGACCATTCAGGTATGACCTAAATCAAATTGCTTATGATTATACAGTGGGAGTGAGAAATAGATTTAAGGGACTAGATCTGATAGACAGAGTGCCTGATGAACTATAGACAGAGGTTCGTGATATTGTACAGGAGACAGGGATCAAGACCATCCCCATGGAAAAGAAATGCAAAAAAGCAAAATGGCTGTCCGAAGAGGCCTTACAAATAGCTGTGAAAAGAAGAGAAGCAAAAAGCAAAGGAGAAAAGGACAGATATAAGTGTCTGAATGCAGAGTTCCAAAAAATAGCAAGGAGAGATAAGAAAGCCTTCCTCAGCAATCAATGCAAAGAAATAGAGGAAAACAACAGAATGGGAAAGACTAGAGATCTCTTCAATAGTGTAGTCTTAATTTAAAATGCTTCTTGTAAATTACAAAATTAATAGTGTACTTGACAAAAAATGCTATGTTATTTTTCTCTTGAGTTACTTTTCAAACTTCAATTTGGGGAGTGAAGACTATATTCATTTACTATATTCATTATATCATTATACATTCATATATTAACTTATATATATATTTGTGAATATATTCACTATATTCATATTCATTATATCTTTAACTAATAACCACAAATTAAGTGACTTAAAAATACACAAATTTATTATCTTATTTTGCAGGTCACAAGGCCAACACAGTTCTCACTAGGCTAAAATCAAGATGTGAGCAACCTCTAGGGGAAAATTCATTTCCTGCTTTTTCCAGCTTCTAAAGCTGCCTGGGTTCTTTGGTTTGTGCTTTTTCCTCCAACTTTGAAAGCAGCAACATAGTATCTGACAGTACATCTGTTGTCACATCTCTGTCTCTGACTCTCCCTTCTAAGAATACTTCCACTTTTAATAACCTTTGTGATAACATTAGAGCCACCCAGATAGTACGGGATAATCTCCTTAATTTAAGCAGCTGATTAGCAACCTTACTTTTACTGCAACTTCAGTTCCCCATTGTCATGTAACATAGTTCACAGGTTTGGGGGCATTAAGACATCCAAGGGGAGGATATTTTTCAGATGCCACTATTTTGCCCACTGCAGAGATAGTAGGTGAGAAGTACTTAAGTAAATATGATAATATAAAGTCAGTTGATAAATCCACTTAGCAAAACTTGAATGAAAGCTTTCAACCTCACTTCCAGATTATGGGATGATTGAATAGCTCATTTTAAATAGCATGCAGACATGATTTTAATAATATTCCCAAGAAATTCACTTAAAAAATTTTGAGACTATAATTGATTTTTAAGTTTCTTTTTCTGTCTCAAAAATAAGCATATATAAAGATAACAATGTTAAATAATGGAAAATCTACTGTTCTGCCCTTCTCCCTTTAGCTTCTTCCAGTGTATATAGGGTCTGATGAAGGAAAATGATAGGTTTATGGAAGGAAAGAACATTTCCTTTAACAAGCAAACAAAAAAAAAAAGAAAAATGCAAAGAGAAAAGGTAGGTTGGAAAGTGTACTTTATAATTCAAAGTTTGGGCCTGGTAGAGTCTCAGTTGGAAGCTTTTATTGTATCATTCATTGCTCTGTCATGGTTCAAAGTTTTATCTGCATTTTTGTGAATAATAAACCCTCATTTTTTTCAGTCACAATTTATGAGGCAAAGTGCTAGATTCCAGGATTATAAAATGGAATAAGGGTGACAGCATCAGGACATATAACTTCAGTGCAGTAAGGAAGTGTGGTAAGGCAGATGCTGCTGCTGCTGCTGCTAAGTCGCTTCAGTCGTGTCCGACTCTGTGCGACCCCACAGACAGCAGCCCACCAGGCTCCCCCGTCCCTGGGATTCTCCAGGCGAGAACACTGGAGTGGGTTGCCATGTCCTTCTCCAATGCATGAAAGTGAAAAGTGAAAGTGAAGTCGCTCAGTCGTGTCCGACTCTTAGCGACCCCATGGACTGCAGGTAAGGCAGATATTTGTGAATTATTAGGGGAGCAATAAGAAATTGTATCTAACACATCCTGGAGAAGAATAGCAAAGACAGATTCAGGAATAACTTCTAAGCAGATAAATGCCTGAGCTGAGTACTAAAGCATAAGAATGTATGGGTAGAAGTGGAACACACGTTCTATGCTCATGGAACACCATGAAGGGGAGTGTGGAGAAGCCCCTAGGGTACCGGGAGTTCCAAGCCTCTCCTTGTCACCGGGGTCAGCTTCTCTCCACTCTTCAAGATACACCTCAAACCCATCTGCTCTGGGATATGGTCTCTAACCAGCTTTACATAATCAAACGTCATTACCACAGCTCCCTATTTACTTCTTTAGTGGTATTTATTGCGATCTTTAATTATGTTAATTCACATGTTCAGCATTTCGCTTCTTTTTTCTCCTCACCACAATCTAAACTCTACCAGATACTCTCCCATCAGCGCATTTTTCTAAAGTTTTTCATTAATGAAATATCTGCAGTGATTTTAATGATACTTTCTGGTAAGGTTCAACCTTATCCTTCCTTGTATTTCAGCTGCCCATGAACTGCAAGGAATCAGAGTGGAACTGGAAAAAGCCCAGAAAAATGTGAAACTTGCACACGGTCATCCCAATGCAGCAGTGTCCCCATGGAAGATGATTTCTTGGGATTTGGACAAGAGAGAATAGACAAGCTTGGAAATGTCATCCTTTCTCATGACTTTAGAGTAACCAAAATAATTTTTAACAGCATTAATTTTTGGCCTTTCAGTAAGTATCTTTCTGATATTTGAATTTGTATCGCAGAACAGTGTATTAAAAAAATTGAAACCATCACATTGCTTGACTTCATAAGCAATACATTTGAAGGCATTTATTTCATGGCTATCCAAATATATAGATGCTGTTTTCTTTTACAGATCTACTTTTTTTTTTTTTTTCTCTCAAAGGACTTTTGAAAAGTCACTTCACAATGTCATGTTGAGAGGTAGGTTCCGGCTGTTAGGTAAAGCACATTATCTGGATAAGTGACTAAATTCATACTGTACCACAGCTTGAGAATCTTCCAAACTATATCTTTGAAAGTGAAAATCTACTCTCTCTGATTTTTGTAGAAAATAGTCAGATGTGTCTTTTAATTTAAAGTTCTACCAAATCACTGGTTATATTAATAACTAACACACACACACACACACACACACACACATGTCTTCTTAGGCTGGAAATAAGGATTTAGTTGCCTAAGACTAGATTTTTTATTTTCCATTCTTTCCAGCATCTGGTAGCTTAGAATCAGACACACAGCAGGTACCTAAAACACATTCGATGAAGACTCAGCCATAATATCCCACTGGGTTCACAATTCAGCATCTAAATTTATTTTTCAGGTAAAACAAAATGCTTCCTAAACCTAACTACATGAGAGACATTTTTTTTTCACTTTTTATTTAGAAAAAAATTGGTAAAATTTATATGTAAGAAGCATATATCTTAAACAGACCTTCTTTTGATTAAAAGGGGGAAAAAAAACCCTTTTATCTTAATACGATGACTTGTCTGCATTTGGTCTAAGAAAAAAAAAAAACACACACACAATTATGTTTATTTCCAGTTGGACTGGACAAAATCAGTATGATGGGGCCATCCAAGCCAAAAACAGTAATCTTCTTAATCAAGATTATCCTTTAAGACTACAGAAAGACTGGGAGGACATTTCATTTGTATTTTCTTCTTCCCACAGCCCCCCACCATGATTGTTATTATAACTGATCTTCAATTACTAATGTTATTATTGATTTTCAGTGGTGAAACTTAATCATTAGTTATTGCCATTAGTTCCCTTGCTATATTTAATTTTTAAAATTCTTTTTAGTATAATGAATATTTACTTTATTCTTCCTATCACAGCCTTTTCAGATTTACTTATTTGAAATATTCTCATCTGTAAGTAGCATCCTACTTATAACCTTAACTGTAATGAATGTTTTCTATCTTGGAACTGTACATATTTATTTCTGTTATAAGATATAACATGAACTTTGAAAGAGGTAGAAGTTTTATGAAAGTAATCTCATTATTATTCAGTAGTGTTCCCATAAATGTATATAGTATCCCTAAAATATTTATCTGTTTTTTAAAACTTTATTGCACCTGATAAATCAACATGAATTCCATAAGAAATATTTCAAGATGACCTGAAAGTTAATGAGTTAGTAGGCTAGGTTCAAAGCTCAAGAAACCCATGAAATGTTATGAGAAACACTTAACTTTTGAGTTTGCAAGTCTTGGAAGAGAATTAATTTTATGACAAAAAATAAAATAGCATGCGGTTATAAACATGAGTTTTCATTTAACTTATTTTTATCACCTCAAATCCATACTCTCATTCCACACTTCTTTAAAACACTGATGTTTGATAGCCTCAGAGCAAATTAAACAAGATGATGGCTGGCTGAAGTCATTTGAACAAGTGATTTTTGTTAATAAAATATCAGCTGTCATTATACATTGTGATTTAGAGGAAATATAAAAATATGAGTCCCACTGGTTGTAACATTAATTGCTTAAAATCTTGTCACTGCAAAACTTCTATACGCTGTAGAATTTTTAGTTTATACAACTAAAATTTATGGTGATACACCACTAACATTTAGACCATTATTTAAAATAATTATGTGTTCTCTATGGAAGAATGATTTTATCTCTAGAAGACAAGACTCAACCATAAATATGGTATATATTTTTCTTTCACGATTCTTGTAGATAGCCAAGGTTCAGGGAATAAATATAGTGGAAAAGTGTCTTAGAAATATGATTAAAAATACAAAATTTTTCAAGATATTTTTAAGACTTAAAACACTACGCTTGATTGCATATCCATTCATTCCACACTTATCTATTAAGTTAATATTGGCTGTCCTCTTGGGACACTTTAGTTAATAAAATGTTCTTTTTATATTTACCCTTTCTGTTTGTTACCTGTTTAGAGTACAGGTAGTAACTTTCTGTGAAACATATTTCCAAATAGTCTTTAAAAGTCTGGTATTGTGTTTTATAAAGTTATTTTTACAGCTGTTTTTCTCCCCTCAAATGAGCACCCAGTTACTTGAAAAGATTTAACTACAAAGGCAATGAACCCCTCGATTTTTACAGTTTTAATCCATTTCCCACACATTTCTGGAACATTAAAAAATATTTTCAAAATGTACATCTCAAAATTTAAAGTATATGGTATTTCATACAGGATTCTTTGCTTTTTATAAGTAATTTTTATTGCTGTTTTTACAACATGTTGGCATAGTACTGTTTGCTAATAATTTATTTGAAAGGATGCCTCATAACGTGGTAAAAGGTGATAAGGTCACGTATTAACATAGACTTTTCCTTGTGTTTTTTACCTCATTAAGAGGTTTCTTGTGTCTGTAATACAGTTGATTATAACACTGGAATAATCATAGGTTTGATTTCTGTGTGGGTTGCATGGTATAAGTCCTTCATTGGCCTTTAATTGAAGCCACTAATTATCTTTCAAATGCTAAAGGCAAAATGTTGGATTGGTATCTTAAACCTTGAAAGCCTACTAAAAACAGATGCTGGAGTTATGATGGCCACTATCAAGTTTATATATATTTATAAAGTATCCTATCATTAATATAAATGTCTTAATACACATTTAAATGTCACAATGGTGTTTCAAATTTTATGCCTGTTTTGTTTTGTTTTCTCTTGTCAATAAATTGGATAGGTTAATGCCAGCTTAATGATAAAGTTTGTTCTCAGAGTTAATATTTATAACCAAGTACCTAAGTACAGGAGTAGTTAAGTCTAGAGCCTGAATTTAAATGGTTGAAGCTTAGAGAACATCCATGGACAAAATGACATTTAAGGGAAAAATCTCAACAGTAGGGCATATCTTTAAATAAAACAACTGAATCATTTTTAAAGCATAATATGTCTATATGCATTTTCAAAAATTATACACTATTTCATAATAGAGAAATTAGGAAATTTTAGCACACCATAGAAACTTTCGCAGCCTTGAAAAAAAAACATAAAATTGGAGAAAAGATTTTCACTATTTACAAAATGTGAATAATATTTTGCTTAAAAAAGTCATGAAAATAAATATTGAGCTATGACAGTGCATAACTATATTAAAACAAAATACCATAGTTTCCTCAAGTTATATGGAGTGAGTTACAAAAAAAATATGGTATTTCTGTAACAGAGAGATGCAAAAACAAGGATTTTGCATGAAAAAAAACAGTCCCAGCTCACTTGTTTGAATTTAGGGAGGGGGCGCAGAATAAATATGCCTTCAGAAAAGTTATAGAATCTGAGTCATAATGAACTTCAAATGACATCTAATACATTGACCTTCTTTATTCCTGAGCCCTTCTCATAACTTCCCAGCTTATTGGCCATTTACACTTTGTCTGCATGTCTCTTATGATGGAAGAAAATAGCTAAATAGTGCTAAGGAGAAAGTTCAAAGTCTCTGTTAAAAAAAAATTGATCGTATCTATTTTTATCAGGTCCATATTATTAACCGTGATATCCCAGCTGCATAGCAAACAATCCACTACCTGCTCACACAGACACACACACACACACATACACACATAATGTTCCTGAGATGTTTGAGCACAGGTAAAGAGATAATTAGGAGAAGGCAATGGCACCCCACTCCAATACTCTTGCCTATGGGCAGGGAACATCTGATCCCGTAAAGCATTTTGGAAGGAGATACTAGAAGATCTTGAAAGGTACTTTGAGGCCTTGTGAATTTATGAGATGTATTCTTGGACTTTATTTTTATATCAATCATTCATTAATAAAATCACTGCTTTCAGTGTGGAGTCATAGCTTTTAACCAATCCTATCTTGTTGGAGATTTGAATAAAGAAGACAATCATGTGAAATACCAGAAAGCAACACAAGGAAAGGAAAACTAGTCTGAGTCCTCAGTCATATTCCTCTGCCTTTTAATATGCATTACCAAATTTCCTACAAAATATCTTAATATATTTATTTTTATTTTATGTGAATATTTACTTTCTCAGTGTTGGGATCTTTTTTTTTAATCTGGCGATTTAGGGCTTCCCTACTGGTGCAGTGGTGAGGAATCCACTTGCCAATGCAGGAGAAATGGGTTTGATCCCTGATCCAGGAAGATCCCACATGCCGAGGAGAAACTAAGCCCATGTGACACGACTATTGAGCCTGTGTTCTAGTGCCCAGGAGCTGCAACTGCTGGACTGGCTCACTTTGGGGTCAGTTCTCTGCAACGGGTGAAGCCACTGCAATGAGAAGCCCGCACATGGCAACTGGAGAGTGGCCCCACTTGCTATAACTGGAGAAAAGCTCGCACAGCAATAAAAACCCCATGCAACCAAAACTAAAATAAATAAAATTTTAAAAATATTTATTTACCATATTTATTATGTTATAAAAAATCCTGCATAAAATGTAACATAATCATAGGAATAATACCTCATCATATTCACAGTTCTATCCACAGCCAAGGAGGGGAGATTACACAGATTTTTAAAATCTTTTTAAAAAGAGAGAGAAAGAAGTTTCTGCACTGCAATGAGGACTCAGAGCCTCAAAAAAAAAAAAAAAAAAATCTGGCCCTATCTTAATATCTCTAAAGACATGAAAAATGTTATTTCCTAAGAAACAATGGGACCCCCATTTGTAAAGCTATTTTACTTAACACAATATGCCTTCTGTTTTTACTCAGACTGCATTAATTCCAGTATCAAAATGTACTGTTAGAATTCTCAATGTCTTTGTGACTTTCTAAACTGTAATTGATCACTTTGTGACAAACCTTTTCAGAAATTTTAGAATGACTAAAAACTCATGTGAATCCTCAAGACCTAAAGAAAACAACATTGGATTGCGTTGAAAGGGCAAACTCTTCAAATTATTTATTACAGATAACTCACCATGGCAGACACATGAGATTAATAATTACTAACACGCATTGTACACTTTTAAAATCCATACTGTGTGTTGGATTTAAAAAAAAAATGATTTTTTTAAAAAATCATTTTTAAAATGATTTTTTAAATCTGATATGTGTGTGTGTGTGTGTGTCTGTGTGAGCAAGTAGGGGATTATTTGCTATGCAGCTGGGATATCACAGTTTATAACATGGACCTGATGAAAATAGATACGATCATTTTTTTTTTTTAATCCAACACACAGTATGGATTTTAAGCAGTATGGATCCATGTCTGCTTAATCACTGGTTCATATGGTCTATTATAGAAAATAATTTTTTCCTAAATTTGCAAATTATTTAAAGAATAAAATTGAGTTTTAGTAAAATTTTATCCATTCACAAATATATATTGAATGTTTTACTATAACCAGACACTATTTTCATTAGTCAGCTTTATTGTGGTATAATTTCGCTGAAATGAATTCACTAAAATGAACCAATAAGTGTTATAGTTCAATGAGTTTTAACAAATACATATACTTGTGCAATCTACACCATGATCATGATACGATATAGATACTTCATCACTCTTAAATGTTCCTTATCCACATTTCCTCATCTAGGTAGCCATTGATCTTTCTGCCATACATTAGTCTTGCCTATTTTAGAATTTTATATAAGTGGAATTATTCAGTAGGTACCATTTTATATCTGGATTTTTTATTTTTACTCAGCATAATGTTTTTGAGAATCACTCATATTTTTGTATTTCAGCAGTGCATTCCTTCCTGTTGCTGAGTATTCCTACTATATGGATAGGCCAGAATTTGCTTCTCTATTTACCTGTTGTTAGACTATTTTGCCTATTTCCAGTTTTAGGCTATTATGAACCAAGTGTTATGAATATATATGAATATATCTTTATGTGGACATATGTTTTTATTTCTCTTGAGTAAATATATACAAGCAGAATTGCTGAGTCATATGATAAACTTGTGTTTAACTTCCAAAAGCTCCAAAAATGCAGTAGCGGTGAAAGTAAAGAGTCAAGATTTCTTCTCTCATCAGACTTACATGTGGACTTAATTGGATTTATATAAAACATCATGCCGTTTCGATGTTTTAAAATTGAATTGATATACAAGGTATATTAATTTTCTAGTGCTTTATAACAAGTTACTGCAAGCTCAATTGATTAAAACTACATACTATAATATCTCAGTTTCTATGAGTCATGAGTCTAGGTACAACTTAGCTTGGTCATCTGTTCAGGATCCCATAAAGTTGTAATCAAGATATTGGTCAGGCTGTGGTTCTTTCTAGAGCTTGGAGTCCCCCTCCAAGTTCATGTGGCTGTTGGCAGAAATTAGTTCCTTGTGGTGGCAGAACTGAAGGCCCCATCTTTTTTGTTGGCTGTTCAGCAGCGGCTGAGTGCAACTACTTGAGGCTGCTCACAGTTCATTGCCACATGGCCCTCTCAAAGACCTCTCACAATACAGAGGTCACTTTCTGGAAGCCAGTATGAGAACCTCTCTGACTTCAGGGAGGACCTGATCCTTCTTTTAAAGGGCTCACCTGATTAAGCCAGACTCAACTAAGATAATCTCTTTGCTTAACTCAAAGTCAGCTGATTAGGGACCTTAATTATACCTGAAAAATTCCTTTTGCCAAAGAAATGTAACATAATCACGGGAATAATACCTCATCATATTCACAGTCCCGTCCACACTCAAGGATAGGAGATTATACAGGGCATGTACACTAAGGGTCAGGTATGTCAGGGGTCATACTGTACAATATTAATTTATAAATCATGAGGCAACTGATTAAAGTTAATATGTCCTGGTTTTGATGTTATTTTGTAAGATTGTTGAGGCATTAATTACTCTATACTTTTACATTATGTATGCTAAATTAATTTTAAGTAACAAAAAAACTGAGTGCATAATTTCCAAATCTGTAGAGAAGTACAGTAATTATTTAAAAGAAAAAAAGATAAAGGAAAAAGCAAACAAAACAGAGAAATCAGGACATATTCAGAATAAAATTATTATAATAAATCCAAATGTATTAGTAATGATAATCCATGCATATAGACTGAAATGGTTATAATCATTCCCATTGTATATGAAGTGGAGCAAAACTTGTGTGACTTTTATATTACTGGTGGCATTGTTAAATGCGGTGCACTTTGGTAGAAGGAAATTTGGCAATTTGACAACCACTCTGATAGTTTTTTAATGGAAAAATCAGAAAATGTAGAGAAAGCCATGGATGCAATGCATTATTTAAAGTTCTAGAAAGGAGGAGAGGGCAGAAGTGACGAAAGAAGGGAGAGAAGAGAAATGAAAAGAGAGAAAGAAAGGCAAATAGTTTAATTCTCAGAAATACAGTGGAATGTTAGCATAAATTGTGTCATTTGCTAGATAACTGCAAGCATTTGATACCTAAGAGACTAAGTCACACTGGCAAAAATTACCATCAAATAACAGAACTTTTTCATGAACACTCTGATTATAACAATATATATATATATAATATATGATGAGGAAAAAAATATTTGAAACTATGTAAGCGATTATTTGGAGTCATGTAAGTATGAATGACTTTATTCCTTTCAAACTCACTACAATGTAATTTAAATTTAAAGAAAGGACTTCTTATTTCAAATACACCTCAGAATCTTTCTGAAGATATATATCATAAATTAGATGGTCTCCATGTTTTTAGATTTGCTGAGGTATACATTTCACAAGTGGCCATCTAAAAATATCACAACTACATTTCAGGCTAACATAAATCTTTGGTGCCACTCTGCATTTTCTTTGGTTCCTATCATGGAGAAGCTAAAGTATACAAAAATCTTCTGCTGTTTCTACCAAACCTTTGGGAATAAACTCTTAATATTGCTTCATCTATTGTTATGATCTTGGGCAAAATATTTCACTTCTCTCTCTCTCTTTCTCTCTGTGTTTGTGTGTTTAATTAATATGGGTAGAGAGTTGGCTATGGGGCTTCCCTGGTGGCTCAGTGGCAAAGAATCCACCTGCAATGCAGGAGTCACAGAGGGGTTCGATCCCTGGGTTTGGAAGTTCCCCTGGAAAAGGGCATGGCAACCCACTCCAGTATTCTTATTTGGAGAATCTCATGGATAGAGGAGCCTGCAGTCCATAAGGTCACAAAGAGTCAGACACAACTGAAGCAATTTTAGCCCACATATTGGCTATAAGACTTCTGATCTCTTGGCTTTGTAGAGTAAGAGTTGCTCAGTTATGTCTGATTCTTTGTGACCCCATGGACTATATGGTCCATGGAATTCTCCATGCCAGAATACTGGAGTGGGTATCCTTTCCCTTCTCCAGGGGATCTTCCCAATGCAGGGATTTGCCAGGAGCCCGTGAGGCATTCCGCTCGTGACAAAGGTCATGAGAAAGGAGGCTCAGCATATGCAAAGGCGGGATCGAGCCTCAGGAGTCCGCCCGGATATTCTCGAGCATTTTCCCCTCAAAAACCAGAGTCTGCCTACTTTATTGCTTTGTGCTCTCACCTCTGACTTTACTGGGGGCTGTCCCCCACCACCATCTTGCTTTCTCTGTCAAAGAGTTAACTTACAGCTCCAATTAATAAAGTTCCTGGGCAATTAGGAGTGTTTAAATCCAAACCCCTCAGATGGCTCTCTAACTCGCCTGACAAGTTTACCCGGACTCCTGCAGCTATGCATACGATTGTTTACAGTCTCCCAGCCTCAAGAGGCACGGGAAGCTTAAGATATTCAAATAGCTTAGAGCCTCTCAGAGAATTAGAAACTGTCAGAATAAAACTAGTAAAGGATTTCATTGATGAGTCAATGTTTGTTGCCAAGTTTTCACATCCCCTGAATTGTATCCTTGAATGTGTATTAATTAATATAGTTGGTATGTAGAAAAAATAAGTAGTGGCCTTGGTGTTAGTAACTTTAGACCCTTAAGGTAATAAATTCTTTTCTTTGTTGTAAACCCATTACACATCCGCCCTATAGGAATGCAATTTTATCTTCGGAAGATGGCGCCAAACCTTAAAATAATTACTCTTAGAGAAAATAAGTCTTTGTTGATAAGTCCTTGTCAAGAGTCATAAAATGTTAGTAGGCCTTCTGGCCAGAAGATGATGTAAATCACCTAAACCATTTGTATACGATAAATTTGCAGGAAAGAAACCCTGGTTTTTGATAAGGATCAAAAACTGCTGACTTTGCATCCCCTATTATCCTCTATGTGTAACTTAGGGTATAAAAGCCCCTGTTAAAAATAAAGCTACGGGCCTTGCTCACCAGCGCTTGGTCTCCCCATGTCATTCTTCCCTTTAACTTCCAGCTGAGTCTCCATCTGGAGCACGGAACCCACCATGCTTACTAATTATGCCTGGGCTTCTAAGACCCACTCGAGAAGGTGTCTAGGGTGAGGCACCTTCCGCTATTCGAGAGGGCGCCTGCGGCCTATGTAAGTGGTGCAAACTTCTTGTCTTGAAGTTTTATTGGTCTCCCGCGTAAACCAAGCTACTCAGCCTCTTTTCTCCACTGAATTTTCCTACTGAGCTATCCTCATTCTATTACTCTTTATATCTCTAATTACCATTTGAATAGGTCGCCGACGCCGTCTCCCCTTCGAATACCCTGGATCAGCCGGGGCTGGTCCTCGGCAGGGATTGAACCCAGGTCTCCTGCATCTCAGGCTTTACCAACTGAGCTATCAGGGAAGGCCTTCTCTTGCCTTTAATTATAGACAATTAATAATCTCTTGGATTTACTTATTTATAATTCCATTTTACTTGCTCCTGTCATTTTAGAATAAAGGCAGCAGAATGACAGCCAGTATTAATGCTGAATTATTACTAAACAATAACATTTTATTTCAGCCCTCATCTATAAGGTTGGCAGAATAATAGTAAGGATATTAGGGCTAAAGGACACTTTAGACTTTGGATAGCCTACCCTTCTCTTAAGGAAACTAAGCTTCAGTGCTCAGTTTTTACTTAGAAAGTTAACAATAAAACAGAGAGTAAAATCAAGACTCTGGACCCTCTGTCCAGTAAATATAATAATATTTACAAAGGGATTAGTAGAATGGCTGGCTCATAACCATGATAATAATGCTTTTTTTCTGCTTTACCATACACAATAGATATTCTGCTATATATTCAGACAGAAAATAGTGATTAAATGTTTTCATTAGCTTTCTAAAGAAAAAACATTAGAATTTCAAGGATGAGAATAATATCACTATTTATTTGCAAATAATTTCATATTTTCCAAATAGTTAATTCAAAAGGCATTTGTTAAGTTCTTACCATGTATAACGCCCTCATGCTCTCTAAGGTGATGAGATGACTGAAAATCCGAATTTCATCTTCAGAAAGATAATAATAATAGAAAACATTGTTTACACATTTACCACATGATAAGGTTCTGTGCCAAAGAGTTTGTGTGCATATATATCACTCAGTTCTCACAGTATTGCTACAAGTTATGTACTATTTGCACTGCTTTTTTTTCCAAGTGAGAAGATAGACATTTGGGGCATTTGTGCTATCTCACAGCTAATTAGTGGAAAAGTTGGGATTCAAAGACATTTATGTGTAGAAGTGCTAAACATTAACATTAATATTTACTATACATAACAATGCTTTTCTGACTTTAATTAGCCATGAGTCACCATTTTAAGATGAAGACCTGGCATGGATCTCTTCTTTCCTCATTTTCAAACTGTGCATAAATTGTAAAAATACTTGTTTGAGACAATTGCATATGAGAATTATATTGAAAAAGAGCAAATTGTACTCATCTCACACACTAGTAAGGTAATGCTCAAAATTCTCCAAGCCAGGCTTCAACAGTACATGAACCGTGAACTTCCAGATGTTTAAGGCAGTTTTAGAAAAGGCACAGGAACCAGAGATCAAATTGCCTACATTTGTTGGATTATCAAAAAATAAAGAGAGTTTCAGAAAAACATCTACTTCTGCTTTATTGACTATACCAAAGCCTTTGACTGTGTGGATCACAACAAACTGTGAGAAATTCTTAAGGAGATGGGAATATACCAGACCACTTGACTTGCCTCTTGAGAAATCTGTATGCAGGTCAGGAAGCAACAGTTAGAACTGGACATGGAACAACAGACTGGTTCCAAATAGGAAAAGGAGTACGTCAAGGCTGTATATTGTCACCCTGCTTATTTAACTTCTATGCAGAGTACATCATGAGAAACGCTGGGCTGGATGAAGTACAAGATGGAATAAAAATCGCCAGGAAAAATATCAATAACCTCAGATATGCAGATGACACCACCTTTATGGCAGAAAGTGAAAACGAACTAAAGAGCCTCTTGATGAAAGTGAAAGAGGAGAGTCAATAAGTTGCTTAAAGCTCAACATTCAGAAAACTAAGTTCATGGCATCCGGTCCCATCACTTCAGGGGAAATAGATGGGGAAACAGCGGAAACAGCAGTCCACGGGATCGCAAAGAGTCGGACACCATTGAGCGACTGAACTGAACTGAATAGGTAGAAGGAAATAAATAACACTGAATAGAGAACAACAGGAACTAAGAAGATGCAGGAAGGAGAAAAAAAGAGCAAGAAAATAAGTGAAAGTTTGGGAAAAGAATATGATTTTGTTTTGTAATTTGGGGCACTACAAACTAATGCCCAGTAGGTGGTGCTAGAGTACATCTAGTCCAACATTCAAAAAGGCTGGCCAGGTCCCTTTCCTCCCATACACAGAAACAAAACAAAACGGAAAAACCCACAATCAGACACTGGGAATTGAGACGTGATTATTAGTTAGTGAAGCCAGCTTTAAATTCTGTTTTAAGCCATGTAATGAAAAGCAGATTGTTTGTAATGTGCTGCTGTTGTGAGGAAGTGCTGGAATGCTGACAACATATATCACAATCCTTTATTCAGCACCTTTCCTCTGCAGTTTTCTTTCCGTTTTCACAGATGTTTTCCGTGGCCACTTCATAAGTACAAAGTCACTGGAACTTTAGAGACTCCCAGTTCCACACAGTAAATGCAATGTAAAAGGACATTTACAGTTGCTCACTTCCCTGACCTGTTTCTCACATTGAAATAAAGAGAACAATAAAATGTCCATATAATATGATTTTAGTTAAGAACACACCAACATGTAAAAAAAAAAAAAAAAAGAAAACCTGTCATAGTTCTCAATCAGTTATCACAGTTATACATTCTCAGAAAACTAAAGACCTGACAGAGCTAACAGCTATTTCATTCCTCACCCAGGTCAGCCTCCTGCAACACATGTTCATTGAGCCCTGATGCTCCAAGATAGACTTTGCAGTATGTTGACAAATGGTCACTTATCATTTTCAATACAACAATCGGTTCAGTTCAGTAGCTGAGTCGTGTCTGATTCTTTGCAACCCCATGAATCGCAGCACACCAGGCCTCCCTGTCCATCACCAACTCCTGGAGTTTACACAAACTCATGTCCATTGAGTCGGTGATATCATCCAACCATTTCATCCTCTGTCGTCCCCATCTCCTCCCATCTTCAATCTTTGCCAGCAGCAAGGTCTTTTCAAATGAGTCAGTTCTTCACATCAGATGGGCAAAGTATTGGAGTTTCAGCTTCAACATTAGTCCCTCCAAGGAACACCCAGGACTGATCTCCCTTAGGATGGACTGGTTGGATCTCCTTGCAGTCCAAGGGACTCTCAAGAGTCTTCTCCAACACCACAGTTCAAAAGCATCAATTCTTTGGCACTCAACTTTCTTTACAGTCCAACTCTCACATCTGTACATGACTACTGGAAAAACCATAGCTTTGACTAGATGGACTTTGTCAGTAAAGTTATGTCTCTGCTTTTTAATATTCTATCTAGGTTGGTCATAGCTTTCCTCACAAGGAGCAAGCAACTTTTAATTTCATGGCTGCAGTCACCATCTGCAGTGATTTTGGAGCCCCAAAAAATTAAGTCTGCCACTGTTTCCACTGTTTCTCTATCTATTTCCCATGAAGTGATGGGACCCGATGCCATGAACTTAGTTTTCTGAATGTTGAGCTTTAAGCCAGCTTTTTCACCTCTTTCACTTTCATCAAGAGGCTCTTTAGTTCTTTTTCACTTTCTGCCATAAGGGTGGTGTGGATATCTGAGGTTATTGATATTTCTTCCAGCAAACTTGATTCCATCTTGTACTTCATCCAGCCCAGCGTTTCTCATAATGTACTGTGCATATAAGTTAAATACACAGGGTGACAATATACAGCCTTGACATACTCCTTTTCCTATTTGGAACCAGTCTGTTGTTCCATGTCCGGTTCTAACTGTTGCTTCCTGACCTGCATACAGATTTCTCAAGAGGCAGGTCAGGTGGTCCGGTATTCCATCTCTTTCAGAATTTTCCACAGTTGATTGTGATCCACACAGTCAAAGGCTTTGGCATAGTCAATAAAGCAGAAATAGATGTTTTTCTGCAACTCTCTCGCTTTTTCTATGATCCAATGGATGTTGGCAATTTGATCTCTGGTTCCTCTGCCTTTTCTAAAACCACCTTGAACATCTGGAAGTTCATGGTTCACATATTGCTGAAGCCTGGCTTGGAGAATTTTGAGCATTGTTTTACTAGTGTGTGAGATGAGTGCAATTGTGTGGTAGTTTGAGCATTCTTTGGCGTTGCTTTTCTTTGGGATTGGAATGAAAACTAACCTTTTCCAGTCCTGTGGCCACTGCTGAGTTTTCCAAATTTGCTGGCATATTGAGTGCAGCACTTTCACAGCATCATCTTTCAGAATTTGAAATAGCTCAACTGGAATTCCATCACCTCCACTAGCTTTGTTCGTAGTGATGCTTTCTAAGGCCCACTTGACTTCCCATTCCAGGATGTCTGCCTCTAGGTGAGTGATCACACCATCGTGATTATCTGGGTCATGAAGATCTTTTTTGTACAGTTCTTCTGTGTATTCTTGCCATCTCTTCTTAATATCTTCTGCTTCTGTTAGGTCCATACCATTTCTGTCCTTTATCGAGACC
Organism: Bos grunniens; assembly: GCF_055505025.1. Lineage (NCBI taxonomy): Eukaryota > Metazoa > Chordata > Mammalia > Artiodactyla > Bovidae > Bos > Bos grunniens. Next base: position 47,874,877 of record NC_141172.1, on the reverse strand, counting down.
ATCTTTGCATGAAATGTTCCCTTGGTATCCCTAATTTTCTTGAAGAGGTCTCTGCTGCTGCTGCTGCTGCTGCTAAATAGCTTCAGTCATGTGCAACTCTGTGCAACCCCATAGATAGCAGCCCTCCAGACACCTCGATCCCTGGGATTCTCCAGGCAAGAATACTGGAGTGGGTTGCCATTTCCTTCTCCAGAAGAGATCTCTAGTCTTTCCCATTCTATTGTTTCTTTCCCATTCTATTGTTTTCCTCTATTTCTTTGCAGTGATCACTGAGGAAGGCTTTCATATCTCTCCTTGCTATTCTTTGGAACTCTGCATTCAAATGGGTTTATCTTTCCTTTTCAGCTTAATTATGAATGAATATTTGACAAGCCATTTATAAAAAGTAAACATAATCTCCACTGGTCTCTTACTAAACTCTTGTGTGCTAAGTTGCTTCAGTCCTTTCTGACTCTTTGTGACTTGATTGACTGTAACCCACCAGGCTCCTGTGTCCATAGGATTCTCCAGGCAAGAGTAATGGAGTGGGTTGCCATGCCTTCCTCCAGGGGAATCTTCCCAACCCAGAGATAGAACCTGCATCTCCTGCATTGCAGGCAGAGGATTCTTTACCCACTGAACAGCTGAGAAGCCCTACTAAAGTCAACATTCATCTGTTATTCCTGGCAAAATCTTTTCAATTCAGTCTCATCTGACCATGGGCAGTTAAGAGATTATTGTACTTCTTTGATATCCTGAAGGTAGCTAGTGTAAATGGAGTTTAGGTAGATTGCAAGAGAATACAATGCATTTGCATATGCAGAATGACAGGACTTTTAAATAAATGGGTGGTGACATTTGTAACTTAGGTTTCCTTCCTCCTTCTGGTTTCAAATTTGAGGAATAAAGAAAATGATGATTGTAATCAGATTATAAGGACTAGGTCACTGATGGAGGTTTAGGGCATTCCTTTGGTCACCCAAGAATTGAATGGCGTGATTAGTGACAGTCCTTTCCTTCTTTTATAGGTACTTCAGGTTATGAGGGGAGAGGACTCCCACAAAGTGTGAGGCAGTATAAGTGATAAGTATAAGTGATTGAGATGTTAATTTGTGCTTTGTTCTTGGATTTTATCCCACTCTCATCTACTCTGAGAAGGTGGTCGGTCCCTTCCATCAGTCCCTTCATGTTCTCTTATCTCATAAGAGGTTTTTCTGTATGACACAAAGAATAATTGTCTTCCCAATACTGGAAGGGATTATGCCCAGGAAACGAAAGGGAGAAAAGTACCTTCTGGAAAAGAGGAGGGGAAAAGAGAGGTGTCCTCCGGAAGTTGAGTTTGCAAAGGGAGAGCTGGAAGTTCCCAGTTAGAGCCTGCAGCTGTGAGGCTTCCTCACAGCATACCAGGAGATGAGAAAAGTTTTTGGTTGGGTAGGAATCGATGGCTTCATGGAGACTGAAGTTCAGACAAAATTGGCTGGCCTTCCAGATAGAACAGACAAACCCAAGACTGTCAGATTTCAGTAACTTGTATGAGCTAAGACTAAGCATCTCAGTTCAGTTCAGTTCAGTTCAGTCACTCAGTCGTGTCCGACTCTTTGCGACCCCATGAATCGCAGCACACCAGGCCTCCCTGTCCATCACCAACTCACGGAGTTCACTGAGACTCATGTCCATTGAGTCAGTGATGCCATCCAGCCATCTCATCCTCTGTCGTCCCCTTCTCCTCCTGCCCCCAATCCCTCCCAGAATCAGAGTCTTTTCCAATGAGTCAACTCTTCACATGAGGTGGCCAAAGTACTGGAGTTTCAGCTTTAGCATCATTCCTGCCAAAGAAATCCCAGGGCTGATCTCCTTCAGAATCGACTGGTTGGATCTCCTTGCAGTCCAAGGACTCTCAAGAGTCTTCTCCAACACCACACTTCAAAAGCATCAATTCTTTGGCGCTCAGCTTTCTTTATAGTCCAATTTTCACATCCATACGTGACTACTGGAAAAACCATACCCTTGACTAGACGGACCTTTGTTGGCAAAGTAATGTCTCTGCTTTTCAATATGCTATCTAGGTTGGTCATAACTTTTCTTCCAAGGAGTAAGCGTCTTTTAATTTCATGGCTGCAGTCACCATCTGCAGTGATTTTGGAGCCAAAGAATAAAGTCTGACACTGTTTCCACTGTTTCCCCATCTATATCCCATGAAGTGAGAAATAGATTTAAGGGACTAGATCTGATAGATAGAGTGCCTGATGAACTATGGACAGAGGTTCGTGACAATGTACAGGAGACAGGGATCAAGACCATCCCCATGGAAAAGAAATGCAAAAAACCAAAATGCCTGTCTGGGGAGGCCTTACAAATAGCTGTGAAAAGAAGAGAAGCAAAAAGCAAAGGAGAAAAGGAAAGATATAAGCATCTGAATGCAGAATTCCAAAGAATAGCAAGAAGAGATAAGAAAGCCTTCCTCAGCAATCAATGCAAAGAAATAGAGGAAAACAACAGAATGGGAAAGACTAGAGATCTCTTCAAGAAAATTAGAGACACCAAGGGAACATTTCATACAAAGATGGTCTCAATAAAGGGCAGAAATGGTATGGACCTAATAGAAGCAGAAGATATTAAGAAGAGGTAGCAGGAATACACAGAAGAACTGTACAAAAAAGATCTTCAAAACCAAGATAATCACGATGGTGTACCACTCACCTAGAGCCAGACATCCTGGAATGTGAAGTCAAGTGGGCCTTAGAAAGCATCGCTACGAACAAAGCTAGTGGAGGTGATGGAATTTCAGTTGAGCTATTTCAAATCCTGAAAGATGATGCTGTGAAAGTGCTGCACTCAATATGCCAGCAAATTTGGAAAACTCAGCAGTGGCCACAGGACTGGAAAAGGTCAGTTTTCATTCCAATCCCAAAGAAAGACTAGGCATCTAAAGGTAACCAAATGGGTACAAAGACCAAAGGACTTCTCCCTCTGAAACACATGTTTCATGTTTCATCAGATGGATGTGAATGAGAGAGCACCTAAGAAGATTCAAATTGAATTATCATGAAGTTGGAGCCCAGAGAAAGGTCTAAGGCTATTCTTAAAATAAACGCTCCTTCTGAGATTTTGGACTAAAACGACATTTATAATTGAGTTCACATTTATGTTCTCATTCTGAGAATTTTTTTTCCCTAGGAATTATCATTTTAACTAACTGTCCATCTCAGCCAAGGAAAAAATAGTATTGGTTTCAAAGAAAATAAAAAATGTGAAGAGAGAAGAGGAAATTATATGAAGATAACTCTTTTTATTTTATTTTAATGTTCTTGCTTGGATAACTATTTAGTTGGAGGATCGAATGATAAAATAAAAACTCCAGTAAATATTATTTCATAATAAATCAGTTTTTGTGAAATGGGGATCAGAAGGATGGAATCTGTAGTTTTTAATCACCTTGTTACCTGTATGTGTGTACTGCAACAAAAGAATCGTGTTTGGGTTTTCATAATGTAAATCAAGAGACACCCTCATGGCTAAGTTATCCACTGAAATAGAGAAGTTATCCTTGGCAACATCCTACATTAGGGTAACACGTAGGTGACAGACATCAAACGAGACAAGGGCACACCTTGGGTCACACTATTGTTCATTTAGTTCATTCCATTCTCTTTGAATCTGCCTTCTTTCAGTTCTTCAAACAAACAAGGTGTGTGCTAGCTTGTGGTTAGAATTCTCAGGGGGTAGTTTTTCCTCTTTCATCCTACCTCCACTAACGCTAAGGCCAAAGCAGGCAAGTTCTTTCACCATCTCCACTTTAATGGTGAGTGTGCGTGCATGCTCAGTCATGTCTGGCTCTTGGGGACCCCATGGATGTAGCCTGCCAGGCCCCTCCCGTCCATGAAATTGGCAGCGTTTCCCCTTGAAATTTTGCCTTTTGAAGAATCCCAGCTTTATGCAAGGGTCCTTACTGGTATCCTCTTACTCAGCGTTGCTCCCAAGCTTCATTTCCTGTTTCAAGGGCACATCTAATACTGACACACCCTACATCTTCGTCACTTTTTAAGAAAGCCGTCTGCTTTCCCACCAAGCTTTTAAAAAGTAATTGTTATATAGCATTGGGATTTTTTAATGTGTTTTACCAAAATAGATTTTTCTGGATAGAAAATCAACTATCTTAACCCCATTTTCCATTAAATACAATTGAGTCAATTTTTTGCCCTCATCACTACACCAAACTAATTTTAAGAGATAATTTTCAGAAAAAGGTAAAAATCATAATTTTCATACAGATAAAAAAATGAATACATGTTAAAGGATTTATTTTATTCTTGTGATAGAACCAGACTAATGTTATAATCAGTTCAGAGGAAAATCAAAACAGCCCAAATTTATTCGGAGTAAAGGAATGTTGCTGTGAATTGCAAATGGAGACAAAACTGTGGTTTTTCCAAGTCATTCAAATTACTACCAAACTGGATAGAAAATGTTAATTAAATACTACCAGACAAGTCAGAATTTACCTAACAATTACCTTCATTTACAAAGAGTTGCAAAATGGCGCAAAGACAATGAACTGGGCTAGAATCTGGTAACCCAGAAGGGTTTCTATTAAGACATAAAGTTTTTATCTACACTAACCTTGTCAAGGTCATTAATAACCTTTACACTAAAAAATCTGATATCGTTTCTCAGTAATTATCTTGCTCTAGCTATTAACAGCTTTTGACATAACTAACAACTTCCTCCTCTTTGAAAAAAAATGTTTTTGCTGTCCCCTTTGCTGGGTCCTGTTGATTGTTTTCATAAGCTCTTCTCCAGGTGATTTAATCCAGTTCTGGGGGTTTAAATGCCAACTATGTGCTTACAATTCCTAATATTATATCTTCAATTTTAATTTCTTCTGGGAACTCCTGACATGTATTTTAAAAATTCACATTTACTGTCACATTTCCATCTTAAAATTGTGTTAGCCAAAGTTCTACTTTGATTTCTTTCAATCAAACCTTTTTTAACACACACACACATATACACCCCACTGGTCCTCTCGCAGTTCTAGTTACTCAAGCCAAATGTATACAGTTATCCTAGGTATCTTCTATTTGTCTCAGGAGACTCATTCTCCATCCTTCCACTCCCTAATTTGTGACAATGAAAACGGACCTATGGGAACTAAATGAAGATTGCCCTTTGCTTTGCAATTGGTTTCAGTGAGTGGGAAGCCTTTGCTGAAGCTTGGAGTGGGGGAGGCGAGGGAAGTCAAAGTACTGATTCCTTCATCAACATCCTCATGGGGCAGTTTTGAGCTGGGTGCTCTCCTTAAGATTTTCTGTTAAAATTCCACTTAACACAAGCTTTTATATTCATTCTCCAGGGCGTTGCACTATGCCTTGGGTTCCTCTTTACCCTACTTGCGTCTTTTTAAATAATTCCTTTGTTAACACATTGCTGATTATCATACTTAAATGTGCCATATCTTTTGTGATAGAACATTGATGCAAGCCCTCTGTTTCACATCCAGCAAATTCTCCTCTTCAATTTCCAAAATATATCATTTGACCACGTCTCACAAACACTTCCCTGTCCAAGCACCATCATCTCTCTCTTCAGTATTACTGCAATAGTAGTGGTTTTGCCCCAGAGACCATTGCCTTCTAAGGCCCAGAAGAGCGTGCAATAGAAAATCTATAGCTATCTTTTGAACTACAAAATTTATTTTTTCTACACTGATCTTGTCGAAGTCATTAACGACCTCCGCACTGAAGAATTTAATGTCATTTCTTAGTAACGGTCTTGCAGGTATATAATATAATAGCTTATAGTTGCCCTTCTACAGTCTATTCTCAAACACAAAAAGAGCAACCTTCTGAAACTGTTGTAGCCACGAGTTTCAGGAAACAAACTCAATCAGAAGGACAATGCAGATAGTGGAGTGCAGTTTATTACACCGGTGGGCCCAAGGCAGAGTCTCCTCTTAGCCAAGGACCCCAACTAGTTTTTGTGAAAACCCTATATAACCTAAGTGTACATGTCCAAATGCACTTCCCCAAATTCCCTTAAACTAGTCTGAACAAAGGAAAAGAAAGATACAATCAAAGTTAACCTGTAATTCATATGCCTTAAGCCTAGGTAGTTAACAGTGGACAATTATTAATAGGCCTGTAGTCATACTCCAATAAGCATAATAGAATGTATGATTCTATTTGGTTACACAGATAATTAAGGCATTCTTTTAGCGACAGAGAGCCCTGGGGCTCTTCCTTCCCGGGGCCTGTTTTCCTGTTGGTATGTTGTTTCCATAGATATTGGACATATAGCTCAAACTCCACAGTCCGGCCCAAGATAGAGTCCTGCTTTCAAGATAGAGCCTGTTCTGTTTCCTCCTTCAAAACAAATATGTCTCTCATGATCCAGCCTCTAAAACCTGTTTTCGGTCTCTCCTGGATCCTCATTCTACTCCAACTCTTTTTTTCTGCTACTTTTTAAATATGTTTAGCATACTCTTTTTCTAGCATACTCTTGTCTCAGAGTCTCTTCACTTTTCTGAAATGTGTGCTCCTTAAACATCTATTACTTCAACTCTCTACATAAAGGCCACCTCATTGTCATATGAAAGGGTACCCTTAGCTCTCTCCACAAGCATTCTCTATCCTTCAGTTCATATCAGTTGCTCAGTCGTGTCTGACTCTTTATGACCCCATGAATCGCAGCATGCCAGGCCTCCCTGTCCATCACCAACTCCCAGAGTTCACTCAGACTCACGTCCAACGAGTTAGTGATGCCATCCAGCCATCTCATACTCTGTCATCCTCTTCTCCTCCTGCCCCCAATCCCTCCCAGAATCAGACTCTTTTCCAATGAGTCAACTCTTTGCATGAGGTGGCCAAAGTACTGGAGTGTCAGCTTTAGCATCATTCCTTCCAAAGAAATCCCAGGGCTGATCTCCTTCAGAATCGACTGGTTGGATCTCCTTGCAGTCCAAGGACTCTCAAGAGTCTTCTCCAACACCACAGTTCAAAAGCATCAATTCTTCGGCACTCAGCTTTCTTCACAGTCCAAGTCTCACATCCATACATGACTACTGGAAAAACCATAGCCTTGACTAGACGAACCTTTGTTGGCAAAGTAATGTCTCTGCTTTACAATATGCTATCTAGTTGGTCATAACTTTTCTTCCAAGGAGTAAGCGTCTTTTAATTTCATGGCTACAGTCACCATATACAGTGATTTTGGAGCCCAGAAAAATAAAGTCTGACACTGTTTCCACTGGTTCCCCATCTATTTCCCATTAAATGATGGGACTAGATGCCATGATCTTCGTTTTCTGAATGTTGAGCTTTAAGCCAACTTTTTCACTCTCCACTTTCACTTTCATCAAGAGGCTTTTCAGTTCCTCTTCACTTTCTGCCATAAGAGTGGTGTCATCTGCATATCTGAGGTTATTGATATTTCTCCCGGCAATCTTGATTCCAGCTTGTGCTTCTTCCAGCCCAGTGTTTCTCATGATGTACTCTGCATAGAAGTTAAATAAGCGGGTGACAATATACAGCCTTGATGTACTCCTTTTCTTATTTGGAACCACTCTGTTGTTTCATGTCCAGTTCTAACTGTTGCTTCCTGACCTGCCTACAAATTTATCAAGAGGCAGGTCAGGTGGTTTGGTATTCCCATCTCTTTCAGAATTTTCCACAGTTTATTGTGATCCACACAGTCAAAGGCTTTGGCATAGTCAATAAAGCAGAAATAGATGTTTTTCTGCAACTCTCTTGCTTTTTCTATGATCCAATGGATGTTGGCAATTTGATCTCTGGTTCCTCTGCCTTTTCTAAAACCAGCTTGCACATCTGGAAGTTCGTGGTTCACGTACTGCTGAAGCTTGGCTTGGAGAATTTTGAGCATTACTTTACTAGCATGTGAGATGAGTGCAATTGTGCGGTAGTTTGAGCATTCTTTGGCATTGCCTTTCTTTAGGATTGGAATGAAAACTGACCTTTTCCAGTCTTGTGGCCACTGCTGAGTTTTCCAAATTTGCTGGTATATTGAGTGCAGCACTTTCACAGCATCATCTTTCAGGATTTGAAATAGCTCAACTGGAATTCCAACACCTCCACTAGCTTTGTTCATAGTGATGCTTTCTAAGGCCCACTTGACTTCCCATTCCAAGATGTCTGGCTCTAGGTGAGTGATCACACCATCATGATTATCTGGATCATGAAGATCTTTTTTGTACAGTTCTTGTGTGTATTCTTTCCACCTGTTCTGAGTATCTTCTGCTTCTGTTAGGTCCATACCATTTCTGTCCTTTATCAAGCCCATCTTTGCATGAAATGTTCCCTTGGTGTCTCTAATTATCTTGAAGAGATCTCTAGTCTTTCCCATTCTGTTGTTTTCCTCTATTTCTTTGCATTGATCGCTGAGGAAGTCTTTCTTATCTCTTCTTGCTATTCTTTGGAATTCTGCATTCAGATGCTTATATCTTTCCTTTTCTCCTTTGCTTTTCACTTCTCTTCTTTTCACAGCTATTTGTAAGGCCTCCCCAGACAGCCTTTTTACTTTTTTCATTTCTTTTCCATGGGGATGGTCTTGATCCCTGTCTCCTGTACAGTGTCACGAACCTCTGTCCATAGTTCTTCAGGCACTCTATCTATCAGATCTAGGCCCTTAAATCTATTTCTCACTTCCACTGTATAATCATAAGGGATTTGATTTAGGTCATACCTGAATGGTCTAATGGTTTTCCCTACTTTCTTCAATATAAGTCTGAACTTGGTAATAAGGAGTTCGTGATCTGAGCCACAGTCAGCTCCTGGTCTTGTTTTTGTTGACTGTGTAGAGCTTCTCCATCTTTGGCTGCAAAGAATATAATCAATCTGATTTCAGTGTTAACCATCTGGTGATGTCCATGTGTAGAGTCTTCTCTTGTGTTGCTGGAAGAGGGTGTTTGCTATGAGCCGTGCATTTTCTTGGCAAAACTCTATTAGTCTTTGCCCTGCTTCATTCTGTATTCCAAGGCCAAATTTGCCTGTTACTCCAGGTGTTTCTTGTCTTCCTACTTTTGCATTCCAGTCCCCTATAATGAAAAGGACACCTTTTTTGGGTATTAGTTCTAAAAGGTCTTGTAGGTCTTCATAGAACCGTTCAACTTCAGCTTCTTCAGCGTTACTGGTTGAGGCATAGGCTTGGATTACTGTGATATTGAATGGTTTGCCTTGGAAATGCACAGAGATCATTCTGTGGTTTTTGAGATTGCGTCCAAGTACTGCATTTTGGACTCTTTTGTTGGCCATAATGGCTACTCCATTTCTTCGGAGGGATTCCTGCCCGCAGTAGTAGATATAATGGTCATCTGAGTTAAATTCACCTATTCCAGTCCATTTTAGTTTGCTGATTCCTAGAATGTTGACATTCACTCTTGCCATCTCCTGTTTGACCACTTCCAATTTGCCTTGATTCATGGACCTGACATTCCAGGTTCCTATGCTATATTGTTGTTTACTCTATCCTTACTTCACATTAATTCATAGTACTTAATGCCACTTGACATCATTTATATGTTCCTTATAGATTTATTTGCTCTGTCTTATTTGGTATCTAAGTTCCATGAGAGCAAGATATTTGTCTATTTTCTGGTGATGTTTCTGTTCTGTCTAGAAAAGCATCTGGATTATAGTCACAGCCAATTAAACATATGTGGAGTGAAATGAAAGAATGAATACGTGAGTTATCAAATGATATAGAAATTGTTTTGAAACCCTGAGTGATAAATGGCCAGTCCAAATTCTACTTGAGCTTCGTCTATTTTTCAACAGGAAGCAAAGGATTTCCCTAAATAATCTCAACCATGATCGAATATTTGAAAGCTATTGTTTGGTCTCAGAGTGACTTTAAAACTGAAACACAAAATCAGAATTGAGGAATGGGTTGTAAGGAAGCCAGTAGTGAAGAAATTAGCCTGCCAGATAAGCAAGATGGGTACATAAGAAACTTCAGAACGTCATAGTAGGTTCAAGCAATATTTTGAGTAAAAGAATATAATTATGTTACATATAATTAATGTTTGTTTTAAATTAATAAAAACACCTTGAATAAAATAATGATTGTCAAATGAATTTCTAAACTCTCTATTAGAAAGGAAATATTAAAATATCAATTTATATTTTACACAAAGTAGAACATAAGTGCCCTTCATCATCCTTTCACACAACTGACTTGCTTTATTTTTTTACAGTTTTGCATTTGGAATCCCCACCCCTACTTTTTATTGTATCAGTATCTCTTAAAATTGGGCTCTTTAATGAAGCAAT